>NC_053416.1:16994172-17630422 GCF_016859285.1 Xiphias gladius
TAAAGTAGGGTTACAATCCAGTGTCTCATCGGCTTTGGCTAAACTGCTGTGTGAGGCTTATAGCACATATATGTCATGTCTCTGTCACTTCTTCTGTATTCCGCCTACATACACCTGTGAACTGCTGTCTCACTTAGTCAGATGAATCAGTAACTGGCACATGGCCAGCTAATATAGTTCAAGGGCACCGTCTGTAAAATCATCCTTTGATAGAGCATTTGGTATCTACTTGATTGTTGGTTTACACATCTGAAATCAATTAAGCCCCAAAAATCACAGGGAAGCAATGAAAGAATATGAGCTAATAATTATGTGTCCAATGTGATCAATCTGGGATCTAAGTGATAACCTACAATGTGGTAAAGGTGATCTTTTTAAATGTATATGTATGTGTGTGTCATCCAAAACCTGACTGCCGGGTAGCGGCACAATTCATATGAGGGATGTTTGACATAATCAATATAATCATAATAATGTTTTCATACCAATATGTTAGTATTTTTACAAGTAATATAAGTATTCAATATCACATGGTCAAAGTTACAAATTGTTGTCTCATTGCTTAAAATTATGTGATTTTTAGAACACAGAAATCCTGGGTATGGGTATCAGAATCTATAACAATATTTGATGCAAGACTAAGCTCTGTGTACAATACTACCTTTCAAAACCTTGTGATCTGTAATACACCGAAGGGTTTAAGATCTCAGTTATGGCTGTAGTACATGTACGCCGTTCAGTAGAAATAATGGATTCTCAGGAGTGTTTAATATTTAAATGGAGACAGTGTTACAGTAAGGGAGTTTAAGTGTTATCCTGGATTTCTACTGAAATTTATGTTTTACATTATGACTGGATTTGAATCTTAGTTGAAGCTTTTATTATTTAAAAACAAAATGTCAACCTTTTTTTCTCCAAGAATAGTGGGGATTTGAATGTTCTTGGGAATTATGCAAATGATGCACCTGTTAAACCATTAAACAATAAACCACTTATGCTATGACATGGACTGGCATAAGGCTGGAGCAGCTTTCACATTTAAAGACTGGTCTTTTCCTGTTAACCTTCCATCTGAAGACTACAACTCAGTCCTTAAACGCAACAAAAACTCATTGAGCCATATATTTAAAATTGAAAACTGTTAAATACCCATAAAAACACCGACACACACCCACATAAAAAGAGGATGTTATCTGTGCCCAGTTTAAAGCCCTGCTTCATTGACATGAGCTCCTTATTCATGCAGTTATCTCTACAAATTCACAAGCAGAAATAACATGTCAGAATAAGGCAAAGGTGGCGTGTCACTTGTTCTTCTCTTATATGTCTTGATCAGCCTGCAGGACCACACAATATTTACTGAAAGGTCACAGCTCTTTGAACACCACTCAAATCTAAGTGGCTTACTAACAACCCACACAGACTGTGTCTTTTAGGATACTTAAAAAAACATGTTTTAAAACGAGACAAGGTTGATGTTTCGGGTCTGAAACGTCACAATTTCGCATATTCTGTCACTGACGAAAAAATGTTTCAATTTTGCACAGTTTTGTAACAATTTTCTACCACACCGTCAATCAGTATTATCATTCATCGACTGAGTGGAAATGAATCATATTGATATTAACATAAAAAATTGTGTTATTGTTTTTGTAAAATTTGAAAACTAAGTTGTTTCACTTCTTGTTTCGCATGGCTGGGAGGCTTTTGTCTGATGTATACATAACAGAACACTGTTCATGGCTTTGTGTACAGCTTAAACTATTAGTGCATAATCAATTAGTCCATATAAATTGACAGGTACCTATTTTGATAATCAATTAATTGTTGCACTCATTTGTCCAGCAATTTTTCAGCTCCTCCGACAGGACGATTTGTTCTTTTCTCTGTTTTATATCAGTGTAAACTTGAATATCTTTAGGTTTTTGGTCTGTTTGTCTGACAAAATAAGGCATCTGAAGACATCACCATGCTCTCTGGGAAATTATAACAGACACTTCATTTCTTCTCTGATATTTTATTGACTAGTCAAGTAATCTGGAAAATAATCATCTGATTAATCAATAAGGAAAATATATACTTTAAAAATCTGCTGTAACCTTTATTGCCTCTTTCACCATTGTTTCATGCATGGAAACCATTGAATTGAATATTGTCTAATAATGCTCATTTGCTCACTGAATCTTTCTTCATTATCCTCCATGGTTTAAAGCCCTATGTGTTACTTGTGCATGTATAGTACTGTACAGACAATCATATTGACAAACATAGGCCATTATAAAACGGAAGAGAGACATGCTGCCGCCACCCATCCATGTGGTGGGGCCCTCCAATCCTCAGCTAACCCCTGGTTGTGCTGCTGCTGACTGGGGTTTTATGACAGGCACACTGATAGGGGTGGGACTTCTGTAGAATGTCTGCTCCTCAGCTGACAAAGGCCAGGTTTCAAGCCCATCTGCTGCACTAATGGGCAGAGCTAACTGTGACCCTTCCCCAGTGGAGCATCAACTAGGACAGTCCATTGTCTCAAACAGGGTGCCTGCCTTCAGAGTGACATCACCATCACTGCTGCTGCTTTTTGGAGGAGCAGCTGGCTTGTTCTCCAGCACCAGTCCATAAAGTATTCCTTCTCAGTGAAGATTTTCCTCAGAGCCAGAGGACCATCAAAGATTTCCAGTAATGAGCTATGCGACATGACACACTTTACATCATGATCATCTCTCTTTATGGTTGATTGATAACACTGCAGACTTATCAATAGCTGCAAGAAAATCACTGCCACAGCAAAATGCATGCATTTTTCCAAATTAAATCCAGACCCAAACATTAAGCAGCACTGCAGTAACATTGTGTGGCATCACTGATATTTTGGCTGGTTCTGTTCTCCTGACTGAGCCACCCACACAACACACCGACGACTGCACACTCCTGACAAACCAGCACCACATTGCGACTCCGCAGTCATCCCCATCAACGCCGATCCACCTACAACGTCTATCTATCGCAGCATGCCACGCAGAGCTGGTTTTAAATCACAGTCACAACGGGAAGAAGAAAAGTTTCATGATACTACACTTCTCATTTAAGATAGATGAGTGTGGCCACATGGCAGGGAGCAGCGGCATAAAATGCAAGTTTTTCCTCGGGAGAAAAAAAAAAGGGGGAGGGGGTATGCGCACACCTTCTCACAATCCACCTGCTCAAACGCAGACCTGAAAACCTAAAATCCTGCCTTCCACACAGAAATACAATGTCATCTCAATTCGCCCATTCCCGAGTCCACACCATTCCAACTCAACGTCTCCCTTTATCAGAAAAGGTCTGTGGATCATCCCCACCCAGTAGCAGACTCACCTGCGTCGCTGCTTGCGGAGTGAAGGGAGTGTGTGTGCGGAGCGGATGGAAGCGTGTGAGTCGATGCTGCAGGATAGAAGCACGCCGTCTCTCCCCTCGCCTTTGTCTGCTTCAGTCTGAGAGCCGAGCCGCTGCCTGCCTCACTGGAGGAGCCACTGGGTCCTAAAGCCAACGAGCAGTGGACCCGCCCACAGTGGAAATACTGTAGGTACCGGTCAGCGTGGGCTGGGGTGGAGCTGACATCGGTTTCATCATAGGTGCGGTGGACGGTGGGAGCTTGCTTGAGAGTGCTTGAGATTTTTTTTACACTTATATATGAAACATGAGAGAGAGAGATCTCCTCATACATATGTGGGTAATGTATTCACTTCTTGCACTTCTACTTTCTGTCGGTGAAAGTAAATTTTCTCCTATTGAATTTCTCTAAGAAGTGCTGATTTCGGCTCCTGATTTCTACTTTCTTATCACCCTAGAAGATTGTGGCTTTCCGCGTGTGTCCATGCAATCAACTGAGTCAAAATCATCACAAGTGTGGCCCTTTGAGACAAACCACAGTTTGATGCTTTCGGTCTGTTGGACCCTTTGTTGGTAGAAGATTAAAGCTTGAATACCTCAGTTCTTGTGTTTGCCTTCCCTTTCTGCTTCCCTTAAAGGAGTATTTCATTGTCAAGCATCCACACACTTAGTATTTGAAGACTGAAAGAAACATATTCCCCCCTACTGTCTCACTGTTGCATTTGACAGAACGACACACTGTAGCCTGAAAATATTTCTCACAGCTTCAAAGAAAAGTTACCGCATTCTATCTAGCAATTTCACGTGTTTGCACAAATGTCTGATGACGATAATGACAACCAATCACCAAGGGAACAAATGTATGATTTTGCATCAACTTATCATGCACTTTGTATGAAAGATACACCAAGGTGATGTTACCACAAGATATGGATGTCATTTTAAAGAAATAGGAGGGAACTGTCACATTGAGGAAACCAAAACACCACCTTACTATATTGGTCACTATTTCACAGTGATGTCATATTGAATTACAAGATGGGGATGTAAGCTTTTCTCGGCCTTGTGGCTCTGTAACCGTTTTGATTAAAAAGGCTGTGTGCAACTTATTGTAGTGCGGTATTGATTTCACTGAAAGCTCTGTCAGGCTACTGGGCGCTTCATAGTCAGTGTTATACATCGGGGAAAGGTGAGATGTAGAGCTCCAGAGGTGTCACATGATACTCCCAACAGGCTAAAATGTGCCAAGGAAAATACAAAAACGTAACATCAGACCAAACATCCCCAAACAAATGAACTCCACTGTTATGAAGTTCCTTGAACAGTAATGACTTCTGGGCCTCAAAACTGGGCCACAGTAAAAATGTATAAGGTTGCATGATGTTCATCTTTCGTCATAATGCTTCGGGCAAATACAAGAGGGCAGTGTGTGTTTTTTTCCACAAACCTTGCGATACTGATATATTATATTTCAGTGAACATGCACACGGAGAGTCTTAACAGGAAATGGTTTCTGATATACTTTGTGATGCAAAAAATAACTTTGTAAGCCTACTATGTTATGAATTTCTTATTTATTCCTCTGATTCTCGAAATACAAAAGGTTAGTTTCAGAGGACACAGATCTTCATACCCCTAAAGTTGCATTCTTTATACCCTAATCGGCTGATATTGGCTCTCAGATCTTGGATTATTTTCTTCATAAACCCCATTACATGTTGGATTCAGAATTACGACCAAGCATCCCAAACATCCATAACTCTCAGTGCATCTCGTTGATTGAAAATGAGTGTCAGATTCTGTTTTACACAAATAATATCAGACCTCGCAGAGTCAGAATTAGATTTAAAATCCATGCCAGAGGTGTGAGGACATTGACAAGGCCTGAGATTAAGATCAGTAAAGATGATTTATACTGTGGCCAACGTTCAATAATTAATTGTTCTGCTTTGACACTGAAGACATTGCTCAGTAGCGCACTGCTTTAAATGAGAAGGCCAATGGATAACAGGTCTCTGTTTTTAAAGACCCAACAAAAGGAGTTGACTCTTTTCACAGCAGGCTGTCCTCCCTTTGTCGTCTATTCCTCTCCCCTCAGGCAGAAAAGCTTCACTTTAAAACTCAGCTGTTGTCACATTCTGGAGCCTCTCCTTTGCATGTCAAGCATAACTCTAATTCACTCTGATCACTGGCTGCTCCACACCTCCCTCCGTGAGCTCCCCCCAAGGGCTGCTGCCCACTGCCTGTAGTCTGACAGAGGGGAGAGGGAAGAAAGTGTCAGAGCAGGAGGTGGTTTATTAGGGTGGGGCCATATGGGAAGAGGAGCAGATTTGGATACTTGGCTCTCAGTTGGGTGCTGTGTCACATAGTGCCTCATGCCAAAAGTGAACATGTACTCAGCGACTTTCCAAATCTGGTCACACAATTACTTATTTGGCTTTGAAGCTGTCACTAAAATGCTTTGTTAGAATCAGAGGCATTTTTCTGACTGTCTGACTTGAATGTGATTTTTTTTAAAAAGAAGGCCTCTAAATATCTGTTAATATATTGCTTGGTCACACAGACAGTTAAAATGTCTCTTACCAACCAAGAGTGAATGTGACACCCCTAAATACAGTTTTTGGAGGAAGTGTTTCAAACTGAATTCATTGGATATCATCTGTCTCATTGCCTAATCATGTTTCACTAGTGTTTTGCCTACAAAAACAATGGAAATGTAGACATCCTAATTACGCACAATAAAACATGATACAGTTTAAAGTACACTATATTACCGTGCCAAAATGTAGCCTAATATAAGTACATATGAGTACAACCAGTCCTGGGCTGACAAATTAACTATGTCACAATTTATCAGTGTAAACACAGAGCTTTCAGATGAACAGTCCACATATACGCACATTTTCTTCAAACCTTTTGTACATCTTTTAATGAGGTATAATATAAAGAGAGAAGGATGTTACTTCTGGCACTTTAAATAAGTATGCCAGTGAATAAAAGTCCCAAAGTGCTGAAATTATTCAAGATGAGCAAGCTGACATGACCTCAACATGCTTTCATGCATCATTACTGTCAAATAAAAATCCCCATAATAACGGACAATCTGAAGTTATTTAAATTCTGCCTCGCAAGTGTTGGGATGTTAGGTGGAGCAGCTTAGTCACAATTTTCCTTCCTGTTACTGATAACTATAGCTTTTAATGCCTATCCTTCAGACTGAAGGTACTGAATTTAAAACTGTATAAGTCAGGTAAGCCAGGGTTTCCGGGGCAACAGGCACATGTTAAATAATGTACCATTTCAGTTTCCTCTTATACTGACATCAGTTTCAATTTAATGACATGTAAAACATTGTAAAATGTAGATCAACCCAAAATGTTTACTACATGATGTGAATCTTCAATTTTCCAAGTTAGTAGAATAACATTTTTTGAATGTGTCGTCTGGTGGCCATCCTAGTTTGCCTGCTGTGTAAACAGATACTGTGGATTTATTCACAATAGCATTTGCCTATCTCTCTGCCACTCAACCATATGCAAAATTTCCCATTCCCAATTTGTTCTGTATAAATCTGAATGGACATATACCCAGTTTCAGTGTGCATGTTTAGATAAGGTGTCTCTGAATCAGCAAACTGGTACACACAGCAATGTACAGTGACATTTGCAGTAAGAGTGCTGTGCTGGCTGTCAATATGACAAGGCTAGGTGGACTGCAGGATAAGCATAAGCGGTTCACAGCTGGTGTCTGGGGGAAACACGAGAGAGGGGTGGAGGAGGCCAGCCAGCGAGGGGAGGGGTCCGGTGGCAATAGAGGGGGGTTTTGCAGCCATGACGACTGATGGAGGAGGAAGTAAACAGATGTCCACAAGCTGGCAGACAGGCGCAGAGTGGCCGAGCCACTGAGAGACAGGTGGACATCCAGGAACACAGTGGGACTGCAAAGTGACTGTGAAGCCAAGCACTGCTTTGTACGTAGAACGCAAACACTGGAGTCTCTCACAAGATAAATCTGTCATTGTACAATTTAGTGAATTTACTAACTGTGTATCCCAGTTAGTGGAATTGTGGCAACCACTGTGACACCAAATTAAAGGTTTTTGTTCATTGTTTTAGTGGCACATTAATCAAGCTCATGAAATGAAATGTGAATGTGACTTCATATGTTGTTGCCCACTACATCAAAGTAACTATTGAAACAGTCTCACGTAAAAGTGCTGATGACCCCAAAAACATAGAAGACCAAACACAGCTTTTGAATCGTTTTCATTACCCTTATTGCTGTCTCTTCCAATTTGTTGTAAGCTGAAATCATGAAATGATGAGACAGTGATGATGATGCAGTGAGAAAGTCTTCATCACAGCAGTCAAAATTAATACATCATCATCCACTCTTGTTCTTAAAACCCACTTCAGCTTTTTCTAGACTCACTGCTGCAGCGGTAGTCTCAGGAATAGACTTGAAACTGGAAAGCCATCGGTTTAAATCCCCTAGAAAGCTGATAAATCTGAATGCAGGAAGTGAAGGAGACATGCTGTTGCCTTCCTAAACACTAACTGTCAACATGACCTTGAGCAAGGCACTTCAAAACCAGCTGCTCTGGTGTACTTGTAAGATGGAACTGGCTTGGAGGACACAATGAAATACTCACTGAAGGGGAAAAAATGCAAGTGAAATGGCAACAATGGAACAGGTTGAGGTTTCAAGGTGACTTTGAGCAAACCCTATGTACACTGATGGCTGTGATGTTCAGGAGATAGCAGCATCAATGCGATGCCACATGTCTTCAGTAATGTGTGACTAGGTTACAGGACAAGGAGGGACAGTGATGAGCTATAAAGGGGACACGGTCCAGAGAGGATGAATGGCTCAGTGTGCTATTGGCGTGCCTCTAAATGGGCCACCAGGGGGGAGACAGGCTAAACATGTGCGTGGAAGTCAATGAATGAATGGATTAGTTAATTAGTTTATAAATTAATGTATGAAAATGTGGGTAACGTGTTAATCTGTAGTCTGTCAAAATATGGAGATCACAGTAACAAGTGGTTTCACACAAAACTTTTAAAAAAATATTTAAAAGCGTCTAGGTGTGTCAGTCACACTAACATCCCGAAAGCCATGTGGCTAGCACTGATTGACTGTTGGTCCAAACTGAAATGTCTAAATAATTAAAGTCTGAATACAGAACTGTGTACAGACATTCCCCAGAGGATGAATCCTAATCACGTTGGTGATCCCGTGACTTTTCTGGTGCTACCCTGAGGTTGATATGTTTGGTTTTGAGGGAAATTTCTCAACAACTATTTGATGGATTGCCATGAAATTTGGTACACACATTTATGTCCTCCTCAGAAAAAAGTACAAGTACCTCAAAATTGTACTCAAGTACATTACTTGAGTAAATGTCCTTATTTACTTTCTACCACTGACTCTTCATTTGGCACCATCATGAGGTCAAAATTGCAATTCCCATCAGCCTCAGCTGTACTTTGTGTTTAGCGGTAATTAGCAAATGTTAGCATGCAAAGATGCTGACCTAATATGGTGAACAGTGTAAACATTACACCTGCTTAACACCAGCATTTTAGAATTGTCTTCATGGCATGTTAGCATGCTGATGTAAGCATTTAGCTCAAATCACTGCTGTGCCCATAAATAAACAGCATGGCCGTACGCTTGAGTCTTGTTTTACTCAAAAAGGGAAGAAGAATCACCTAACATGTAAAACAGTTTAAATTACATCTCTACACGCAGTCTGACCACAGCGTGACTCATGATGGGGTCATGGTGGTGTTACAGTAAAGACAGAGATGAGCAGGGCAGACCTCCGTAGTAATGGTAGCATCATTAAACAAGGCCTCATCTGTTACCATGGAAGCTTATTCATAGCCGGAAAAACCTTGAGAGGCTTATTCTGAGCCTAATCAGCTGCAGCCTCTCCAGGAAGACCACAATGAGCAATAGAGGATGACATCATGTGATGTGTAGTTTGTGAAGAAGCTTTTTCATCCTCAGAGACACTATATGTCTTTCGTCTTTATCATTAAACTTATGCTGAATCAAAGATGTGTCATCATTGTGTGTGTTTGCTTTTTTATATACTCTACCCCTTTCGTATTTTCTAATCACCTCGTTCTCCTTATGTCTTTGTTACATGGTGGATGAAATGAAACCGGTTTGTAGGTGGACCGCTCAGTGGATAAGTTAGAATTAGGGAGAGATGATCCAAAAAAGTAAAACATGACCTGGATTTCCTTTATGCTCCCTCAAATCACCATGTAGGGAGTCACCATTGTGCAATCCCAAGTAGCTTTGTCTGCTCGGCAGATTTTCTAATGAGGGGGCTTTTGGAGGAGGATGACAGAGCGCTCTGGCTGTTCTGTCAGGGAGGAGGGGCATTTAAAGGAAATGAGCAATGCTCTGTCCATGGATACCCCTAATACTAGATCCCCCCTACCCAGATGTCCTGCTGGCAGCCTGGTAGTACCATTAGGACTGAGAAGGGTGACATTAGTCTGAAACTCTCATTATGTCAGATACACTGAAAACCTCTAATCTAGGCACCAAATGATAGGGATAGAATTAAAACAGACTGGGCAAGAAAGCAGCAGAGGTGTAATTCAAAGTACTCAAATCAGTTTTGTTTGTACTTTACACTGGGGAACTTTATTTAGAGAGCAAATTCTGTGCTCAGAATATTTACTTGTACTGAATTGCTTAAAGCAACAATCCATTCTGTTTCCATATAAATCAGTATCTATGTTCCAACCTTCTCTTTTGTTTGCTATAACACAAAACAGACTCAGTGACACTCAGTGTCTGTCAGGATGGACTTTCCTAGAAAAAATCAACATCATGTGCCTTCCTAAAAAGAAAATAGATTTAAATATTTCAAAGTAAGTCAGGTAACACTCAGGGTAGGGGAGCATAGAAACTCATCAGTAAAACTCAGATATGCCACCAAAATTAAAGTTCTTTAGGTTCTTGTGAATTATCCCTTTACACCTGCAATATAACTTATAAAGGGTTTTGAAGTATATGATATTCTCCTCTTTACAGAGAAAAAAGGGTAAAAGAGGAAAAAGGAGACAGATATCCAAACAAATTAGATCACGTTAACTGGTTGTCCCTCTCGTCATCATGTTAGTAATGTGAGTCAGATGCATGAGACGTTTTGGAGAAAATGTATGTAGTGCCCAAAAAACTTGTCATTTTTTATGGAATCAAGGAGGGAATTAGTAACTTTGACTGCATCCAGGTGAAAACAGGAGATAAGTACACAATGTTTGGCAGCCAATTTGATACTAAGGATACTGTGGGTTGCTTGTACTGTTTTTGTCTTTAGGTGGTTGACATGGATTGTGTTGGAAAAAGCCACAGAGACACTTCATAAGCATCATCAAACACATGAAGACTGAATATAAGTGGTTCAGGAAGGGGGTCTGGATTGTCTCCCACTCATCTGATTATCCATGTTTGCTCCTGCAACTTTTTAGTTCACCAGAAAATCGAAATATTGGAGTGAAATGAAATTTGGAGTGAATGAAAACCCTCAGGAATATTAGACCACATTGTAGTCAAATCTAGTCTAATTTTATACTTGTCATTTCATTTAGGGGATTTATTGGGTGTTTAAAATACTGTAGCTGTTCATAGGAGATATCAAACCCAACATATGTTTGGGCATGGATCGAATGTTTTTTTCCCCAAAGGAGGTGAAAATATCAGTGAGCTCGGCCTACACACTCGCTGGGTTACGAAAACCAAAACAGGATTAACAGAAAAGACCAACAAGCTAATAGACAGTTCTACTGTTACAATGTCACAACAATTTTCATCAAGCACTGGATTTTTTCCATGTCTTTTCTGGTCAATATGTCAATATAAATGCTGCCACTGATCCTGCTGAAACTCATATTTACTGCTAATGATTACACAAATCACGGCATCATGGTAATAGGTAGTAGAAGGTGAAATAGTGTTGTTGTTTTCTGGGTATTAGTACCCAAAATGTTGCATGCCTGCCACCTGCTGGACCATTGCCACATTACAACATCTATTCCAACCCTCAGTTTTTAGACAATGACACTAAAGGGATATTTCACAATGTTTGTGAGTCACACTCCAACCAGAGAGTCTATAAAGACAGAGGTAATGTCCATACATGGGTTTAAAAAAAAAAATGTTATTTAATCTGGACCGACCCTTTAATTCCACACTGCATTATTGTCTAAACTGAGATGGTGGAAATGAATCTTTGCACCTTATTTGGTCTTCTTATACATTTTGTTATATATACAGTATTTTTGTTGCATGAATCTGAATCACATGCTACTACTAAGTACACGTAGTGACAATACCTGCAATAAGTTTGTTTTACAGTGGTAAACGTGAGTTACTTTGAGACTGATAATTGGGGTAGAGCACGTATAATGTAATTTCATGATTGATTAGGTCTTTATCTTTATGCTCACTTTATGTGATGTGCTACTTTGAATGCAGACTCTGTTTAGGTGTGATTTGGTATGATTGTTGTTGCTCCAGTCTTATTCTATACTATGTACATTGTGCTGTATAATATGTCTTTCTGCATTTAAATGCTCTGACCTTTTTGTATATGTGTATGCGGAAAACTTTGTTGAATTTGTTACTCTTTTAACTGACTTAATTTGCAAACCCTCTAAAAACACGCAGCTTTTTTCAAAGAGGTAGTGGTTTCCCATACGTGGCTTTCAAAATAAAAGCACCGAAATTGACACTTTCTGGGTCTGGTTGAGCGGGACCGCTAGTCACCCACTGAAGGAGGGACATCAGCCTGTACCCGCTCCATGTAACACTGAAATCAAAGCCAAAAAATATAACTTCAATTTGGGATTTCTTTTACCCATTGTTTTATGGGCTATTGTTTTTATTTTGAGCTTGTGCAGTAACAAATGGGAACCAAAATCATTATTAATAGTTTGAAACCGTAGCCATACTGAGTGCAGCAAAACAAATATACTGTCATTTTAAACTCTGTGCTGTCTTGTTTTAAATTTTTGGCAGTCAATATAAAACCACACAGGCTTACATTATAATCATGAATAATCACTAAAGAATACTAGGATAATACTATATTGGCAATGTAATAATAAATTCTAAACGTGCAATGTATTACATTGTGGAAGAGGATTGAAGCCACATGGCAAAAAAACAAATTTTATTTCTTTATTCCTTCTTCGCCCGGCCCAGCACAGGACCACTTATTTTGAAAACCCGACCTAACCGGATGTCTCCTGTTAAACTCTTCCAGCTGGACGCACACGAAAGCAGTGTAGGCTATGGTGGGAGAAGACGCACACGGACCTCCAGCGAGCTCATTTCACAGTGACTGACCTGTTATCTTTTAAAGAGAAGATGTCTGTGAACGAGGTGTATGTGTTCCGACCCTTCAAGCTGATCGCGCTGCTGTGCGTCTTTCTTGCGCTGTGTTTGGACGTGGTGGCTCTGCTGAGCCCAGCCTGGGTCACAGCGGAGCACTTCTCCCTTTCTCTGTGGGAGTCCTGCTCCCAGTCCGAGGCACGGCACCCGACGGAGGAGGCTCAGTGGAGCTGCTTCTCCACCCTCACATCTGGTAGGAATCATCATCTGTTTTTGTTTTTGCATCTTTTGGTTTATGTTCAAAGTGTGTTGTTATTTGTAACTTTTTGTTATTGCGGTTAGGATGGTGTGCTTTTTTGTTTTTGTTTTGTTTGTTTGTTTGCTTGTTTTTTTTTTTTGGCGAACCCATTGTGAAAAACTACTGTAGATTCCAACCTGTTGTTGCACAGTGTAGGATGATGTTGGGAAAAAAATGTGCTATATGGTTTAGAAAGCTTAGATGTACCAAGAATGTAACACTGTATTTAAGAACTTTTTTTGGGGGGGGGTAACTCTTTTCCAGTTGGTATAACAGACAATGCGCAACTTACTGGTAATTATGCCTTGTGTTGAAACTCTGTAAGTTGTGGAGATGGTTTTAAACTGGCATCCTATCAGTGGCTTGCTTTCAGGATCTGTTATTATGGCTACAAAGAGGCTGCGCGTCCACTGTCTGAGATAAACAAAGAGGAATATTTGTTGAACTGTGCAAACCACCAGACTGGCAGCTCTGGCCATCACCTCCCAGGCAGAGTTTGTTTTAGTTGGCCTGTTGGTCTCTGTCCAGGAGCTGAGGCATTCATGATTTCCTGTGCTGCCGATAAATTTCTTCTCTTCATACCAGAGCAGTGACGCAGTGTCACCATGACAAAGACATTGTGATGCTTAGCTCAGCCAGCATGGTTTGACCGATTCACGAGCGAGCACGAGACCATGTTGATTTAGTAATAATTATCACTGTTTTTGTCATTACTGTGATTGATAAATCAGTCCTCAAAGAGCAGGTGAATCATTGGTACATTTAAAAGTTGATTGATCGACCACATAAGCGACACTGGTGCTTAAACAGAATTTCTTGGTCAATTCAATGTCGGTTTCCAAGATAAGGATGAGAAATAACAGGGAAAAAAGATCACATGCTATGGAAACATAAACATAACCTTTGGCAAGCAAAGAGTTAACACACTCCAACCACCAGAGGGGTCGTGTATGAAGAGACACACCAAGCATCTTCCCCGCCATCCACTTCACCCGGCCTGGACCCACCAGGTTGCCTTTTGTCAAGCACGGAAGCCACATGACAGGAGTTGTTTACGCCCCCGACCCCCTTCCTTTCCCCACCAGGGGAGGAAATCCGTATTAAATGTACCAGATTTCCCAGCATTTGGCTGGTGACTGGTACAGTAGGTCGGCTTAGCTGGAGCTTCATCCCCATTAAACATACAGTAGCTGACTGTTGAAATAGTAACATAAAAGACCAGAGGGCCGAAAGCAAACCGTACAGAATTAAATATAATTCTGATGAAAATATAGTAATTTTGCCCTAACTGGTTGCCAAAAGTCCGATTCTTGCTGTTGATGCATTTTAACAGGAGTGAGCGTCTTTTGCTGCAAAGCTGCCACCATCACAGACACAAACATGCATAGCTACAAAGAGGGAAAAACAGGCTTGCGGTGACTGACTGCTCTCTGATATTGTGGAATGTGTTGGGGTGAATAGGAGGCGGGTTTGTCGTGTTGAGTGTCTGCAGAGCTCATTAAAGCAACAGTGAAGGGACGTGTTAGGGTTAAAGGTGTAGTTCACCAAAAGGCAAAGCGGATTTATCATGCACATATTTTCATTTTCTCAGTGAGTGATAGAAAAATATGCTTGTGATGTGAGTACACCGTTTTTCTTCTCTTTGAAGAGAAGGGGTTTTTTCTTAGTTATAACCAAAATTATAACAACTTAATGGACCAAAGAAAAAAGAGTATTTCCTGAAGGATGAATCAAACCGGGTTCAGATGTGTCATTGTCGAAACGTTGCTTTTTACCATCCTGAAGACTAATGAATCATGAGCCCAGAGAGACACGCCCAGCAAAGATTGTTCACTGAACTTGTTAGCTCCATCAAATGCAAATTTTCCTTTTGAGTTGAGTCTTTTGAGATTTGGCTTTCTCCTGACATCGACAAGTGGGACATCAGAGAGGGAATACTCAATGCAGACAGGAATGGAAGAATTAAACAATTTCTTCTGCATACATTTCTGGTTTCAGACTCTTATCAGTGATTTTCTGAATATAGAGTTTTAAAATGTGCCGTTTTAACAACAGAGTGTTGTGTGAAGCGATGAGTTTTTCTTTTCCTGCAGGAGCAACTGCAGTTTGTTTGAGATAAATAGAATAAATGTGCTGTTAAAAAGCCACCGTGGCTGAACCGACATGGAAAAGGCTGGCAGCCACAAGCACAAACTGAAATATTCTTCAACTATCAACTTGTACTGAAGCTCAGAAATATATGGAGATTTACTTTTGTTCTACTTTGCCTTCAAAATACCATACATGAAATATGAAAAATAATGATAGTATTTCAATGGATACAGCTGTGGTTTGAATATCTTCATCTGAAAATAGTTTGATACAAACTATAGCTCTGTAAACATGCCCAATGACCTGTAATAACAAGTAATTCAGTTACATTCTCGATATTTCATCTAATTACTGTGACTACTGAGTTACTAATAAGGTTCTTGTTGAGCGTATTCCAGATGGAGCCTGTGTGTCAGGCAGGTTTGGGTTCGTTCTGCTTCATTCACTTCACTCTGTGGGATTAGCTCCTGTTTTGTGTTTGTCAGCACAGCTCTTCAATTCAACAGTGCTGCCCTGTGAATCAAGCTTTTGTTGTTGAGTGGGATGCTCCACTCTAACCTGCGTTTGTCCCGTCCTGCAGACTGGCAGATTGCCACCCTGGTGCTTCTGGTGGCCGGCGCCGTGGCAACTCTGGTGGCCTTTTTGGTGGCCTTTATTTCCCTCTGCCGGGGGACACAGAGACGGCACTACCGCACCGTGGCTGTGTTCCTCTTCACTGCAGGTATGTCTTTCTTTTCTTTACCATCACCTCCCCAACGCAACTTCTTAAATCATTAAACTTTTTCACCTTGTATGAATATTTATCCACTGCTCCAAAACATTTTACTCTTGTATATTTTAGAAACAGAAAGACGGTACATCTGCATTTACCACATCCGCAGATTCCATATAGACAGTGGTTTTTTTTTTTTTTTTTCCAGTGCTTACATTAAATAAAAGGATGCAGTTGAGTTCATTTTTTTCTGTGGTGTCGAGTCTGGGGAGCTGCTGGCTCATGCGCCAAGAAAAAGTAGCCGCAGAATTTGTAGACTTACCAACACGGTGAAGTCACTGAGTGAAAAAAAAAAAGACAGACTCCTCACCCAGCACTGCCTCACAGCTGGACTGCACGTCTCCTACATGCTTTGTGAGAAGGTCCTTCCGCTGAAACCAAATCTTGACAATGGTGGGGGAGCATCTATCTATAAATCATATAATTAAAATGAAGGTTTAGCAGTAAGAAGACATTGCTCCATATACTATACAGGCGTTGTAATGACTGACTCACAGCCTGTGCTTACTTCTCTTCAACAGCAGTGAGGAAACACTAACCACTTACCGCTACTTAACTCGTGCCCAGTTCCAGTTTTGTCGGTTTCCAAAATAAAATTGGATTATATAAAAAACAGACTTCCTGTTATGTATCACAAGTAATGTTCCTCCTCCCGCAGTTATATATCATGCCTGTAGACTAAACTTAAAAGAATAGTTTGATGTTTTGGTTAATCATACACTTACTACGTTTTTTGCCATGAGAGGATTGATACCTCTCTTATTTACCCGTTTGGTATGTAGAATGTTCAGCTTTAGAGGAACTGATAGGCAGATTTTTTTTTTTTTTTACCTTTGGACAAAGCTGTTTCCCTCTGTTTCTAGTCTTTGTGCTCCGTAGCACATATTGCACAGACAGACATGAGAGTCTCTACAAGAAAGTGAATAAGCATATTTCCTAAAAAAGGCATAAACCAGTTCTTTAACATTTGTCTGATAACTTTTAATATCCTCCTCAGTCCCAAATTCAATTGCGTTGTGTCAATCGTTTCAAAGCCACGGTATGTGGAAAGACACTGTTAAGTTTATTTTGATGTCTACATAAGGTTTCTGTTATTGCAAAATATGTCTGTCCAAGGAGTACACATTACCGTAAAAAATCGCCATAAAATAATGGACGATACATCTAGTATTTTACATTTGGTGTATTTCATAGATTTGACAGAATGGGGTGAACAAACAAATAGATAATAATATATAATGTTGTCAAACTGTGTGGAAAAATGTTTAATCTACCTTTGAAGGAAATGTAATGGATTTGTTTTTCTAGTTCTGTCCCTGAAAACATCAGTCACAAAGGACCAGTGTGCTCAGTTGATTTAATAGTTATGTCTTTGACTGTTAGCCATTTACTGAAAAGCGTGGGAGTGCAGTGTTATCCTTTCCTGTGTGTAATTGCCTTAAGAGCCTTGCGAGAATAACGTCTCCATACAGGCACACAGGCCTCAGCAGAGCAGCAGCAGAAGGGTTGGTTGTTAAATGCCCCTTGGCAGCACTGTGACTGTGTGGTATTTATTTTCTGTCCAGAAATATGACCTCAGCGGGCTGTGAGCTCGGTCTGGGCTCCATCAACACCGCCACATTCTTGGACTGCCATCGGTCCTCCTGCACGCCCAGTGCTCCGTCCTGTAGGAAAGGTGGAGCCATAGTAACACAAAGTCCTTTCCTCAAAGGTCACCGAGCATGTATGAAAAGGAACTGCTGTGAGAGTAGACCCCAGTATGCCTTTGATGATACACATGCACGTACTCTCACAATGACACCATCACATTTACCACCGGTAGTTCATGGTCCTGAAGGACTTAAAGAAAAAATCGCTTCATAATGATGGTGGCAACAAAGTCATTTTCCTTTTGTGATTTCAAGGGCAAAGGAATAATGACGATTGTTAGGAAATAATTTCACAACTCAAAAAGTAAATGCGGAAATGAGCTGTTTAAGTCAGTAACTGTCAGGGGGGAAAAAAAAAAGGCCACTTCAAAAGAGTCATTGCTTCCCACTGAATAAGAAACCCACAGGGAGATTGGCATACAAAGATTGTTATCTTTGAAAAGTGTTCTTGTCTTTTTTTTTACGGAGATGTCAGACCAGGCGAGATATAGAAATACATTTTATGCTTAAAACATATCCTGCTCAAATGAAATGCATCAAGGCTAAATAATTTCACTATCGTTTAATACATAACATTTGTTTTAAAAGCATCACGAGTCAAAAGTATTAAATAAATCAAATCTTTTGGTTCCATTTATCTAGAGGTTCAGCAAAGTAATAAACACTGTTGTACTAAGAAGTCACGCTAAATGTAAATAGTACAGGGCTCAACGACAGAGGTTTGGAATTGCATAAACCTGTTTTGACATACACCTTTTTTCATGTACAGGCTCCTAAAAGCACTCAGAATCTTCATTGTTACTCTTGTCATGGTAAATCTGTATAGCCTTGTTTTGATAAAATAATCTGAAGCAGCAGAAACACTGACTTGCAGAAGATCATCACTTTATATAACCATTCCCTGGTTACCGTAAGTGACTCTCAGGTCTCTTTGCAGACGCTGTAAATACACCTTCCTTCTCTCTTTTTAACCCTTCAGCCTCTTTTCATAACCAGCCACGATCACATCACATTTCTGCATTGACAGCGGTGTGTTAGCTGTCAGGTCTGTGTTTTGACATTAGCAAGGCCATTAGCATCTCCTATTTTTGACTTGAATGGTGCATTTTTCATGGATTAAATGGCTTCTCATTAAGATGTTAATCAGAACAAATGTAAAGAATTGATTGAAAAGAACTGTTTTTTTAATCTTTAAACGATTGCGTTCAGAATTGGACAAAAGCATTTAAGAAGGTGGAAAGAAGAAAATAAGACGTTAACAAATAAAGAGTACAGTAGCTTCAGTTATAGAGCTTATGGTTTTTGCAACAGTAATGTAATATGGTGGCAGCCGTTGTAGTAGTAGAATAGCAGTAGTAACGATCTTTCAATATGTGCAGTGAAATGTGGAGTTGACAGGATGTGCTAAAAGGCTAATGTGCAATAATAATAAATACAAGTTAACAAAAATAAGGATTAGAAAAAAAGGCATACATAAAAGAAAATAAATATATAAATATAAATATATATTTATATTTATATTTATATATGATGATTAATGACATTGCTGTGTTGTGAGTAGTGTTGGTAGCAGAGGTGCAGCAATTGTAGTACTGGTAATAGAAATAGAAGTGGAAGTATTATAGTGGTGTGTTGATGGTAGTAATTAGGCCTGCCACTAACGATTATTTTCATATTTGATTAATGTTCAGATTATTTTTCTGTTAATCGATTAATCATTTGGTCCGTAAAATTTACAGTCATGTAAGGCAAGAAAAAGCAGCACATCTTTGCAATTAAGAAGCTAGAACTAGTGTTGGAATCAATTAAATGACTAAGTGCTTCAGCTCTGATTGGAAGTCAGGAAATAATAAAAAAACTGTGAGAGGGGAAGTGCAGAGCTCTTCCTGTATGATTTTAAATATGTAATTAATAACAATATCTTATGTCTAACTCTCTTCTGGTTCTAGTGGTCCTGCAGGCCTGCGCTCTGGTCCTCTACCCAATCAAGTTCATCGATGGAACGGTTCTCCAGACCTACCACGAGTTCAATTGGGGCTATGGGCTTGGCTGGGGAGCCACCATCTTCATGTTGGGTGGAGGGATCCTCTTCTGCCTGCGGACGGACATGTACGAGGATGCAATGTACTGAGTCCTTTGTCAACCCACGCTGCTGGAAATACACACATAAACAAACACACACACACACACACAAATTCCCGTATAGGAGGCGTGTTACTTTCCTTCACTCTGCACATGGCCAATGCATATGTGAGCACAGACCCTGTTTCTCCTTTTCTCTTGCTGTCTTGCTCTGTTATTTTTAGACAGGTTGTGAATGCCTAATTTAGGCCAGGGCTGTTTGAATAGCCCCCACACCACCACCACCACACACCACACACACACACACACACACACACACACACACACACACACACACTCAGCTAGTGGGTCCCTCAGCCCTGCCAGTATCAGCGGTGAGGTGGCAAAGATAAAGCACAGAGAGCTTTCTGGACAGGCACGAGCCTCCGATGCTGGACGTTTCCACTGTACGTTGACCTGGGTCTCCATTGTCAGAGAAACAGGACAGTAGATTCTGAGCACAGATGTGATTGTGCAGTGGCTGAACATTGAAAGGAACTGACTTATCTCCAAATTTCGTTTTTTATTCTTTTTGTAGCATTTCACGAGGACAAGCTTTTTGTTAATGTATTTATGGCATCATTTCCCTCTTTTTAAATATTGAAAACCTGAACTTGTCCCTCCATGTTTTCTAGCTGAAACATAGTATCTAGTAAAGCTAAGCCTTCTGATATTAGAAGTGTAAATTAGTCAGCTTTGATATATGCTGGAGCTATCGAGTGTTTGTAGTTTGTTTGGAAACTCACACTAGTTTGTCTCAAAGGAAAAATGTAAATGTGTACAAAGTATTTCTACATGAATGAAAATCCAGAATAAACAGCTGTAGTTTTGGGAGTTTTAGGAGTGTGAATTATTGTTGAAAAAAAAGTTGTTTCCAGTGCTATGAAGGGGCAACCATAGAAACTGATCTTTGAAAGTATTTTGAGAGGGGAGCATCAGAACCCCCCCCCCTCGGCCGGACACAAATGAGACAAAATTGCAAAACATTTTCGTTATCCAGAGCACACATTCCACGGAGGAAGCCACACCAGGCTGTTTTAAGAGGTATCACAAGGTTGCTTGCTTGCAGTTGACGTATCCATGTCATGTAAATAGGTGGGACATTTTTACTATGCTGTCATAGTATTTCCTTGCAATGGATAAATGTGCTTGACGGCTTAAGTTTATTGTTGTGTTTATTAAACATTAAAGCAGGGCATCAACACATTATAGCCACTATTACAATATGATGACTTCATTCTTTTTAACCTTATAGTTTGCAGATCAGTAGATGGCTTAAGGCTGTTCATTTTAAGAATTTTTCTAAGTGTGTTTAAAAAAATCATTTCCCTGGGTGTTTTGTGTAAAACAGAAGGCGCTGCCACAGTTGAGCAGCCTGGTGTGAAGTCTCCCTGTACACGCTCATTTTTTTTTTTTTTTTTTACTCAACAGAGTTCAAACTGCAACAGCTGGTTAAAGAATCTTTTTCGAAAGGGATAAAGGATTTTCACAGCTGCAGCAGTGTGAAAACTCCCCCAGCTGCAGACAATATTTACACCTCTATCGACAGGGAAAAAGACAAAACACTTTACCATGTGAACCTGATGCTTGGCTCCTGTGAGTAGTGTAATTGTGTGTTGAGTGTCTGAGGTTCCAGGTCAATGGTTGTCTTATAATAGCAGTGACCTTGCGGGAATCTTTGAAATGTGATTTAATAGTCAAAGGTGGTGTGGTTACACGACAGGGTGACAGAGAGGGTTCACATGATACGGTTCCTAAAGGATGCCACAGATTTGATCACATAACTTTCTTGCTCCACATACAGTTCTTGTAAAGTATTTCATCTTTAGTTAAACATTAGAAACACAAAGTGAAATATGTTTTGACAGTGAGGGCATTTGGTACTTGAAACAAGTGGAACATTGACTCGGTACATTTTTAAAAAATGAATGTATTCTGCTGTAGGAGAATGTTTTAAAGCTTTCAGGATACAGGTCCACCTTGACTAGATCACTTGATCCACATAATCTGCTAATCAAAAAAAAATCAATGTTTCCCAATGCAAGTTTTCGTTTCTTTTATTTGGAGGGAAGAGAGTTTTAAATTATGCCTTCTCTAATTTTGGGTGTGTTGTAAAGGTCAAAGGTCAAAATGTCACTGGGTCTTAATTCCCAGCATTCCACCCACACAGTTAATGCTTTTTCTGCATTGCATGCCTCTGCATTGTGAAGAGGTATATTGGCATTGATCACGTTTTACAGTAAATATAATAATTTTTCCAAGTGAGCAGTCTCTGTTTATTTGGTGCACTTGCATGAGCACCATGTTTGACCACACCCACATTATTAACTCAAAAGTCTTCCCCCACCTAGTGATCAGACTCCAAAATATCTGGTGCTTTGAGGCTGTGAGAGCTCCAGTACGTCTGAGCTGAAACAACATCCTAGAGTGGTTGTAATGATTTATACAAACTGTTTATCAAAAGTTTATAGAATATTATTTTTATGCTTGTGCAGCTCAGGACAATTCTGTGCCCCTGCAGCTGCTGCCAAATTCTCTTCTCTCATCTCTGAATACCTTTGATATGACTACAGCTTTTATCACTACTGCAATCTCATGCAATGGATTGTATCAGTAGTGAAGTTAGTATGGCCTTTGGAGAGAAGCCTGACCCCTGGGTGCAGTAACCAGCCAGGCCCTGCACACTTTCACTCTGCAGGGACAGATTCCAGTTACTGAGCCTGGGGGACAGCGACAAACACGGGCTCTGACACCTTGTTGCCTGCAGAGGGAAATTATTGTTTTAGAGATACGATTATTCACAGATTCACTGATAAGCCAAAAAAATGATGAATGCCAACCTGAAGTTGTCCAGCTCCTCGTGTGATCCTCAGCAGTGAAAGTCTTCTGCAGACTAGGGTCAGCAGACTACTGAGGCAGATAAGTGGAATGAAAAGTAACATCTGGGCTATACATTACCCTCCTACCCATCCTCCGTCAAGCTTGGCTCCACCAAAATTACAGATTAACTTCAAAAAAGTACTCACTCCTCCTCCACTATCAGCTTCTGCTGCCCTGCACTCCCCTGGGTCCTGATAACCGGCAACACCGTGCATGGAAAACCTGGTTTGAATACAACAGTCAAGTTACATGAATAACATCTGTGTGCCTCCGCTGAATAATTCTATCACTCAGTGAGCTGCATACCATCCATTATCTTCCGTTTTGTCATGCAGCAAGGGTGCTTCATTTGGATGAGACACACAGCAGCTTCCATTCACCCATTATACAAAAATGAGAAATATGCATGGGAGTGTGTGTTTGTGCAAGCTTTATTAGAGCTTGTCTCATTTATGTCTTATTATTATTATTATGAGCCAAATTAAGTAAGCGAGAGACACAGCTACCCATAGACACACATTTGCACGTGGACAGTCCAGTATGGACAATGCGACCTGGTGTGGGAAGCAGTCAGCTGCTTAGCTGACCTTGTGGATGTCAATGAATGTTGGATCAAACACTAAAAAAGTAGTCAGCCGTCAGCCTGGAGTCAGATGGTTACTTTCCCAACATGAAAGAAAATATCATGTAGTGGAAAGTCGATGTTTAAAGTACACTTGCACTACAAGCTGTTTAGTTTGGTGACATCGATATGTGTTGTATAATGTAAACAGAATAGTTTAGTCTGTGTTAATCCAGGGCCAGGATGATACCTGCACACTGAATCGCAGCTACCTTAGGCTTTATTGGCAATGTTTAAATCCAACTCTGGTCTTCCTCGGGCAAATAGCCACACATAAAGCTAATGAGAGATCCTGCTTATAACAACATGACAAGTGGCATCACAACCACCTCATCAAATTTCCATATGCCAGAACGTCCAAATCAAAAGTTAAATGAAAAATATTAGTAAGAAAAGGGGTTTAATTCACTCTCATTCAGATATGTTTTAATATATTCAATAATTCAATCTGTAGGACACAATAGAATCTATTGAAAATATCAAAAACACTTATTTCATTTATGGACATGGTTGGTGCTATAGATTATCTGGACACTAGAGGGCATCGTGAGCATAACAAAAATAAAGTGTCACCTATTCCTAACTATATATAGTATACACTCAAAAGCTGGCTATCTACATAAAACATTATAACGGATTATTTTACCATACATACTGGTATTGTGCCATGTGCCTGTGACGGCCCCTGCCCAGCTTGTCAGTGTGTGTATGCGCTTCTGTCTTAAGTGTCAGAGGAGCCTGATTGTGGGGCCCAGTCAGACCCGGAGCACTTGGGCCCAGGGCTCCTGGGATATAAAAGGCCTAACCTTCAGCGTGGCCCTCTCTCTTGGCCCTGCCTGCAACCCCTTTTTGTTCTGTTTGGACTTTGTTTTGGTTATACACCTTACAACACCTCTCACTACATTTTATTGTATTTGTTACAATTAATACTTTAATTTGTTGGCTTTTGTGTCTGTTCCGTTTTGTTATCGGTTATGACATACCATGTATGTATCAATAAAAAGGGAAAATTGGTAAAATACAAGAGTCTTGGATTGTGCGTCAGAGGCTTCACTTATCATTTGTTTTGCCTTATACAGTTATTTGTGTGTCACTACAAGTAAGATGTCACAGTTGAAAGATACTGTTATTTGGATATGAACAATATTTATATTCCATCATTTCTGGTTCTTTCCAAATGCAGAGCAGATTATTCACATCAGAGGAGGTGTTCACTTTTAAAAAATGAAAGAAATCTGTATGTAGCGATGTATACCTACATAAAACAGATTTTTAAAAATTTTATTAAAAATGCAGCTGTGATGGATACATATGAAAATACAGCACATTTTAGATTTTCTTCCATAACTAATGTAGAAGTTGCAGCAAGCCTCCTAGATGTACTTTGTGATTTGTCCTAGATGTACTAAGTTGGAGCCTCCTAGATGTACTTTGTGATAAAATAATTCTTAGAAATACATTGTTTGACTTGCAGGTTGAAAGGTTGTAAAAATAATCTGATTCTGTGAAAATGCAGTATATTTAAAACAATCTGATAAGACAACTGCGAAAGCATTATGTACTAAGTGCAGCAGTGATATTTTCCGTTGTGCCTGACTGGTTTTATGTTATGAAAGCTCAATCTGATAAATTTCCCCCAGACTGTTTTGCCAATTGGAGTTTGTATAAGTAACAGCTAGTTCAGTTGATATGATCAATTTCAGTCATCCTCCCACTTTGCTCTGACTAACACACTTTAATTTGAGACAGACCCTCTCATAGTCTTTGTACCCAATTAATATTTTCTGACAAACCTTCTTGAAATAATTTGCAATACTACAGCTCACAGTACCTTCAACAATAGACTTTATTTGAAATAAGCCATAAAGTGAAACAGAAAAAAAGCACCCAAAAAAAACAAAAAACCCACTCATATCCATCGGCTTTTCTGTCATTTTGCGTAACCTTTTATAATACAGGCCACCACATACATAGTGATTTTGCTGTATGAATCAGGTACCAATAAAATACTTGCTGGTTCCCACAGTTTCTTTTCCTGGGACCCCATGTTAAAAAAATACTTCTCCTTTCTACTAAAATGCCTAAATGTTCCAATAGTCTTGCTTTCTTCCGCTGTACTTACATTTAGGTTCCAGTAGGAAAAGTAAAGTGAGTTTTTCATTTTCTACAACCTATGAACACACATCAAATGTTGCCCATGAAATACTGAGGTAAAGTGCATCAAACAGCCAAATATCCCATTAAACAGTAATCCGTGTGAAATACAGTCTTTCATGATCTTTCCATAATAGGCAGTATTATAGTAAATATAGTAAATATAAAAGGTTGTCATCATTCACAACCCCTTAATTCATAACAGTAGTTGAACCACAGGTTGAAATTATTTTGATGAGGATGGTTAATACAAAACATTAAATGTTGTGTTGCCTCTCAGACTCCATGAATACAAATAGTAAAAAATAGTCTCACGTGATATGAATCCGTGAAAGCTGCATATGATATGTTCATTTTCTGCATTTCCTTTATTTCTTATTTTTTTCTAAGATGCTAAGAACAGACAGATAGTCAGCTATCTGGATGTCATGCAAACATGTTCTGATTAAAAAAGACACTTTTTTATTAAGCATAGAGCTCATTAAAAAGAAACGACAACAATCAACTCTACTATTGAATACAACTAAATTTTCCAAAGTTAAAGGAGGCGCATTTGGTGTAATATTTGATGTACTTGAGGCATTTTAGGATATCTGACCAACAACAAATGCTTTAACAGTTACAAAAACCTTGTTTTACATTCACGTAGAGTTATAATTCATACGCTTCAAGACGGAAAAAAAAAAAAAAAACTGGCAAGTTGTGGCATTAAAACACCCTGACACACTCATTTCTTCTGCATTAACCCATTTAAAGAAATATGGTATATCCCTCTCAGTTGCACAGTAAATTATGCTGGTTTTTGAAAGACTTCACTGGCTTGAAGTGTGCAGTAAAGACATAGTACAAAACCATTTTCACAGACCATTTATACCTTTGTACTGGGTTTAGACATGTTAAAATCTTCGTTGTCTGAACTACAAGGCAAGAGTTAAGGCAAAAAGTAAACAATTAAACAAAAAATCATTAAGCAGTATATATATGTGTGTGTGTATAATATATATATATATATATATATACACACACACACACACGCACACACACACACATATGGACCCATGCTGACCAATCAACTGTCAAGAGATCTGGAAAAATAGTGAAACATCACAAAGTAATTCTCAAAGATTAAGTAATTGTTCCTGAACACAACATCTACAAAATATTCTCTGCTGACTAACTCAGCTGGCAGATGTGGTAGCAAAAAGTAAACAACCAATTATAAAAAATAGAACCCCTTCCATAAGCATTACATTTCCAGTTAACATGACATCTCAGAGTAGTTCATATAAATTTAAACATTTGCATAAAAATGTAAAGAAAAAGGGCAAGCACGGTACAGCATGTTGGAATAATATAATACAGTTTGTAAGTTCTAAATTTTTTTCTTAAATAACTCACTTTAGTATCTTCAGTAACATATTAACAGTGGTAACAATCTCAGGTGATGACTGTATGGCATCTTTGTGATTTTCAGTCAGAGACCCTGAAAAACAAAAGAGATGGAGTGAAACGATAAAAATCCTGTCAGTTTGCTCTTCCAGAGCCATGAATGTGCAGGCTTTCTTGTCTTTTTAGGCCCCCCCCATTGTAAGAACTGAACTTCTTGCAAAAGGAGAGGTGAGCAGAGAGTCTGGCTTCTTCTCTTGTCTAGATCTCCTCCTAGAATGGAAGCACAGTTTGGAGGGAGCTTACCATCTAATATCATTGTCTATCTCAATGTATGTGCATAATATACTGTATATGTGTATGTACTCACACTTTGAGCACTGCCCCCAAACACAGAGACATCACCAGTGTGGCAATGATGGCAACGGCAATATAGACATAGGCTGGTGCCATGTCCCATTCTGGTTTAGATGCGACTACTTTCATTTCTAAAACAAAGGTAAAAAAAACACACACACACACACACACACACACACACACACACACACACACACAAGAAGCCAGGTTTATTTACACATCTCTACATCTATCAATGAACCTCACAAAGACAAGTCGACTAAAATCTGCATATAGAACAATAAATCAGCAGAATTAGCAGAAGATCCATATTTGGACATTTGATAAATCGATGTTGTACTTTGGACACATTTTTGTTATGTAAGCGCTGTACTACAGCATTTTGTAATGGAAATTCTAAAAATGCTTATGAGGGTAAAGTGATGACTTTCAGAATCGACGTTAAGATCACACCCCTAGCAACGTTCTCTGGCACCGTCTAAAAACTAAGGGGACTATGCATACCCAGGACTACAATTTACAAATTCTTTACATTCAAGTATGCTTGAGGTCAGAGCCAAAACAACATAACATCTGTCCAAATATTTGCAGACTAAGTAAACTAACCTCAAAGACTGAAATCAGATTGAATTCCAGCTTCCCAATATGATCAATTTGGTTTTGCAGAACAACAACAAGTTTTACAAGAATGATAGATGTCTGGAGATCATCAAAAGCAGATTTTTACACTGCACTTAGGCATGCATGAGAGCTGATAGAATAAAAAAATAAATAAAACAGACATTGCAATGTTCAGTTGAAAAGTGAATATTATTTCAGGGAGCCTAATATTGATCCTCAAGGAGCACCTTTATCAACCATCTGGAATACAAAGAGGGAGACTTACACCAGCACAGTTTGATCAAAATTTTTATTCTGTGAAAATGACGAGTTTTATTTATGAACCTGAAGGTACAGATACTTAGAGATATTGGGATTATTATTATTATCATCATTAACAAACATGAAGTCAGTGAAGTATAAATAAACTGGCAAGAGATTTGGCAAGTAATTAACCATTAAACATCCACACAAAAAACAAAAAACCCAAAGAATACGTTGTTTCAGTATTGGTGGACATCCCAAAGGAGGTTGATTTTAACAAGCATGAAGACAGCAGTGTCTGAGACCCATTTCAACACATCCTGCAGCTGAACTAGGCAGTCTGTGGCCTATAACTATTTACCTTCTAATGGGCAAAAATGAACTGTTGTGCCCCATTGTCTTCCCACACTGTGTATAAACCCTGTTGCCTTCAAGCTGCCTTTAAGAGCCTGTAAAGAACAGTGCACACAGCCAATTACAACCGGCAGCTCCATCATATTTTATTTTGAGCCCAAGAAATCAACTAGTACGCCTACATTCTCAGAAAAAGCTAGATCGTATGTGTCAAATCAGTGCCTTAAAAGGTACAGTTATGTAACCCGTGACTAAAATGTCCTTTTATAATAAAACTCCAAAATAGGCGATTAACAAAAAAAAAATACTCTCTTGTTTCCTTTTTTTTCACAGTTTAGGAATGCTACTTTCCTTGTGCCATGCAATCTATGTTGTGGCCAACTCCCTTTACCTATTGGGTGTAAACACAAGGATACAGACAGACAATATTCGTCACCAGTAGTGCAACAAAGGCAGAATTTTCTCCTGTGCCTCAGTCAGTGTGCTACCTTAAATAACTTCGGTGACTGTGCCTTTACTTAAGGCAATATTTGTACATATTTGGAAGCTAAACTTATTACCTTCCTGGCTCATGAGGACTCATTATTCTTATTATGGTACATCTGTGAAAAATTTACTTTTCAGTATAAAAATGCACTTTTTCAGTACAAAATGACAACAATCTAAGTCCAAAAATGTAATGCAACTCTCGACTTAATCTCAAATAATAGAGATTTTTCAACTAGATTTTCATACACCTACAAGACAGAGCTTTAAGATAATGCAGGACCCACTTGGTGCTTATCCATTTGGGTGATGTTGTCTAAGTGTAAGGTGTAAATTTCCAAACAAATTTGAAATGAATCTAATTACCACAAATAAATTGACACAAAGTGCAACTGAGGTGTTTCAGGCCACTCGAGGTCTTTACTTTTATATCACTGGATACACTATGTTTCCTTTCATCTTCATTTTTTTCAGGATGTTGTCAATACCGTACAGTATGAATCCTAAATAGAAGAGAATCCGTCACCCTGCCATACAAAGGACTAGACCTTAGCGGCATCTGTGGCTGTAAAAAAAAAAAAAAAAAAGAGGACAAATTAAAAAAAATCAGCACAAATTATGATTAATGTTTGCTTGACTTAGCAGTTATCATGTTATTCTGACACATCTGGCTGAAGTTTTATGAATTACCTATTGAATTGCATAACACGTTAGAATGAGATTTCATTCATTGTCAGTGCATATGTATTTCCATAGCTCTTGGGATCAGAAAATCTTTAAAAATGAAAACATTTTGACTTAGATCGTTACTTCATCAAACAAAATCCTCTTTGACACTGAAAATGGTATGGAGAAAGATAAACTCCAATAAAGTCTAATGTAATAATTTCAATTGGAGTTGACATTAGAATAGAAGGATAGCGATTTTATGAAATGAATAATGATAAAAATGCAAATTAAACTTACTACGATGAAGACGTCAGGATCTTCCAGATGGGAATCCATTTAGTTACCGTGACTCATGAAGACTTGTTGACTTAATGGCTTTAAATTAAAAAGTTGCGTTACAGCTTAGTATGTAATTCCGTTACCCACTGGAAACACACTTTGAATAAATCCTTCAAGAATGATTAAATACACATTTCTCATGAATTTAAACTCATGATTAGGGATGTCCCAATCAAGTTCTTTTTTTAAGCCCCCAGTCCCGATCCAAATCCTTTAATCCTGGGTATTAGATTTGATCGATTAGTATTTATGGTAGTTACATGTTGATTAAATAAACTATGTGTCTGACAAATGGAAATAACCCAGCTGTATTTGATCCCACACACTTTTTTATTTTTATTTATTTTATTTTATTTTATTTTTTTTTTTAATGGGCTTCTTGATCCAAATACTACGGAGCCCCCCAGGGATCACGTTGTAGAAAAAAAAAAACATCTAGACGAGAGTCGGCGGATAGGTTGTGGGTCTTTGGGCCCTCAGTTTTGTCTTGAGTGAGTGAAAAGCGTGCTCAGTTGGGTTGAATTCAGGTGACTGGCCAGGCCATTGAAGGATACTCGATTCCTTTGGCTCGAGAAGCTCTCGGGCGGCTCTCGCAGGGTGTTTGGGGCCAAGATCCGTCTGTACTGTGAAGCACCGTCCGGTAGGTTTTGCAGCATCTGGCTTGAATCTGAGCAGATAGCGCGGCCCCACGCAGCCGGAGGAGTGCGCGCACTAGTACACCGAGCGCGGGGATTGGCGAACCCGGGAGCGGGCGCGCACCCAGCTACAAGGAAAAAAACTACCCGACGCCGTGATGGTTTCCAACGCAAAGTGCTGTTAACCCTCCCTCCCAAGCACTCTTTGACGGGGAGCGCGCCACAGCGCACAGCGTCCCGCCGGCAAGGTTGCTCACTTGAACCGTCCACAGAGACGCTCAGCGCCGGGCACAAATGAGAAACAGCTGCCTGAATGTTTTCCCCATCGCTTTCCTAACAATCGTTAGCATCGGAGTTTAATGAACCTGCGCTCTTCCGTGCTGCCCGAGGAGTTGAGACACTAGCAGGCTGAGGTGGGGGAAAACGCCGGAATCGGATTTTGATCGCTGTTATTTTAACTGATACTGATCCAATAAAAACGTGTCGGGATCGGCAACAACACCGATCCTTAGCATCGCCTCGGGACATCTCTACTCACGATGTTATGAAAACTCAAGTTAAGATTTTTCACATCTCTAGGTCTGTGGACTACAGATGACAAACACGCTATTTGTCACTGTCTGGTGACCCGGCTTCATGCTAGAAATGATCCGTTCAGGTGTAATTTGTTTTTATTAACAGAATACCTGCGTGTTTTAATGCAGTGTTGTAGTAAACTGAAACAACATTACCTGGGCGGCAGGTCGGACGACTCCACTCACTCCAAAAGCTTTTGTCTGCGCAGTACTTGTGCAATTTAGACCGCACCCTGAAGCAGTCTCTCCCATGGTTGTGGATTAGGGGCAGGGTCAGGCTCGTCCGTTTGGTTAAAATCAGCTGCTGTCAATCAGAAAAGTAAGTAGAGAAAGGATATTAATAAAAAGTTAGAGAGTTCATGCTCAGGGCCCAAACAGGCTTAAAGCTGCACCAGTAGTCACTTGTTCATAGAGAGAGGGAATCAGACAAACCCGGAGAGAATTAATATTCTGCAGCGCTACAGGGCTTTTAGTATCTTGTAGCACATTGTTTTTGTTTAGCACATTTGGATCAGTCTACCCGCTCCCCTCATCAACTCAGTTTCTAACAGCGTCAGGCAGCTGTTTATAGCTCTGATAAACCTCTTATAAACTACCTAGCCAGCACCAAACTGCACAGAGACTGTTAGGGAATTATCTATTGGGTCACACAGGTCAAGCATGGGCCTTGAGGTCTCAGGCTAAACAGCAGCAAATCTTTCTGAAAGGCACAATGTCCTCTCTCCTTGAGACACTGAGCAGCTGTCTGAGGTCATTTGGGGAAAACAGAGCCATTCTGATAAAAGTGAGGCAGCATTGCTGTATGAGCCAAGGTCAATTGAGATGGCTGTTTTTGCCGGCCTAGACGCCATAGATTGGGGTCTGCTAGAATCCACGGGCATGGCCAGATAACAGTGGCTCCAGACCAGGATGTAATGACGTTACGTACTCCGACTTACGAAGACATTCAAAAAGTAAGCTGTGGGTTGACTCTTATAATCCGCTGCTATCCTCACTGACAAGAAAAATTTGGTCTTGACACGTAACTTGTCTACTAACGGCACACGGTGGAATGCAATGGATAATTGGAGTCGTGACAGATCATTAGAGAGGGAATAAAGCCAATGACTGGAGTCAGATAGGTAGTTGAGCTAATTTCAACACAGAAATTCTTGTAATGTTCTTGGAAATAAGAGGAAATGAAAATGAAAAATTATAAGGTGCACGAGTTTTGAAGAAGATGCTCTTGCCGTTTTACATTTTAATTTTGTGTAGCTTATTATTCGACTCTTCTTGGTATGCTTATACAACTCTCACAGCAGCCTAATCCTGTTTACTGCAGGTGGCTCTGCAATGCTTTACCGTTGCAATTTTTCCATCAGGCGCTTCTTGTCTGTGTTCCACCTCCCATTCTAGGCAGTGTCCAGGAATCCTCCCGAGAGGACTCTCCCACTGTATTTCCATCGTGTCTGGACCTGTTTGCAGATGCAGCTTCTCTGTGGTTCCAGGCTTCACTGCAGAAATATTCAAAAAAGGGACAAGCAAATACAGAAATTAAATAAAACTTAATTTAAACAAACAGCAGATTTTCGTGAGATCACAGTGAAGCAAGTAATGACCACCAACACATGAGGGAAACAATTACAATACCGTCACTGAGCAGCCAGTGCTTATTATGATTGCACAACTCCAGAAGGTAAACACGCATGTACCATGGTTTTGGATTTGCAAGGAGATGAATGTTGGTTTCAGGGGCCCTTCAAGAGAGGAACCATTTATGCAGAAGTTGATATCACTGTAATCAGGGAGAGCTTTCCCTGTGAAGTTGCAACCACTCCTGACTCCACCTGAAATTATGTACTGTGGGCATTCCTCTGCCTGTTCCAGGTCCTTGTGCCTGGGGAAGAGACAGACCAGATTGCACACTGCTTACACTGCTTAACTATATCTATTCATCCAGACAGTTGCCTATGGTTTGCGGTGCTCAGTAGCACTTGACTTTAGACATATAGTTAGGTACATAAGTGTTTTGACAGCGACACAATTTTTTTTGTAATTTTGCCTATGTACACCACCACAGTTGATTTGAAATTAAGCCATCAAGATGTGATTGAAGTGCAGACTTTCAGCTTCAATTCAAGGGTTTATACAAGGGGCTGTTTTTCAAGTGCTAGGTGTTTACACGTGCTTGTCTTATCCATTAATATTGGTTTCTTTCTGTGCACATCTAGACAACTGTTATTATTATGCGTGTAATTGTACAACGACTTTAAGAGAGACTGCCAAAGCCGTGCACTTGTCCTGCGCTGAATTTCACATGGCTGATCTGCCTCAAGAAAAACTGCATATGTGCTTGTATCCCCAAAACAAATTAAGGGAAAAAGCAGAACTAAGAAGAGCTGCAGGCTTCATCATCACACTGAAACTACTTGATTGGATAACCAAATCATGTTAAAACGAATAAAGGGAAGAAATCCATTTTATCCTTTTAATCCATTTTACTTCAATGACTTATACAGTTATTGCATAATATCTTTGGTTTTATTGCCTCCTGTCTGTACGAAATTTCAAGGCCTTCCATCAAATACTGTAGTTATAGACAGAGACATTTCACTTTGAACCTAAATATGTCAGCTTGCTGGTGGCTCTAGAGGAAAAGTCACGGGATCACCAAAGGCACTAGGATGAATTTCTGTGCTAAATTTCATGGGAATCCATCCATTAGTAGTGGAGATATTTAGCTCTGGATCGAGTTAGCTACTGGATGCTGCTGACATGGCTAAAGAAATTGTCTTTGTTGGACACATGACACACCAGAAATATAGATATTGCTGAGAGTTGGCTGGCATCTGTGGGTTTCTTCTCCAATTGCACTCCATCCTCTCCATGTTACTGAACACACAGATAAAATGCTCGACCTTGATACCGCCAACACCTAGAAGTAGAAAGATCAACGTCAATTCATACATTTTCCAAAACAGCCAGGATCTTATCACTATATTTTTTTTTACTACACATCTGTAAAACCTCAATGACTGACCTGTGTTGGGAGGTTTCTGGACCAGTTCGGTGTAAGTCGTACTCTTGATCATAGTACCGTTGGTGCAGGGTCCACTCAGCAAGGTGTACACTCTCACTCTAATGTCCTTCATCAGATCAAACTGGGTACTGTACGACCTCTTAGGCGTCCTGATGGCCTGTCAAATCAGAAAAACAAATTTGTTTTACAGTTAATAGTTTAAATTTAGGTGTATTTACATTGTTACAGCTATCAACAGAGAAGCCTATAGAAACATTTCCGTGACATATATTGTTCTGGGAAAACTGAAACTGTGTGCTTGCATTCAAAGCTGATTATTGTTGTCAGTCAGTCCTGTTTGAAAAAAAAAAAAAAAGTGATGCCTCAGTTGGCATCTTGAAAAGGTCTTGTCCTCAATCCAACAATAAATGCACCTTTCAAAACATGAGGCTGAGACTGGGCTGGGCTGTGTAAAAATTATATTGATTTTCTTTGTCAAAGTTAAGCTTTGATAGCTGTTGTGGGTCATAGTCACAGTCATTATTATATCATCACTCATCACATATATGATCATTGTATTACGTATTGCTCACTCCCAGTTATCTGTCATGTTTCTCACATTCTGCCAGTTCTGTGTTTTCATTATTACTAACTGTCATGTCATTTCGGACCAGGACACTCCCCTCCGCCCATCTTCCACCTTCTCCACCCCTGCACACTCCTGCTCTCATTGACCTAATCCTCTACTCTGTATATATACCTCCCTGGTTCCACTCAGAGGATCTGTGAGCTCATTGCCGAGCTCTCCAGACCGTAGGCTGTATATCTGCCTGATTGCTGTTGCTGGCTGTTTGCCTGCCTTCTTGAATGCAATTCTCCTGGCCACCCCTTGCCTGACATGTTTGTTTGCCTTGTTTTGAACATTCCAGTAAATATTTAACTCTTTTCCAGCCTTGATTCCATTGAGCTTTTGGGTCTTGAGTTTCTTAGGATGTGATATTTATCATTATCTCAGTAACCTGACTCTTTCCTATGTCAGATACTAGTATCCCTTGGAAACATTACTGCATCTGTATTGCTCTATGACTGATCCATGATTCAGACATCTGCCCCCACCTCATACGAATAAAATAATAGTGAAAAAAAGGAGAGCCTTAACAGCTTTTTCTTTTGGGGCTCTTCAAGAATCAACTGCCCTCATGTCTTCCGAAGAAAACATTTTTATGATACATAATTTCAAACAAGTAAGTAAGAAAACAGTGTCTCCTTAGCTAAATCAGTGACTCCACACTGTAAAGTCCCATAACTGAAAGCATGCAGTATTTTAGCTAGAGTGATGTGGCAGATTTCAATTTTGTCAAGATATGAAAACCAACTTTTTTCACACACACATCCCTGTTTCACACAAATTTACACATTTAATCAGGGTTGTTCGAAGTGGAGCAAGTTCCACAGAGATATCAAAAATGGAAGTCCATCCAGTCCATTTTATGGTCCTTTGAGGAGCCTGTTTGTCTACCTAATCCGAGCAGAAAAGTGTCATCTGTGCAGGGTTATACACAGTATCCTCCTAAGGTAACAACCATCATGTCAAGATTATCATAGTTTTTCATTTATGTTATCAGTTATCATACACATATTGTTTACTGTTATGGCTACATGAACATATTTTGGAGAAGTATTCACAATAGAAAATTTTACAGCTGTTAAATCTTTATTTATATGCCTGGATCCCATACCATGCCTGAAAAGACTTTATGTATGATTTGAATAAAATGACAAGCACTTACAGTCCAACTCTCCCTGTATGTGTTGAAGTACTCCAGCTGATAAAATTCTGGGCACTCTTTCATTTCGATTAAGATGGCTGGGGGGCTCCATGTAATCTCAAGATGTCCAAGATGACCGAGGTCTACTATCAAAAGGTCCTCAGGAGGATCCACTGCAAGTGAAGAGGTTGTTTATTTACAGAGGATGTGTCTATAGCAAAAGCCTTAAAGAATGAATGTTTATGCCCAGTCAGACCCCCGACTCTCTTCTGGTCAACAGCATAATACCATCCAGTGCAAATTCTCAACATGTATTACTTTTAAATTAACCGAATATCGGAATCAGAGCCCAACAAAAAAAGCATATTATACCCTTATGTTGCCGGGTAAGTGAATTGATGCTCGGATAATCTACCCCCTCGTTTTTTGGCCCAAGATGATGTCTTTTTACTTCCAACCTCCAAGCACACAGTTACATCGACACTGGCCACCATCCCGTGTCACTGCCGAGCCATTTATTTATTGTGCGACCCATGAAACGCATTTAACTTCGTTGCACTCGGTTACATTAAAGAATGATTTCGTTTTTCGGAGTTGAATTGATTCGAGGATAAAGAAATGAATGGCAGCGGATCGATCAGTGAACAATTGAAGCACACAAATCTGGACCAACCTGCAAGTTCATTCAAGTGTGTGCAAGTTACCAGGAGCAGCATCAGTGTAGCTTGATGAGTCACCGAGAAATTACTTGCCATCACGTTTCTAGCCGAGACTGAAAAAAACAAATGGAGTGAAGAAGGTGCAAAAACGGCAAATCAGAATCAGCTCACTTTAAATTCGACCGTTAAATTGTAATCTAAACTGGTTTAAAAAGATGGTACAAAAAAAAAAAAAAAAAAGCAATAAAACAAAATTAAAAAAAAAACAACAAAAAAAAAAAACGCATCACAGAAAATGCCCTAAAGATTTCCCAAAGACGTTGGGACTGACTTTTCCCCTGTGGTAAGTAATAGAAATGTTCTATTAGATCAAGCAATGCTAAACGAAATATAGCCGTCAGACTTGCAGACGAATGTATAATTAGCCAGTACCTGAAAGCAAGTGGGAGCGTTTTCCTTCTGTAGCAGGTTCAGGCAAAGTTGAGGAGACTGACACAGTGTGGGTGGACTGACCCATTTGTAAGCTCACACGCTCATGTGGAAGGCAAACTTCAAAAACCTGACTAAGACGGCCCCCCCCCCACCCCTGCACTGTTGGGTTTCTTAGTAATCGGGAAAAATAAATTCACTGAGTCGGTGACTACTTATGCAATAATCGCACTGGTATTTGTATGGTGTCAGTATTAGTATGGTGAACTGGGGGGGGGGTCTACTATCAGAGCCAACGTTGGCTTTTTTTACACTACAGTCGTTATTTCGTGTTGGCTCTTGCCCTGTCACTGCGACCTTTGGATGATTAAAAACTCCACCGAAATTCTCTTCACGTTTGGCCCCAACTGCCATAGGCTGTACAATCATAAAAATCCGATTTGTCACAGTTATTTTGTTGTTGTTTTTTTTTCCCCCCGTTTTTTTGTCACGTGATAAAATACCGTTTCATCTGATCATGTAAAAACACTTGCTCGAAGTGTCTGACCCAGGGGATTTACGACTTTCAGCCAGAGGAGGTCAGTGAAACAAAGTTTTTCAGGTTGGAGTTAGATTACTCTTTGAAGTGCTTTTATCTGCATTTGCTCCATTTACCCAAAATGAGGAAAGTCCATTTCTCTTGTACTGATCTAACCACCCCATGAAATATCCAGACAAACAGTCACTGGCAGAAACAAGGACATGACTCCTCAGTGGCTTCCCAACTGCAAACTTTTAATTGTTTTAGTCAGGATGCATATTGAACCTGGATCGCTGTGATGGTGGATGAGTTCTTTGAACAGGGCTTTAGGCTAAAATTTAGGAGGTAGCTTCAGTGGTGCAAAGTAACTATGTACGTTTACTCAAGTACTGCACCTAAGTACAATTTTGAGGTACTTGTACTTTACTTGAGTATTTCCATGTTATGCTACTTCCAACTTCCAGTTATAAAGATGCTAAAAAAACTTCACCTTGTGCATCAGAATATTAACTTTGATTGATTTTCAAAACTATTTGAAGTATCAAATTCTGTTCTTCACACACTAAACTGAAACATAAAGCTTCTTAAAACAGAAGCACAAGGCAACTCTAATTGAACTAAGGCCAAATAACAAGCACAATAACGAGTCTGCAGGCTGACTCCAAACCATAAGTTGATTTATTGCAAATAAGGCAGAAGTTTTGAACCTCAATCTGATCTTTATAGCCTGATGAAAATGTCGTTTGTTTAGATAAACTTGTGGCTTGGAGTCAATGTATCAGTTGTTCTCTGTAACACATACAAACAGGTTAAACTAAGCATGCAAATCCATGTGGTTCTGTATCTCTGGTTTGAATTCTGATTAATGCCTATTTAGGATAGTTCTTTAAAGTGTTAAGAGGCCCAGCCTTTGAAGCTTACTTTTGAGACGGTGTTTGAATTTGATAATGATGTAATCTATGTGCTATTGTAGTTTATTCAATGGTGATGATGATGTGAAGAGGATGAAGGATACTCCGCTGACACCGTCTTGGTCGCGTATAAAGGTCTATTACAAAGAAGTACAGCGTCAAATCAAGCACCTGCAGGTCTGCTTGTGAGAGGGTATGAAGCCAATGAACCACTCTGAAAATCAGCCTTGGTCACTAACTCTTAAATAGGGCAGTGGTTTTCCTGAAAAACGTCACTAAGATATGGCTTTAGCATTACCTCACTTTTCAGACAGCAACGCACCTTCTGAGGACCTTTGACCGAGGGCCTTGGACCTAGATCTCTATTTAAACACATAAATTCAGTTCTACATATGTGACCATACACCTCACTATATTAAAAGGCTAAAGTCTGTGGATGTGTATGAGGAAGTGTGGATGTTTTTTAATGGAATGAAAGACATGGTTTATATTTTGTTTTTCCTCAGCATAGAGTAAAAAATGTGACATCATAAAAAAATGTTGCCAATATATTGACAATAGAGATATAGATATAGAGTATGTGGATAAAGAGATAAAGATAAAGAGAACTCATAGTTGTCAGCTGACTGCAAGTTTAGACAGGCAAACAAAACCAGTGACAGTGGACGAATTCTCGTAATTTTACTTCTGCACATTACCACAATGGATTTTAAACTAAGCCATCAGTTGGACTCAATATCACTGAAATGTAGACTTTCAGCTTCAATTCAAAGGGCTTAACAAAAACAGTACATTAACAGTATAAGAATTACAGCCATTTTTATACATAGTCCCTCATTTTCAGAGCCTCAAAAGTCATTGGACAATTGACAACTGATCAGCTTCATGGCCTGGTTTGGCCTGTTACCTTGTTATTTCAGGACAAATTAAGCACATAAAAGGTCTAGAGTTGAGTCCAAGTGTTGAATTTGTATGGTAGCTGTTCATGGGAACTCTCAATATGCGAACCAAAGAGGTGTCGAGGCAAATTAAGGAGGCCATCATTAGGCTGAAGAAACAAAACAAACCTATCAGAGAAGATAGCAGAAACTTTGGGAGTGGTCAAATCAACAATTTGGCACATTCTTAAAAAGAAGAATGCACTGATGAGCTCAGCAAGACCAAAAGTCCTGGAAGATCTTCGAAGACAACTAAAGTGGATGATCCCAGAATTCTTTCCTTGGTGAAGAAAACATCTAAAAAAGCCTGCACGGGTCTGGAACAACATTCTTTGGACAGAGGAAACCAAGATGAACTTGTACCAGAATGATGGGAAGAGAAGAGAAGAGTATGGAGAAGGAAAGCAACGGCTCATGATCCAAAGTCTACCACATCATCTTTCAAACATGGTGGAGACATTGTTATGGCACAGTCATGTATGGCTGCCGATGGAACTGGCTCACTGGTGTTTATTAATGATGTGACTGCTGAGAGAAGTATTATGATGAATTTTGAAGTGTATAGGGCTATCCTTTATGCTCAGATTCAGCCAAATGCTGCAAAACTTATCGGACGGTGCTTCACAGTACAGATGGATAATGACCCAAAACATACTGTGAAAGCAACCCAAGAGCTACTCAAGGCAAAGAACTGGAATATTCTTCAATGGCCAAGACAGTCACCTGAATTCAACCCAATTGAGCATGCTTTTCACTCACTGAAGACAAAACTGAGGGCCCAAAGACCCACAAAGAAGCAGCAACTGAAGGCAGCTGGCAAAGCATCTCAAGGGAGGAATGTCAGCAACTGGTGATGTCCATGGGTTCCAGACTTCAGACAGTCATTGACTGCAAAGGATTTTTCAAGTATTAAAAATAATCCTTATATTTATAATTATATTGATTTGTCCAATTACTTTTGAGCCTCTGAAAGTGAGGGACCGTATAAAAATGGCGGTAACACACTTACACTTTGTTTCACATCCATTGTGGTGGTGCACAGAGGCATAATAACAGAGGCACTCAGAACTATAGAGCCCGTTACGCACGCATTGAGCACAGGAAAAACAGACAGGGTTGCCCAGGAAGGCTGCCAGGAGGTTGAGCAGCCTGGAGGAACCACTTGGAAAGGAGTCAGAAGAAATAGCTTGAACTGCAGACACAGGAGGGACTACTTGGGATGCCAGCTCGGAAGCTGGAGAAACTAGTGGGACAGCCTGCGGGGGAAAACCTGGTGGCAGTAGAGACAGGAAATGGCTGAGGAGGGTAAGCCCAGAAGCTGGAAACTAGTAGGATGGTCTTAGTAAAAACATATAGGCCCACAGGATCAGGATGATGAGGCTCAGGGAATGGAGGCAAGATGACTGAACTTGGAGGAGGAAATACAACGCTGTGGCTGAGAATGAAGAGGAATCGGCTTGGGCAGAGAACTGAGGCAGACTGACTTGAGCAGAGGCTCAGAAAAGGCAAGCTGAAGAACAAAGGTGCACTGTAAGAAAGAAAACAGGAAAATAAACAAGGGAGAGACAAAAACAGAATAGGCTAGAGTACTGTGATCAAGGATCCTTGCCAAAATCCATCTCCTTTTCCCAGGAAAAATACCTGCAGGTAGTTAGGAATTTCAGCATGTGTGTGCTTGTATATTCAAGTACTGAAGACAATTGCATTTTCTGAAAGCCAGATGTCATCTCCAAACGTCATTTATCATACCTCACAACAGTTGACACTAAATACTGAAGCATTGCCTTGAATTGCCATTATAATGGTCATATTACTGGCAGCCGTTTCTTCCAATTGTTGTTCATGCTAAATTGCAGCTTGTCAGCTAAATGAAAACTACAGGCCTGCAGAAATGAATGCCTCATCCCAAAATCAGAGTGCAGACCCGCCATCAACAGGCGGGGCATCAAGTGCATAAAATAGCCCTAACCTTATAACAAAATGTCCAAGAACAACATTGCCCCGCCTCCCCCGCTATGAATCTTTATTCCCTATTCAGGTCAGCATTGTGCACTCATACCATAAGACAGTGAATAATTGTTGAACTATAAGAAACAATATAAAATAAGAAAGCATAACATCCAAAATGACAGTATAGACTACGTTATGATTAATTATCTGCAGTCTTGTGTTGTGAGAAATTGTGTTTTTCTTGGAACAGAGGGATATATTGCTATTGTTGATTCTTAAATTAAAGGAAAGCAGATTGAGCTCTGACAGAGAGAATGAAAAGACAGAGGGATGGAAATGGAAATGGGAGGGATGGGGCAGCTGTGGCTCAGATTTACACTTCTATACTTCTGACTTATTGATGTTCTTGTTTTGGAATTAATTGGCTGATTTGCATCCATTATGTCTTATGTCTAAATTAGTACATTCCCAAAATCTTTGTCTTGGCCACTGACACAAGAATCATTAATTACACACTATATACCCCCTCTAGGAGCTGATGCCTTCCGACAATAAGCCACCTTATTATTAGGAGACATTGCTTTAGGTGGCATATCATGCAAGGTATCCTACTGGTTAGAGCTCTGTTGCATATAATAAAGACAAGACAGCCTAAGCTGCAAAGAAGTTGACTTTATTTTATATTGACCACATTTGTTTTTTAAGAAAACCCTGGAATTTATACAGATGATATGTACAGGTTCAGTCATTCAGTATTCTTGCATGCATTTGATTTGTTTTAAAATACAAAAAGCTTGTTTCATGAGTATGAATTTTCTCGGCAGTGTAGTATTTAGACATGACTCATTGTTACTTTGTTTTATTTGGGTGGGATGACAATTCATAAATCCCGATGAGCAAAATTCCTGATACCTGTTGTCGCTCATGAACTAATTACAGTTTAGTGCAATGCATTTATCACATACACATTACGAAATGTAGATCAGCACCCATTCTTTAGAAAATGATACGGCAATGTGACACCTTGTTGCAGACATTTCGGGAATGTTCATTAAGTTTTGTTGCAAGTGTGCTGTAAAGGGAGTGTTTTGTGAAAGCAAAATGAAAAACATTCTGTGCTTTGTTTTTTCTCAATAACACACAAACGTGCTCCCAGGCCTCATAAAATACCTTCCATCAAACCTGTTTATTAGTCTGAACTGTACAACAGAACAATCAAATAATAAAGAACTGGATAGAACTGTTCTTGAAGTAAAACACCATGTTCACAGATGACGACACGCACATTAATGTTTAAACATGACAATCAGCCTCAACCTTTGAACACCAAAAGTTTCACATCTTGTGTGCTTTCCACCGCCACCTACGTGTGTGCAGAGAATTTTCAGTCTCAACAACCATTCCTTCAGTCCAAACAGGCCCTAAAGGAAACCCTCTTTGATAGGATACCAATGTAAGTAATGGGGGACAAAACGCACAGTCTCTTGTTTTGTTTAAAAATACTTCCTTAACTTCAGCCAAAGTTAATATGAGGCTTAAGGAGTTGTCTTAGAAAAATCAAGAGTTACAGTCTTTTTAGTACCACACTCCCTCTTTGTGTGCCAAACCCTCCTCCACAACTCACCATGAGACACAACTGTAAGAGGAGATCTATTATATAAGTCTTATATAATAGGTTATGCAGAAACCATTGTTAAACAAAGGCTGAGTGTGTTTGAGGCTGAGGCTCTAGTGAAAGGATGCAGTAGTCACTGGGTTAATTTACAGTAAAATTGACGAATGAAAGGGAAGCGTGACATACAGCAGTGTTTGCAAGTAAAACAAGAATAAGGCATCAGTGTGGTGACATACTGTATGACGATGTAATTACACTGCATACAAACAGAAAACAGAAGTCACCGTTCTTCTGCTCTTCTTAGCTGACAGGTGAATGAGTCATCTGACTTTTTATGGTGTACAACTGACAAAGCTCATCCACCCTTGTGAGGCCCCTGTTCGCATGGTCATTAAAGGAAGGAGGGGGGAGCCCCACACTTACAATGCATTGCATTGGATTTATAAGTGAGGGTGTAGGACAAAAACATTTCTTAACAATGCACTTAAGGGAGACATAACAGGCCCCAGGGCATTCATTGCGTGTTACTGAGGATTTAATTAAAAAAAATTGAAAAATTGTGTATGAGTCATGTCTGGCACCTCCAACAGTGTCCTAGAGCTGTATAGTGAAAGAAAGTTAACTGACTCTATTCTTAAGACAAAGAGCTTTCACAGTGGGTGAGGTTATAGTCTGGGCATTTTGGAACTACCATTTTATGTTTTATGAAGATGATAAAAGCTCAATTCTGTTGCTAACAGGTAGTAATACTTGGTTCAGAGGGTTCAGCCTCAGGAGAGATAATTACAAGCGGTTTGTGCTGCTTTTCCTATTAAATTTTGATAGTTTGATCTTTAATCTGACTAAAACCAAAACAGTAACCACATACTGTATGCCAATTATGACAAAATACTTTTTCTTTCTTCTGTGCTCATTCAGTGCCAGTATCATGAAAATGCATGAAAATTAAAAATCGGCTACAAAGTTGGACTAATTTCTTTTCACTTTTTAACTCATCTTACTCTAAATTTTGAATTAACTTTGTCTTTTGTTAAAAAAAAACAAAAAAACAACTCAATAACAGTGAATATGTGCAGTGACATATGTTCAGTAAACTGCTGGTCTAAGAGGCAGTCCACTGTTACGATATGCAGACTTCATAGTATAAATATAATATAGCCAGAATCAGAAAAGATGACCTGTCTGCTGCAGCAGAGGACAGTGTTAACGGACAAGGGTATTTCCAGAGGATGACTGTTTTTGTGTGATTTTATGTTGCCCAACACTGTAATTCATTTGAATTTTCTGAATAAGAAAAACATGTGACATGTGACTCTGTGGTGATTAGTGCATATTTTACAGTCGAGGACGGATAAACTGGAAGCCCTGTATAATTTTGTATCTCTGTGGTATCTGCTCTTTGGAAAATGATGGCACAAAGTCAATCAATACAGCCGACCATGGGACATATAAGTGACATTTTGTACTACAAAGAGCAAAGCAATAACAGTGAAAAGCTGATTCAAGTCATTGCATCAAACCTCAAGAACAAGTCTCTCAGTAGACCTCCACAGATTTGTTTAATATTGCGCGCTGATTTCTAACTTCATCAGGTCAAAACAGGTCATTCAATCCTCAGCTTCTCTTCAAAGGTGCATTTTCAGATACAGTACACTCTGCGGCCATGTGAGAAATGGAGCATGAGATTCCTCAGCTTTATTTTCACAAATTATTATTCTCTGCATGGAATGGTGTGTTGTGTAAAGAGATCAAATGTCTTTCCAAGGTCACTAAATCTGTGAGAATTCATTTTAAAATGAATGATGCACCGCAGCTGCCTGGTGTAATTTTATCCTATCCAAAAAAGTCGAGACTCGCATGCTACCAACTGGACAAGAAGACAGACACTGCCCTGCAGAAACATTGATTCATATAAGGAAGTTATAATAAATTGTAAAGAGGTAAATAGGTTGTAAATAAATGAACAGATGAAAATTCTGTTATACTCTCACACAACTTGAATTTTCAGTTTACAAATCCATAAAGTTGGTCATGTGAACACAATCAGCTCTTGCACAATGTTTTCAACAGAATTAAGCCTCTCTCCTGCAGGAACATCTTATGCTCTCAGCATTGTTGTCAGCTCTACTGACAGATGGTGGCAGATCCTTCCACACGGAGTGATTCTTACGTTACACCGGAGTCAACCAATTTGAAATACTACATACAGAAAACATATGAGATCTAATTGTTCAGCTGCACCTGAACAGGGTTAAGACACACAGAGCAACAACGTATAAATATAAAACAAGTAAATAAATACATAAATAATTACATTTCCCTGAAATAATAAATTGTGTCAGAAACCACTTACAGCAGGGTGGCCTGGCAGTAAGTTGAGACCAGCTTTGTGTTGAAGGTTTGCAGGAATGATTTCCACTGAATCACTTTCTGATCCAGAGAAACAATCACTCAGACTCCTCCACTCACAAACAAATACAGTTTAACCATGGTTCATCTGAGGGTATGCGAAGTTATAAAATCCTAACTGCTTTGTGTATAACACGGCACTCCCATGCTCTGAACTGAATGACAAGCAATAATTGGCGATGACTGGGAAGAAAGTATAAAACCTTTAGAAAAGTTAGAATACAATTTTTCGGAAATGGGAACCTTGCATGTACACTGGAAAAATGCTACAAAAACAGGACCTTTATGCTTTTGGCAACTGCCAAACATGTTCTCACAGTGGTCAAATGGCACTTCTACTGGTGCATGCAGGTTTGTATTGATAAACAACTTAGGTACGGAGTTGCATATGATTTGTATAGTAATTTTAAGATTTCAAAACCGCACCTGTGTTTGAAAATGGGCACAATGTCAATTGTAGCTTGACTTCCCGAAAGTTGTCACATCTATAACTAGTTTCTTTTCAGAGACAAGCCTCGCATTCTCCCTCAAAAAGCTGAGGAGATGTAATTTCTCAAATGCTATACTTGTCAAAAAAAATCAACACTACTTTTGAATCAGGCTTGGCTGCTGAAAAAAAAGGTACAGTAGGGACCCGATGCAAACCGTGTAAAAAATAGAATGCTAATAAATTCAAAAATGAATTTTCATGAGAAAACAGATACACAAAAAAGGAGAGAAACTCAAGAGTGTAAAAACCACTTGAGGTCAGTCAGTGGTTTTGGGTTACGAGGCCAACGTGCAGCTTAGGTCTCTTTAATTAAAAAGTGAGTCCCTGTCTGTCATCTCCTAACTGCCGATGTCTCCAACACCTGCATTGAAATGTTGTCATTACGGGCACTTGTAGGCTCATTAATCACTGAGCATGTTGAGAGGGATGCACAGGTCTTTCTTTAGACCCTTTTGCTTGTCTCTCTCTCCTCGTACAAGTCCAAACTGTGCAGCTCAGGAAAAACACAGTAACATTGCTAGTCCAAACACATACAGGATGACCCAGTAACTAGAACATGATACAAATGAAAATATAATGGTGGCAGCTGACATCATATGAGAAGACAGAGGTATTTCAGCCTCCTTTCTCCTGTTTCAGTCAGGCAGAAGCAGACTCCCAAAAACCCACCGCCCACTGGGTCCTCACCCCGACGGGCTCTCTGGTCCCTGGCGATAGGATGTGGTTTTGGGCTGGGGACAGGGGTTGGCTGAATGACTACAGGTTGGATGCAACATTCAGGCTTGTGTCAAACAGCTGACAGTTGTGTGGGCTTCGGAGTGGGCAGATCCAGCAGAGCCTGGACAGTCACGCCCACCTTCACCAGACCGCGCTCCTCTAGGATGTGATGGGGCAGACACAGCTTGTCCTGAGTCAGCAGAGAGATGTCTTTAGTCAGTCACAGCAAAAAAAGACAGATGGGGTTGACACAGCTCCTCTTCTCCTTCATTATTTAAAGGGTTCGTTCACCCACAGTAGAAAAAAAGACATACATTCTTACTCAACTGTAGTGGACATCAACCAACCATCATTTTCTGTTTTATGTTCTGAGGTTGTGAGATATTCATCTCTGAAACTTGTATCTATGATTTTCATCATCCCAGATTCTTTGACTATGTTATGTTTAATTAGATATTGTTATACTGTAAATGATTAATAGTTTCTCTTGAGAAAACCTGGGACCCTCTCAAAGATCTTTGTGGTTGACTAAAGTTGACTTTCTGAGCTGCACACGGCTTGATTCTCTATATAAAAAATTTTACATATCTCTTATTAAAGGATCTGGTCAGTTAAAACAATCAAAAGAAACATAATGTCCTTATTACCAAATTAATGTCTGCCTTGTCATCATTTTCATGCAGATAATTCTGGTAGTATGGTTTTGACATATCTGTCCCTTTGTGTACCAGCACCATAATTGAAATGCCATTCACATCCATAGTATTAGGTGAAGCAAAAATCTCAGTAGCGGCTCTCAATACCTGGGCAAAATACATCAAAACTATGGAAGAAAAAAAAGATAAGGATTTCAACCTTATACGCAACTGAATCCCTAATTGTGAAACAAAATCACTTTTGTTCATTCATTCAGCATTGAAATATTTGACCCTGAAAGGGGTCATTTCAGATTCCTTCCATCCACCCATCCATTTTCTAAGATTATCTGAAGTTGGGTTGCAGTGGCAGCGGTTTAGGCAAGACAGTCCAGATGTCCTCGCTCCAGTAACATTTTCCAGTTACTCCTGGGGGAACCGCTAAGTGTTTCCAGGCCAGATGAGATATATAATCCCTCCAATGTTCTGCGGATGTAAGAGCTCCTTACCCTATCTCTAAGACTCAGCCCAGCCACCCCACAGAGGAAACTCATTTCAGCCCCTTGTATCCACGATCTCATTCTTTCGGACATTACCCGAAGCTCATTACCATAGGTGAAGGTTGGAACGTGGATCGACTGGTAAATTGAAAGCTTTGCCTTTCGGCTCAGCTTCCTCCTCACCACAATGGTCCAGTACAACGCCTGCTCTACTGCTTATGCCGCACCGATCCGCCTGTCAATCTCCCATTCCATCCTACCCTGACTGATGATCAAGACCCAGAGATACTTAAACTCCCTCACTTGGGGCAGAAACTCCACCCCAACCCGAAGGGAGCAATCCACTGTTTTCCAGCAGAGAACCATGGCGTCAGACTTGGAGGTGCTGACCCTCATCCCAACTGCTTCACACTCAGATGCAAACTGCCCCAGTGTTTGCTGAAGGTCACTGTCTGATGATGCCAACAGAGAAGAGGAGAGACACAATTCTGAGGCCTCTAAACCAGACACTCTCTTCCCCCCGTCTGCTCCTTGAAATCCTATACATGAAGATCACAAACAGGACTGGTGACAAGGGACAACCCTGGAGGAGGCCAAAACTCACCAAAACATGTTTGACCTCCCGCCGAGAATATGGATACAACTCTCACTCCGGTACTATAGGGACCAAATGGCTCGTAGTAACGGCCCCAGAACCCCATATTCCCGCAGTACCCCCCACAAGATCCCCTGAGGGACCGGGTCGTAGGCCGTCTCCAAGCCCACGAAGCACATGAAGACTGGATGCGCCAACTCCTGTGACTCTTCAAGTAGCCTTGCAAGAGTAAAGAGTTGGTCCACTGTTTCATGACGGAAGGACGGAATCCACATTGCTCCTCCTGAATCGGGCTGAGCCTACTTTCCAGCACCCTGGCATAAGCTTTGCCCATGAGGCTGAGCAGTGTGATACCCCGATAATTCAAGCTCACCCTCCATTCCCCCTTTTTACAAATTGGAACCACCAACCTAGTCTGCCAGTCCACAGGCACTGTCCCCAACCTCCATAATTTCAGATTGTGCAAAAAATGAATTTATGTTTTTTTAAAGGTTTACAAATTCAGATTTGTCCAGTATTTAAAAAAAACCTACATTCAACTTCAGTTGATAATTTTGTTATCCATACATTCAAGTCAAGTCAAGAAAATCTAGTTGCTAAAAATGAAAAACTTAAACACTCAGGCTAGTGAAGCTAGGCAATCAAGCCAGAATATAATTGATCAGACCTCTGTTCTAATAGGTTAGATTATGTCAGGCTTTGATCCAAGAAAGAGAAGTACAGATGTTGGGAAACCCAGGACACTTGAATTTTCTGTCTCAGTTTGTGAACCTTGAAATTAAAGTATTTGAAATTGCAAAACTTCCTCAAATTCACACCTTCGTTTTCAAATGAAAATATTTCAGTACAATAATTTTAGAGGTATTTAAATGTCAATGTTCAGTAGTGACCGAATTTCATAATAAGGCTTACTATTATGGTATATACTATACTATATGGTTGCTTAAAAAATTCTTATTACTATGACCTTTATTTAGTGTGCATGACTTAATTTGCAGATATTTATTACATTTATCAGTTACATTTATCATTATCAGATTTATCAGTCCATATTTTAGGTTTGTAATTTATGTTCAACAGCTGTATTTCAATTATACATAACTGAGAATGATTGATGATTAAAATTATTACCTGTGGAACACCCAGCTTCTTACAGGCATCCAAGAAGTTCTCCACATTCCTACGGCATTTAGCCATGCTAAGCTTTGGCTGGAAGGCAGAAAAATCAGACACGTTAACAATTAAAAGCAGACCAAGCAAAAACAGGTTATGAAGCTCATGTACGTCATGTAGACAGCAATATGCAGTATGTAACTGTCATTAACAACATATATTTAGAAAGCTTTTTATAGATTTTTCAAGAATCTATAACACTGTGGCATTTTGATTACAAATAAAATGAACCTTTTTGGAGTTTTAATGTGCTTACCACTGCAGGCGATGGTACATGGATGCTGGCAACAGATCTAGGACAAATGTGATTGGCTAAATGGCAAAGAACAACCCCATCCATTAGAGCAGCTCCAACATCGTCTGGGAGCAACACCTTCAGTCTGGACTCAATGTTCTGCAAACACATTAACAAGGACCTCATGACATTGCTGTCCTTGAACAAAAGTGCATTTTTTGTTGAAAAAGGTGTTTTATTTATTTATTTTTATTGAATTATTCACAGTGTGTTCTGTCTCCTCTCTCTTCTATATTTACCAGGAAGGTCATCCTGCAGATCATCTGATTTGTAGTCAGTAACGCTAAATAAGATCTGACGCTGAGCTTTTTTAAGACAGTCTGTGTGCATGGCTGGAAAGGTGTGTTCTGCTGCTAAAAGTGGAATATCAGTTGAATAGAAGACACTTTTGGATCTGCAATCGTGCGCTCTTCCTGCAAGAGCTAGGATAAATTGTTTGAGGAAATATTAGTTAATTAGCCCTGTGTTGTCAGTATAAAAACAATCAGTGGTTCAATCAATGCGGTAGATTTCAGGTAATTATTTATAACTCCTTTGACTGGATTATAATTTTAAACAGATAACAAAATTAAACAGACCTACTTAATGACTACTTAACTGACCAGTTCTATCATATTGAACTAGTTCAACAGGTCCACTTGCTAGTTTGTTTCAGAGCTTTCAACCACAATCCATAGTCTTCTTCACCGGAGCTGCCCTGGATATACTGCAGTTCAGTTGTAATCGGATGAACTAAGTACAGAACTATGGTCACATGATAACAGGTGGTTGTTCAGTATATGGGGGAAGATGGTAACCCTGTCTCTATTAAAATATGGCCTCCTTAATCTTTCTGCGGCTGTCCACTGAATCAATGACCTTTGACCCCTTCCAACTGATTGCTGTGAACTATTCTTTTTCTGGTGTTTATTCAGCCAGGACCCTTGCTGTTTCACTGATCTAGTGCTCCTTCAGTTACTGCAGGTGATGTCATATGGAGGTGATTGGACGTGACTGGAGTTGATGCCAGTTTACCTCTCCGGGGCAGTCCTGGACATAGCAAACTCCATCGACTGAGGAGGGCTGCAAGATGTGGCTGAAAGCTCCAGAAAAAGATTGTTCTGTAACTTTTTTTTGTCAAACTATTGTTCCAAGGTCAAGAATGAACTTTCACACTCAACATATCACACTAGACTTGAACCGATTGTAAACCACTAAGAGAGAGGAAACACACATTCAAGCCGGAAGGCACGGAAGGAAACAGCTATAATCGTCTAAATATTAAACGGTTGTTCCACTACTGCTGGGGTTTTGGGGCTTAATGAAGAGCCCCTGTAAAGTGACCTCATATGCAATATTCATTACTGAGGCCGATGAAGTGTTTTAATTGTTTGAACTATTACTGAAGATTGACAAAAATCATCTTCACTCACTGTTTCACTCTATCTTTACAATCTGGCTATAGTCTCTGTCCCTCTGTGTGTGTCTAATAAAACATTGCTACATGTTTTACTTCTAATTTTTCTTTCCTGAAACCAGCCTGTTTCTGTCTGCTGTCAGTAGTTGTTTTCATCCTGAAAATTTTACTGGGAAAAGAGAGTAGGGCAATTTCTCACTGGCGATGAAAATGATTTTATTGAGATTCAAAGTTCATTCTTGACCTTGGAAAAAAGCCAACCACTGTTTTCAATGTCAAGACTGAACTTTAAATCTAAAATTTTGAAACAATGATGATGAGTAGACCTTGAAATATTCAGGAAATTGGAAAATGAAATGAAGAATCAAAATCGGTAAACAGTTTCCCAAGTCAGTGGTGGGTTTGCCAGTAAAGGGCATGTCTGCTCTATTCTTCTTAGCATGGAATGCATTTCTGGTGCATGTCTTGCGTTCCTTTTGTTGCTTCTCAACTTTGGAACAGCCTCCCAGTTGTTGTCCCTGTCCTTTGACACTATATCATGTGTGTCTATTGGCCTCTATTTGTCTTTTCTTCCTCTTATAAAACACCTTGCATCTACTGTTTAGGAAAGTCCTGCAGTTATATCAAGCCATCTGAACCTCTGAAATCACATGCAAGCATGATGCAAAGTCCAGAACATCTGGGATGTGCACATAGCCCATCTGTACACATTTTATTTGTATCTCACATGTCATGGTCAAGCTATCATTTCTGTGACAGGTGATGCCAGGTTGTAGCTGCCACCATTAACGTGGTGATCTCATACAGGACACCAGGCTCAGGACACTAAGCTGCACCCCACTTCCTCTGCCTAATTAACAAAGTGCTCAAAAGCATTCCTCCCGGTAAATGAGCTCATGTTTGTACCCTTTTTCTTCTGGACAGTCTGGGTCACCTTTTAATCTTGCTGTATCTTCAAGGTCTTAGTTTTCCTTTCTACTATTGTTCCCTTTGACTTAAAGCCAAGGACACTCTTTTTACATAGTTTAGGTGTGTCTTATAGTCTCTAATTTGCTGCTGAGGATTTGATTCTCTATTTTTTCTGTACAGGCATTTTACAAGCAAACCCTTTGTTTTTCTCCAAGCATTAAAACCAGGGTATAAAACAGGCTGACAGGGCTATACACTGTTAATCATAATGAAATCAGTCTGGTTAATCAGCTTACTGTACCTCATCCACATGTTTTCTTTGTCCTTTTCTTGTAGGAAAAGATAGCACCATCGATGACAAGGCCATTACAAATTTATGGTGAGTTAAGCATCCTAATCTCCATCCATGGCTGTCCATTGTTTCTTCAAACTTTCCATTATTGGGTCCGATTTTCAAATTCATGTTGCCAGTTATAAGAAAACACAAACAACTGTAAAGTCTTAACTCAATGGCTAGCAAATACAGTGAAATATTATTCAGTGTTCCTGGAAAAGTGATATGTTATGATCCGAATGCATAATGAAATAACTGACATTATTTCAGTAAGATACAAGATCACATAAAATACTAGTTTTTGTGTACTTCTGGTTTTACTAGTTTAAACTTTAACCAACCCTGCGATCAAAGAGCTATGGCTGGAACTGACAGTGCTTTCAGTCACTCAATAATCTCAAAGCACGTATGTTAATGGTTTCCTGTGGCGTGTTTGACTTCTAGTAGCACTATGGAACAATTTTGTTAATGAGTGGGACCCCATTTTGTTTGTGTCATGCAAGTGCACAAGGATATACATGCATGTGCACATGGTTGAAATAATATACGGTTCTGCCTGTGATTTGACACTATTTCACTGATCGACAGGTGGCAGTAATGTTCCAAGATATGCAGCAATGAACCACAAAGACAAAAACGAAGAAGACTGCTACCTAGAAAAAATGGATGTAAACAATGCAGGATTTAAAATACTTAAAATTCAAAAATGTGTTTCAGTCAATGTTGATTCACTGTGTAGAATGATGTATGTGCAGAGTATGACACTAGAAGGCTGTTTTAAGATTCATTTTTGAAAGTTTCTCTATTCTCACCTAAAATCTGATCTGCCAGCAAGATTTTTGAAATCAGAACTAACTTCATTACACATATGTTATGAATGGTCTTTCAGTGATGCAGAAGACATCTTGTATCCAGCAGTTAAACTTTTGAAATTAAAAAATTATTTTTCATAGATTCTGGATTTATCAATGAGGGAGAAGACATAGATATAATTTTAAGAATTTGTGAACAGGTAATTGAACTTTTTTTTATGGAAAAACCATATGAGGCGCAAATTATTATTCAAAAGCAGAGTATTTTTATCTCTTCTGAGAGCACGTCCTCTCATAACACCTCCAACACCCTAACATGCCTAACTTACACCTACTGTGAACTTTGGTGGCCCATGAGGCCCAACTTTGGAACTCTTGGTCTCCTTGTACTTTGTCTTATTGAACAGATTCAGTACTTAGTACTTACTTCAAGGTCTCCTACTGTACTGAAGCTTTGGTGTTGTCCCTAACTTGTAAGTCGCTTGGGATAAAAGCGTCTGCCAAATGAGTAAATGTTATGTAATGGGTTAGCGTTAATAATTATTTTGCACTTTGATTTAAATACTTTTACCATGTGTCAACATATGTACAAGTTGATAGGGTTTTGTTTATTTACTGTAAAAGCATACTCCCCCATATGACTCAACCAAGGGAGACCACATTGGTTCTAACAATTCCATGTCACTACATGGGAACACTCACACTAAGGAAACACGCAATCCTCAGGACATTTGATTTAAATGACTTATTTACTGAACGGTATAAATACTGGAACAAAAGCAGGATCTGACAGGCTTTGGCATCTGAATGACTCAATGCTTTGTGCAAAATGCAAAGGCATTAACAAGCTGTGTGGCGTCTGACCTGCCGTAAGAGTCCTATCTGTTCCATTTCCTCTCTCAAGTGCTCCATCTTCCTTCTCATAGTGAAGCTGGGGTCTGTCGAGCTGTACTCCTGACGGCTTCCTCTGGTGAAGGCTGAAATAATAAATAAGTACATTGCTCTAAATTTCAGATAACATACAGTGAAACAAGCAGGTCAACCTCGAGCCACCTGAGATCTGTGTGAGGTCTGTGTGATAACAGATATGCACATCGCACAGATACACACAATTCATTCCTGTGAGGACAAAAACAGCATTGTGGTGAAAGAAATATCTATCGATGCATCTTTACCACTGTGGTTTCTAGCGACTGTCGAGGTATTCTTCAGACGTTATTCTTTCACCTTTTTTTTCTTTTACTGCTAGATAGCATGGGTGAGTACACTTCCTACAGCTCTTGATGAAAGGTTTCTTCCCTTTAGACGATTTGCTGCTCCTTTACTTCAGGGAACTAAGCGTCTTGTAATATATGGTGTTAAAACTAATTCAAAGTTTCAGTTCCCACTTAGGAGGTCGTCTAATCTTCACCCCAAACATCCTAAAAGTGAAGGACAATTTTCAATCAAATACAGGATACCTAACTTATGCAACTCTTTTTCTTTTTTGGTTAAAGTTACATACATGTGAGAAAATGTTTTCCAAATTAGTGAGGCACTTTATAAGATTCCTTGTGTTTTTCAGTGGTGGAACGTAACTAAGTACCTTTACTCAAGTCTATTACTTAAACAAAAATTAGAGGTACAACTTTATACTTCTACTCCACTATGATTTAGGGGGAAATATGGTACTTTTTACTCCCATAAATGTATGTAAAACATATAATTAGTAGTAACTTTTTCAATTAAGATTTTGTATACAAAACATATGAAGAGGTTATAACATATGATGCACGATTATACATTAAACTACCCAACAGTACAGTCTATTTTAATAACTGATTAATCAAAGTAAGAAAAAAAAAGATTAGCAGTTTTCCTTTGTCTTAAATCCCCATAGCCTTAACGGCTAATGCACTGATATAAAACAGATCAACAATTCTTCAGAAACCTTCCCCACTTCCAGAGAAAGGGCTCTGGGACTCCACCTAAGAATGTTTTGGCTTATGTGAAAAGGAAAGCGTTCACATCATACATATGAGCCTTGGGTTAAAGTGAAACACTTCCTTAGTGTTTATGCAAGCTAACTGTACCAAATATAGACCCATTTATTTAGTTCCACTGATTTGAGGGTGTCCTAAGTAAAAGAGACTGGTTTCTACTCATTCATATAGCAAATACTTGGGGAGGAAATTTTTCAAATATGTTTTGCTATTTACCACTTTTTAATTTTTACTTAAGCTTGTGGATTTATCAAGTCTTAAGGGTTTACATCCTTTCAAGTCTCTATTTCATTACTATCTACAGGAATCTATTCAAAAGAGGTCTTACAAATGGACATGGACTGTTGTCATTCTTGACATGACTTTTCTCACATTCACGCCAAAGTTGGCTCACACGTTTCCACCACACAGTAAAATGTTTGTCAGTCTATTTAAAAGCCGAAGTTCCATGATTATTACTGCAGTGAAAAGGAAAAAAAGGCAGATCCATAAAGTTAAGGCTATACGAGTAAAACAAAAAGAACTTGTGCATTACCTGATCTTGGTTTTAGTCCAAACACTGTCAAAGTGGTACTGAAATCATTGTTGCGCAAGCCCTCCTGGGGAAGAAAATCAGAAAAGTAATGTTATAATGTAACCGAGAGATGTTTTCAAATGATAACCTACTCGGATTTTTGTTTTTTCCCCAAACAGGATGTTTCTCACACGCACCTCACAGTCATCATTCCCACTGGAGTTTTTCCGAGCGCTCTGACACTTGTACTGTATGGAAAAGAAAAACAAATCGTTTTTAAGATTTGACACATATTGTTTTGCTTCTTTTCTATTCATGGTTTACAGCTGGACAGGTGTTCTACTACAGATGCAAACTTGAGGTGACTTTTGACGTTGAATATTTATTTTGTAGATATCATACTGACATACATAATGTGGGTGGGATGATAATGATAAAAGAACAACTAATAATCATCATACATTCTCTCATAATATTATGTTTAATCAAAATGAGAAAACCTGGGACTTTCTCAAGGATCTTTGTGGTTACCAGCACACATTTGCACATAACTTCTCAAAGTCACCCATGTTTTTTCCCACCAGTGATGGCATCTAGCAATGCAGGTTTTATTGGCAAAGGTTTTGACATATCTGCCTTGGAAAACAATGATCCCAGAGTCAGAATTTAGCCAACTAACGAGTTTTGTTCCGCTGCCACTTTACCACCCACAGATTAGATTGCTGCCGCTCTGGTGGCTCATGCGCAACTCTTACCTTAAGGTAATCTTTTCTCAGGTACTTGTTCCTCCTGCGATCTTCATTTTGATTGAGGACAGGTGGGACTTCGGGCCACTTTGGCTCTGAATCTGACTGATCTGTCTTCAGGCTGCCATCAAAGGAGCAGGAAGAAGATGGCTGTAAAAGTAGACAGAAAAAATTAAAATCATTCTCTGCATCCTCCAGAGAGAAAACATCACACAAGGAATGGGAGACAAAAAGAGTTTGTACCTGTCCACTTAGCACTGATGCTGCACTACTTCCTTCATCCAGAGAAGCACTAGAATAAAGACACAACAACTTTGATTTTTCCAGATCTCAGGAGAATATACTGTATACATACAGCAAAAATCTTAAGGCACTTGTGAAGAAATGCTGTACAATGAGGATGCTTTCAAAAACAAGACCATGAATTTCTATTTATAGATCAACTTCATACAATGTGAGGCAAACAGAAAAACCCTAAATCCAATCAATATCTGGTCTGATCAACTTTTACCTGGAAGAGCAACAATATTTCTTGGTACACTGGCAAAAACTTTCTCAAGAAACTTGGCAGTTAGGTTGTTCAAAGGATCATGGACAACTCCCCACAGTTGCTCCGTGGATTTAGGCTGTCGCAGTGTCTGCTGTCTCTTCATGTGATCCCAGATTGACTCCATGATGATGAGATAAGCACTTTGTGGGGGCCAAACCATCTGTTTCAAGACACCTTGTTCTTCTTGTTGTTTAAGATAGTTCTTTTTGACACTGGCTGTATGTTTGGGGTTGTTGTCATGGCACAGAATTAATCTATGATCAATCAGACCTCTCCTGGTGGTACTGTATGATGGATCAGAATCCGTCTGGACTTTTCAGCATTGATGACACAACTAATTCTGACCAAATGCTAAACTCCATTTGAGGAATTCCAGCCCCAAACCTGCAAGGAACCTCTATCATGCTTAACTGTTGCCTGCAGACACTCAGCCTTAAAGCGCTCTCCAGCCCTTCTTCAAACAAACAGCCTTCTGTTGGAGCCCAATATTTCAGAATTTGACACATGAGTCCAGAGTAACTGCAGGCATTTTTCTTCACCCAAGTTCCTGTGTTTTCGTGCAGAGGTAAGTCACTTGACTTTGTTTCCCCATCAGAGGAATGGCTTTTTGGCTGCAAGTCTTCCATAAAGACCACTTCCACTGACCTCTCTGGACTGTAGTCAAAGTCAAAGCTAACTTTATAGTCATTCAGACCACACAGCAAGAAGAGCACAGCAGAACAAAATTGCATTCCTCCCAGCTCAATGTGCAAATGATTGACAAAAGTGAGACAAACTAGGACATAACAAATAGTGCACCATGTCATAACAAATTTTGGACAAATAGACAATTGTAACAGTCAGCTTATTGCACAATATGACAGTATGTAAACATTAACACTTGCAGAAATAATAAAAGCATTGATTTATTGCACAGTGTAACAGCAGATACGAGGCGCAAACCGTATATAACAGGACTAGGTCAAAATATAGAATGTGGCTGGACCGCCCTTTATCTGTTTGATTCTCTGCTACTCTCTGTGCTCACATGTACAGTATTTTAATGCAGCCAAATTCCCGATAAAGCTGTTTTCATTTACATGTTTTTCTGTTTCTGTTGACACACAACGGGACAAGTATGAAATAGTGACTGAAACATGGTCCATTAATACTACATCTTAACCAGCAGTCACTTACAAGCCATTTCCAAGCTGCTGCTCTGCACTGCTAAAATCCTGATTTTATAACCGCGGTGTCGTCTGACAAAATCACCATACACATAGGTTAAAGACAATGGCTTTGCTGTATTTACTTGTAAAATTATCAATCAGAGAGAAAGTTAGAGGCTCATTGACGTCTATGCAGCTGCCGTGTGGTCAATTGAATGAGACACATATAGAGGTGTGCCTGCGGAGGGAAAGCCCAACCTTGCACTTGCGGGGCAATACTGGCAACTCTCTAAGGTTTGTCCAGAAAGTCACTAGATTTTTCACTATGTGCTTTTTTGAAGAAAAGCCATTGAAGGGGTGTGAAAATTCAGTAAATCTAGCGACAAAGGCACTAAGTTGGCAGTAGTGCCTGTAAATGCCGCCTGATGGCGCTATAGAAACCGTTTGCGCCTTTTCATTTTGAAAGAGCAACTACAATCCTGAAAACTCCAACGCTTGGCCAGCCAACCGATGGTGTAACCTCAGCACCGAACCCCTCACTCACTCAGTCCCTCTGGTCTGAGGCAGTGCAGCTGCCATATCAGACAGAGATGCAGCTGTTCAGGATGTTGACTACGGTGCCAATGTGGAATGTGGTGAGGACAAGAGGGGGGAGGTTTGCTCCCCTCATCTGTCACTGGAAGTGCAGGCATTGCTGGGCTTGCTTGACTAGTGAGGTGGTGTTTGCAGTCCGCATCAGGTCATCTTTGATGACAACAGTTGTTAGTCATCAGGGAGAACAACAAAGGGCTCAGGAAATAACCCTGTTGAACACCTTTGTTCAGGACGATGGTCTCAGAAGTGTTTTTTGCAACTTGTATTAACTGACGTGTGTCCGTGAGGAAGTGTAATCTTCAGTTGCACAGTAGGGTATGGACCGGCTTCTGGGGGATGACGTGTGTGTTGAGGGCGGAGCTGAATTCAATGAAGAGCAGCTGCATGTGTCAGGTTCAGGTGAATTGCTGATGATATGGCATCATCAGTAGAGCGGTTAGGGTGGTATGTAAACTGGAGTGGCTCAACTTTGCAGGGAGTCTGGATGTTATATGGTCCTTGACCACCCTCTCAAAGCATTTCGTCATTATGGGGGTGGGTCCTACATGGCTGTCATCATTGAGGCTTGACACTAGTGACTTCTTTGGTATTGGTATGACGGTGGCAGCCTTGAAGCATGAAAGGACAACAGCTTGACTCAGGAAGGTGTTGAAGATGTCTGTGAGGATGTGTGTTAGTCTTTCTGCACATTCCCTGAGCACATGCCCTGGTATGCTGTCAGGACCTGCAGCTTTTTCTATATGGCTGTACCAGGGTCCCACAACTGCCTGCCAGTTCTGACCTGATAGCGCTGCTAGACATCTTTTTATTTTGAACAGAAGTCAGCTTGATGTATCTTTTGTCTGCTGCTCTGTTTCCTTGGCTGAGCATTGCATTGCTGGTCCTCAACTTTTCCCATTTCTGTGTGATTCTGCAGAATAGCCTAGACAGCACATCTTGCTGATGCAGGATGACTACCTTGTATCTTAAGCTATGCTCATTCTTGCTGTTTTCCTGTTTTATATTATTTAAAATGTAAAATTGTGTTTTGGACTATCAGTCAAAAAGACTTCATCTGTCCGACTGGAAATTGTGAAGGAGATTCTTTACAGGAGCCTCTGATCCCTTGGGAAGAGCTCCTTTCCTGAGGCTGTGACCCTGCTTAACTCCACATCACATCGCTAAGCATTACTGCACTGTCTCAGTACTTTTATAGTTGCACTGCCCATTCTTGCACAGGCTGAACCTCTCACGTTGTTCAGATTACTATTATTTATATTGTAAATACAACCAACTGTACATGTTTTTTCTATACTGTACATACAACCCTTATATATACAGTACACTCCCCTTTCCAACTCTGCCCACTTCAACTCTATGTATAATATATTTAATATAGTATACATATATTCTAATCTTTTTATATGTTGCTCTCCATTGTCAATAACACTTTAAGATACACCACTTATGATATAGTACTTACTTATACCTGCACTTATCTATAAATAAAACTATTCTTTTGCACTTCTGGTTAGATGCCAACTGCATTTCATTGGCTTTGTACCGGCCCTCTGCACAATGACAATAAAGTTGAATCTAACCTAATATAATTTTACAGACTAAAGGATAAATCAATCGCTTGAACAAAAAAAAGTGAAATAATTCTTATTTACAACTTTATATAATATTCTAGCGTACTACCTGTGTCTGGCTATAATGTTAGGATCCAATCTAGCCATGATATCATACTGTAGTAAAAGTGAAATATTTGCCTCTAAATTTTGTTTTTGTTTGTTTTGTGCATGATTTTCTTTTAATAAAACCTGTTGGAAACAGGCTACAATGTATTTTGTAAAAAAAAAAAAATACAATTCCTACAAAACTGACTGTCTATAGAAAAGATTTTTCTATCAAACAGCAGTGTAGTAGTATCTACCAATTGTGTCTCTATAGTTTCCTTTGAGAGAGGGACAGAGCAGATAACATACCAAATGACCTCATTACTGGCTACCCGATAAATGCTTGCTTCTGTTCAGCAGTACTTAACATGTGGTGGCACATTATGTGTGATTCAGTACGTACCTTCGAGCAGTCTGAGGCGGAGGCCTTGGTTTGCTGCTGGAGCTCCCAGAGTGACTTAGGAACCTGGAGACGGAAAAGAGATTCAGGTACAGTTACAGTACTGTATAAAGACAATAACTGTTAAAATGACAATGACTCGTGTTACATTGTGGATTCAGTTTTTTTCCAGCGTAAATAATTAATATAAAAATGCTTACAAATGGAGCTGGCCGGAAAAAGAAAACAACTGGGCTGAGTCATATTCAACAGAAATTTCCCCAGTTGAGCAACAAAGGCAAGCTCATTTGCACAATGGATGGAGTGTGTGTTTATAGGCTTGGATTCATTTTAGCAACAGTGCTGATTTACACAACACTTATCAAAGTTTGCATAAACCAGCTCATGGAAAAAGTGAGATAATTCCACTTCTAAAATGGAAACATTTTCATACATTCATAGAATAAAAAACAACTCAGATGTCCTCATAGTCATTCATATATGACAAAAAACCCCTGATGAAACCCGTATGGGAATGTATGTTTTTAAAAGCATTACTTGTGTACCGTACTTGTTGAGGTAGATAAAGAAACACCCCACAGACTGGTTGTTTCAGTGCCAGTCTGACATCCAAACTGTCTGTAAATGACAACAAAGAAAGTCACCCATCTACCTGTGTGCCCGGCCAGTCACTCTCCGTCGGTGAATAAGACTCTCTGCTCTGCAAATTAAGGAGCGTCGTCTAGAAGATGTACATCAAATGTATGGCAGCCAAGTCAAGGGAGAAAGCAGGGAACAAAAGGTAATCAGGGAGGGACAGGAGTGGAAAGAGAGAAAGCGAAATAAAGCTGATAAGAATTTGATTTGCAGAGGGGAAAGAGGTCACATGGTACTGATGGAGCGATATTTGGGGACATAAGGAGAAATATCTATGTGGATATTGATAAACAGAGAGTGAATCCACAAACACAGGAGTGTGTAGACAGTGTGTACAACTCTAACTCTGAGTAAAAGCAAATAAATATCAGATTCTGGCAAACAATCTCCCCTGTAAGCTGTTAGCCTGAGCAGTAGGAGCAGAAATGTGGATTTAAGCAGTACAGCAGATGAAAATCTAAACTAATGTGGTAGTGTTTCAGTAGACATCGGATGACTTTCGTAGAATAGAAGTGAGAACCACAGACCTATTCTGCTGTTCCTGCTGCAAAAGTTGAACAGCAATCTTCCTCAGATCCAGCACTTCCTTCAGCTCATCATCCTCTTCATCAACTAGCTGCTCCTTGTCAGAACTGCAAAAAAAATTCAAAGTCAAAGTTATTACCATCAAAGAAAGTACAACACTCGCCGTTCTGAGTCACGAGTTTGCCTTTGGCAACAACATATAGTAATTCGGCCCGAATTCACAAAATGTCCGCCAAGAGTAGACGTCACATCCCGTAAAAATAACACATTCAAAAAGCCTAAACACACCAAAATACAAAATCTTCTTTGACCTAGTCATGCATATGTAAACTAAAATATGTTATCTAAACTTTTCCAATTTCACAGTATAATCTCTCCAAAATATTTGTAAATATTTTAAGAGACTGCACACTGAATGTGACTATTCAGAGTAGCTGCAATCATTGCATAACTGGTTTTCTAGGGTTCATGTATATGCTAGACCTGTACATCAACCAGACCACTTGATGACTAATCTGCTTACACTAGGGGGTTCGCCATCTAGCTGACTGACTGAGCAGTCAGCAGCTGTAAACACTAGTCAGTGCTGTCGGTAGTAAGCAGCTCATTATGGACAATATGTTCTCAGCCTTCATTTCTCGATTTACAATACCTGATTTGAAGAGAAATCTTTACTTTTATATCTACAAACATTTTTTTATACTTAGTAGTAATGCTGTGTCATCACAATCAAGAGGATTTAAAAGTATTTACAGTCCTGGTTGAAATTACTGGCACCCCTGAATTTTAAGTGCAGAATTTAGAATATCTTAAGAAATCAATGCGAAATAACCAATTTTGTATAATCAAAATATTTTAATAAAATGTCTGAACAAAAGAAAATAAAAAAACAAAACTTTCATAATAGTGAAATAGTACAAACACATAATTTACCCCAAACACAGTTATTGGCAGCCTTCACAATTATTTGTTTGCAGACCCTTTGGCAACAACGACAGCCTCTAAATATTTCTTGTAGCCATCTAGGAGCTTTTTCTACTTGTCTGCTGGTAGTTTCTGCCACTCTTCCACTGCTATACGTTCAAGCTCTTTTTAAGCTTGCAGGATTCCAGCAGATTTCAGCTCTCTCCAAAGGTTTTCAACGGGATTTAGGTCAGGACTCATTAATGTCCAGTTTAAAACAGTCCATCTTTGCCTTTTCAACCATTCTGTTGTGCTAATGGATGTTTGCTTTGTGTCGTTGTCCTGCTGAAAGACCCAAGGATGCCTTTAACCTAGTTTTCTGACACTGGGTAACACATTTTGGGATTTCATCATTCCTTTAATACATTCAATGCCTCCAGTACCAGAGGCAGCAAAGAAGCTCCACAGCATGATACAACCTCCACCATGTTTTACTGTAGGTCGGGTGTTCTTTTCCAATAGCGTTTTCCTCCCTGGCCTTCGCCCATGGAGCCCTACTGGCGTATGGTACGGGCTGAAACCACCACTCCACATGGCTCCAGGTCAGCCTGAAGCTCTTTAGATGTCTTGTGTGGTGTTTTTTCCACAATTAGCATCAACCTTTGCAGACTTCTCTGAGTTTCTTCTCGTCCTGGAAGCGTTTTAACAGTTTTATGACTGTGAAACTTCTTGAGGACATTACGAACTGTTGAAAAAGGGATTTCACCATCTTTGACAATTGCCTTGTAGCCTTTGGAATTATGTATTTTGTTAATAGCATTTCTGATGCTCTCAGACAGCTCTCGTGTCTTCGCCATTGTGAAGATGAAACTAGAAACAAATCAGCCCCTTTTTATGCAGTAAATCCATCATTCATTGTCTAATTCAGGTCATGTGACCACTGAATATTAAACACAGGTGAGTTTTATCTGATTTTTATTTTGTTTGAGGAACTAATTTAATCCACCAAAAGGGTGCCAATAATTGTGTCAAGTATACATTTTATGTCTGTATTTTTATTTCACTGTATGAAAGCAATTTTCGTTGTCGTTCAGTATCTTTGGACATTTTATTAAATATTCTGATAATTCAAAATTGGTTAATATGATGAATTTCTGATGATATTCTAAATTCTATTCTTAAAATTATTCAAAACATCAGCCACAAAACATCTCTGTGCATTTTCCCCCCCTTTTTTTTACTGTAAGCTTATCCTGGTCAAAGCCAGCTACTTTACTAGTCCAGAACTGTTTTGCAGCCCTGATGACTCATTGAAATCTGTGATCAGAAAACTCCTCACTCCCACAAAGTCTTTGTCAAAACAGATTTACATCTAAAAAATAAAATCATTTGCATCAGGATTGAAAAAAAAAACTCACCCTGACTCCTCTTTCCAGCTGTCTTTATCTTTGCTTTGGTGAGACATGTTAAGAACTTTTTCCAGTTCCTGAAACACACACAGACCAGCCATGTTGGAGACCAATAAACAGACATTTTTTTTATCTTTCCTTCTTTTCCCATAGATTCCCCATACTTTTCTTGATGTTTGACATCACCCTTTTCCCAAATGATGGCTAAATATGTTTTTCAAATATGTGTGCGTGCATGTTTGTATATGGAGACATTTTTGATCGCTAGATTCATACCTTTATACAAGAGACATGACTGCTCTGCTGACCATCACACTCTGACAGAGCAGGATCCTCGTCAGGGTTGGGCTCTATAAAGTCATAGAGATCCTGATCTGATAAAGGGAGGAAGCATCCGCGTTGATCACATAAACTTACATTTTAGGCACTTCATTCAACAACCCTGTGTCTCTGTTATTGCTTTCAAAGCGAATATGTGATACTTATTTTCGGTAACCTTTGCAGGAGTCCATTTTGGAGAGGAGCGAGAGGGCATCAGCACGGGCTGTCTCTGAAACCTGAGAGTGCAGGCTGACGGTGTCGTCGTCTGAGGGCTGCAGGAGACGGAAAGAATGAGGAGGGATCTCCAGGTTCGGTTCAAATAAACTTCTGTCCTGGTCTGTTTACCTGCATTTTAGTACTCGTATTTTTACATATTTAAATAGACATTTTTGCACACGATTGTCATTTTAAGATGAACTTGTCCATATGAATACTTGTGCAGCACCTGCAGAATTTGCATCACAGTTTCACCTGATTCAACATCTGCTTAATCTGTTTTATCTGTTGCATCTTGTTGCTTTTCTAAACTATTGAGAGAAATAGTAATTTATCTTCATATATTCATTACTATATACTGTATCAGTCTTTCCATTTCTTGCCATCATTTGAAGTTTAAGAATTATAGCCCGCTCTAGACGTCTACCAAGACATACCTCTGAACTTGACTGTATACATCTTAGACTGGATTAAGTCTCTCATGTTATCCTGCTGTCATTAATAATGATATATGTTTGCTTCTCATGCAAACATATATCATGCTTCATGACTCAGCAGTAGGAGGGAGGTTAGTTGTGCCTGGGACTGAGTCAGAGTCCCACACACATGGCTTGTCATTTTAGACTCAGTTATTCCCCATCTGTCCACCAGTCGGCCTCAGAGAGCATCCTTTGCAACAGTTTGAGCAGTGCCTGGTTGCCAGAATATATCCAGCCACTGTTTTATCCAGGCTGCCCACCTTTCTTATTACCCACAGCCAGTGTTTTGCTTCTCTGGTGTTGACTGCGAGGCTGAATTTTGATCTAGTAAATACAGTCCTATCCTCTACTGCTTTGTCTGAAGAGTCTGCTTTTGAGTCCCATTGCCTGAACCCAAGAATGCTTCAATTTTTAAGCTGTTTTTTTTATCTTTAATATAATTTAACATTTCTAAATGATGAATGAGAAACAAAATTCCAGAAAGTATACTTTGACATTGTAGGACCACACGCTCATCATGTATTGGCAATGCCATCAGTTAATGTTGTGTTAACACTGACCTCTGTTGTTGACAGCCTCTTGTCACCGTTATCACTACCAATTCCAGAGTCAGGCCCATGGTTCTTACTGGGATAAAAATCTTCCATGCTGGAAGTATGCAAAAAAAAACAGCTCATTAGGGTTTCTGTTCGTCACAGCGAAAGAGGAAATCAAATTTTCATCTGCACTTGAAAAGATACCATTTGATACCTTTACATCATGAAAAAACATAAAACATAACTGGGTGTAGATACATTAACAAATGCATGAGGAATTAAAAAAAAAACAAAATAACAATATGATTAAAGGAACAGAAGTGATAAATAGATGCATTAAGCTTCATGTCACCATGAAACAATACTTGGTAAATGGATCAGTACCTATCCGTAAGTGGCTGTGGAAGGCATCGTTTGCCGAGGGAGGGAAGGTCCAGGGTGTCTGGTTTCTTGTCCATCCTACATGCCTGGATGTTCAGGTACTTGAATATGTGCACTTTGCCCTTGAGACAGATCTGAAACGTAGAAATGTACACAAGGTGTCTCTAGAGTCTGAATAATTGTCAATGTTCAATCATCCACTAGATAGTGCAATTGTACCGGGTTCATTCGAATGTGAGGGAAATGACAACCTGGCAACTCAACCACACACAGGGAACATGCAAACACTGAAAGTTTGACACCACACATATACTTCACGTCCACATCATATGCACAAACACAAACATGAAATGAATGCACATGCCTGTGCGGGTGGAGACTGCATAGGATTGTTGTCTAGGATGATGTGCTGCAGCTGCCTGAGTTTCCTGTAGGCTGGAGGAATCTCTGTGATCTTATTGCAGGAGAAATCAAGTCGGATGAGAGGCAGGTCAGCCAACTCTGCGGGAACAGACAAAAGAAGAGTTTTATTAAGAGCTTTTGTTGAATGTGAAGCACTGCCTACAACATGCAATGGGGAACACATTGCATGCTTTGTCACACTGATGAGTTAGACATAACGAACGTATTGCAATACCCTAAAAACTGAGCCAAGTCCATATCGGTCTTATTTCTATTTACTAATTACTTATTTCTGGGTTGATCTGCTGTATACAGTAGTATAACATCTGAAAGGAGTACTCCAGCAATTTACAATTGCAGCTCTATAAAGTTGGGGGACTTGGTAAAAATTGACGTAACAGAGGCCAAGATATCCTGACTTTTTTGTCCCTAGTATGGGTCAAGCTCCAATAACACTAGATCCCACAATTCCCATAATACAATCAATAGCATCTGTACATTGGACTCTTACATTAAACTCTCCTTGCCTGGTAGATGCCCACATCTCTTTTAATGCAGCTTTCCATTCAAATGTTGTAGTCTCCAAGCTCCAGCCTCCAACTTAAAGGTGTGGTCATGTGACATTGTTAATTTAACACACTCAAATTCAGAAGAGATGGGAAGAAGTACCGGCAACTAGCTTTATGTCTTTGCACCACAGAGTTGAGGTTTGGTAAATTAATTCGGAGTAAATTCACTTTTCCAACAAAGTTGCTCGCAGCCATGGGACCAAATTACACTTACACTTTTGCTTTTTAACTTTGTAAAATATAAACGAAATGAGAGGCAGTCAATAATTGTTTAAGTGTGGCTTGATGCTGCTCTTCAGGGATGCTTCACTTTTGTTGTGTGACAGCATTGCTTGCTACATGTTGTTTGTGTTCATCGAGGTGATTTTACAATAAAATAACATGACACCCAAAACAAAACAAACACTGTAGAGATGTAATTGTTGGCTGTGAGAGGAATGGTATGCTTGCCAAAACTGTAAAAAAGAAATGAATGACAGACCTTCTCTAAAGGAAATCATGAGTGACGGACTGACTGACCCTCAGGCAGCATGTGAAGACAATTCTTCCTGATGTTGAGTTCTCGTAAGGCTTGAAGCCTCCCCATCTGAGCTGGCAGCACCTGGATCTCATTACCGCTCACATCCTGCACAGGGATGCAGAGTGTAGGAAAAGGGATTGCAATGGCTGCACAATAAACAGTACATAAGGTCATATGAACTGATGCATACACACTGCTCACCAGTTCCATTAACTCTTTGGCCTTGCCTATCTCTTCAGGGATGGACACAAGCTTGTTGTTGCTCACAAGCAGAACTTTGAGGGGGAGGTTGAACAGGTATTTTGGCAAAACTGACAGGAGATTTCGACTGTACAGGAAGACAAAACATTGAACTTCTTTTAAGATAGCATACAGAAACATGTAACAGTGAGTGCCCGGTGATTGGGAACTGAGTTTCAGCAACAGAGAAAATGCTTCTCTTTCATGTAGGCATTTTCACAGTTAATGTACTGAAAGGGGAAGAAGCACCTCTTGAGAGGTATACAACTGAACACTGGTAAACATTCCAAACTGAAAGTACAGTGTTAGCGATGACCCACCTGATGTCAAGATAAGTCAGCATCTGCAGATTGATGATAGCTTCTGGGATGCACTTGATGCAATTGTGGTAGAGATTGAGCGACTCCAGGGGGGCAAACAGACACACTTCTGGAGGGATTTCTGTGAGGCGATTCTTTGACAAATCTGCAAAGTGGAGACGCAGAGGATGATAAAATGTGTACACTTTTAACATACAGGGGACATACACATTAACTTCTTTAGGATCTAAGGATCGTCCACTATGTTTGCTTTAGGCATGAGAAGCCAAAGGCTTGAAAGACTGATCAATACATTTCCGTGACAGAGCAGTGCGTAACGTGCCTCTTCATCAACCACTGGTCTAGGATTACACCAGAGTCTTGGGCCTCAAGGTTTTGAGTGCTACTGACAGTGTAATATCTCAGTATTTCCAATATCGATCTCACTGGGAGTGGCACAGTAATGGCTTTAGATTTGTACGAATGGGTGGAAAGTGTTAGAATTCACATCACATCTTTTCTTTTTGCTGAAAGATCAGTTGCAAGCAACAGAAGATAATCACCAAAGAGTTATAAAAAAGGGAGATTTGGGCAAAAGAGTGGTAGGTTTTCTATACCACTGGTAAGTCTGGAATAATTTACAAAAAATATTTAGCTCTTTTATAGATTTATCTTTCTAAGCTTGATCATTCAGACCCATCTTTTTAATAGTCCATATGACGCCTGAGTTATATAACTTATAACTGAATGATGTTATATTTGGACATAAATTTAGCATATTCGTAATGTAATGTGATATACCTGATTATATTGTGCTATAAATGGCAAATTAGACCATTTTTAAAATATATTTGAATAAGGCTTTACTTGGCCACAATGGTCCACTAAGCTAAAGGAAAAGGGAAACATACTCACAGTGACAATGTTAACATGTTAATGTTTGGCAGTAATAATGTTTACCATGTTCACCATCTTAGTTTAGCACGTTAGGATGCTAACATTTTCCTTTTCAATCAGCAATAAACAAAAAATACAGTTGAGGCTGATGGGAATGTCATTATAGTTTTGTAAAGTATATAGTCATAAACTCAGTATTGAACAGACTGCAACTTTGACCTGATGATGGCGCTGGAGGAAAACCCCTAATCCATCCAAAAACTGACATTTCACTTAAAACGATAAATGTTAAACCCATGGTGGAGCTAGAGGAAAAGTCAGGGGATCACTGCAGCCTTTGGACACCGTGAATGTCTCTGCCTAATTTCACGACAATCCATCCAGTAGTTGTTGGGATATTTCAGTCTGGATCCTTGGAGCCATGCCAGTGGCATTGCTAAAAGCATTAGCATATATTTTGCAAAGATACTGGAACTATAAATTAGGTACTGCTATTGCATTTTCGTATTATTTTTGAAAAAATACATTAAAAAAGAAAGAAATAGAAAAGTATTTGCTTGTAATTAAAAGTGTGTGACAATAACTCATGTGCACTGCTTTACAATTTAAGCGAGTTTGCTGCAAAATCACAACCCTGCATTAACCAGTTAAGAGTGGGTGCTTCTGTTCTGCATCAAGAATATGAATGTAATCCCTCCTTTAGTCAATGACTATGAGCATGACCTCACATCTGCATCTGATTTGATGATAAAATATTTAGATACTTGCTCTCTTGCCTAAGAACGTCAAAGTGAAGGAGTACACTCAAGCAGATACTGATAGTGAAGCTAGTTACTCAGCTGTCTGTCCTCATTTTTTCCCATTTATATAAATCTCCAAGTAATTTACAATTTTTGTTTCATAAATGTTTTCTTTGACATCTGATATCAAACAGATCTTTAAGTCTAGAAGCCTACAGCCCCTCATCTATAGTCTGACTTTGCATTATGGCTGTTATTACTTCCAGCAATAAGAAAGTTTGAGATGGAGTCAGACATAACAAACAGAATACTGATGATTTTGCTATTCTTACAGCCAAACTAGTGGTGAGACTACAAATGCAATGTATTCCTAAAGGTTTATACTGCAGACACATCAGGGCAGTAAAATATCAAATATCTGAACATTTGATATGGGCATAGTGAAAAGACAAAAAGCTCATCATCTGTTCAAAATGGAAAGGGCTCATCATCTGAATTGTGACTGTGCTCAGTAAATCGTAATATATACTATCCACCAGGCTCGTGCTCATTCTGGAGGTCTACATTTTCTGCATGTCTGCATGTCTGCATGAGGCACATTATCCCTCAAGGTTGCTGAATCCCGCACACAGCCCAAAACATTTTCATGCACACAAATCCGCCCTATCTGTCTCTTTCTCTCTCTCTGTGTCTTCTATGAAGTACAACCTGACACAAAAAGCATCTATTAAAACAGGTAACATGAGGATACTACAGAATTCACCTTCAGACGTATATTGATTCAGCAGCTGGTAATGGGTGTGTGTGTGTGTGCGTGTGTGTGCTTGTGTGTGAACAATCCTGTCTTCTGAATTATCTCCGGGTGACACGGTAATTAGAGACCTATGCGGGGACCTGCACAGCCACAGATAAGCACAAAGAGCTTTCAATTATTCTGTCCCACCTAACTGAATTGCTACATCCATACTGCTGGAAGAGGACACACTACAACCTCCATCCTCTTAATTCATGCAATTACATATAGCTACTGCCCTTATTAAACAACTAAGCTACTGCGTATGGGCTTTACTGAAAGCAAATATTCACTGACCTACTGTTAAGAGGTTTCAGTTTACTGTGGATGGATTAGCAGCATAAAGAATATACAAAATATCTTATAAGTATTTTTTTTTCAAACAGCATTTTAGCATATTTATGCAGATATTGCAGACTTTAATCCCTACTCCCTGAGGTTACAACACGTCATGAGAAGAGCAACACTTTGAGTATCTGTGCATTTAAATAGGCTCTCAATTCTGACAAGCCTTAAATGACCAGCAACAGACCTGACAGGCCTCAGTCTATAGCTGTGGTCTGAGCTCTGACAGTAGCCAGTAAGAAGAAGTGAGAAACAGACCATGAGACAGTCAGCAGCACATAGGAAAAGAAGTTGACAGGTTAAGGGAAACGGAAATTGCCACATGGGGAAAGACCAAAGCTGAGGTCACAGGATATACTCGTTTTCCATTAAGAGTAAATTCTGCCTCTCCCTGAGGCTAGGATCTTGATTCTGTAACCCAGCCGTACATGGACAACTCACCCAGCTCCCTCCCTCCAGCCCCACAGCTGGGGATTCTTCGGTAGCAGTGGAATCATGTGGGTCGACTGGAAATGGGGGTGGGTGGGTGGACGCAGTCTTTGTGAGCCTGTCCATCTCCGCCCCTGTCTCCCTCCTCCAATCTAGACCATGCACCATCTGCGGCCCACAGTGGGTCTTTTATCTACCTGCTGGTTGCCTAAATCTCCCGCAGGACAAGGCCCGCCACGCAGACAAGCACTCCACCAAGGCTCCACTCTGCTGCACTGCACCCTCATGCTAAATCAGCAATCTATTCATTTTTATGGGTAGTGCAGATGATGTCTGGCTATGTCTTCCCATGACACAGCAGACTCTATACTAATAGATATCCTGCTGAGTGCTGGAGCAAATAATAGAATACACTTTGTCTCTCTACTGCAAGGTACTGCAGAGGGATTTAGAACAGGAAATATTTCGGTTTACGACTACAAATAAGAAATTCAACCTGCCATCAGCTTCATACAACAGGGCAAAAATATAATTGTTTAAAAGTCATCCCAGCATCGAGTGCAAAAACTGAAGAGAAACAGACACCAAAATTCATCAATCCTAAAGCTCTTTACCGTAGCACTACGTCAATGTTCTTACAAGGTTCAGTTTAATGAAAACAAAGACGGAACAGAACAAAAACATTATTAATTGGGGTTAATTAATTGCAACCAGCAGCAGATGAGGCCACAGTTTCTGGATGGCAGGTTTTGGGTGTGGTCTGGAGCTCTGCGGAGTGTTCTGAGCAGGCAGGTAACTTCTGTGGCGATCAAAGCGTTTGATGGATGGTCAGCTAGGTGCTCCTGCTATCAATCTGCTCTTGGAGATACCCTGGTGGGATTCTTCATCAGGTTTTGAGAAGCCATTTCAAGAAATTTAGCATTTTTCCCTTAGTCTTTTACCCCAACAATTGCTGACTGAATTGAATGAAATCATAAATATGACCCATATTCTGCCCTGTAAATGAAGAACCATTTAGCTTGACACTAGAACTACCTGCTGATTAAACAAGTCACATGTGAGAGACATCCCTGCTAACCTTTGATCTAACCCAACTAACTCTAACTTAGTGATTGCAGGTTACAAGTCAGTTTTCAAGTACAAATGCCAAACACTTGGTGGTTCATACTTGTCTAATGTGGAGGTTATCTCTGTTTTTACAAAATGTATACTAAAAGATACAATAAAACAATATATTTATATTTATACATTATATAGACCAAAACATTGCTTGATTCATTTAAAATGTAGTTAACTTATAGACAAATGCATTACGGTAATAATCGCAAGTTGTAGCCCTGAAATTAACCCCAAGCTAGCACACAAACACCAGCATACTTTAAAAGTACTTGTTTTTTAACATTGTATTCTGGCCTAAATTACTCACAAGTCTCTTTCAGTTTTAGGGCTTGTGAGGAACTGGTCAGTTTTTTCTTTCCATCCAGCTCTTAAAATAGGGTCAACCACAGGTTTCTGACCTGTGTACATCTCCAGATCTCTTCTTAATATATTGAGAAGCTAAAGTTCTGTGGGGTACAGTGCGCTTGTCAGACATGTCCTTAAAAAAGATTAGTATCATATTTCCAAACGTACAGGTTGCCACTGCAGGGAATAATTTCCAGTTACTAAGAAACCTTCCTCAACTGGTTACTAGCCTGGAAACAGTCAATCATTGGACACTGTGTTATTAAAATCTATAATTACAGAGGAATCCTTTCTTTTTATACAGAAAATGTGTAACATAATAAAGTCTTGTGAGGATACATGTTATTCAATACTATCATTTCATTTTTAGTAGTTTAGTTCTACTATCCAAAAACGTAACAGCAGCATCATTAATGAGATAAGGCATTGTGTTCTTGCTGACAGGTAAGCATATGTCTTGTATACACATGCAGTGGCACATATAGAAGGTGCCCCGGGGAGAGAAACAGCAGTCCGGGATGTTAATTTTTTTCACGCTACACTCGTATTGCTGTGATCACTCGAAAACTACTTAGAAGTAAAGAAAACCAGCAATTTTCTCAAAGGATGCATTGTATATGTTCTATACTTTGTCTGCTCAATCTGTTGGGTTTTTTTTTAGTGGGGGGGGGGTTCTTTTGAATAGCCTCCCAGCTGCATCTGCTATTCTTCACAGACAAGCCATGACACATGCAAACACAGGACAGGACCAGGAGTTGATTTTGACTGATTAGGACGGGGAGCCAGGTATGAGTAACTAAGTGCAGTGATATGTTTTTATCCCAAAAGCCTCTTGATGCTTTTTGAATGAGCGAGCCTGCAATGTGCTTGTACTCAGGGAGTGACACTTACAGCACTGGTTGATCGTTAAATCCAAGAATGCTACCTTGGTACTTGTGTCCTTTCGGAGATTGTCCTTCACAAGCTGTCTTGAAGAACCAAACTTCTAAGGAATGTGAGAACGAATAAGCATTCATACAATGTGAGATTCACCATGTGCTTCACACAATCAAATGAAATGTGCAATGTTCATTTTGCCACCTGTTTCAATCAGTAAACTGTACAAGTTTGCCCATGACACAAAATAAGTCTTGCAGCTTTTAATTTGTCCATGGCCGTCACGTCACTAATGCATGCACCCTCAGACAAAAATCATACGTCTTTATCTTTTCTTTGACCTCACATTCTTTTCATTCAAAGTAATATGTGGCTGTTAAATATTACACCAAACTCCTCATTGAGGACGCAACAAAGTGCAAGAAGGTGAATGACTGGTAGTATGATGACAGATTTTGTGCAGTCTGAAAAAAGGGAAAATAAACTTCAGCCACGATCTCCTGCACACCCAATATTCTTAGGTATACTGTAAATGAGTCATTATGTTCTCTCAGAAACCAAACAAAGTTGTTGGTTTAAAAGTCTGTTCGTGTATTAGCTACCACACAAGGCAAGCAGGAGCATGCTGGGATATGAACCTAAACATCTGCCCAGGTTAATGCACCGCTAAGCAGCCCCTCTCCAAAGTAAGGACAGCGGCTCAAAGCTCTTGCACTTTCCCATGGGAGAACAAACTGACTGGAGACAAACTGCCAGTAGCACACTGCAAACAGACACCCTTGTGTGAGCAGGCCTCTCTCTTTCCCTGTCTGTACACTGACTGCTACTCATTAGTCAGATGGAGACCGCTCAGATAAATCCTGTTCTGTATATAAACCCTATTTAATTTCTAAGAGCAAAAAGGACGGATAATACTCAATTTATGATGGGATAATTTGCTTTTGCTTAAATGAGCAGTCCAGACCTAAATAGTCTCCATATTGTATGAGGTAATAAAATGCTAAGAAACATACAACTAAAACAGTTTAGAGGAACCAGTCACTTCTACTTTTTCATCAACTTTCAGTTGTCTGGGGCTGCAAAAAAAGTTGAACTGTTCCCAGACACCCCTATTTTTTTTGCAGACGCCTGAAAAAAATGCACCCAAAATAAATAGGATACTGTTCTTCAACCCTTTTTATTATAGTCATAACCCTGGTCTCTTTTGAAAGATAACTCTTTCAATTTTACAACCAAAAAGTCAGAATGAGTGTAAGAGATACTGAACCAAGGTTACAGAGGCACAAACGTGGCCGAAAAAAGAAGCTTTTTGGCCTCGTCTATTTGTTTTTTGCCATAGAAAAGGGAAAATAATGCTTGTAGTAATACCTATTTGAGTGGAGACCCTTGAGCTATAACGACAGGCCTTAACCAATTTTGTGTCAATAGCTGTTGCAGTGATATGGGGATCCTAAAAAGCTTTGCACAAATAGAATCAGGGGTTTGGAGCTTTCACCCAATGTATAAATTGGCAAGGTTGTGTGAAGACAGAGTCCAGTACAGACCAAAACACACCAAAAGTAGCCCCACCAAGGCCCAAGTGTCCCACAGGTGGGACGGTGTATTTAAAAGGAATCTGTTTTTGACTGTCCACAGACTGCATCTTTCTGTACGAAATGACTGCTGCTGTTTAATGGCTTGAGAGGGCCAATATTCCCCGCTCAACTTGAGCTGCCCCCCTAGGAGAGATAACAAAAGGTAAATAAGCTGCACTTATTTAGTTTGAATTCAAACTTTCAAATACCAAACAACTACATTGTCAGGGGAGAACTAAGAAAAAAACTGGTTTTGTGTTCATTTCAGGAGAAATTGCGTTATTAATTGTGAAAGAGCTTGTTTTTTATTCTGTTTGAAAGGCTTCGGATGTGATCGATCCAGTGATGACAGAAATGTAAAGGCTGCGCGCAGCATTATTAAGCTGTTTCTTTTCACCGCGGAGACTGTACATGGTGTTAAAATGGTGCTGTGTGGTGTTGATCTCTCTTTGCACATTCGAAAGTGAGAATCTCCTCTGGCACAGCTTCTATTCGAGGCATCGACACGAAGATGTGAAAAAAAGTGAAAAGACTGCAGCATTCACAGTGAGTGGATTAGTCCTAATCTAAGCAAGAGAACAAAGGTGTGATGGAAATGTAAGCTCTCTTTCATATCCTTTTGGATTGCTATCGGTGATATATAACACACAGTCATGATAACAGCAGTTATTTCAAAATCCTATATGCAACAATCTTGATAAATCTGGACAGTCTTGTTTTAGATAGAGACGAGCTTATCACTTGTACATAACGGTTCATGTCTGGATCACTGACACTGAAAAACAACAATCTGCATTCATGTCCAAAATATGTGCTTGATGTCAACCAAGCCTATTAACTATCCCTGATTTGTCTCAAGAGGCTGCAGCCAAGCTAATTTGTGTCTATAATGTATATATCATGATCTATGAGAAATATTCTAACTTTATTTTGATTCCCTGTGTAAATCTGTCAGTTTTCCAGAAGGGTAGGATTTTCTCTGGGTCGACAAAAAACGATCTGGGTATGGAGAGGTACCAAAAGCTTTGAGCAGAAAATTTAAATCCCCTGGGGTTAGGGCTCTCCAACAAACCAGCGGCTTGCCAGAGTTACACCATATGGTATGTGGACACCTCAGAGAAGGAGGCTGTGATTTTGACATTAGGCATCATCTAGAAGTCCACGATAATGACTGAGGAGGTCCCCATAATTGTTCCGTTCAATTTTACTATTATTCATTCAATTTACCTACAGTATAAAAAGATGTATTTCTACACTAACGCATCCACAAATATCCTCCTACACAGGGTTCCTTGGAGGAAAATCTAATCAGTAACATGGCCAATATTGGGGTCCTTTCTGTGTAAAAGTAAGACAAGCCCATTTCTACGTGATCATGTTTAATACAAATTAGTATGTACGGCCTGACCCTGATAACACAGCCTTCAGAAAACGTGGGTCTAATACTGACCTACTGACTGGTTTGGCTATTTAAATGCAGAATAAGATAGATCATTATTCTAATAACCGCTTGCAGAAAGTCAATGAAATGCATGACCAAAGATCAGACAGAAAGCTATCAGCCAACACATGAAGCCAAAAGCAGACTAGTGTCTTGCTCCTCTCTGGCAGATTCTGGGCTTTATGGGCATATACACCCAGGCGGGCAGGGGGGTGAGGCTGCAAGTCGCCTGCACCTTTTGTCTGGTTTTGCCGAAAATGAACGAAAGGATGTACATGTATCGCATGCTCAACGCAAATGATATTCATAGAGCACGAATTTACACCTGGCCTCTCGGTTCATTCACATTCCGCTCCCGCTGCCCGGTGCCAAATCAACTGCAGTTCGGTGTGCAAACCACACTGCACAGCGCGCCTGACTTGGGTGCGCCTTCCGTCTCATTCATGCGTCTCAAGGGGCGCTACTGAAAGCTTTCTGGCGTCGACCAAAACAACCACACAGCAGCAGCCCCTTGTGTAGTAAACTGGTGGGATATGTGAGGACGAGCGGACATGTGTGCATTTACAGGAGCCAGTTCAGTGGTCGGAATAGCCCTTTAAATATTGTCACCCACACGTTAACGCGCCTCTATCCAGAAAATCAGACAAAAATCCCTGCACAATGCGGGCGTGCTGCATTCACTGACGCATAAACCTACAGGCACGTTTTCACGAGAAGCACATAGATAGTGACTCCCGTGGTTTCCTCTGCTCCATGCATGCCCAGCAACCCACCTGCTTGTGTCGTGTCGGTCAGATCGTAGCTCATCCCCGGGTACTCTCTCAGCTTCCTGCCGCTCAGGTTCAGTATCCCCGAGCACACGGCATCATCCAGAGCCCGGTCCAGGCTGCGGGCCGTGTGGTGCTGCTGCTGGTGCTGAAACTGGCTGATGCCCGGGCTCCAGTGAGGTCCGCTAGAGTAGTGATGGCTTTGTAGAGACGTGACAGCTCCCACACCTCCCTGACTAGACGCCATTTTCGTAAAAAAGAAATTACTCTTACAATAATAACAGCGCACAGCGGCAGTTTCTCCGCCCATGCGCACACAGGGCACATTCCCGGTACGGACGCTAGGGGATGGGCTTCTGAGATGGTACGGCTGCTGGTGGTGATGGTGATGGTGAGCAGGGTTTGGTGGCCATTTTAGGCTTTCACCCTTCCGCCGCCCGCTAATACCTGCATCCCAACAGGGGGCCCCGGTGCAGCGCACAGGGGGCAAGGGCCCTTCATGCAATACTAAATGTGATTCTCACAAATTTAGCTCCCAATGCCTGGAGGCCAGTGGGGTGGTCACTGACAAACTTCGATCAATCACTATGATAAAAAACAATATAAGATACTGCTGTTTAAACAACACGGAGTATCCTTTCTGCATACTAATAATACATAGTGCATCAGATAGTGTATATATATGACAGATTTAAAAAAAGAAAGTGCAGCAGCCATATACAGGGTTATTACTGGCCGGCAGTTTTTTACTGGGTATCAATTACGCTTCATCACCTTACTTACTTACTTACTAGCTACTGGCAGAGCGGAGAGCGGAGGCTCATTGGGAGGCTCGGCCAGAGGCTCACGGCGACCTCTGGTTGGCCCGAACACACCCAGTCACCCCAGGCACTGTTGGCCCAAATGCCCCTGCGTCCCTCCAGCCGGCCAAAGCATCCCCACGGCCAGCCCCCCATGGACCGAAAGTAGCTCCGCGGCTGACCCAGTTGCTGGTCGGCAAGTATATCTATCAACTCTGGCGAGTTTTATTCTAGCATTTTACACTCAAGGGGACCTCGAACTGCTGATTTTCTCCTCGCTCCGCTGCTTCCAAAAACTTTCATTCGTCAGTTGAAACCGAGTTATTGTTTCTAAACCAAAAAAAGTCGGACCTGAATAGCTCGTGTGGTAGCTTTTGTGGGGTTTTGTAGTTGCTTTAAGCAGAACGAACAGAGTCTACATGCTCAATTTCACTTACCTGTTTTTTTTTTTTACTGTCAGTTGTAGCATATTTCACCAATGCAAAGTTTGTGTTAGAGATATTTCATGCATCATAGTTTTATTATTATCATTTGTGAATGTATATTATTAACTGTACTTCATGGCATCAAGGTGTCAAAAATATTTTGTCATTTACATTCATAGAAAAAAGTGATTAAATTAGATTCGCTATGATTTCATTATAGAAGATTTTATTATATATTATGTTCTATGTGGAATTATTTTCCACCAGATACATAAGGTTTTCTATTGTCTATTTGAGTTCGAAACCCAGCTTTTTTTTTCTATCCCTGAAATACACTTTTGTTCCACAAAGCGCTTAACTGGAATTACCAAAATATGAAGCTTTTTAAGGGTAGAAGCCCCAGAAAAGAGGCTCCTGTTCAGACTTTATGTTAGTCGAATTTCCATGGAAGAGATTGTCTCCTTCATGAATATGTATGAGTACTCAGACAGGCTTATTTATTATCGAGCACACCAACCAAGTAGGCGTCTTCACTCCGGAGCTCCAGTCGGATATCACGCCTCCTGATAGCATGTTGTGATACAAATCAATTGTCGTCGCAACCAAAATGGTGAAGCAATAGCATGACACACATTGTAAGTTCCAGTTTTACCTGAGGTATGGGGCTATGTGCATGCATTGCGGTTTGATAATTTCCCGTTTGGTCCCTCGGTGCTTTGTGGCGTTACAGAAGAACACATTGGACTGTTACGTTAGCTAGCTGAGAATTGTGCTCGCTGTATGACATCCAGGGTTAGCAGATGTTGACGATTAGGATAGACGGGGATGTTTGTATCTGTATGGGTTTTGGCATTAACGGGATCCTGGTCGGTGGAGAAATAGCCGCTGTATTCACCATTACTCATCTAAAGGTTGATGCTAGCTTACCATCTGACTGGAGTGCAGCGACAGTTGGCTAAGCTAAACATTGATGTTAGCTAACGTTAGCAAACTGGAGCGATAGCTTGTGTTTAAGCCCAGGCCTATTAAGCAGCATTTGTGCTACAGCTGGACTAAAACAACATCCAGGATATTTGTTGAATAGCATTATTCTACATTAATTGATGGAGTTGCTTGGCTGTAGCTAACAGTTATTCAGAGAGTTATTCACATCCCAAGTTTCCAATCTCCTCTGACCGTATGTTTCAGTAGTTTGCAGTGTATGTGGGTAAAGTAAAGTACACTGGTTTGGTGTTGCTCAAACGTGCAAAGTTGAAGTTTTGGCAACTCCCTCTGTATGTTTGCCTCACTCACTGCCTGTATCTACCATCTGACTAAAGAAGGGATGGTATGTAAGTGATCCAAATTAAGTGTCTCGCCCGAAAACACAGACTTACGCTGTTTTTGCCCTGCTCTGTCCCCCAGAGACACCTCTTACACACAATGTGTAAGGGGTGTCTCACCTTTTATCGCACTCTACTGACCCTGAAAGTGATGTGCAGCTTGTACACACAACATAAAAGATGTCAGACCTTTTTGAGCAAAGGACACATGTAACAGGAGTACAGTAATTTGTACACCAAATGGGTGAAATGGTTCATATCAGTTTAAACAACTAATTACTAAATTCATTTAATTAGTACAAATTAGCAGTTTGGCAGTAACCTCTCTTTTTTTTATTGTATACATTTATTTCTTTATTTTGCAGTTTGAGCATGGCAGATAAAAAGGGAAAACCTGTCACTCCAATCAAAACACTCACAAAGAAAGAACAAGAGGAGCTCAAGAAAAAGGTAAGGAGGTTGGGGATGGTATAATATTAGATACTATATATTACTACATTTATACTATATATATATATATATATATATATATATATATATATATATGGATTTATAGAACTGCATTTTGTAATTTGAGGATGAGTGTTTTTCCAATAGGAATATGTGTGAAATAGATGCATGTTAGTAATCACCAATCTTAAAATTTCGAATTTGATCAACAGTGGACTGAGGGGAGGGATAAAATACATACTATATACTGTGCATGCTTCTATGTGACTTTCTAGGAGGAAGAAAAAGCAGCAGAGGTTTTTGAAGAATTCTTGGCATCATTTGAGACCAGTGAGAAAAGCAGAGTGAAAACCTTTGTCCGTGGGGGTATCGTGAATGCAACTAAAGGTCAGCAGCTAGGATTTCGTGACTTTAAATCCAGCATTATAATAAGGTGCATCTACATCAGGTTTCTGTTCCTCTGCCTGAACAAAAGATGAACTATGAGTTATTTGTTCCAAAAATGTTGAGCTGATTTATCTGGACACCTTAAGAGAAGTCAAAATAATTATCAAAGAATATCAAGCTGACTCAGCAGTGAACAACGGATGGTTTATAAAAATTCATCCACTCCAGGAACCCATAGTCAGCAGTCGATTATCACATTGATCTGACAATACTGAGCAATTCTTCAAGTTGCTGTTACACATAAAGAGGTTACTTTACATTTAAATATTTACTGCAAACACAGCAGCAGGATTGAGACTTAACTAATTCATATCACTTTTTCTTGAAGCCAAGGCTGATTTGTCTACCTGATTCTACAGGAAGCTGCTCCGATAACCTGCTAACAGACAAAAGAACAGGGGCAATAACAGAGCCTCCTCCTGCTTTTACAGATCTAAATTACTATTACCTAAATTACAATTTACACACCTAATGATTTTTTGGGGTTTTAAGTATTCATGAATTTCTATACTTTTTGCAGAGGAGGAAGCAGCAGAGGTCAAGAAAAGTAAGCTGTATCGACCTGCTACAAAGTTTGTCCCTGTCTCCCAGAATTTGTTACCAGTATCATCTGCTGAAAGCAAAAAGTCTGTAAGTTTGAACCTGATGTTTATATAATGGCATAATTACTGAAATCAGTTTAAATGCAAACTTAATATTTACACTGATCTTCAAATGTTCTTCATGACTTGATACTTTGGTCAGTACAAATCATTCAATTGTAATAATGACCGCAATGGCTGCCTGTTTGATTAACAGACATTTAAAAGAAAGACAGAAGAAAAAAAGAAGAGTAATCTTGAACTCTTCAAAGAAGAACTTAAGCTGTAAGTGTTTTTGCAGATCTGCCCCATATGTTTCAGTTAAATCCGTTGATATCTTTTTGACATATGTAACACGGTTTTATATGTGACAAAATGCAGAATACAAGAAGAGCGCGAGGAAAGGCATAAACGGAAGAAAAATGACCCTGGCGGAGGAGGAGAAGGAGGATATGGAGATCTGGACATACCATTATCAGGACGATCAAGTAATAGTCCCTTAAAATATCAGTGTTTTATTAGTTGACGATGTTGCTATCCTCTAAATCATGCTAAGAACAATCCCGTTCTTCCCCTACAGCATTATACGATGACCTAACAGTGCCAACCACCACTAACCTCTACATCAGCTGCATTAGCCCAAAGGTAAAGGTTCAGAATTGACTTTGATTGGCTCAGGGCAGCACAGATGTACCATTCTCACTGATCATTTTTATAATTCTTCAGATGAACGAGGAGATGCTCTGCAAAGAGTTTGGTAAGTATGGTCCCCTGGCCAGTGTGAAGATTATGTGGCCCCGAACTGATGAGGAGCGCTGCAGGACCTCCAACAGAGCCTTTGTGGCGTTCATGACACGGAAAGATGCAGAGAGAGCCTTGGCTGCACTTGAGGGTACAGTTGACTCTTGAAAATCAAATATCTACTCTAATAACCATCCCCCATTTGCTTTTATTGTACGGTTATGTTCCACACTGACTGCGATTTTGGAATTATGTTTTGTACTGTAGGTAAAGTGATTATGGGGTTTGAAATGAAGCTGGGATGGGGAAAACCAGCTCGCATTCCACCTCAGCCTCTCTACACACCAGTGGGGGTGAGGGCCACGCCGCCACCCCCATCTGGTCTGCCTTTCAACGCTCAGCCAAGGGGTCGCTTCCGCAATGACTTCACCAAGCCACTGGGCATGTCCAAAGGGGAGCTTGACAAGGTAAACTTGTCTCTGTTCTCTGCGGTGTCTGCATGACCATTTTCTGTAATGTGGAGTTTCACTTGGCACTATGGGCTCTTATGTTTTAGTGACAAGTAATGGGTGTTGAAAGTGACAATTAAGGAAAGATGAGCCTTTGAAAAAGATGACTGTGAATTCATCACATGGCCTTTATGTGTAATTTAAAATCAGTTCAAACTGCAGCGGGTTATGCGACTGATTCAGAATAAATCCATGTCTAAGGAGCAAAACTGTAATTTTTCATAAAACACTATTAAAAAAAAAAAAAAAAAAAAAGGAATCATGTTTACAATTATGTTGCATGTTTGTTCATTCATTTAATTGATCACCTTGTCCATGTAGTGCCACATTACAGGATGAAGGGGTATGGCATTACACATAGTAACAATTTGAATGTGTATTCAAAGTGTTGATGCATTTTAGCTCTTAAATCTTTTAAATAAATTAGGTAGTTTAGATGATTGAGCATTTTAGAATCATTTCCCTGCAGTAATAAAGCTGTATCACCCTCCCCCCATTTCACTGACTATGAATGCTATCGTCGTTTTCTATGCTGTATGTATCCTGCAGTGTTTCATCTGTACAAGTACTCACTTTTTAATATTTTCACTATTTGATTTGACTTCACAAACAGACTCTGTCCGAAGCCGTAGTCAAAGTGGTTATCCCAACCGAAAGGTACACACACTCTTCTTACTACGACTGACCAGCTGTTAATAACACAAGTGTTATAGGACAGAGGCTGTGGTGCAATGTTCTTATATCCATACAGACTCTTTCAGGCAGGACGTCACAGCTCTAAGAGCTGTTACTGTATTTGACATATAGGATATGGTAACCAAGCTTACACCTCAAACTCTTTGTAGTGTTGCAACACCCATCATTTTCAGTGGACATTTTGACATCTGCAGCTGGGCGCTCAGGGCTCTTATTGTAGATGTCAAAGGTCCCTATGGTCTTAGACTTATATGCAATGAATGTGCTTAGTAGTTTTATAGACATTTGTATTTTCTCTTGTAGTTTGCTCAAATACCTTCAAATACTTCATGTTGTTTCCGACACAATATTAGGGCAGTGTTACTGTGAAGTGAATAGCAGTATACTTTGTAGACTGGTGGAGACATTGATTTATACCAACATCTTTGAGCCCTGGGTTACCTGTGGGTTGGCTGAGACACTGCAGACCGATACAGCTAGAAGGCAGATAGATTTAATATTAACCCAAGCCAGATTGTGTCAGAAGTAGTTGGATTCTAGTGCCACAAATCACGAGAGGTAATGTTTCAGGGTAGAGTTGTGATTAACATGAACATGTTACTGCAGCGGTAGATAAGACACATAATCAGCAACATCGATGCTCCTGTTCAGAGATTTCAGGCCTGAAGCCCCAATCCACAGTAACTCCTCTACAGTGTGTAGCTGCTTGCTGAAATGTTGTCAACCAGATGCCGACTTATTATGTGCTGAATATGACGCGTGCAAGTTATTGCCTTTAGGGCGTGAATTTTAAGACCATCACATCTAAAGAAGATATTTGGTGGACATACAACTGAAATACAGCCACGTATGAATTTTGAACTTGAGATGAACCTTGTCAAGTCCAGTGACTCTAATTACAAAAGTCTTGCAGAGCCAAAATAATTGACTCTTCTCATCAATCAAGGTAAAATTGCTAAACTTAATTATTGGATTGGGGCTTTTAACCAAGTCAGTGTACATGAATGGACATTGTGATTGGTGTGATTTTCTTTTACTGCTTTCATGGACACTGTGACCCAGGAATATTAAAATATGCTGACACAGTGTCTGTCCCATGTAGAAGGCAGTGACTGTACAGTTTTATGCAGTGGAATTTCCCATGGGCTGTTAACTCATTACATTTTTAAAATAGTCACTGATTTGACATGGAATAACACAGTTAGGGTCAGTTGCATTCAGTGTGCCAGTCAGCTAGCAGTTTGCAGGGGCCAATAGTTCACTGTAAAAGAGGTATTAGAGATCTCATGCTGTAACTGACAGACAGACACAGGTTTGCATTGAGAGTTTTGACACAAACCCTGGTCTGATACACTCCTCTTCCCCCACAGGAATCTATTATTGCTTATTCACAGGATGATAGAGTTTGTGGTGCGTGAAGGCCCTGTATTTGAAGCCATAATAATGAACAAGGAGAAAAACAATCCAGAATACAGGTAAGCATCGCTGTACCTGGTCGTGTTTGTTCTCCCAAGTGAAGTGCATATTTAATTTGCTCACTCTTTATTGTATCAGGTTCCTTTTTGACAACAAAAGCCAAGATCATGTGTACTATCGCTGGAAACTGTTCTCAATCCTCCAGGTATGTCTTTAAGGCAAAACTTTGTTTATGAAAAGGTACAAACTGCGGGAGTTTACCTGGAAGGACTAAGAACTTTTCTATATTTATCACTTACTTGTTAATCTAATTTTTATGGGAAGTAGCCATTGGAGTCATGCTGATGTGAATATTCACAATTTTTTCCAGATAGATGGTTTTACTCCATGAAAAATCAAACGCTTGTGTATCTATATGTAAGCATCCATGTATCTGGGCTTCATCCCTACCACAGGGTGAGTCCCCAACGGAGTGGAGAACCACAGATTTTCGTATGTTTCGAGGAGGCTCCTTATGGAGACCCCCTGTTCTGAACAACTACTCGCAGAGAGATGAAGAGAGGGCAGAAGTGGAGGAGGACGCTTCCCCTGAGGAGGAGGTGAAGAAAGGGCAGCTCAGAAATGAGTAAGTTTGTCTAGCAGGCATATACAACATTTACGTTTGTAACTCAAGTTGAAGTAGTTCAATGTAGACCTGTTATTTTTCTGTACACACCATTTAGGCACAGACAGAGACTGGAAACATATCTTAAAGAGCTCACTCCAAGCAGAGAAGATATTGCCAGTGCCATGCTGTTCTGTCTTGAGCGAGCAGATGCAGCAGAGGAAGTAGTGGGACACATCACTGAATCTTTTTCTTTACTTCAGACGCCCCTTCAGAAGAAGGCTAGTGACTTCCTTAAAGTCTTTAAATAAACAAACTTACACAAAATGTCCTTGTAAAGTATAGGTTATTTCACTCACATCTTATTTTCCTTCTTTTTTTTGTCCTTGTTCCAACAGATTGCCAGATTGTATCTCGTGTCAGACATCTTGCACAACTCATGTGCCAAAGTAGCTGGTGCATCATATTATCGTAAATTGTGAGAAAGTTTCCCATAATTAAGCTCTAACACATTTATCATGTTCTCTTTCCTCTCCATGTGACAGTCTTACAGGGTTTTTATCTCTTGTCTTTCAGTTTTGAAACAAAGCTAACACAGATATTTGGAGACCTTAATGCAGCACACAAAAACATTCAAGCCAGGCTACAGGCTGAGCAGTTTAAGGTAATAATGTCTTTCAATTGTCTCGAACAAGGACATTTACCAAAAAAAAAAAAAAGAACAAAAAATTATTTTTTTATCTCCCGTCTCCACAGCAAAAAGTCATGAGTTGTTTCAGAGCATGGGAAGACTGGGCCATATACCCCGAACCTTATTTAATCCACCTTCAAAACATCTTTCTGGGCTTCACCAAAGTGGGGGAAGAGTTGATAGAAACAGCAGAGGTGAGCTGAACATTTATCTGCTCATTACAGATTATCACCTTTTTCTAATGGCATTTTGACTAATTGGAAAGCTGTTCATGTTTAAATATGTTTGAACATCATCTTCTTCTTGTTCAAATATTTTTCAACACAAACCCCAAACGTATGTGCGTTTGTCTTTTTACATGTAGAAAGTATCCTCTAATCTCGACGGTGCGCCAATGGACAGCACACCTATAGATGGGTTACCTTTGGACAAAGCTCCTGTAGATGACCTGGACGGCTGCCCCATGGGCTGGGACCCTCTGGATGGGGTCCCTGTTGATGACATAGACGGTGTTCCTTTAGGAGTCACAATTGACGACATTGATGGAATGCCCTGTGAGTCCACCACATATCAAAAGCACATCTTTCAACTACGGTCGACCGTTTCCTGTTCCTGTTGTCAATTATATGTCCAGGTCAGGTGTTTTTAGATCAATACACCGATCCACCCCCGTGCACTGTAGCTGAGTGTGCACGCTGATCTCCATGAGAACAGGCCATGAAAATACAGAATTTTCCTACAGGGATTTAAAAAAAAGACAAAAAAAAAAAGTAATCACATCATTAAATAGCACACACAAACCATAGCACTCACAGCATTTAGTTGATCCCCTGTCCTTGTCCTCACCCAGCTGTCTTTTTTTCCCTCAGTGGATGACAGCAACGTTCCTCTCTCCAGAGTACCTTTGTCTAAGTGGGAGAAGACAAGTGATACTGGGAAATTTTCTCAAGGTAAATCCAGTCAAGATGCCCTCTGTATCATATCAGTCTGCCCTGTGATCCTGCTCATCATTCTCCTTTCTCTCTCAGCCAAGGCTGTGTCTAAGTGGGACACTGTGGCGGAGCAAAACAGTGAAGATGAAGTGAATGTAAGGTAAGACCCCTGTGGTTGGTTTCAATTCATCATCTGTGAAAAGCATTCAAAGCGTACACAAACAGTCAAATGGTATGGAAATTTATAGTTCTCCTCTCCCCCACGCTGACAGTGTCCACTCGCAGGATGGATATGAGGACTCAGAGAGTGAAAGCAGTGATGACTCCTGCAGTTCGTCCAAATATGACAGTGCCGACTTCCAGAGCTCCCTTAGAAGTTTTCAGATGTCTGCGAGCAAAAGGAAGAAGCTGAGAGAGCTGGAGGCAAGTGCACATTTTTACAGAAATATTTTTATCTAAGCTAGATTAGCTGAAAAGTGTTTGAAACACTGTGGTTGTCATCCTGCCGTTCAGCCCATCCACTTCAAAGTCCCACTTCATGCCAAGCTCACCTCAATATCCCATTTAATACAGATGTATGCAGTGCTTCATTCTGGAAAGACTACAGTCTTAAAATGTAGTTTTCTTGCAGTTTTTATTTTTCACCAGTTGTTGAATAGAACAGTCAGCGCCATAGCTGTATTAAAATTCCCTCTAGATGGTAGCATCTTCAACCATTATGAAAATATGTCAAGCTTAGAGATAATGAACATGTAGAACTGATTAGATTGATCTGACACAGGTAAAGGTTATGAAGATCCAAGATGAGCTGGAATCTGGCAAGAGGCCAAGAAAGTCTGGCATGAGCATGCAACAACAAGTGGAGCACTACAGAAACAAACTGCTACAGAAGGTGGGCCACTGGACCGCTTCTATTAGTTTAGCTTTGAATTTGTATTGCATCTTTTATTTTACCCATAGACAAATAGGAAGTTGAATTTTGAGTGTAACTAATAAGTGTTATTATTTACTTGCAGTGTTTTTTCTGCAGTTAGGGCCCTCTTAAGCAAAACATAGAAATATTTCTTTAATCTGGAACAATATGGGGCAACATTTAAAAAAAGTGCTTTGTATTACTACTGTACAGTGTTACCGATGTAAAGCACTCAAAACCAGACATAGGTAATGTGAAACTGCACAGTCACAAGGATGGCAGTTTCAGATGTGCAAAGCTATTTTTTTCCCCCTAGCTGCTCTTTATGTGTTGTTTGTATTTTACATGTTAAATATGTAAAATTGATGTTTTGTTTACTGGACTACAGCTTCTGTTGAATACTAAAGTGAGAACAGAGGTTACGTTGCTTCAATCATCATGCGTTCTTTCTTCGCGGTTCGTTTGGAGAGCTTCATCCAGAGAAGATACTAGAGGGGTTAGCCAACACTGACACAGTGCCAGTATATTAGTGGTTTCACTGACTGAATTAGGATGCTGGATTTTTGACAGAGTAATATTTTAGCCACACACAGAGAAAACAGTATCTATGAAAACCTGACTTTCTCTACATGTAAGTGTCAACGCTGATGATGTTTAAATCTGCAGGTCTGAAATAATGTTATTTTCCATTAATTTAGATCGAACAGTTTAGCATGTGATGAATTGGTTTGACTTTGACCAAACGGCTCTCTTGTGGAGAATCTGCAGGCTATTAAGTGCAAATGAGTGGGTTTGTGTTTTACAAGCTAGTTCCATGTGGTGTTTTGCATCTTAACAGGCATAAAAGCCTATATCTGACTACATTGGGATGTTTTACCCTGTCTACCATAGGAGTTTGAAAAAGATGAAGAAAAGAATGAGAGATCAACATCAAAGTCCAAAGACAGGTCAAAGGAGGACAGAAAAGACAGGGAACGGAGCAAAAGAAGTGAAGATGGGGACAGAAAACAAGGACGGAGTAGAGATTCTGATGACCAGCCTCGAAAATCAAGAAGCATCTCTCCTTTAAGGCAAGTGCCACGAGATGTGCGTTCCACGACATTCACCCTGATTCTTGAAGCCACTCTAACATGTGTTCTACCCGTTTAACAGGGCAAGGTCTCCCAAATGGTCCAAACGTTCCCGATCACCATCACCAGACCGAAAGGCAAGGAAGTCCAGGTCACGGTCACCGCACCGCTCCCACAAGAAGACAAAGAAGAGAAAACACTGACTCTCAACTCTGGACCTTGTCATCCCTTAGCTTGCTGCTGTCCATGGGTTCGACAATGCACTCCTGCAGTGCTTTAAACAGACTGACATATGTTCTCTTGGTCCCAACTTACACTATCCATGCAAGATTCAACTCTTTTGTATGATGAAGTTTGAACACTGTACCTAATTAAATATATTTTTGTTTTAATGTTTGTTTTTAAAATGATAACCAGAAATGTTGCTGTAAAATTCTGACACCAAATAAATCACTGTTGGTGATGAATGTGCGTGTGCGTCCGGAGGACATGACTGATAAGGCCAGGTATCAAAATATTTTTACTGCTACTCTATTGAATTATTCATACTAATTTTTCAAGGCTAAAAAAAGGTTAACAAGCATTTGTGTGTGGATTTTTATTGAGGAAATTAATAGAGCATCATTTGGTTCTGTTTACAAAAGCAGTAAGTAAGCAATGTTACACAGTAAATTTACAGTACTATTTTATATAATGTGCTTTCATTGATCAAAGAAATGTATCAAAAGTACTTAAGAGCCAGTACTGTTCCTGAAAATTTTAGGATACCTGGCCCTAATCATTAGTAACCATATACAGATTTCCTGTACCATATATTTGCTGTCATCCAATGAAATGCTTGATATATCTTAGAGGAAAGCTTTAGAAGTTGAATTAGAAAAGCAATCTAGATTTCATAGGCACAAATAGTTTGTAAATTACATTTCAAACCATTTTGCTTTCAAGACAAATGGTTACATCTCTTAACACAAGACACATTAAAATTTGTGACTTACATTAGGACAGTGTCTTGCGCTTCTTAGGAGTTAACTTAATTTTTCTGAAATGTGGGAGAAAAACAAGTAGTAAGGTGCCCATACTGTTACAAACAGCATTCTAGCTATACTTGACCATACAGCTGTGAGTTTACACATACATATCTGAACAGATTTCATTTCTGCTCAAAACCACACACGATTGGCATCTCCGGGCTCTTAATGCCAAACCATTCACAGTTGCTTGGTATTAAAGATAAAAAATAGAAATGTGACTGGGGATCACACCATGGTCTGCTTTGTAGAGTCCATTTGTTCCACCCTTCCCCTCCTCTTTCATTTTAGGGTCCCTGTTATCCCGAAAAATCAACAGAAAGCTCTTTGTCTCAGACAAATAACCTAGATAGTTGGATGACAAAAGATGACTCCTGAGGGGCTGTCCCACGTCTTTAGGGCCAATGTCCAACAGATAGGCCTGAACGTGAAGAACTGACAACCTCTGAACTGCTCAGTACTTTTTTACATTGATGAAAACCTTGATTGCTCCAGTGAAGTCTGCAGAGAGAAGCACCTCTGTGTGATCTGTCTTCAGGGCTCCTGTAAAGGACAGTACAATTTTATAGCATTCAGATGACAGTTTTGACGTCTCGAAATCTGTACATGAATGAATTCAAGCAAATGTACCTGAGGGTATTGTTTCCGAGTCTGTGGAGTCCAGGCTCTTACACTCTGCTTCTGGTTTCTCTGCACCAGTTTCTTGTGGAACAATAAGGCCTGGGTGGGGCGCAAAAATGGCTGAGGTGACCACTGCGTTGTGTGCTGAAAGATAAGTAAAGATTCAGTGGCATTTCAATCAAAGGGAAAACTTTAATTAGACAGGTAGTTATATTAAAATGCAATTTGTCATTCAACACGCAGCACAATTACCTTTAATCCCTTCCCAGAAGTCATTGCGGTCTCGTCTTACAGAAGTGAACTTGCTCAGGTCGTGGTAAGTGCTCCAGATGTACACATACTTATCCTCTGAGCCACTGACTATGAAGGAGTAGTCATGGCTGTAGGAGGATCACCCCAGAATACATCAATTTTTGCATAGAAGGTGTAGTGCAACATGTAAATTTCAGTTCAAAATGCTCAAGCCCAAATTACAGGACAGGGAACCTTCCTCACCTGAAGCTCGCTTTGATCTGGCTGCTGCTGTTGACATAACCCTTGTATTTCATGGACAGAGACAAGTCTCTCAGGTCATAAAGGCGAATGCGGGAATCATTTGAGGTCACCAAAATCTGTTAAGGGAAGAGGGAATTTGTCATTTAATAAATCTGTCTGACATACGTCATTATAGGGACATCAAACATACTGTAGATGTATCTGTAGTGGAAATCAGATGTTACCTTATTCTCTCCAGGTAGAGGTTCAATGCCAGTGATCTTGCGTCCAACTTTGTTCCTGCCTCTGGTGGACCTCACATGAATTTGGGTGTGGTATTTCAGACGCTAAGTAATGCATGAACAGAAAAATACATTTGGTTCAACCTGGAATGAGTACTGTGATGACAAAAATTGATGATAAAGAGATAGTGAAACCATCTATTATCAGAAAAAAGTAGCTTGACCGGTCACCTCTGTGTCATAGAAGATGCATCGCCCATCGTAGGTGCCAATGACGGCATACTTCCCATTTTGGCAGAAGTTGGCAGCAGTGATGAGACGCGTTTGGCCATCCACCTCGTTCCACAGTGCCACCTTCTTGTCTGGAATGTTCCAGAGCCGTAGCTTTCCATCCAGAGAGCCGCTTAAAAAGTATCTGTCATCCTGGGAAACAAGAAATGAGTGTTACTATACATACAGTCTGGGAGCCAAAATGAATAGACTTCTGATTTGTGCTTAGATAAGTAATGCGAGGTGATTCAACTTACTCTGGGATGGAAAGCAATGGCTGTAACAAAATCAATGTGCTGAAAGCAGCAGAGACACTCTCTCCTGGATATGTGCCATAATCTGACTGTTTTATCCATGGAAGAGGAGAGCAGGAAAAAGTTCTAGATTAAGACAAAAATAGAAAAAGTGGGACAAGAGACAAAACCAGTACTGCAAATGTCTTAAATATGTGAGGAGCAAAAGGATAAAGATAGATCAGTAAGACCTTCACCTTAGACCAGGACAAGTCCAACAGATCAGCTGTATGACCCTTGTACTTGCAAAAGGGGACTTGACGGAAAGGGGCATTCCTATCTTCTGTGTCTGGGTCCTCTGGAATACAATTTGCCTAAGATAAGAGTACAATCTGTTAGGAAAACATGGAGCATCAAGACTGTAAAATATACAGCATCGCAATACTTTTACTATTATTAAAATACCTTAAAAATCTTATAATATTTTCTGGAGAGACGTGATGACCCACAAATCAAAATTTTTATTAATTTCACTCACCCCAGGATCAGTGTCAGATTTAGAGGAGCATAAACTTTCCTGAGACGGAGAAGGTGAAACTCGACCTGGAGACGCCGAAACAAAAATAATCTTACTGCAGCCAAAGCAGAGCATCTAATTAAAATAATCAATCATCATACAACACCAAATCTGAGATGCTGATGAGGCTACCTTCAGTGTTGTACTTTATTCTCATGTTATTGAAGTAGTCAAAGGCAGTCTTCAAGACCCAGATGCGAACCACATTATCTTGGCCTGCACTTGCCAGCAGCCTCCCACAGTGAGAGAACTTCATTGTCCAAACGGCCCCCTGAGGACAAGACAAAGCTGCTGTAATACAAGCAGCTATTGGTGCACGTCTTCTCTTAAACATTAACAAAAAGGAAAAGAAAGTCAAAAACTGAGATCCTCTTACCATGTGCTCTCCACTCAGGTCCTGCACAACCTTAATCTGATCAAAGTCAAAGGGACCCTTGAAGCTGTGTGCTGCCTTGAGTTTGGCAGGCCTGGTATAAGGCATTCCCTCATCGTCACTCGATGACGGATCATCCTGATCTGTATGGAACACTGAGCCCAGCCAAAACATAAAGCATAGCTGAGATTATTAAAATCTTCACGACCGCAGAAGAATTAGTATTTCATAAGCATGTACAGTAAAACAGTCAATCATCTTCTAAAAGTTGGCATCCTCAGGGAATAGAAATTGTTCTACAAAGGTTCTATAAATCCACATATAGTGAATAAAGTAAATTATCTGTATTATTATTGTAACAAAGTTTGCTGATTTAATTGCTTTATGAGTTTTAATGATTCATCAGTGCATTTGGTTACTGCCATCTATGGATAGTGAGAAGTTTGAATTAAGCTATTTATCCTGTAATATCCTCAGTGCCCACATCCATATACCAATGTCAATCTCAGCCAAATCTCTTTTCCTGCCTGCACTTACATGTGCTTTGCATCTTGTTTTCCACTTATTTAAAAAAAAAAAAAAAAAAAACTAACCACCCTAAATTTAGTGAGTTAAAGTAGTTCTAGGACCACCCCACAATGTAATTTAGCAGTACAAATATGGACACTTTTCTCACATCAAAAAACACATATACATTTGAAGTGTTTTCCTGAAATATAGCCATCTTTATAGAAGCTTCAAATAACTGATATTTTACCTTCATCGCGCACACTTTTCACTTTGTTGACTGCCTTCTCTCCATATTCTTCAGCGAGATGCTTGGCCTTCTTCACAGACTTGCCCAGGAATTTTTTGAACTGGGTTCTGGTAAGAAATAAGCCACAACAAATTACATTCTATGTCTAGATCTTCTGGTAAGAAGGGGGGGGGGGGTCCATTTCCAGGAACAGGCTACAAGAAGTCACTAATCCTTACGTTTTCTGCTTCAGTTTTCCTCCATCTGTGTCTGCCAGTGGAGCCTGTTGCTTGTCATCATCATCTGACTGTGCTGCATCATTCCTGTGAGGAAAAAATATAACAACTTCCTCTACAAAATGTTCCATTTGTTTTTATGTGATCTGGCTAAAAAAAATTAAATTAAATAAAAAAGCTTTTCATATTGGGAAAATGTTTGATACATGTGAAAACTCTCCAATGAAAAGGACATTGCAAAGCTTTTTCTTGAAGCTTGAATTGATGGTCGGTTGTCTGCATTCAGCATATTCTGTCCAACTTTGACTTTTTGTTTTGTACAGTGTGCTGTAATACCAAAGCGCTACTTATTCTTTTTTCTCATTGTCTACCAAATGTCTGTTGCTTCACTAATTTGAAATGAATGACCAGGGGCTGCTATTGTCTCTAATTTTTGCTGCTGATGTGAGTCCATGGTCAGTGAATGTTAAGAGTCTTCCAATTTAGGGCTGTTTTTTGTAGATTACTTTCGTTTTCTTGTTATGAATCGCCAATCAAAATTTAACAATTCTGCAGCTACTACAGAAAAATGATTTTCTGCTTACGTAATGTATTCCTTGGTCCTCCTCATGATGTGCAGAGTGAGAGGGTTAATCCCAGCAGGAAGTTTCTCTTCTGCCTGGATTAGAGGGATCTCTTCACCAGTGTCCAGATTCTTAATCATCACACTAGCAAGGATTTCCTATTTTAGGATAACACACAATTGTACATTGGGTGCATAGAAGGTTAGGGGAAGGAATGTCGAAGATGTTGGGTTATAGCTTGGATTCAAGCTAACAAGGCAATAAAAAGAAACGGAGGGAATCTTACTTCATCTGTCAGTTCTCTACCAGAGTTGGAACGTGGACGCTGAGGGCCTGGAGCTTGTCCTCCACTCTGGGATGAGGCCTGTTCATCCCCATTTTCCTAAATGAAATAAAAGAAAGCAATGGGACAATAGCACAATAGATGAGGAAACTGCTACCCCATATGTAGCTTCATTTTTGAGCGGCTCTGGATGAGCACCAAAAAGAGGTCAGGTTCACAGCTTCACTCACCTGTGCTGTCACCACCTTATCCCCACTGGTTGCACTGGCCAGATCCAAGGAATGCTGCAGCTCTTTGGTTAAACTCCTCACTGTGCTGCTAGGAGACACCAGGCCGGAGGGCTCCAGAGCATCACCGCTGACCGGGGGGACTGCAGACACTGAGCAATCATACAACAGAGCACAACACTTCATCTGAAAAACTGGTCTTCTATTCTGTCTGCTTTGCATATGTGCAGTGGTTTGCCATCGTAGCTGATAAAGGACAATAATTAAGACATTTTGCCTAGAGATGCTTGTCCTCTGTTAAGTAAAACCATAACTCTAGAGGAGGGGATGGTGTGAGCTGTTCTCCCAATTCTTTGAAACATGTATTCGTGGAAAGTCATGTGTATACCGGTGGCATTGAGAACATTTTTCCCTTTTGTGAACAAAAAGGTTACTATATCTACTAGTTCATTTTTAGAACAGCTTATTATCACAAGGGATGTGAGATGACAGCATAAACCTAAAATACTTGACCCTTCTAGTATGATGTCTGGCTTAACAGCGAGTGTTTAGGTCTATGTGTGGCAAATGTGTGGCAATTGTTTTGAAGTCATACCTTTGGTTTCTTTCTGTCCACTTACTTTTTTTTCTGTAGTTCAACCAATTCATCATTAATCTGAAACACTATTCAGACTTGGTGGTTATAGGCTTGTCATTCATTCTCTCATGCTTTGCCATGCCCAGTACAAGTGAATAAAGAGCAAAACTTATGGGCTTATTCTCACAAAACTAGGACTTGGAAAAAGTTATTGCTCCTAAGGCTGCACTTCACAGCAATGTTGAATGCTTTAAAACAGTTACTGATCCAGTGTTGTCTTAAAGGTTGAGTTTTAAATTTCAAAACACAATGTGGATCAAGGACACGTAAATTTTTTCTACCTTCCAGGACACTTGGCCTCAGACACTCCTGAGACTTTTTGGATGGTAGACTCTGCCAAGACGGGGGAGGCGGTCTCGGTGGGGGACCTCCGCTTGGAGGTGGTGGGCGTAAGGGAGGAGGCTTCTTAGTGCTGGCTACAATGTCTGGCTCCACTGTGAATTGGCGTGGGGGTTTTGTAGGCCCAGAGGAGTCTGAGTCAGCCGACCTGTCTGTGATAGGGACCTGGTCTAAGATGTCTGCAGGTCTCTGCTCCTGCTCCCCTTCTGCAACCTCAACAGCCCCATAAGGCTGACTCTGTCCTATGGTGCTGGTGATGTCAGGGGGCTGAACACGTTCTTGTGACCCAGCCGATGGCCCTGGGAGATCTGTGGGTTCAGGGGCAGGTATAGAGCAAGCTCCGTTTGTTGCTGTTCTTTCCTGTTGTTCATCTTGCCTCTCAGCGAGATGAGGTTCGACAGCTGGCGCTGTTACCTCCAAGGGAACTTCCTGAGCATTAATCTCTTCCTTTGGCTCAGGCACTGCCCTTACATCAACATGTAGCTGATCTAACAGCTGAGCCACTTCACCATCATCCCCAGCACTCCCCTTTTGACTCTCCTCAATGATGCTATCAATGATCTGTGAGGAAGAGAAAATAACATAGAAGAGGAAGGAGGAAAAGAATATAACATTGGGACTTGCAATTATGATGCAAGCTCCCATGTCCAGCTCAACAACAAAAGAAGAATGTTACTGTCTGCACATGTACATTTTCTTTCCTTTTCTGTCACAGTAGTAATCACAAAACAAAAAGTCAGAGCAAGAGTGACCCCCACATAAACTGGGGACAGTACAGCAAAAGATGTACTTTAAAATATGTAATTTCTAAAACACACTGTCACAGATGGTGGCTCAATTTGACCCCTGACATCTATGAGATTCACACTAACTTACACTTTTCTCATACATGAGAATATGATTAAACTCCAATATGTTGATAAAGATCTTTTCTCTTTCGATTTTATTAGTCATCTCCTGTGCAACAATAGAAAAACCATTACCTGTAGGGAATCATCTTGCTGAGTCTCAGATGCAGCAACTGTGCAGCTCACATCTTGTGCAGCATTAACTGATCTGTGTGAAAGCTGTTCAGAAAAGAATAAAAAAGGTTTTGACCCACAACAGATACACAAATAACATAAGTCACAGACCAGCTTTAATTTACGTCAAGGCTCGCCAAGCAAATCCAGACTGAGTGAAACCCATTTTGTTAAAGAAATTCATGGTTAATGGCACATTTCTTCTAAATTTTCTTCTACAATCTACTTGCCATGAGGGTGGACTCTAAAGTCAATTCCAGGGTCTTTACACTGATTTTATCCATGCATGACACACTGTTCCATGATGCATTTCCTTTTGCTGCAAAATCAATTATTTCAGTGCACTTTGCTGATTTTAGGTGCAGGGCTAATGCTTGTCAGTGAGCAAGGTTCACTCCTGGGTCCATTCCAGTATCAGTTCAGTATTGTGTTGCAGTTATAGTAGATCTTATGCAACTCTCATTAGCAAATGTAATATAAAAATTTCGGTTGTAACTGTCTGTGGGAAGGGCAGGCTGAGAGAGAAAGACTAGATAATTAATTTCCATTTTCCTATCTCTCTAGAAGGCTGCACCAGCTAACCAACAAAAGAGGCAGACATCATGGCAAATGGTTGAATATTTGCAGTCTATGACTCATTACTGAACTGCTGTATTAATGTTTTCATGGAAGGTACCTATATCTTAAGTTGAAGTCACTTAAGGTAGGTGCATATTCAAGGGATAACTACTTTAAAAACAGCAGTCCCTTTTAGATAGTCAAACACTTAATGTTAGAACGGTGTATTTTATTAGTAGGATTCAGTTCCAATAGTCATTGGTATGTGAATCTGGTAAAATACCCAGATTACTTAAGGACCAAGTCTGACAAAACTTGCTCTTTTTTAACTAGCAAAGAACAAACTACTAGACAAACAGATAGTCATTTTGCTAAACAGCAAACTCTAACAAACAGATATAATCTATCTGACAAAATAATTAATAACAAACTACCTAAACAGATTCTATAAAGGTTTTTAAAGGGTTCCAATATGATAATATTTAACTGAACTCCAACCCTAGCTACCTCCACTGCATTTTCAAACCTTTATGACTTTCAAACTAATGCTGGAATAATCATTCCAATAGCAACTCAGCACAGCATATACTGGCTTGTTTCAACAGTGCCTGGGTTTAGATAAACATACCTTAGGCGAAGGAATGACAAACTTTGCAGGTGACCTAAAAAAACACATAGGGGTAAGGTTCAAAAAAGCAATGAAAGTCAATTTTTAAAATACATCATCCTAAAGCAAACGTAATATAAAACCAAAGTTATATTAGATTAATGTCCCCCCAAGGAGTTTACATTAATATGTGAGTTATAACTCTTTTACCCCAAATAAAAATACAGACTTTCAAACCTGTGATGTCATTAAAAAAAACTTTCCGGATGATTTTGCTAACAAATACTTAATTCTGATAGAAAGACACAGACAATGATAGTATTCGATTCAGTAATGTTCCGGATGATTAATGATTAATACCTTGCATGTCAAATTATAATGATACTTCTAGGGTTGCCTCCATCATTTATATTTACTTTGAGAAATATTCTGCCAGTTTCTTGCCATAATGTAAGACAGACATAAAATCCAACAGGCAGTTTAATCTTGGTGTAATTCTCTTACATCAATCCATCACAAACTGGTTGTATTTCCTAACATTACTCTGTAAATTGCAACATTAAACTGGTTAATCCGGACTTCAGCCGTTTTACTCACCAGCCAAAACCCCCAAATCACACCCTGACAGCCAGTAATATACTTTTGATGTAGCAACAAACAATGTATTTGAATGGAAACTGTCGATTTGCATCTTGGCTTCAGCTTTCAAAGGAACCAGTTCCTACAAACAATCCTTATCCTGCGATCCCGAGATCTCAGGAATAACATCATGTGACCTGTGTGTTGGGGCAGACTCTCCCTGCACTGTCAAACAGCTGGTGAACTTAAATACTGTGCGAAAGTAATTGAAAAATTGACTGAAGTTATTTGTACCTAACTTGTCTTTGAAGCAGCTGAGTTAACGTTACCTAAATGAACATCTTTGCAAAATGAACGTTAACCAGTTAGCTGTCAATGCTAAGTTGGCTAGGTTCTTACAATTTATGGCACATAAGATAAAACAAGCAGAATGTGTTTCCTTACACTTTTGGAGATGGAGTAAAATTGACGTCCTCGGGAGCATCATAGAATTCCTCGGTGTCACTTGTATCTGACGCCATGCTAACGTGAATTTAGCTCGCTAGCTACTCTAAGTTAGTCGCCAGGCAGCTGTCTAAAAGCCTAACCTGCGAATGACTCAAGTGTTGCACACATGCGCTAGTCTCTCTATATACTGCCTTCCCGATATTAATGTTATTATTTAAAAGGCTTAGCCCAGGCGTCGTCAAATAACCATTTTCCTGTCCAACGTCACGCCATAACGTTTAACTATGCTAGCCAATTGCTAGGCTAACAAATGTAATCTAGTCGCATGACTGGCCGCCACCTACTGCTGACTAGCTTCCCAACCTATTTTAAATGTCTCATTCACGGCTAAGTATCTTCCATGAAAGCAAAAGCTCAAACGCGCGGTTTTACAACAGGATACACTGAATCAGCTGTCAAGCCAACGGAGCCTTTGGACCGCGTCATACACAAACCACTAACACAAAAAATACGTCTCAGCCAGCGACGTGAGTCGAAGGGCGGGGCACAGACGCCCTCTTCCTGTGCTTCACTGTTACGGCAGCAGGGGATGGTTTCCCCTCCATACTGCCGCCTACTGGACTCATTGAACGGCGAGCAAGAGGATGGAGAAACCGGGGTTGGGCTGTCATGAGACATGGGATCCTGAGTGGGGAGTATCACTAGGGAGATTTTAATTACATCCAAAGAATGCAGTAGCCACAACATATTTTCAAAGGCTTGAAAAACACCATCCAAGCATCCAAGGAAAGCTAATCACTGAAATCCCTGCTGGATTTTTGAGGCAGATACCAATATAGATTTTTAACATGAGTACATAACATGAACAAATATTTTTGATAAGGATTCCTTAAATTTGGTTAATTAAGAAATGTAACCAAGATATGCAGGCCCATACCGACCACTTGAAATACAAACATGTCAGTGGTTTCTGTTGGGCAGTCTACTGTATGTCTACTCTATATTCTTGTTATGTATCAGCTTATATACACACCAATGGCAATATGTCTGTGATGCACTAGAGCTGGCCAAAAATGTCCACGATGCTGATTCAAAAGTCTGACTTTGTACGTGTAAACTAACATTCTAAATCAAATATCTCTCTATCTATCTATCTGTCTATGTATCTATCTACCTATCTCTTCATTATTTATTTATATATTATCTTACCTTTGTAAGTCCACTCTTACTATTTACTGTGTACCTCAGAAACCTGCTGAATTACTGCCGTAGGTGCCCTTCCTTATTTAAAATGTTCTTCCTTGATTCTTCTTAGGCCCTGCACTGGTCACATAGCCTATCAACATTGATTTCACAGTTCAAACACTGCTTCCTTCCCTGCAATGCCCCAATTCTTGATGTCAATCAAAGCTTCTCATATCTTCTACATTCAGTCTATTCTCTCCACAAGCACTTGCACACTAAATAAAGAAGGTGCTGAGTGTATCTTTGTAAACCAAGGGCCACTTACAGTGATACACAAAACAATTTTTAAAAAAGTGAAAACTATACAGAAATAACTGATTCTGGAAGGTGTGTGGGAATCTTTAATTGTAAACTTTAACTATACTAGAAAATGCGATTACATGGTACTGTTATCAGTTGGATGTTTCGTTAAATCCCAAGTGCAACTCATGAAGTGAAAATAGGTTGGTAAAACATAGACATAAATGAGCAGCTGCAGGTCCCACTCACTCACACTTGATGTAAGCAGGCACTATGAAGAACTGTAAAGCAGTTCAGCAACATGACCACTGAATTTTAGGTCTGTTTTTTTATTCAATCAAAGCACTCTTTGTTCCAGATCAGTGCCTCAGTTGAGTTTATAATGAGCTTGCAAATTAACTGATGACTGAGCACCTCCAAAAGGTGGAGGTGGTAGAGGAGTGATTATTAAAAGGAGCCTCTGTGCATTTTAATGAATGCATACATTATTTTGTTTTGGTCATATTGTAATTGGACACTGTAGTTGCATTAATGTTATCAAGCATTAGTTGAATATTGATTGCCATTCTTTGCAAGCCATTCGTCAAGCTATCAAAATTCAATATCCCGTAACCACGTTTGAATGTTGGTAACTAAATCACAAACTCACTGTTTGCTCTGCATTCCTTCGTATAAAGTTTTGTAACCATATTCATTGCCAATGTATAGGATTGTCTCTTCAGTTATCTTTCTTAATTTTTTTAAATTCAAAAGTAGATCTATTGAATAATAACAATAACAATATGTTTAGATGTAATGGGTGTCCCTGGTCCAAGGATCTTGAAATTTTAACATTAAACAACATTTTAATGTTAATATAGGCTATTATAAAACAGTTATTTATAAACTCTAAAACACTTTAGTCATTGTTTTTGAATGTGTCCGGGATGAAACCCATAGGCTAGATACCTGAAAGATAACTCTTGAATTGGTGTATACAACCAGATGAAGTGCACATAAGGTCTTGCACATAAGTTTCCCATTCATTGTTTATGAAGCAGTGGTATTGCCAAAATTTATTTTAGCGTGGCTTTAATAATTTGAGAGCCTGTATGTCTAGTTAAGTGTATTGGGACATACAGTATGTAAACTCATCAAGCTGCTCATTTGGAGTGGAAGTCCCACCTGGTAAGATTACTGTGTCAGCTTTGCGCGGTTGAGAACACAAACTGTCAGACACACCTGTCAAGTGTTCAGTCAATCATTTTATGTTAACAATGAATGATATGATACAGCTGTGTGAAATGGGCTTGCTTTTATTGATAGAACACACAGAGATTCATCACCTAACTCTGAAGCTCTATGTTGCTGTATAGCCTATTTTAGATGATTGTTTTTGTGCTACATTTATGTTTTCTTTTGTTGATGAAGCTTCTGAGTGTGGAGACAAGGAGTGTGTTTGTGTGTGTGTCTCTGTGTTTGAGAGGACTAGAGCATAAAATTAAAGAACCTGCTTGGGCAAAACTGTACTTTATTAATGTCGTGCAAATAAAGTAAATGTGAACTTGAATTTGAAAAGGAGGAGATAATGACTTAAGTGTTGACACTTTTTGTGATAACACTAAGAATAGGGAAAAGGGAGTTATGATGCAAACAGTTACATTTAATGAATATCTTTGATGATTTAGATTATAAATTGAACTGTAAAAACAGATATATTCCATGTTTGAACAAGAATAGCATCTCATTGCCTCATCTAAAAAATTCCGCTTGCATCACCCTTATGGCATGTTCAAACATTCATACATCTGCTTTTGAGAAAATCGCCACACGTATAGCAACAGGGATTATTTTCTTTTTGCATTAACCACACAGTGTGTCCTTGTTACAGTCGCTTTTAGAACGAGCGATGTTCCCTGTAAATTCATACTTGTAAAATGAACCTTCTAGATTACCTATAAACTAAAGCTAGGGCGTTTAAGAGGGCCCACCCTAAATTACCATAAATAATCGTTCAGAGCACAGCAATGCAGACATTTATTTCAGGCTACAAATTCTTCAAAGACAGAGGACTCTTCTGTAGAGCCACTTTATTTAGTAACGGAAGTTTTGAGCCAATGAGAAAAGACTGCCATACTCTTCCACCAATGGAAAGTTTTGATGCTCCAGTTCTCCTAGTAAGCGACAATCGCATTGGATAAAACAAGGAACGAGGCTCCAGTGGTATAAGTGGATTTGGGGCTTGGAAGGAAAACAAGGACGCCAGTTAACGTTGTCTCGTTGTTGAAGGTATGAAATCTGTTGTTTTTTTCTTAAAGTTCACAGTATGTATTTAAGATACATTGAGTAATTGGGATATCATACATAGTATATTAAGCTCAACAAATAGCAGGTTGACAGTAAGTCACAGTCATTTGTTGTTGGTGGCAAACAAACCAACCAACCAACCAGACTAACTAATAACTAACCCAACTAACTCCTGTTAAGACGCCGAGCTATTACGCTGTCATTAGTTGAGATAACGTAGCAAGCGGATGAAGGTTAACTGTAACCAACTTGACTGATACATAGTCGACTGTCCTGATATAACGTTATTTCAAGCTAGGCAATGTTAACGTTAAAGGGTTAGCTTAGCTAGTTAGCTTTAGCCTGTTCCCACTGGAGATGTAACGACAATGTTGAGGCAACATGGCCAGAAAATGAGCAAAGCTCCGGTTTTACAGCGTTGCCTCTTTTGACAATACAATTGTGTAGTCCGGCTAACAAACACTAACATTTTAAATGATGACAGCCTAAAGCCTTTGCTAGCAAGTCAGCTACCTCGCCGTGGAAATAGTTTCTTCCTACATGTCACATTTAGCTTTTAAACTAACCTCCCCGGCTTGTCTGTCTAAGAGCTACAGCACTTTGCAGACGGAAACTGTCAACTACATCAGTTTCGTGTCACTAAAATCATGTCAAGTCACGTTTAACATGTTATAACAACGGACCGAACAGTAACTTTTAAAGAAACTTTACTTGATCCAAACTGACGTTTGTACCTGATAACATTCTTAAAAAAATAGTTTTGTACACAATGTTAGCTGAATTTCAAAATACGAGGATAGTTGTTCTGTGAAGTAACACACCCTACAGATATATTAAGCTTCCATTAGCCTAGTTCGTTATAAACCAACAAGTTATAGAAATATGATGCAATTGTCACATTTCAGCAGGGGATGGGGGTGTCAAGAAACACCCATCCACTGGCCATCAACTTCTGTAGGACAATATACATCTAAAATAACCATGAAAGCAAATATATTCACATTATCCTACTCTCATAAGTAACAGGGCCAAAGACTGTAAATGTAAGAAAAATCTTGAGTCATAAACAGGAGTTTAGTCTTTGAAACATACGAATATTTTCTTTCAGGATAAACTTGAAAGCAAAGTTTTGATAATTACTTAGTCTTGTTTAGTCAGACAATTTTGAAACTTTTTAACTTATAGTAGGTATTTCTGTTCTGTTGTCATCTCTGTTGCAGAAAATAAGCATTTACATGTGTAGGAAATTTTTTAAAACTGTGTGGAACTGGAGAGCAGTGTTACTTGTGATCTGTAGTACAGTAAAAAATTGTTCTCATTTTGTTTTCCATGTATCTTTTGGCTATAGAGCACCAGATTCAGAAAACTTACATGCATGACTAATTGTAAGGAGTAGGTTTTTTAATTACAACATTGAGGTATGGTCACTGTTAGGCAATAAATTGTATCTAAAATAGTGTGCAGACTGGAAAAACATAAATGTGCAGACTGGAAAACATAAAAAGTGAGTATTGTTAAAAGCGCAGATGTCAGTCTGACTTGCAAATCCTGAGAAATAACTACATATAACAGCTTTATCTTGGGGGTTTTTTTGGCTGAGATTGAATGTATGTTTTTTGGAAGAAAGACTTAGTACAAATGTTGAAAGTATCATGTTTCTGTTTTTTAGGTGTGGTTTTGGTGAGGGTATGGAGCACCCTGTACACAGAGGGGAGACGATGCCCATCGGACTGCATGACAGGTAATGTGCAATGTCTCATATTCCATTATTTTGTTAGCCACTCTGAATATGTGTATTGATTCACTGCAACTGATTTTGTTTTCATTGTTCTCACCATTAATTGCAATCAGGTAAAATTACTTATTTAAAAAAAGCAACGTTTGCTCACAGGATTGATGGTTAACGATTCTTAAACTGCATATACTGCAGCAGTATTCAGTCCTGGTATCAGTCCCGGCTAGGAAGTAGCTTCCACTTGGAATCAGAGGTGTTAATCAGGTAATCCCTGATTGGATTGTAAGAAAAAAAAAGAAGGGCTGTGGTGCTCATGATCAGGATTGAGAACTGCTGCTAAGAGTCTTACCGGGTTGTCACTTAATGACTTGAAAGATATTACAGTGTTTCTGTTACAGTCACATTTACCTTTGGCAGTCTTCCACACCTGGATGGGCTGTGCATGATGATGTCTAATTTGTTGTTATTTGCAAGCAGTCTTGGTATACAAAGACTGAAATAGGGGTTTTCAATGGCAAACAAGCAAATCTCTTTATGAGCTGACCCCCTGTCTCTGCCGGTTAGAGTCAAATGAGCGACAAACCCTTTGCATAACAAAAATCATGGTGGATCATGTATTTCGTTCTTAAGTGCTGACAGAATATCAGTGAACAACGCAAAGTAAGTGAATAGTATAAACAGATGAAGATTACTACCTGCGTTTGACACATGACACGATGGCCACTGAATTGAGTTCTATAGTCATCTTAGTTGCTTGTCTCCCTTTACAGCACTGACTTGTTCTAAAGTTGCTTGTGTATAGACATCAAAATACCTTATAACCTGATAAAAAAGACATTCATATGGATGTTTTTATAAAGTTGGAGCTTTTTGCAGCTTTACACATGGCTATCTTTACCTGATATGCTGCCTATGACTTCCAGTATGAGAAAAAATGACAGATAGGGTGACGCATTTTTCTTGTTTTCAAGTTTTTCTTCACTTTGCCACGGAGGAATATTAGTTTGACTGTGAGAGTGCTACAGAAGAGCTGAGAGAAGGTCAAATGGAGAATCTACAGAAACTGGTTTGATTATGTAATTGTAGTTCTCTAATTAGCATGTATGTGTATTTCACATCTAATGTGTGACCTCAACAGAAACTCTTATTTCTCCATGTCAGCCATAACTGGGCACACCCAAGTGCATGAATGTCAGGAAGAAATATGCTCGGGCTTAATTTGGAAACCTTCACTGTGCTCCTTGTAGAAATTCCCTAATTCTGGGACTCAACTGTCTCTGATGTGTTGATGTGTTTATGTTACGCTAGTTATTCTGCAATACCAAATGAGGTAGAATATGTTAGTTCTAACTCTTGGAACAGTGCTCAGTTGTTGTTGTTTTTTTTGTTTTTTTGTTTTGTTTTTTTGTTGTTTTTTGGCATCAGTGACAAATGAAGACAAAACTTGGAAGATGATGGAAGAGTCTGTCTCACATTATGTCAGTACTGTAGATCACGTGTGAAAAGAGGTGTTTTTAGAGACATTTTTCTGGATCTTTAAGTTAAATGGCTGTATAATACCCTTACTGACAGGAATGGGAGGAGCTGTGAAAAAATCAAGTATGCCTACTACTGTGGCCTACACGCTCTCTGCCAGCTTTTTAATCACTATCACTGCACCCATTGTATCATATTTACTGGTAATCCATGACTTATGCAGGTTGACAAATTAATTTGTTGTTGTACAGTTGTGGTTGAGGTTTGCATGAACGACAACGAGTGATGTAAGAGATGGCCATTATGTTTTCAGCTATGTCGTTCATCAAACAGCTGTCAGCTAGTCAAAGCCCAGCCTGCTGGAGGAGGTATTGAGTGTAGAAGAGTGTGTGAATTTCACACATTTTGGCTTCTTACTGTAGGCAGTGCCAGTTGGTTTCACGCAGATTCATCTTGAAATTAGACCTGCATGTTGAAATCAATCTATTAATGGAGGACTGTCTGACTGTCTCACCTTTTGTTTTTTTTTTAATTTTTCTTTTTTTTTCTGGATAACTGCTCATCCGATAGACTTCAAACGTGACGTATGTATTGTTGAGTACCAAAGGAAGTGCAGCATCAGTTTTGGATGAGCGGTTCTTTAAAAAAATAAAAAGAGAAAAATTAAACAACAGTCGATTAGGACTGCGGCGATGCATCCACGTAACTGATGTAATCGATTACGACAACAGGGCATCACAAAGATGGCTGGGCCTGGTCAAAGCGTGGATTCCCCAGAAAACAAGCTGCAACCACCAAACCTTGCACGGGATCATCTCAAGTGTGGGAGTATTTTAGACAGAGACTCAAGCTCTGCAAATTGGAAATGGCTTATCACAGCAGTAGAACTGCAATGCATGGACACTTGAGGCGAAAGCATCCCAGAGCGCTTTGTTTAAGACACAGCAACATCAGGACAGCACCGCTTTGTTTGCTTTTTATCTCTATCCAAGCATGATTTATTAGGTTTATTAATTTATGCACAGCTGCTGTTATGGTAATGTAACGTTAAACCATGCATCATCTAACATTGTTATTTAGCCGTTGTATATTTTCTGTTTCCTTTAACGGCCATGTATGAGTGAGTACATGGCTTAAACTAACATTACAGGCTGTTGTTACAGAGTGTAAATTATTTCAGATATTATACTTACTGATCCAAAAATTGCCAGTGATATTCTTAACTGCATATTACTCCAGTAATGAATTAAATCCTTGTCATACCCAATTTTTGGTTTTAAGTCAAGTTCTTCAGTAAAAATACTGATTCTTTAGTTCAGGGAAATGGTAACAGTGACACACAGTGATTAAATTAATCTACATTCACTTGCCCATTTGAACACCTAGATAAAACAAATGCAGTATAATACAACAGCCCTGCAATAAATCCTCCCTCTCAGTAAACCCAGCACAGTTCAACAGCACCACAAATGACAGCCTCCACAATGACCATCAAAATAAATCAACATCTTCTTAAACAGATTCAATAAAAACTGAACATTATAATCCTCATGAAGGGAGGATTTATTATAGGCCTATTTGTTTTATACTGCATAAGTGTTGTCTAGGTGTACTTAATAAATTGGCAAGTGAGTGTATGTGTGGCAGCAGTCCTTTTGATTTTGTGGTCCAGTATTTTCTGATCAGGTATCTGACAAATAGGGTCTATTATTATTATTATTATTATTATTATTATTATTATTATTAATGTTTTTTTTTTGTTTGTTTGTTTGTTTGTTTTTTGATCTCATAACACTGCAGTAATGTGGAAATTATATAATAATGATTAGATGATGAATAAAATATTGAACTATTAAGATAACAAGCACATTTTGAACAGGCACTGCACTAGTACTAGGGAAACGAACCTGTTTGATGTGAGTTTGGTTTAATCTGTTAGCAAAAGATTCTCCTTTACTTGTGAACATGTGGAGGTCAATGAGACACTACACCAATTGGATGGGCAGTGTAAAGTACTGTAATTAATGCAGGTGGAGTCAGAGTGCATACTGTCTGTCCACAGCCTGAGCAATCAATAAACAGATACTTCTCTGAATAACCCTAGAAAGAGTAATCAATAGTTCTTAAAAGGTAAATTAACATCTTTACACTGGAAAGGTTTGGGATTATTGTACTGCTACTACTAGTGCATGTACTTGTCATTCTGTACTATATAGAGCGTTGAAAGTGTAAAAGTCAGAAAGAAATAGCTTTTCCTTTTTCTTTTTTAAATCCAGATGGGAGGGGGTTGCAATTCTGGGAGGACAGTAATATAGCAGAAATTAGGATAAGAGGTGTAGCTCTGAGCTTTCAGGCTTTGACAGAGGAGACTAAATGACTGCTGCCTTTGCCATTCTGCCATTTACAGTAGCTGTTGAGGCTGGAATGTGTGATGACAAGGTTGTTATGTGGATGGAGCTGCAGGTGGTAGAAGATGAGGAAAATGTCACGACCAAGATGTTAAGGAATCTACCTTCCCCAGGAGACTTGTAAACCAGCTCTGTGGTTTTGAAAGTAGCACAAACAACCACATAAGGTAGTCATTTAGTCTAATAAAGGTATCAGTTGGTTCAAGATTTTTCTTTAATGTTTTTCATAATGCTAGCGTAGAGAAAACTATCCGGTATAAAGTTGGTGGTTAAGTGTTCAACAGTACTGCAGCCATTGTCGTATTGGTTGGGTAGGGTTGGGTTTGTATGAGTGGACAAATGTATGATATATGCAGAAATATCCTCTAAACACCAGGTATTGTATTTGTACATGTATACAGTATAGCTGAAATTTTACACAAGAACAGATTATCTGGACAAATACGCATTTTTTTCCAAAAGGAAAATCTGTTAAGAGAAGCAACTTCTGCTCCCACTTGAACACTTCTTGTGAAGCCTTTTTTGTAATAGCTTGACAGTGCCATCTTGACCACTTGGAGTTGCAACAATCTGATGATGATTAAAACTTGGTGATACATAAAATAACATGGAAAAAGAGGACTTTTGCGTTGAAATAATCTGGACTAATGTGTTCTTTGTCAGAACCCCTTTTTTTGCTACTTTGTTTGGCATAAGTGCTTGTGAATCCTGAGATTGATTGTGTATTCTGTTTTTGTGGGGGTCATCGCTTCTGTAGTTATTTGACCCGTAATGATGTTTTTTTTTTGTCTGTGTCACTGGCCAATAAAGAGGGTATTTGCTTTTTTCCCTTAATTGAAGAAGTTAAACTGGAATTTATCTCTTCGATACTGGACAGGACTGAATCCACTGCAACTTCACCCGCATTCATCTGTTTGAGTGTAGATGTTCTACTTTTAAATTATACACTCAGTTACTCGTGCTTCAACTACAATGCGGCACATATGGATAGTTGTGGCCGAAAGGGCGTTGGACACCGGTTGTTAAAACTTCACTTTTATCTAAGATGGCTTTGTATATTTTATAGAATTATTAATGACATCAAAAATTTCTGTCTCTTAATCACTTGCACAATAATCCACCAAATGTAACTGATTTGATTAAAGTGGGGCAAAAATAATAGACATGATTACTTCTGTTTTCCTTTTTAAAATATGATTTTCTTTTTCTCCTTTTTTCCTGTTTTCCATATTAGGTATAGTGCTGCTCCCTCTCTTTCACCAAAACCCTTTTTATTTTTTTACACTGGTTTTCAAACAAGTGGTTTAAATTGGAGAGTTTATGGGGGTGCCCTGGTGGTGTAGGGGTTAAGGCACCACTATACTCCATTAGAAGCCATACAACAACATGTCGTACAAAGTAGTTCTTTTCCAGCGTAACCCGACCCTTAGGCTGCCGACCATGAACCACAACATTGCAATATGTCATTCCACTCTCTCTCTCTCTCTCCTTGTTTCCTGTCATTTCTCTACTTTGAACAACAACAATGAAGGCAATAAATGAACAATGACCTTTTAATAAATTAATGTTTTTTTAACAATTAAAGAGTTGCTTATATCTCTAGATGGCTGGAAGGCTTGAATTGTGAGGCAGATGCAGGAATTATTAGACACAGAAGATGGGGCTATTCCAATGCTTAATAAAAGGTGGACCAGATCGAGATGTGGACATTTTTCAACTTTATGCTCATAATCTGCTGCACTGTGCTCAAGTTTGTCAAGCTCGGTTAAGTCATAAAGGACTTGGCTGAAGAAAGCTGCCTGATGTTGTCAGACAGCGTGTTCTTCAGTCTAGTTTGTCTGAAGTGTACAGCAGCCTTTACTGTGTCAAGGTTTCTGGCATCATCACAGCAAAGCTTTGAGCGTTCTACCCGGTTAATGACACTGAGGTGGAATGAGAGGGATCGTGCAAAGAAAATTTTGATTCAAAACTCACTAAACTTAGTTTAATAAAAATGTAATGCATAGCCTAAACTGGAGTTTTTTAAATTGGTGTTGGCACTTTCTAGAAGTTTGAAATAGTCATAAGTATATAAGGTGTTTGCTGAACTGTGTCGGTCCATCTTTATTGCTTTACACTGATGGTACTTGGGCTGACAATGGCTTCCTCTACCCATGGAGGCTCCAGAATAATTCTCATTTATCCCACTATCTTTTTTGTTTAACCAGAACACAAAATACAGCTTTGTCCAAAAATGATATGTGGAAAAAGCCTGTATGTGAAGCCTCTGTGTGGGTATGTTTTCAGAATTATCAGAAATTTGCCGAAACAGCTCTCCAATTCTTAAAGCTCGGACTGCTATGGTGACAAGACATACTGTATGGTGAAAAGATCATACAAATTTAAAATCTGTAGCATTTCATTATTACATCCACTATTAAATAAAATGTGTCGTTAGGGCTCCAGTTGTTTTTTGAAACATAACTGAAAAAATTAAAACCCACCTTTCATTGCATAAGGAATAACTGGGACTCACTGGATAGTTGAATACTTCTAGTTCTATCTGGTTGATTTTTATTTTAGCATTACCACTGACAGAAATTAAAGTTTGACTTCCACAAAACCACATGTTAAACCTTAGAGGATAGCAAATTTATGTGATTCAAAGTAATTGAATAGTACAAATTTCATAATAGTTGTTTTCTCTTTCTCTGACTACTTTAACCTCCTTTTACTTCTTTCCGTAGCACGCCCAGAGCTGTAATCACAACTCCTTTAACAAGGTGGCACTGTTGCGAAGCTACTGGGCTTTTCACGAACCCTGAAAGGGTGATGGAAAGGCAGGGCTTTTTCCCCCTCCTACCACGAGACAGCCGTGAATGCAGCAGGGCAAGTAGTCGTGGTGGATGCAATTTATTGGCTTCTCAGTGCTGCCGCTAAAGTCACAACCCTGACTGTAGCCCGCACTGCCTCTACCACTGTATTTCTATAGCTGCTGCTGCTACTCTCCCTCCCCCTTAAATGGTGTGGGCAGAGTGGGATGGAAGACTGCATTGGAAACCTTTTCATGGAAATGGTCTTTGCTGTTGGTATTGCTGTAGCACCATTCTGGTGACAACAACATGCCGTTGAAATGGAAAAGCGGTTCTCCTGTCAGCTGGAAATTCCCAGTGCCTGTTCTTAAGACATCCAGGTCCTCACCCCTTTCGCCTGCATACATGTGAGTAAGAGCTAAATAGCATTTACATTATACCATTGTGGCCATGTATATGGAGATGAATTGGTTTTGTTTTGTAAATTATTGTGACATTATTATTTTTTTGTTGCAGCCCTAATTAGGCAGAATGCAATTGAGCCTTGTAGTGTGTCAAGAGATTCGCCTTGTCCAGCGTGAATTTTATGGTTCACTGGCAGAATGCTTTTCCCTTGGTCAGAGGGGCTCATTTTGCCGCTAGTCTTGACATGGCAAGCACCAAATCCCCGACTCTTGCCCTCTCCCTGTGGCTATGTTTATTTGGGAAGAGGGACTCACCAGCTTGGGAGGAGCCTGCCTTTGTCAGGATGTCTGGCGTGCCCTGGTTTAGAAGCTATTGTGATCTGCTACTGTTCAGGAGGGGGGGGAGGGTAGAATGGAAGTGCTTCAAACCGCTTCTCGCCATACTCTCTCTTTACCCCTTTCCTGAGCTTTTCCTGGCCCAAAAGAGTCAGACCCCCGCCCCCAAACACACACACACAGTTTTCAAGATAAGCTAGGCTAGCTGATAGCCTAAAGGTAATTTCATAGGCTAGTAGGGCTTACTTGGATGGATTTTTACAAAATTGGATTTATACAGTCTACAGCTTTACTAATCAGCTTAAGAGCTTAATTTTGCTAGTTTTACTGAAATGTTTACTTTAAAAATTACTGCACCACAGCAAGAGAAATATGTGCTCTAACCTCTGTTTTTGCAAATTTTCCTTTAAATGTGCTCAGTCAGACAATTGATATCGGCAACATGGCTAATTGTAAATATACAAAATACAGTATGTCTGTACATTTATATAGCACCACCTTCAAACCCTAAAGAAGTCTTGACAAAATTATATCACTCTGTGTCATTCTGTAAAGAGTCTACAATGATTCACTATTGACACTATTGACTTGGTAATTATGGATTTAATCTTTATTTAACCAGGGTAGTTTAACTGGAACACCCTGCCTCACGCACACAGTTATTTATATCCACACCTGGAAGCTCCCAATTACAAGCACAATCTTAGCTATTGACCACTGAGCAGCATGAGGTTAAGGGCCTTGCTCAAGGGCACCTCAGTAGTTTTTAGCGATTTAGGGGCTACACACCCTTCCCCTGACTTCCCCTTTCCTGACAGTTTGTAGATCAAACTGGGGACCTCCCAGTTATTTGTAGTTTAATTGCTAACACTGTGCAATACGATCTGTAATATGAGTTGTTTAATGTAGATTTATTTCAAAACTCTACCTCTTTTTTTTGAATAAATCATGCTGTGTCAATGACTTAACTACTGTATATTACTTTTATCTTAATAGCAGATAGTGTTCACACTCTGGCAAGTGAAGCATATTCAGGCCTTGAAGCTCCACCTTAATCTGCCCAGTGTGGCTTAGCCCCACCACACCAACTTCTATTTTGAAACGTCTATTGTAAACAGTGTTTTTAGGCAGGCTGATATTGGGCCCCCAATTATAGGTTCCTCTGTGGCCAGGGAGAAATCACTCTTTATAGGCCCTTTGAGTGGTGCCTGTGTCTGTTTGGCTCTGGAGACATTTTTAACTTGGTATGCTGGTAGGGTAATCTTTGTATATGGAGTAGAATGATGGCGGACACAGTAGAGATTTTTTGGAATATCCGATGTACATAATGTATAAAGAATTAAGATCTGTTTCCACGATGTGCTTGGCTGTTTTGAAACCACCCTAATCTATATATAGAGTGGTGGACTGCGTGTGGTGCAGATTTCATGCTAGTGAGGAATGGTAAAGGTTCCCTGCCAGTTTGGCCCATGGAATAATCTTTAGCTCAGTAAGAAGTCATTGGGCTTATCTTTCATTCCACTAAAAGTCCTTGAAATGAATGTCATCCCTCATCTTACCGTGGTTCTGTACTAAGCACTTAATATGTGTGACTGCTGTCTTTAGTAATCACCTCTTGGAAGCGTCATGTTGAGCCTGCAGCCTTCACTGCGGCAACGCCTGTTTGATTCCAGTCAGGGACCTTTAGCACATGTCATACCCCCTTTCTCTTTCCCCTTGTACCCTGTCACTCTATGTCAACAATCTAATCAAGACAAAATTATAGAAAATCAATCTTTCAAGGACAGTCTAAAATAGAAATCACATTTTGCATATTTTGAGATTCATATTTTGCTTTAGCACTTTGGAGTCTAAAAGGGACACATCCCTTGGTTACGCTGATTTAGATTTTTTTTTTTTTTTGTTTTGTTTTTTTTGTTCGAGTATTGAGATTTTATTTAATGCCAGTGTGATCAGATTCGATTCCACACAGATCATACAGCTGTGGGTAAATGAAAGCTTTGAAAGTCTGTTTAACAGACTTTTGCGAATGTGAATTTTTCACATGTCTCATGTGACTCAGATCCTTCTGCTTCTGCTGCTGCAGAATCCTCTGTGCTACTGCTAGGAGATGATTTTTACAGTCTCTGAGGTAAATGGCCCATTTCTTTAAAATCCACTTCATTACCAACCTAGATTAATTTGTTGATCGCACTGGAGGATTTTCATTTACTTTGACTTTGAACATCAACTTCCACTGACAAAAAAGACATTCTTCTTGGTAAAAAAATTAATAAAACAGTGGAATTATACTCAAGGGTCCCACCAGATATATTACACTGTGATGTTACACTGGATTGTCACTGATCACAGTGACGTGAAACAACATATATTTTCATAAAACATTTTCAGTGAGCTTGCTAATTGTTTTCAAAACAGAAATATTGAATGCCCCCTCCCTGAGAGCAACATCTGCAGCTGTTTTTAAATGGGGCCAGTATTGTGCCATGGTTTTGATATTCATAAGTGTCCAGCTTCATACACAGACACACACACACACACACACACAGACACACAAACAATGCATTGTTCACAGGTAAACCTGAGACATTTGCTTTGCTCCAGGAAAAATGATCAACTTTAGAGAATTGTTGTGGAGCTTTTAATTTACCTGCCCTTTGGAATGGACATTAAGTTGTTGATGACTTGTGTCCATTTTGTACAAAATGCAGTAGCCACCCAGGGATCATTTATTTTCACTGAAAGGCCAGAGGGGAGGCACAGCCAGTCTGGCTGGCAGAGCATCAAATGAGTTCAGTCAGGTGAAACATTCATGTCTGTGCTCATCTCACTCTCTGCCGCACACACACACACACACACACACACACACACACACACACACACACACACACACACACACACACACACACACACACACACACACTTGCCTACTCAAAGCTGAACTGTGATGAAGTTGGGTGGAGTTTCACCACACAGTTGACCAGCCAGTGGATTTCATTACATCTGACAAAAATTAATCAAGCAATCCTGATGCATTGTAGAACTTGCCTACTAGCACAAAATTATGCTGACACTTCTTATTACTTATTGCCTTGACACATCAATTGGCTTTTTGTGTAGAATCTGGATTCAGTCCTAGATTACACTAAGACCCTGCCATGCCTACATATGCTGAATAATTCCACAGTTCAGCAGTGACATTAAAGAACAGCCTAATTTGTAGCCATTTCTAAAAAATATTTATGCAAACTTTCTTTACAAATTAGTATTATTCTGGCTGTCCTTTTGGACTACACATACTCAACTGGGATATGTTCCTTCCTACAGCATCCTTTAGGTTAATTTAGGATTTGGTACATGTGGAAAGAATGTCTGCTCCAACCACATGCAAACACGCTCTGAAGCTTGTTTGGCTTAGCCACTTGTGATGCAGGTTGAAACTGTGGTTGAGACTTAATTTTAGGCACTCATAAATTCCCCAGCCCTTTTTGATGTAAAAGCCTTGACCTTAAAGTGCTCTCTGATTATAAAGTGTAATTACAGACTCATTATAGCATACAAACGGCTAAGATTATTAGCAATGATTGGAGCAACTATCTGGAGATCATAGCCAGTCTGTCCTGGGCAGAGGGAGCCACAAAAAATACTGGGAATATCAGTGGAACTAATGCTTAATAGTCTCCTTGACAGTTCTTACCTAACACCTGTTCAAAAATTTGAGTAGATGCAACACAGTCACTAAACATAGAAGTTTAATGGAAATCACATATCTGTCAGCATATACTTTGTGACACCCTGGGTGGTTGTTTTCACACTTTTTGTTTACTATTTTACAGATTTTCATTGCACTTTCACTGAAGCTCATAAAGACATCCTCTCATAAATATAACTCCTGTGTTTCTTTCAACTGTGAAATCTACTCAAAGTAACTGGTTTTTTCAGTTTCCAACAGTTCAGTTAAAACTACAGTTCCCATGCTATTCCATTTTAAAATCAGAAGTCCAGGTGAGATTTCCAGCATTCAAAAGAGTTACTGTTGAGTCTGTGAATAGTACTTTGTAACCATCCATTCAGTTAGTTAAGATGGAGGATTAATTATGAAAGTTCATCAGAATGGGCAGAGCAAAAAACATATGTCAGACACATGGGACACAGATGTTTGAAATAGAATGATAGGTGATCGCTTCCTTTATACTGGAGCTCTATGAATGGATGAAAAAGAAAATCGAGTATCTCAACTGAATAGATTATGGCTCATTTTTATATTTTGTTGCATTAAAAAAAGTCTATATTAATTATGATGATGAACATATTCACATTTCCATATTGTTGTCTACCCATCACGTGTTGTCACATTTTAGTTGCAAAATCTGTTTGATGGAATAGAGTCAGTATATGAGAAGAATTTTAAGATTGCACAACTACCTCATTTTCTCTGCCGTAATGCTTCTTTCTGTGTGTGGTGGGGTGGTGATTTTTCAGTTCAGTTGAAGTAAAAAAAAATAAAAATGGATTGTTGCTGCCAGGAATGTGGAAAAGCCAGAAAAAATATGCATCTGCTGAATTTAGGCATGTTTGTATGCAGTAATCATATAGGTTTGGTGTTTGGAAGGGTTTAGCATGCTAATAAGTAAGCAGAATATTCTTCTGAAATTACATCCATAGACAGCCTCTGCAATACTAAAAATCCAGGCGATACTATACCTTACATTTGCAATTAGGGCTTCAGTTCAGTAATGCTGCTGCTATAGCACATTGTTGCTCCCGTATCATCGTTGCTATTGTAATTTTTAGGGCTGTGGTCTTGGTCCGGTAAATGTATTGTGTTGCATTATATTGGAAAATGTGTCTAAGATTTCCTGTTCTTTTTTTTTTTTTTTTTTTTTTTTATGGCATAAAAGTCCATTTAAGACCACGTCTTATGAAAGTGGGATATCTTGCAGGGTAATTTTATTGTATTGCATTACATGATATAGGGGTTTCTATTTTCTGAATCTCTACAAACTGTACTTGAGCGCTAGATGTTTTTCCCCCAGCAGCAGAAACTGTTCACCATGTAGCCTTATTGCATTGCTGTGCTTGGTAATTGAGATGATTCTTCAGTGGAGGTGTCTGCCATTGTTCTGCTTGCTAGGACAACTAGGGATTTACCTTCTGACTCCATTCACATCACTTCAGAGGTTTTCAGAGACGTTTTCTATGCATGTTATCACCTTTTCTTATGCCTTTTTTTTTTTGAGTTTTTTTTTTTTTTTTTAATGTGAGTGGTTTTGATACAGCTGCTGGAGTGTATATTGTATTCAGAGAACACCAGTCAGACTGTAGGAGTCTTGTAATCTTTTTGTCAATGGGGCGGAAGTATCTTTTTTTTAAATATATATACATAAAAATAAAATGTTGGTGCTGCTCTTTTCATGCTGCTCTGTCAGTTCCACTGCTGCCTCATTGTCTCTCTTTTTTGCTCTCAGGCTCTTCCTGTGTTCCTGTTAAAACATGTCACATTAGTCTGTTGTAACCATAAGCAACTAGAAAAATGTAATGAAACTTTTATATGGCTGTGCAATGCAAAAATTAGTCCAAGAAAAATGGGCTGCAATCAATTTTTTACTAGCACCACACACACATTTTGTTTGGGATGTCTGGCTCTTTTTCTTATTATGCTTCCTGTCTCCTGTGAGTAAGAAATGAGCAAGTGAAGTATGGTCTGGAACCGACTCCAGAAAGAAATTGTCTGATACAGACTAATTCACCCAGTACATCATCATGTCTAATAGCTTTTAACGGACCACAACGATGCTAACACTGACCAGTGATAAACCGCATCACAGTACTGCAAATTCACTCCTGATGATAGTGATCTTGTCAGAAAAGATGAGGCATTTATTCTTTTAAGCTAAACTTGAAAAAAAATGTGAACTTATCCTTTAACATGGGTGCAAAAGTATTTTCCAGTAAATTCCATAAAACAAGTTCTTAGGTATTTTGCTCCAGAAACCATGACATTGCTCTTTCAGATGTTCAAAACTTGAAATAGATGAGATTAATGAAGTTTCTATCTATGCATGGCTAAACATGACAAGAGAGCAAAGCTATACTTATTAATCTTTTAAGACCCTTCCACTGTCATCACCGGGAAAAATCCAAGTTGAATTTAGCTTCCTGAACTGTCACTTGTGGAGGAATGTCTTTAGCTTTCCACTGACATGATGGGACTGGATAGACTGCTCCCCTTGTTACTTCATTACTTCTTTTTCAGTCCTCCAGCTTCCTCCCATGCTTCTTAATTTTTCCATCAGCCGCTTCTTTCTCCTAGCCTTGATCAAACCCTAAATTGATGAAATGAAGGTAGCTGCTTGTGCAAAGTATCTCTAACATTAAAATACAATCCATAGCATAGTATGTCTGTTACTTTGTTCTTTTCATTGTAGTTAATAATGTATTTTCTAGTGCTCGTTGTGGGAAGAGACAATTGTTGCACTCCGAACCAATCATAGGTTTCTTTTTCTTCATGTATCCATCTACCAGGATATCTTTGTATTTGTTCAAGTTAGAACCTGAAACAAAATCTTCCTCTGTACCAAAACTATATATACCAAGTGATGATTCTTCTAATTTAATGGGTACTGTGAATATGTCAACCAACTGTTAATGTGATTAGGGATCGAAGGTACAACCAGATTGTAAATATCATTCTGGGAAACTAAGATACAATGTATAAGCATAAGAGCCAGCATTGGTCTTCTTATTAAACCAAAAAATAAAGGCTTTTACCTTTTGTCTATAATTTAGCACTTCCATATTCAAGTCATCTTCATTTTGTTAGAAGTGTGAAAAATTTACTGTAATATACTGCTGTATATAAAATAAAACTATAAAAACAAAACCATATTAACCAATGTATTTGAGGGTTTAATTTTAATTTTTCATTCATTAAAAAAATTAAATGAAAACATTAATAAAAAAAAAAACTCGATATACACACACGAAACAGTTCTAACATGCCTAAAATAAACCCATAAATGGCATCAGTAGCAGGCTTTTTACAGGCTAATAGTTTGTGAATTCTTCTGTGATGTTTAATAAAATGATTTTTTGCACTGGTCTGTGCTGAGCTGCTCTGAATCTTTGTTCATAATTTCATCAAACACTCACTGGTCACGGATACAACTAGAGTTTAGGTCTCTGGTGTCTTTGGGAAGAGCAAAGCTGTTATGTGGGATGCTGTAGCTGTTGTCTTCTTTGTTTCATTCTGGCAGCCACCAACACTCCTTTGTGGTTTGGACAAGCCACTCTCTCCTCGCTGCCTCTCCGACTTACCACCTGACGGGGTAAATGTACTAGTACATTGCCTGTGCTGTGTGTCAGTGTGATTTTTGACCCCTGTTTAAGCCATGCTAGTTTCTCACCATTTAGAGGTGATGGTGTTCAAAAATTCCTGCTAGATGTGGTCCTTGATCATGTCCTTGTAAAATGTACCTTATTACTGATCCCACCCTTTCATCGTCGTCGTAAAAATATACTATATACAATATCTGAATGAGATTCGTAAGTAATAGATGTTAAGCATGTGTACCTAGTTTTCCTTACCTCTTGTGGTAGCAGAAATGTCCATGTTTTTGTGCTTGTTTTTTCTTTGTTGTTGATGTATCCTCATTGGTCCTCTTACCTGTTCCTCAGTTCTCGTATGGCATGTTAACAGAATGACAATTAGATTTGACCTGACCTTCTCTTAATGTTTATCCATCATATGTCCCAAATGTCTTTGGCCTAATCTTCTTGAAAAAAAGACTCAAGTCAACTTTTAGTCTGCTGAGGACTTCTTGGTGTGTTCAAGTGCAAAGATGTGAGGCGACGTGAGGTGACATGAAACGTTTGATCAGTCAGCCTTTGTTGGCCTTGAGGTCGGCTCAGAGTATCGGCGCCCTAAAGTGAAGTTTCTTTGACAAGAAAAGAGAGAGTTTTCATTCCGCAATTCTTTAGATAAGTGGCCATGAAAGCATTTTTCTTTCAGTAAGACTTAAAATGTCAAATTGCATGACTTTCTCTCAGTTTGTTAACCTCAGTGACATTTGTAACCAGATGATGCAGCCACAGCAGTGCTGACAGTTTTTCACCTCCATTAGATAATTGTTACTCACAACTTTGCAAATAAATAATGTTATGCATTGCCAGTATGATGTTCTGTTTTTCATTTTTTCATACTGCATGACATGGAGAACAACTCCCAGCATTCTCATTCAGTCTGTCTGTATAATAGCACTTTAATATGAAACTGTTGTGCTTTTTAATAATTATCTTTAATGTGCATATTGTGAACATCACAGGACTGTTCCATTCTCTATTCATAAACAAAGCAGAGTAAAACAAAACAGAGTAAAACAAAGGTTTCTGCAGCTGTCACATGCCTTATTTGCTATTTTGATTCACAAATCAAAAGAGGAACACTAGCAGCTATCGAAATACCAATTAAAGCTTTGTTTTACTGTATCAAGTTATTGGGGGACTGTATTAGACATTTGTTTTTGAAGTTGGCAGGTCATGTGTCCCTTTTCCCTTTTGATTGCTGCTGTTGTTAATCTCATGGCTGAATTACGTAAACCTTTAGGCAGAAATAACATAAATCCTTCGAACCATGAAGACAGTACAGATTATTGATTCAGCTGTTAGTGTAACCTTATTCTGAGTCTCTGTGGCCAAATTTCTGCCTAGATGTGTCCTCATGTAATTACACTAATGTAACATAAAATCTCCTCAGTCCATTTTTAAATTGTAAAGAAAGGGATCATATTTATTACTAACATTTTGATTGCAGTCTTTGTCAGAATCATGAAATTAATACAGATTACTGACATTTTTTTCTAATCAGATGTTCCATTGTGTTTTACCCGTAAAAGAATAAAAAGACAGAGCAGTTTTTATGATACAGATATTCAAATCTTGATATTTCTCACATACTTTTATTTATGCAATCCACTTACATACAAGACCTGTTTTTTTTTGGTCACCTGTAAAGTTCTGAAGAATATTCAGCTCATTGAGCAGCTCACTAAATATGTTTTTTATCATTTATAAGTAAAATTATACACATGGTCCAATCATATCGATCGATATCAGGTGCAGTGTAGTTGTAATGTTCATATACTGAGTCTGATAAGTGAAAAATATTTTTATGGGAGTTTCTTAGCATTAAGGACATTTAGGCTCTTTATTGGTGGAATATATGTCTTTTTTATCCTGCACCTGAAAAGAATATTAAATGTGCATATCTTCACATTTGTTTTGTTTTTGTGCCACTGTCATTAGGAGAGAGGAATGATTTCAGTTGAAGTGAAAGAAGTTTTGAATATGAGACTATCAGCTGAAATCTGCCTCATTAATGAACAAGTTAATTCCAAACAGGAAGAACTGTATGGCTTGGACAGTAGTCTGTCAAGCATTTTAATAACATCTAAAAGCTATGTTTTATTCAAAAATGTTGAATAATGTCCCCTCAAAGTGCAGGGGACATCAGCTTACAAATGGTAAAACCACTCTTCTAACCACAGAGAAATCAAGTGTTCATCCACACAAGGACCTGAAATTGCTTCATTATATAAATAGTCCACCCAAAAACCATTAGTCCTCTACATCTGACAAGCGCTGCCTGCTCATAGGCCTGTTTGAAGACACAAATCTACTGCAATGCTGAGCCAGACATTTTTGTAAAAGAACATTTTATCAAAACCAGGCCAATCTTCATCTGAAAATGAATGCCTTTTAAGATTTGGATGCCACATTCATTGACTATTCTGTCATCTCTATATATTGCATGGAGAATAATTGTTATATTTTTAGCTGAGTTTTCCTTCAGTGTGTGAAATGCAGATTTTTATGCATCATTGTGGTTCTTAGCACTTCTTTCTGTGCATTATCTCTTATTTGAAATAGTGCTAGTTAAGGCACACAAACCGCCCCATTATTATCAGTCACAAGTTGTTCCTTTTGATGTTACACTAACTTCATTTCCTTACTTGAAGCTCTGCATGTTTCACCTCCAAAACTTTCTTTTCTAGAACTGCTGTAAGAGATGGGTTATTTCGTAGTCTTTTGTTTAACAAATTACACTGTAAACACCAAGGCCAGCTGTTTTTCTTTTAACAGAGGCAACAATGTCACTTTTGAAGGGAAGCACACAGGAGCTTTATCAAAGTCAAAGAGGTGCCATCCACATTGTTGGTTATGACATAACCTTTTGAGACAGTTGTGTTGTTTTGTAGCAGATGACAAATGCGTGGCTGATTTTGATGATAAACGGACTGTTTACAGTTTTTTACTCAAATTAGCTTCATACTCTGATGGCAGTTTTGTCAGCACAAAATGTACCCATATCCCAAGACCTCAATAAGCCTCCAAAATAATTTTAGTTTTGATGCACCCCAAAAATATCCTAGTAAAGCAACAACTCGAATTCATCTATTTCACTTTCACTTTCTTACAAATACTTGGGTTTACTGATATGTTTCTGTGATGCATGTTTAATGTCTTGGGTCCTAAAGCCTTGCCGGTGGCCCTTAGTTGCCCCGGTGTACATTATATCCCGCAATACAGAACAACATGAAGAAATGCAAAGCTGGTCCTGGGTATGGTGGAGGAGGAGAGAATGTTCTTAATGGCTTATTCATTTGCAAATGATCCGTGTAAATTTTCTGGCAGTATGTTTATTATATTTATGAGGTATATCTTATGTTTCAAGTTGACATGTTGGCCTGAGTAGAGGAGGAGCATGAATGTGTTCAATGCATTTATTTATTAATTTTTTATTTTTAGTAAACCGCACCTCAGATTTGGGTATTTATTGTGTTCAAATGATAAATGGCTGCATTTATGTAGCACTTTCATCCAGGGCTTTACAGTTTTCCTCTCATTGACCCATTCTGACACAAACTCACACACTGATGGCAGCAAGAAGCCAGTTGCCATGCAAGGTGTTGGCCAGACCATCGGGAGCAATTCGCGGTTCAGTGTCTTCAAGGACACTTTTTGATGTCGACAGTGACATGTGGACAGGAGATGCTGGGGATCGTACTGCCACCCCTGTGACCAGTGGATTACCCACTGAACGTCCTGGGTCAAAGCCGGCCCAAGTGTAGATGGTCAGTTGTGAAGCTAAACTAGGTCAGGGTCTCAGTAAAATACCAGAATTCAATCTCTGGGTACAATCAATATCCACATCAAATTTCAAGGAAATCCAGCAACTTGTTTTTGACCTGACAGTAGCACTTGATAAAAGGTCAGGGAGTCACAAATAACACTGAAAATGGTCTTCACAGGACCATGAATGGTCATGCCAGATTTCAAGACACTCTGGCCAGTTGTTGACATATCTTGCTTTGGACCAAACTGTTGAATGGACAGATCGACTAATCAAGTAACATCATCATTCTTATTCCCTGCTGGTGGTGTGTCAGACATGTATTAGGTTATATATCCAGCATACTTGTGTAGCTTCTAGCTAAAAATGACTTTCAGCTAATGTTACCTATTACTTTCTGAGCTCCTGTTTGCAAGCTGTTAATTCATACAGATATCTCAGGGAATTATTGAAAATATCTAAGCAATATGGATTTTTTTCTTTTCTTTTTCTTTTTCTTTTTTATTTTTTTTAAACTAGGAAAACACTGTATTTTCAGAGTAGATGGAGATGGCCCAAAAAATCAGATATGGGAGCAGCAAGTCATATTTTAGACCACTGAGGAGTTGAGTTCTTTCCCCAAAGGCACTTTGGGAACGGTGTAGTATACCATTTTCACTTCCAAGCCACTATTTTCCCAACTGGCACGGGCTTACAGACCTGCAATTTATAGGTGACACATCTAACAGTTAGGCTACCACCACCCAATATGTCCTTAAGTTGTCACTTTGAAATCTTCTGTCCTACTTTCCACAAGCTAAAATTATATGGAAACGGGTTTTTGCTACACTTTTGAAGTAAAAACGTTTTTCCTTTTTCCTAGATCCCTCGTGGAGGACGACGACGCTCACATGAAAGTTGCTCTGGGCTATGGTGATATGGGCATCTCTGCTCACCTTCAGGCATCAAAGACTGGAAACACTAGATTTTTCACAAGCAACACACACAGCTCAGTTGTTCTTCAGGTGAGAGTTCAGACATGTAGTGACAGTGTCCTGTGAAGAAGTGAATGTTAAGTCAAATATTGTCATTGTCCGATGATGATAATGTTTACATTTTTTCTTTGTGTTCCTTTTATATTTCATGCAAGCGATGTAGGCTATATTGCAGGCTGGCAAGACCATGATTCTGATTTCTTAGAAGCGTTTTTGAAATTAGAAAAGAGGTCTATCCAAGTTAATCTATTCCTATTAAAGGGCTGCAAACTAGAATCTAGTTTCTTTACAGTTTAAAACCTCCACGCTACAAAAACAAAAGTACCTCAAAGAGCCCATGACTGGGTACAATTTTTAATAACTTAGATAATATTGCATTGATAAATCAAAAGCATATTGGGTTTGGTATCTCTCAATTTGAGTGAGCACAACATGAATATTATGATATATTTCTTATCAGAAAAGCTTTAATAGAATGTAGTATATTTTTGAATTGATCTGTATTTGAAGCAGTCACTTAACAGTTGAAGTACATAGCATCATATTGACAAAGAATATAAACTACTCTCTTCCTGAGGTGTATATCTCACCTTACTAATGCTAGCCAAGCTCACAAAAAGAACAAGAAAAAATAGCCCCCATATAGCAGAAAACTGAATAATCTATCAAAATTGCACCACTATGGAGAGGCAGACTGCTTCAGTATGTCACCAATTTGCATGTAGTTACGATCACCATAAAGTTGTAGTTGGTGTGTTAAAATTGCGCTATTTGTTGCTGCCACAGCAGTGGCTGCCCTTCGTCACCAGCTTTCCACTGAAAATGACTGGCCGTTGGCTGCTTTTTCTGCTCATTAATCTGCTGATGTCAGGGCACAGTAATGGAATGATAATGATTTTTCTAGGTCATCTGATCTTGCACACTGACAGAACAATCAGTTAGTCTCAGTTAGGTGGTGCATTTGGAAGCAACCCACCTAAAAACTAGTTGATTATTACAAGAATTTGAGTTGTTGTAGTATGTTACAGGATTGGCATGTTTTGTATATACTTTCTGGCTTGCACAACATAAGTACTAACTGCTGTAACCATTTTTTCATTGGATGTGGTTGTCAGTGAAATCAAGTGTGTGGATCATTGATTGCATGTGTGAAGAATGTGGTGTGAGGGTGACAAAAAGCTCAGACCACAAATTTGTAATCTTAAGCATGCAGCAGCCAAGTGATTAGACAATGATAAAAAGTGCAAATATGACTCCGTAAAGAGTCGCTGCGGTTGACTGCATCATGTAAATGAACAGTACAGCCTTCCAAGTCACCACAAAACTTACTGATTGAAGTATAAGAGTGGGATTGTTTCTTTTAAATATCAACAATTGTGTGAAGCCAAAGCTGATAAGCTGTAGCTAATTCCTCAATGCTGAATAACTCCCTTCTATTTTGCTATACCTACAAGGGTACACTATAGCTGTCTCTCTAAAAATACAATTCCGAACCAGTTATGTGCAAGACTGTCAAGAAAACAAGCAGGCCACAGTCAGTCAGACAGGCCAAGTAGCCACCACATAGTGTGAGCTCACATCTGACTGACGGTGGCCAAACAGTATTTTGTACCATGCTTGAATGCGGTGGCTAAGACAGAGACAGTCTGCTTTTCTGGAATAAAAACATTGCATATTTCAGGTCCTCTTTGCATAGCTCAGTAACACTCGTCTCTCACTTTTTTCCTCTTCTCTTAGGGATTTGACCAGCTGAGGATAGAGGGTTTGCTATGTGACGTCACGCTGGTGGCCGGGGACGGCGATGAAGCTTTCCCTGTACACCGTGCCATGATGGCCTCCTCCTCCGACTATTTCAAAGCCATGTTCACAGGTGGGTCTATGAAGCCTCACATGGACCACATCATCTGCTCAACAGTGGGTTAGCTATTTTACTGGTACCAGTTAAGGCTTTATGTGGGATGTGCTCTTGTTGCTTTGACTCTTTGCATTTGAGTGCTTTATATCTTCATCCACCTGCACTGTATTCTTTAGTAAGGCATTTTTTAAAATAATGAACATTTTCATGCTTTAACACAGTCATGACATGTCATTGCCATTTTGTCTCCTGAGAAATGTCGGTGTGTGTGTGTGTGTGTGTGTGTGTGTGTGTGTGTGTGTGTGTGTGTGTCATAAAGGTTTCTATGTTATAAAACCAACATGGTAAAGTCAATGTCATGAATTCATGTAAACGGTCATGTTTCATCTCCTTGGCATACTGTATGCAGAGGCAGAAGAACCTTGAGTGCTTTGAAATACATACAACAGTGTGAAAGCTCTTCTCAGGAATAGAAAAAATAGGCCTCAATTTTAGATACGGGAAACTTTTTTTAGGATGCAAAAGGTAATTAAACTAAAGACACCTGTCATATACTGTACAAGGTTTTATATGGGTTTTTTTTTTTCAGTTAAAAACAAGGAAAACTGGTAACAAAGTGGTAGCCTTTTTAAATTAAGGTGTTTATTTTACAGGGCTTTGAATTTAGAACCCTATTCATTTACATTACGAAGTGGAGTATATAATGAGCAGTGAAAGTGAATTTTAATTTTGGAACAGCTGACAGGGTTACTTTGGATCTCATTTAATGGCAGTAGCAGAAGTAAGTTTGGACATTAACAAGCTCTTCTTCTGTTCTCATTGCAGAACTTTCTTTATCTTCATCATATACTTTAAAGTAGAGGTAATGGGAAACTACTTACAGTGAGGGATTTCTTATTAGTGATAAGGAAGCTCCGTGAGCATAGATACTGAGCAAAGGTTTCTCCCTAAGACCTTCAGTCTTTTCTGAACATAAATCCTTTGACACTGAAAACTTTTCACTGACATTTACACATAAGGGCATATGCATCTAGATGAAGTAATGTATTTTTTTTTTTTAATTTTCACCTAAATTGAATTTGTACAGCCATGTGAGCTTTATTCTTCAAGTTCTTTAAAAAAAATCAAATAGGTGTGGCTGCTAACAGATCTGTCAGTCAAATAAGATTATGTATGAGCTGTACCAAGTATAAGCATCTGCTTTCATGTATCCCATACTCTCTCCTGATGCAGGTGGAATGAAAGAACAGGATTTAATGTGCATCAAACTTCACGGAGTTAACCGAATAGGCCTGAAGAAGATCATTGATTTTATCTACACAGCCAAGTTGTCACTCAACATGGAGAACCTACAAGACACACTTGAGGCAGCCAGCTTCTTACAAATCCTTCCTGTGCTTGACTTCTGCAAGGTCTTTCTTATATCTGGGGTAAGGAAGCAGCTGTACATTTCTGTACAGTACGCAGCTTTCCTATAGTCTTCACAAGTTATAAATTAGCTGTCCGATTCAGTTGTATCTAATAACACAAAATGCTGTTGAGCATGTTTAAGATCATTGGCTGAAATAATGGATATTAGGATTTCAAACCAAATTTAAAATAAATTCAGTGGTTTAAAGTCATTAATTTTTGCCAAAGTATTTTGAATTTAAGCTGCTCTAGAAGTCCTGTGAGTGTCTGTGAGTTAGAGGAGGCAAGCACATACATGAAAGCACATATCAAGAAGGGTTTGGTTTTACTGATGATAAAAGAAAACTGATGTTTTCTGTTATCATTACATATAAATTTTCAGTCAGAAGATATATATTTTTTTCATAATTATATCTGCTCTCATTAAGACTTCATTTTGCTTTGCCTACTGTCTTACAGTCAAGAATTAACTGTGGTTTGAAAAAGCTGAATAGATATCAGTGACTGACAGCAACAAGGACTAGTGTCAGGCAATACAGAAGAAGAGAGCTACGATAAGGTGGACAAATTCTGGTAGGCTACACTCATGTTAGATCAACCTGCTGAAGAATATATTGACCAGTAGCTCCAGATTCAGGGCTTTTCTCATAAGGCAGGATTGCCTCCTTGATATGTAAAACCCAGAAACCCCTAAAATTTGGAACATGAACTGAATAAAAAGAGTTGTTGCATGTTTTTAGTGCACTTATTCAGCAAACTTGATGAATAAGTGAGAAAAGCTCCAGCTAAATTGTTAAAGGTGTTATTATCGAAAAAATGGCAGCAGTCAGACAGAATTACCCAAATCAATGTATATGGACTTTGGCATGTTCAAAAGGTATGTTCTTGTTTTTTCCTTTTGAATACATTGCTAAAATGTCAGTAAAACTAATTTAGTGTGGATACAAATTAGGCCCGCAACTAACGATAACTTTAATTGTTGGTTTTCTTTCTTTTTTTTTTTTTTTTTTTAAATCGTATTTTTTTAATGAATACTCACTAGAGCCATAGTGGCATGTTAAAAGGGTTTATGTATCTTGCCAAATGTCTAAACACTAAAAGGTAATATGTTTATGATGATATACAACAAACAGAAGCAGAAAATACTCTTATGCCCTACTTACCTGTATGCGCTGTGTTACAGGTGTAGACTGTATGTTAATTTGTCTCTGATTGCAGCATCTGTCAAAGCTAAATAACTGTTGTTATTTTTTAATTAGAAATCATTCTGTCTAAGGAGATGAGTTTCTGTATACAAGTTGGGAAGATCATGTCTTTAGATGAGTTTTTAGTGTTAGTTACAATTTTCCAAGATTTTGATATCTTCCTCCTTGCAGGTTTCTCTCGACAACTGTGTAGAGGTGGGCCGCATTGCCAACACGTATAACCTCACAGAGGTGGACAAATATGTCAACAACTTCATCCTGAAGAACTTCCCCTCACTGCTGGGCACGGGCGAGTTTGTCAAGTTACCATTGGAACGACTGGCTTTTGTATTGTCCAGTAACAGCTTGAAACACTGCACTGAATTGGACCTGTTCAAGGCTGCTTGCCGCTGGCTACGCTACGAAGATGGTCGTATGGACTATGCCCCAAAGCTCATGAAGAACATCCGCTTTCCCCTCATGAACCCACAGGAGCTCATCAATCACGTGCAGACAGTGGACTTTATGCGTACGGACAACACCTGTGTCAACCTTCTCCTGGAAGCTAGCAACTACCAAATGATGCCCTACATGCAACCAGTTATGCAGTCAGAACGGACAGCCATCCGCTCAGACAGTGCCCACCTGGTCACCCTGGGTGGCGTTCTGCGCCAGCAGCTAGTTGTGAGTAAGGAGCTGCGTCTGTTTGATGAGAAGGCTCATGAGTGGAAGGCGCTGGCACCTATGGATGCACCCCGCTACCAACACGGCATTGCAGTCATTGGCAACTTTCTTTATGTGGTGGGTGGCCAAAGCAACTATGACACCAAAGGCAAAACAGCAGTGGACACTGTGTTCCGGTACGACCCTCGTTACAACAAGTGGATCCAGGTGGCATGCCTTAATGAGAAACGTACCTTTTTCCACCTCAGTGCACTCAAGGGACATCTCTATGCGGTCGGTGGAAGGAACGCTGCCGGGGAGCTCGGTGAGTTTATTTCTCTGCATGTGTGTTTTTGTCTTTACTTTTAAGTTACAATGGAAATCTTTAATTAATATTGTATGAGATTATACACTTAAATGTCAAGGAGCATTAGGAGAGGGCTGCAAGCATACTCACGTTAGTATTCAAGTGTTGTGCCAGCACATCATCTGCTGTTTCAACATGTCACATGCATTATCTAAGAGGATGTGCACACTATCATGAACACCTTTTTACTATGAAATATAATCCAATACAGGAACATTTCAACACATGCAGAATCTTGTGTAAACATAAATGTTCATATTTAGTTCTCACTGTGTCAGAAGTGTTGTTCCATCATTTCTGGGGCTGTATTTTGGTGAGGTGTTGTTTTGGGGTTCATTATATAATATTGTAAGGTTTTTTTTGTTTTTGTTTTTTTTCCCCCCTCTCACCTTTTATGATATAGTGCAGTCCAGTACAACAAAGCCACAGCCTACACCCGTAACACTTCAATGAATTGAGATAAATCTGGTTATTGTAGTTTGGTTGTTGATGGTGAGTAACCAGCCTGGAATCTCTTCACCCGTTACTGTGGACCACAGAGAGTTGCCACCCAGTACTTAAATTCAGCTTTGTGACTGCAGTGGACAGAGCGAGGCCATGGTGTGAGCAGTCTCCTCTTCTGGGTTATAATTAGACCAAAGAGCACAGCCCCAGTTCACTGCCTGTCTACGCAACTGACTTTTCCTGCTTTACGTTCCACTGCTCTTTCACTGCATGTGGTTTATCTTTTGTGTTTTCTGGCTGTGCCCAGCCCCTACATAATATTTGTTTACTCTGAGCAGGTCATATGGGTGTGGTTTTGATGTTACATCTGAAATGCTCAGATTATACATAAAAATATTTATATATATATAACAAACAAAAAAAGCTCAGCAATGTCAAGACAGATATTTACAGGAGGAAGCTTTTAATCTTAACTGGTATACTTTGCATTTTTTTGGTTACGTAGAGAGGTTTTGTGCTGTTTCTATCTTTTTTTTTTTTTTAAATGGCAAAAATATAAGGGTCTCATTTTTAAGATGTCATCCCTTGCTATGTCTTTTTATTTGAGGGTGGGGTAGTTAATTTACGTTTGATTACAGGTTTGTCAGACAAATTTGTCTGTTTTACCCTAATGTTAGATCTTGAATAGGTCTTTTAAAACAACTAATTGTTTACCTCAGTCAGATGAATGAGAGAAGAAAATATTTTCTCACAAAGTGTTACATTGGCATTTGATAAATATTAAAAATTCTTAATTTTGTGATTGTATATGATATTCTTACCCAGAGGCAGCATATTCTTTAATGTAAAAGGAAAGCTGAACTCAGGAATTTGTAAACTTGCTTTAAGGGTCTTTTAGGCTTAGATAGGCTCTTTTTATGACCCACTTTACTGAAGCAGAATATACAGATCGGCAAAGATCTCTAGGGCAGTGGTTCTCATTTTTTTGGGGATCCCCACCCTTTCAAACAAAGCAATATCTAAAGCTAAAATTAAAGTCTACAAAAACAGAGGAGGATTCTGTGTTGCACAGTGTTTTTCTTCTTTCCTCTCGTGCTAATCATTTGAGGTTACTGGGACCGATTAGCCTCCACAGATCATTTACATTCCTGACCTCCATGTTGGGAATCACTGCTGTATGCCAGAGAATAATGCTTCATAGTGACCATTGCCAGATATCACCAGCTACCAGCTTGATCCTCGGAGTGTTCCATTCATTTTTGGTGAACAGCCTGCAGAAAGAGACATTCATGCTAAGTAGGAATGAAACCTTTTCAGCTATTCATAGTAAAATCTGATTTAAATCTGACTGAGTGAAAAACATGTTCAATTTAAATCAGCGTACCTGTAATTGCATTCTTTTTTTTCAGTCCAACCCGTACAATTTAACTGCTGTGTTTTTAGATCTGTTCAGTACAATCATTGTCTTCTAAAATGTCTGTACTACTTCCACAGAGTGGCTGCACAACTTTGTGTACCGCCCAAGCTGACTTTGGTAGTTGTTGAGCAAGCGGAGCAAGGTGTTCACTCATTTACCCCGCTGAGATTTCCCTAGCTGGCCCAGAGATGGCTCACACTCCTTTGTGGTCCTGAGCTTACGACTGTATTTTTGAACCAGTATGATAAATTTTAATCATTTTTCAAGGAACTGATATAACCAAAGCCTTTAAAAAAATACATAATTTGAGTTTATTCTTTGAATTCCATCCAACCACACTTGTGACATGCAACCAAAAATACAGTGCCTCTTTATCCTGTTATATGCTGATGAGACTTCCCTCAGCTGGGAAGATAATACGAACAAGAAGATTATGCTTATTTGATGATAGTGTTTGATACAAAGGCTAAAAAGCACAAAGCATGCACTCTTGTTGTAATCTTAAATTATAACACTCTGAGGTGAAGAACCCTAGATATCTAGGTCTAAACAACTCCAGTTGGTTTTCCAAGTTGCTCTGCGCCCAAAAAAAAGGACAGGGAGTCGCTCACGTACAAGCATCACTCATAAATCCCAGTGTCCTTATTCCTGGTTCTCACAGATAAAGTAAAACTATTCTTAGGGACCTGAAGATAAAGGATCTTACAATCTCCCTCATTCCTGTGCAGTCAGTGTATTCAGTGCTGGTCGGGTTGTGGGGATGTGTACTCTGTATTTAAATCTGTGTTTTAGCTCCCATGCTGAGACCCTCCAAGGCCTCATTTGCTGCTGTTTGTCCTCCTTAGTTGTGTCTTGACCTACTTTCTACTAATACGTTTTTTTTTTTTTAATCTTTTCTTCAAGCTACTGTGGAGTGCTACAACCCAAGGACAAATGAATGGACATATGTTGCCAAAATGAATGAGCCACATTATGGCCATGCTGGGACAGTGTATGGTGGTTATATGTATATTTCAGGTAAGTGGAATTGGAATGAACTTCTGTTTGTGATATCCAGTTATCCCAGGTATTTCATGGCAGAAAACAGCTGATTACATATTATTATATTCAAGGCCATAAAATCTGTTCTATGGTTCCCTCATCTGATGTCTTTCCTCCAAGCTCCACTGCATGTGTAATGCATTGCCATGAGTTATCCAGAGAGGACTATGTCTGTTTTTTTTTTTTTTTTTTTTTTTCATGTTCAATTAAATTTTTCAAACTAATTAATGATAATAATTATTCAATTTTATGATCGACACATAATGAAATAGAGGGCTGTAATGGGAGTGGGGTCATACTAATAAAACACAGGTCGGTATTATTAAAATTATTTTATCAGGAATTTGCTGTTTCGGTTTTTAATAAATAGTGCACACAGTACATGCATACATTAAGGTCCTTCACACTTCACAAATCATTTCTCACAGTTGATTCATCTATGCTGAGCTAACAGGTGAAGTGGGTGGACACTGAGATGGGGCCTTTTGGCAGTCAGTACTTGCTCTTTAGGTTTCACCCCAGTACTTGTTCACTTCGTAGGTTTGAAAACAAATCCTGCATTATGGAGATGAGCCCTAGTTTCTCAGTGTGACTAATCCAGAGTGATGCTACAAAGAAAGGGGAGGAGGGGATGTGGAAGGCAAATTGGGAAGGATGGAGCAAAGTAGAGGACTGAAGCCTGTGTAGGAGGTGTAACACAGAAGAGCCTGTGTTAATCCCTCCTGGCCGTGGGTACCGGCATCCTTCTACAACACAAATATGAAAAAGGAAATCACCAGAGGTTTCCAGAAGTGTAGATTTCTGTCTCTCTGTCTCTCTCTCTCTGTCTCTGACAGCATGACAGAGGCAGGGAAGAAAAAAAATGCAATTGAGGTGTTATCTCTTAATACACGTACAATGCATATGTTCTTGATTGTCACCGGTAATAAGCACCAGTTACAGTGCTTTGCACAGATCACAGTTCAAATCATCATCAGTTTTAGATACTTGTAGCAAGATCTAGTGAAAATCTGTGCACACATATCACCAAAGAAATAAACACCAGCTCGTCGAGTAGTAAAACAACTACAAATAATCATGTCAGAATTTCACTCGATGCATTTTAGCATCTATGGAATATTTAAAAAGGTGGTATATTGGCACTGGGCATAGATTAGTATCATTAGTAGCCTTGCTGAATTAACATAAATTAATATCTTTGAACTAGTCACATACTGTACTTACAATACCACCTGGGAGGCTTAGGCAAATGAAAATAAAATATTGAAAAGCTTTTTAGCAGTCCTATTAAGCTTATTTACAATGTAAGGTGCGCACCAGCATACACAGTTTTACTAGATACACTCCCTGATTTTTGATTACTTTGCACAACACCAATGAATTCAGTTTCATAATCCACAGATCTCATTATTCCTGCAAACCTTTATCATTATCAATTGATTACATATTAACTTATGCTGACATTTTGGAAACAGCCCAGAAACTACTTACCTTTTTATACATGATTACAATCAACTTTTTATATAAACAAAAAGCAAAACTTTATAACATTTTTAGTTAGTTAGTAATTCACTTGGCAATCACAAGAACTGGGGCCTATTTGGGACTGTATAGACCCCACGATTTGGCAAGCCTGACATTGCAATGGAGCAAAAATGAGAGCCACATTTTTACTTATGTTATTCATCAGGTCAGTTTATTTTAATATTAGTCACGGACTAAGCTAATCTGCTAGTAGCCAATTTTTTTTTCAATCTCTCTGCCTCAGGTTGTACTCTGCAGTTCGTGGTATTTTTTGCTCACCCTTTTGATGTAGCAATGGATTCTTTTTTTTGTTGGTGTCATGTTGCAGTGAAGCAGTTAATAGCAAGCCAATAGCTTGGTAAATCTCACCGTTGTAACTGCTGGGTGAGCTGTGACACAATGTCACGCTTTGCACCTGCAGCAGCTAAAAGTACGCGTGTGTGCGCGTGCATGGGGGGGGGTGAATATTGTGTGTTACAGAACAGAGCTTAACAAGCAGTTTTGTGAATACAGCTGTGGGTTATAACCTGAGAAACAGGCATACATGGTTCATATGAAAACTGTCTTGAACAGACTGTAGTGCTTTTAATGCAGAAGATACAGGTTAGAGGAATTTTTTTGCGCTGAGGCCCTATTGTACCACCCACAGTCTGAAAGGTTATAGTCTAGCTGTGCTGCGTTGTCTGAAGGTATTCTGTCAGCTGGATGAACCTGACAAACACACTCTGCCCACAGAACATCATAGCTCACGTGGTGTGGTAGCGTACAGACATGAGTACTGAAATGGTGCAGCGCCACACTGCCTCTGGTCAAGAGTCTTATTTGAGAGATTAAGATTGGTATGAAGAAGCTGTTGTCTTGCAATTCATTTTTTAAGTTGTTTATTGAGTCATCTACAAAATGGACACTGCATGATTTTAGTAGTTTAGATGCGGGTGTTGTGACAGATGAATCCTCGCAGGCCAGACTTTACAGTTATTGTTATGATTTGTGATTTATTTCAAGTCATTTTGGAAGTAATTTCTGGCATTTAATGGTATTTACAAGAAGGCTTTTTTTTTTTTTTTTTAAATGTCCTCATAACTGTTTAATATGAGAATTTTATACAGAAAAGGGTGGCGATCTGTAATGTCTGCTAGAATTCACCCCACTTGATCGTTATTGAAATATCGCATGTATTGACGACCTATAATTTCAGCTCTTATAATCTGGGGATCAGTTTAGACTGTGTCCAAAATCACACCGGAAAGAAAATCTTGGCCGACTGAAATCGTACCTACTCTTAAACCAATCAATTGGTCGCAGGGAAAAAAAAACAAAACTGCGTGTTATCTCCATACCAGCCACACTGCACTGAGTGCACTCTACCTGGTAGCCTTATGAGCCTAAATTATTTATAAATACACAAAAGCCAGTATTTTCAGCATATTAAATAATTTTAACTTAATTATTTTACACTGAAATGATAATAACAGACTCAAATTCATATGATTTCCCAAAATTGAACTATATGAACTGGTGATCCCATCACAAGAACTTTAACATGAAAGTTGACAGAGCATCCTAATGCAGACAAGTTAGCTTACCGTTTTTGATGATTTGCCGTGTTGGTTGTTGAGCTGTGATATGCAAACTGCTGTTTGCAAAGTGCACACTTGACTCTGTGGTCATCTGTTTAACAAAATGCAGCCACACCAGCGATTTCTTTGACATGGTGTCAGTTAGTTTGGAGCCGAGTAAATGTTCATAAATGTTAAATAAGTTAGACTTAGCAGTCTCTATTAGGTTGGGTGAGTAGTCAACCACGAGACTACACCCCTACACTGCCGTATATTCCTCCTCTGCCATTTTATTTGAGTGTCCAAATTCTGTGTGTGAAATTTATGCTCAATATAGTCCCCTCAAAAAATTCAGTGATGACCCAAAATGATGAGTCATAAGTGTCTGAAATTTCAATTTCGTGCTCACTATATATATGACTGTCTGTTATATAGAGAGTAATGACCTAGTGAGCAAGGGAGTGATTTTAGAAACCGCTTAAATTTGTTTGAATGTATGATCTTATTAGCCATCCTTTTTTTTTTTTTTTTTTTTTTTTTTAAATCTGTCAATCCCAGCTGTAACTTGGGGGTGTCTAGCAATGTGCATCCTTCAGGTATCTGACTGTACATTTTTGTTCAAACACCAGTACAGATTGTTAGAAGTTGAAGTTCAAGTCTGGATGCCCTTACTCCTTTATGGGGTGTTTTTTGGAATATTCTGAGCCCCCTTTTTCTGTCTCGCCTAAATGTGTCTTCTCCATCTTCTCTTTTGGTCCTGGCTGTGCCAGCACTGATTCAACCAACCAAGCAGGTCACAAAGGGGGACTCTATTTTATATCAACAAGGCTAAACAGGGAAATGTTTTTATATGGTAAACTATGGGCATATGTAGCAGACTATACAAACCATAACCCAGTCTGTCCTGTGCTGTCTCTGGAAGACCAAAAGCTTTTCGGCTCAATTTGGCAAAACCTTGTCCACTCTTAATGTCTCACTAATGGAACTGATTAGACATTAGAATACCGGGATACTAATCAGACATCATTGTATCAGGGAAAGGCCAAAGCCCTTGAACTGAATTAGAATAACAGCAGGGCCTCTTGAGAGGAATTAGAAGGACCCCATGTCAACTCCAGCACTGTTCTCTTGTCAGGATTTTAATAGCAGACTTGTCCTGTGGACTACTTGGATAAAGAAAATGGATAGTCAGGCTATCTTTGGATTTGATCAGTTAAGGAGGCACAGCATCACAGATCTGAGTCATGGCGGCTGAATAGACAGCTTAGGCCGTAACAATAAACCAAGCGCATGATCACTGGGAAGCAGCGAAAGAGGGATTCTGCCTCTATTCGGCATGCTCTGCAAATCTTCACTGCATTTGCTCCTAGTCACTCTGCCGGGGGGAGGGCAGGGGGTTGGCTTCCACCCAAATGCATGCTGGGATTGTGTTTCTCTTTATTTTAAGCCTTCCCTGTAGACATGTCCTGTTTTTTTTTTTTTTTTTTTTTTTTGTTTTTTTTTTTTTTAAACCTCACCTCCCCACTTTCCCTCAGCTTTTTTCCTCCCAGCGTCTACAGTAAGTGCGTATGTGTATGAACGCTTTGTAAAGGTGTTCCTCATTGTGCTGAGTGCTCATCATCAGCATTATTTCACACTGTAGAAAAGAGGCTGAACAAATTTTGATGTCACTCTAGTTTCTAAAATGAAGGTTTACCCTGTGTATTTGTTGTTGAGTTTGAGTTAAGGTTCAAAAATGGGGATTGTATCATAATCCTGATTCTTGTTCTTCATAATGGTACTGAGCGTCATGGGCGGTGCTCCGCATGGCCCAGATAAATGAAAATGTAGGTTGACATGAGTGAATGAGTCACCGAATGGTCTGATTCACAAGTCTACAAAGCTGTTTTCCTCCCCAAAATGATCAGTGTGGAGAATAATTCAACCTTTTTGTTTTTTTGTTTTGTTTTCCTTGCTACAGGAGGAATTACTCATGACACTTTTCAGAAGGAGCTAATGTGCTTTGACCCAGATGCGGATAAATGGACTCAGAAAGCACCCATGACGACAGTGCGTGGCCTGCACTGCATGTGCACAGTGGGGGACCGTCTCTACGTGATTGGGGGCAATCACTTCCGGGGCACCAGCGACTACGACGACGTGCTGAGCTGCGAATACTACTCCCCTGCCCTTGACTTGTGGACACCTATCGCTGCCATGTTGCGAGGCCAGAGCGACGTGGGCGTGGCTGTGTTTGAGAATAAGATCTATGTGGTGGGGGGCTACTCATGGAACAATCGCTGCATGGTGGAAATAGTACAGAAGTATGACCCTGAGAAAGACGAATGGCACAAAGTGTTTGACTTGCCCGAGTCGCTGGGCGGGATCCGTGCCTGCACACTCACAGTTTTTCCCCCTGAGGATATTTCAGGCTCACCCTCTAGAGAGTCGCCCCTCTCAGCACCTTGATGAGTAAAGGGGGGGAGCCCCGTAACCCCTCGCCCAACCATCCCCCTCAACAAACACACCTTATAGACATTGTTTGCACTTCCTCTTTGGACTACATCTGTACTGCATCCCCAAGTATCCCCTCCAACTCCACCTCCCCTCCAGCTGTGCAGAAACCCCTCCCCAAGTGGTTAAACCTACATACCGATACGGTTTGGCAACCTAATTACATGTTAATGTTGCATACTCGGTATATTTTGGCAGGAAATACCTTGACTTGAAAAGTGACTTTGCAAATCAACTTTTCTACCTGATGTCTACAAAGTTTTCTTATGTCTCGTTTCTTTAGGCGTTCTACCTTGAGATGCTGACTACCACACTGACTGTCTCTTCTAGGCTATGCCAGGTTAGATGCAGGTAACCCCAGAGAGCAGAAGCGTAGGGACAGATGAGCTCCAAAACACAGCTGGTTTTTAACTCAGGGGTTGGCCCAGGCCCCATCGACGTCTCTCTCTTACAGTTTCAGTTCTTTCCTGCTGTTGCTATGAAACTGTTAACAAAATGGTGTTTTCTAAATTTAATAAACATGATTTTGAAAGTAATTAAATGTTGTCGTCATTACTGACTAGAGCAGATTCAGGAAGCTGATTGACATCTTGAACATGCACCTACAGTGTAACTCTTGTTGAGCTCTGTGTGGTTGAACATGTTGACTTAAATTGTTTGCCTCCATGTGGAGATTTCAGAGCTCTTTCCACAGGATAGAATGTGTTTTTTTTGTGATTTTGTTTGATAGTGAGTAGAGTGGTTGGTTTGGATTTGATGTATATACAGTGGGAGTAATTGGATTGCAGTCATTGTTGATGATTTCACTGAAGCCTCCTAACTGGTACAAGATATGTGGTCATTTATCAGCTGTTGGAGAGAAGCTTTTATAAACCTCACTGTAATGGATGAATGAGCTGCAAATGGGAAGTAAAAGACGCAGGGAATGGTCAGTTTACTTAACTTTTATTAGCAGATTAAACTGCATGGTAGACATGGTAGACACTTTGATTAAAACATTAAAATTCTTAATCTGGTTTGTTACAGTACAATCAAAGATTACTTTCCAGACTCTACCTTGAGTTAAATATCAGCCTTGTCAGTGGTCAGAGGCTTGTTCCATCTGCTCATGTCAGCTAAAGAAAACTGAACAACAACAAACTGCCTGCCAGTGATGTAAACATTATACTGCTGACCAATGTGAACTGGAAACTGGCACTTCCGCCACCATCGCCTCTCTCCCTGGCATCAAGACAGACGGTAATGTCACCCACAGTCTGCCCACCTGCTCCTGGACGATTAGAGCCTTAATAGCAGCATATGGTGACCGAGACGTCTGCCTTGTGCTGTTACCAGGAATAAAAGGTTTGTGTAATCATCAGGTGAGTTTGGTGTGGAGCCTTAAATCCTCATTATATTCTCATTACATTCCATTAATGAGGTGCTGCAGTAGTGCCTCTGTTTTAAAATATTAATGCCTGTTCCCGTGTTGTTCATGGCAACAAAATTTCAGCTGTAGGACTGCCATCATTTCAGGTTATTTTACATGTCTTAAATTCATGACCTGGACATTTTCTTTTTGTGCCTTTTTTAATGATTCACTTTTACTTTTAGAGCTCTTATGTGTTAGTTTATTTTTTCTTGGCCAAAATGTAACTTTTGCATGTGTATCTTCATAGCATGACCTGCGCAGTTGTCCTGTGATTCTTCCCAGTGAGTGGTGGTGTTTTCAGTTTTTTTTTTTTTTTTTTTTTTTTGAAGCTTTGTCCCATTGTTTTGAGAAGTGATATATCAATACCTTCTTTTGTGACATTTCATGAGCTCTGCTTTGTGCAGCTGCTTATTGTTAAGTGCTTTTGATGGAGCAGTTTGCATCATTCTTCCAAATTTAAAAATACTGAGTTGTAATCCAACGATGGAAAGCCACAAAATGAACAAAATAACAAAAATGTAACAGGCTCAGCTGCTAGCAAAGGCATAAACGACAGAAGACGATGAAAGGGTAGAAATTTAGTGGCATCCTTCCCTGGACATTTCCCTGAAATAAATCATACACTGTTAACCATCTACCCCCTGTATCACCTGGATCTGAAGGCAGAAGAGTCGAAAGAGAAGACGGAGTGGCGCTGTATATAAATCAATCCCACAACCACAACAATTACCCTACCTGGAAAAGAAGGATGAGAAGGCAGCACAGAGCCGCTCCAGGAAGGCTAGCAAGGGGCTGACAATATGTTGCCTATCTTCATTTCTGTGTAGTTTATTGAGAGAGGCTGATCAATTTTCCTTAAAAAATATATTATATATATATTTATATATAAAGGCTGATCAATTTTCCTAAAAAAAAAAAAAAAAAATATTTTATATATATATATATATATATATAATGCTTTGCTTCTCTCAATAAAATGGCTCATTAGGAGTGGTTGGCAATGTAATGTGAGATTATTTAAATTTGCCAGCTGTAAGAGATATTACCACCCCCACTGTATGGCGCTGGGGACAGTAACCTTGGTCTATCGAGCCGTCAGTCAGTCGTCACTGAAGTTCAGACTGATATACCTCACAAACTGTTGGATGGATTGACATAAATGTTTTGTATAGACATTCATGGTCCCCAGAGGAATCCTCATGACTTTGGTGATCCTCTGACTTTTCCTCCAGCACCACCATAAGGCTGAAATTTTTAGTTTTTGTTTAAATATCTCGACAACTTTTGGATGGTTTGGTTATCAAATTTTGTGACATTCATTGTCCCAAGAGGATGACTTGTAAAATCTTTTATCCCTTAGTGCCATCATCAGAACATTTGTTGTTTATATCCAATACTTTGTCTTATGACCAAATACCTGCAAAACTAATGTCATGCCCATCAGCTTCAGTTGTACTTTGTGTTTAGCTAATTAGCAAATGTTTGCATGCTAAAACACAAAACTAAGATGGGGGAACTTAGTAAATACTGTACCTGTTCAATTATAGGCTCACAGAGCTTCAAGCATGGTTGTAGACTCTTAGTCTTGTTATGATTTTTGCATCAGTGAGATAAAGTACCTCGATTTGTCATGCATTTAATTCACTGTTTCTCAACTGATTTTCCAAAAAATTACTATATCCAATTATATATCCATAACACAATATAAAATTATTTATACCACGATGGAGCCCACTTCGCTGCCTCAGTAATTATTCCAGCATTCAAACCTGATTGAGTGCAGTCTGAGTTTTACAAAAGCATCCCACTGTTCTCAGACATATTTTAAAGCATTAATTGATTTTTAAATGGATTTGAGTGTTATATGCCCTGACACTTTAATGGCCTTCAAGAGAAATCTTTTTTGATGCTGCAGCGAACTTCAAGGACAGATCTGAAATGACAAACACAAAAAAAAAAAAACAACCTCAGCATAACCACAGTCTCTGTAGCGATGCAGCACATGATGTTCCAGATCCAGTGTGTAATTCCTGCCACATGGTTGCATTGCTTCCTGGTATTTATGCAAGCCAATGTCAATATTACATGACACAGAGCTTTGTGTATGCTGAAGACTGAAGGCTTGGATTTTTAATGAACAATGTGTCCTCAGTGCTAAAGCAAAGAGAACTGGAGCAAAAAATTACAAGCATTCGCCACTCCCCCCCCCCCTCCTCCTACCCTCCGCTTCACTACCTGTTTCTCTCAGCGATTTTCATCACCACTGGAGGCATGTTCACTTGATTCATGAAGCAGATAAAAGAGGTGCGTGTGGATTACAGCCTGACTCCTGACACATGAACACAGCACGCATTTGTGGCCCGGTGTGTCTCCAGACGGCTCCTCCTCCTCATCTCATCCCAGCCAGAAAATGACCTAGATTCTCCAGGCAGCTGGATGTGTTTACATACACAGCACACTGATGACATTGTCAGTCAGAAAGCATCGCTCTCAGCAGCGCGGAGAGGAAGGCTCTTACTGTAACTAAAGCTCCAACCCGCCTCTCATCATGATGAAATACTCTGCAGAAGCACAGATCCTTGCTGTCCTCTGACTGCATGGATGATGGTGTTAATAGCTATTGATCCTTCTCGCTGGCAGACAGCCAAGATATCCTGATGTTACTTCTGCTAGATATATTTATGTTTGCAATCACTAGCAGCCTTGCGTTGTTAGACTCCACAAAGGTTTTAGCTCACAGAAACAGTTTACATGTCTCTTTTTATCTCATCATGAATATTCAGAAAAGGTCAAGTCATTGCTCTTCTCTCGAGCTCACTATCCCCCGTGACTTTGTCCTGAATAATCTGTCCCTGATTCATCTCTTGTTCCAGTGCTTGTTCCTGCCCCATTGTAGTGTTCTTTTTATTTATTTATTTTGTTATAGCAGGATTGGGAGGGGTCAGTGGGATTTGTTTTGTTCAACATTTGGCCATGCATCAGTCCTGGATTTTAGTTAATGCCCCAGTATCTCATCTAAAGGTATTCTATGAACAAACTGCATGTGTTTATTAGACCGGAAAGCAATTTTCAATAATAATAAAATAAAATAATAATTTACGTGCACAAAACTACCTTTCTGCATGTTGTATTTAAAAAATTCCCAATTCAAAGTTGTCATATTGTTGTAGTGATGCTGATGAAGAGGGACTGGTGTTCAGTTTTTGGACTTTTCACTTCCATTTTTTCATGCACGTTTCCTGGAGTGGAGATTTGATGGCAGACTAGCTGCCTATCCAAGGTGTCTCCTTGGACAGAGTGGCAGAACTATGCAGCTTTTACACTGTCAGCTTTAAACTAGGAGATTCTCCTTTGGGGCAAGAAACAACATGTTATTTTATAAAGTGAATTAAGAGCCACCTCCTCCAGATCAGCTGAGAAGAGAGGGGGACTGGAACAATGCAGCTGCTCTGGGAAAACTACCTAACCTCACATGGTTAAATACAGCACCAGCTCCAGCTCCATGTCCCTCCGGGTTTCCTGCGCTCTTAAAGAGCTGGAACTGAAGCCTTCTACAAATTCAATCAAAACAAATCAGCTGTCAAACGTTTAAAGCATGCATACAAAGCTAATACATGCTTGTATCAAGAATGTGCAAACATTTTTCTTTTATATGCAGCCAGTTAGTTTGACAAGATGATGTGTATGAAAATAGACTTTAAGGAGGGAAAAATGATAAATGAGCTTGGGAGTGTTGCAGTAATTTATGACATGTGACATACTGTAGATGTTGTGGCATGTTAAAAGCTGGTAAACACAACAGATTTAAATGTCCACTCTTAGATATGAACACATTATTAAACATTACAATGAAATTACAGGACATCACATGGTTATCATTATAAATCTTTCTGCATGTATTATAATATTCAGCATTCTAATGATAAAATATTCCCCTCATGTTGGGCCCTTGAAATACATCTGCAACTGAAACACTGGTCGCTTTTATTTTTTATTTTTGCAGGGTTTGGGTTTGTTTTTGCTCTTTATTCATGTTATAAATCTATTCATGTTTGTTGACATTAAAAAAATCAAACATTTGAATTAATTTATATTCATTGTAAGCTTCTAAATCATAGAGATCTTCAATTTGTCCACCAATTTTTTCCGTAAGTGCACAAAGAACAGTTGTGTCTTTCTAATGCAAAGCAAAGTGAAGCATAAAAATTTTTAAAAAAAGGAAGAATAAAAACTGAGAGATCGTGTTCTTCTATGATTTCAAGATTTTTCCTTTTTCTGTTTTATACATTAACCAAATTAATTTTATGATTGGAGTGGACTCTTTTCGTGTGACCGAAAGATGATGAATCATAATCTGGCAAGCTGGCAATGGTTTTGAGAACTCGGGCACCTGCAAACACCATTAACATGAGTGTTTTCTGTATCCAGATCCATCCACTGGACACTGGCACACGGAAGAAGACTTTGTTGTACTCTGATGAAAAAGGAAAACTGTCATGATTCCTGGCCTGTGAAGTCATGTGGGTGAAAGAGCAAGTGCACGTGCGTGTGCTTGCGACACTGCTGATGCCAAAGTGATTGATAACTCTCCTCTCCAAGCTGAACTCAGTTTCAGCCTCGCCAGCGCTGTCCTGTATAATGCCAGGTTGCCATGGTTACCCTAGCTCTTCATACAAGGAAATGAAAAGCAAATGAATTTGTCCTCCCCTCCTTAATGAAACGCTCTGAGCTGAGTTGAGAGAAGAGCGCTGACCTGCCTGTCGCAGTCAGTGAAAGTTTTTGAGTAAAAAGGAAGCAGGGACAGAAAGAAAACATTCAGCAGCCTCCTCAAACACAAACTCTTACTCTCTCCTGTGATGTAGAAATGTGGCTGAGCTGATTACTTCTGCAAACTCATTTTCGTCCCTATTAGAGCAACTAATTTCCATTTCCACTTCATGATCAGTGAGTTCATGCCAGAGGTGGCTTTAATTTCTTCAGTGCTCTTTGCAATAATGACCTCTAGTGGTCCCTATGAAAACAAATAAAGGTAGCTCGGACTCACACCGCCCATTTTGGAAGACGTCCGGATGGTGAAAGATACCACACTCTTGTTTAGTTATCGACGATGATGCCAAAATCGAATCAAAAATATCTCCTGCTGCATTTACATAAACCTTGATAATCCTTCCAGTAAAATCACAATTACACCCAGAGACAGGCGGTAACCTTTAATTTACAGTGTTGTGGTTTGAGCCAAGACAGAAAGACACAGACTAAACACAACATGGCCCAGATTCCCCTTGTCGAAAACCAGCTTTTAATGCTGAACACCACCAAGCTCATCTTGCACGAACTTCTTTTATTGACACCTTTTCATTTGCCGTTCTTTTTAATTCATTGTGCTGTCTACAAAATGCTTAGAGGACTAAAGAAAAAGAAACTTTTTTACATGAGAATTAAACCGGTATATGTTCAGATTTCTTGGCTGGGTGTAGAGGAGGGTTTGGTTCCGGTAATGGACACTGATGGATGCCTGACCTACTTTGAACATTTTATGCCCTGTAAAAGCTGACCCCAGCGGGCAGAGAGAGCAGCCATTAGTGCCCCTGCTGTTGGAATACTAGCCGTAAAAAACAACATTCATTTTCGGAGGGCCAAATCCAGATTAATTTTTCATGAATAATTAATTGCCTGAAAATGAATGACGGTTTTGAATAGGTACAAGTATAATGTTATGAGATCAACATAATATTACAACCTACAATTACTTTCATTGCAGTAAAGCCTCTTAAAGCCTCAGCTACAAGCTGTAGCCTTAAAAATACCATCAATAAACGGAGAGGCTTTTATGTAGACATGAAATAATCACTCCTTATTCAGTGTAATGTCATATACAACACATAGGGTAGACAAAATAATGTAAACACAAGAATTCAATTTTGCATCCCCTATAAGAGAGGATAGAATTGGGTTGACATTTGGCTCAGTATAAACTCTTTTTATTCATCATATTGTAGAAGGTTAGTCTCAACTTCAACAGCTTTTCCTCTTTGTCATTTCAGTTTTTCTGTGTTTAACTTACGCTGTCATGGTTTCTGTTCATTTTGACTTTTTAAATACGTTTGCACAGTAGTGGATATATTTTTGTTATTATGTATCATTATTATCACATCTCTCTCTCTCTCTCTCTATAGAGAGAGAGAGAGAGAGAAAGAGAGAGAGATGCACCAGCTACATCATTAAACTGCTGCTTTCATCTTACTGCATCAGTCACATCAACATATAATAAAACAGTAACAGGGGCTACTCTGCATTATGAGTACTTTTTCGTTGGGTACGTTAAGCACATTTTGCTGACAATATTTGCATATGTTAATGTAAGGAAAATTCTGAAACCAGGATGTTTTACTTCTAACTAAATATTTAGAGCTGAGGGGAGCTGTGGAGTCAGGTGAGAATTGGGTTTGTCAGTATGTACAACATCTTTCATTACACACCATCATTTGATCCATTGTTAATATAAAAATATTAATTAGAGCATCTGGAAGTAAAGTATCTAAATACTTCTCACACCTTTAATTTTGCAGTACTTTGATAGACCTGCAGTGTTAGAGTGCAGGTGACTTAGCCCCTTTGAAGATCTGTTTTGTCTTATGTTGCTTTGAAACCTCATCTTTCAAAGTGCTGCTTTCCAGCCAGCAAAGGCTAACGTCCTTTTCTGCCTTTTAGTACAATCAGGCCTCTTCTCTCGGGATTGAATGTGGCCAGCAAAGGGCAATAAGGTGACTTTTTTTGCCCAAGCCTGAAGGCACTTAAAGAGGCCTGTAAAAGGTGCTTTTTATGCATCTTGATACACTGTATATACCCTTTCGGTTTGTGGATATCTGCTTCAATAAAAATATATTTGTTTCTGTTCTAAAAATTGTCTTGGTTCCTAGAAAAAGCAACGGATGAAAGTCCTGGATTGCTTCATATTCCTTTAAAATGTCACGTCTGCTCAAGGGCCTGCGTGACATTTTCATATTTAGTAGAGCTAATTAGGTGAGGCAGTTTTTTCAGCTCTGTCTATTTAATCATCATTAGCCACATAACATCAAGCAACACCTGCGGGTAGAATCCAAAACTTCATGAATACAAATAAGAGCATTTCTAACATCAGTCCATAGACCACACAAATACTGATTAGTATCATTGTTAGTCACAGACTGACTAAACCTGGGGAATTCAGTGGCAGGTAGAGGCCGGCACGGTATTTTCCTGTAAAATTCCACAAACCTGATTAAGCTAGTTCGCTGTTTACAGAGTAACCTCCTCATCAGAAAAGTAACATGAGTCACCAGATTTCTGAACGAGATAGCAATGATTCACCATGGCTTGTCTTGAATGAGAAGTGGCCTGTCAGCACCCATCCCTGGCACTGACCTTGTTGCAACATTCGCCTGGATTGACCAAAAAAAGAGTCAGCAACACCGGCATCACATGAGGAACAGAGCAGAAGAACTGATGGTAAATTTCTCCTACCTACATTCTGCACCTCACATCTGTGAGTCTTCCGGATGGTTCTTTCCCTTCATTCCTGCGAACATCAAAAGCTATTTAGAGAGGCTCCCTGCCTGTGAGGGAGGAGATTTGTCTATCTTGTGTAAAATTGTGTAATTTTTCCACTGTAAAACTCAAGAGAATCATTCCTTAGAAGCACTAAATTTCCAAGTAAAAATCAGCATCAGCAAATGAGTAGCAAAGTCATGCAACAGACCGTGTATCTTGTGTGCCATATGTTCATTTGATATGAGTTAGTTTGCTTTTTATTCAATTTATATGTGGTTAAAGTCATTAGGTGACGTTTTTAATTAAAAAATTCATCTTCAAATTTTTCCATTCAAAACCATCCTTAATTTCAATCCGTGATGGGATTCTTAACAAGAAATATAATATCACCAGCGAGCCAAAAAAGAAAGGGCGGAAGGATTTGACTCTAATAAACAACTGAATACCTATTTTGGAAATTCAATCACTCTGAATACTTACTGTTGAAATACTGCATTGGATTATTTTACCTTGATAAGGGAAGTCTCACATTTTGCTGTCTTGAAATCTTGGTTTAAATGTTTTTTTAAGAAAAATTCAAGTGTCCAATATTCAGAAACTACATTCACATTGCTTAAATAGTCGTTTCCTGAACTATAAATTCAAGTCAAGTCAAAAAACCAGGTTGCTCTAATTGTACTGGTGAAATTAAGATACCCACATTCAAGATTAAAAATTCTAACTTGAATATTTGAGCTACAGAGGATAAACAATACAGAATCAATGGAACTGATCAGACCTCTGTGCTATCAGGTATAATGTTCTTTCAGTAATGTGATCCAAGACTAATTAGCCACTGGAAGCCCTGCACATTTGAATTTTAATTTTAAATATTTAAATTCTATAAATTTGGGATTTTAATTTTATTGTTCAGTAATAGTTAAATTTTACTGTAAAATTAGGTATTCAATTGCTTTTAAAATTCAGATTATTACAGTCGTTTTTTTGCCTCCATACCAGCAGATTATGAGAGTCTCTTAAAGAGAAAATAGAAACATTTACCAACTCCCCTCCCAGTTTTCCTTACAGTCATTTAAGATTTCTATTGTTAACTTGACGTTACAGATATCCTGTCTGTGCATTCTTATGATCAAAAGGCTCATGAGCATTTTAACTCTAACTACACCCAACTCCCTAATTTTCCTTTTAGCCGTATGACTCGATGCCAGTTAGCTCATTGAGAACGTTCTAAACTTTTGTAATACTGTAGGTAAATTTTGATTGCTTCATGTACATTCAAAAACATCCAAAGTTTCGTAAAAGTATATTATTTAAAAAGGCAAAACACATTAGTTTTGAAATATGTTTATTTTTTCTTTTTTATGTACACGTTCTGTTCTGTTATGCTGCCATCACCAGAACAGCACAGCTCTGTCACTGTTTGTGGTTTTAGTTAAACATACTCTGCACTTGCTTCAAGTACATTACATAATTAAATTACATTACTCCTTCATTTCAAAACAGGCTGCTACCCCCACATGATATTGTAAAACACATGTTTTTGCATTTCATCTCACGATGGCCCATTCTTGCAAAGATTTCCCTCCCAGTTTGACAGTGACTGCACTTAGGCTGATTGTGTGTCATAAAAGCAACATCTCGAGGCCATTTCAGCGACAGAAATGAACATCTGTTGTGCCTCCAAATTACAGATGTTAGCTGACTTCCATACAGCTCTGTGTGGTGTAAGTTGTGCAGTGCATTTGGAATAAGAAAGATGCTAGAAGCAGTGGAACAACTCCACTCTGTGGCAGCAACCAGAGCAAAAAGGAATTATAACATAGCTTGGAGACATGCAGATGGAAGGTTGAACATGAGATAAAGTGGGAGGATTTAAATATTGGACTTTCTTCTCTCTCTCATCATTGCAAAAAAAAAAAAGCCTGAAGCTTCTCACTTGCCCGGTGCTGGATGACTGGAAGTCTCAGCTGGGATGAGACAAGCCTCACAAAATCCATATCCGCTGATAGGCTATTGTATGATGACAGCTGGAAAAACAGCACTGAACACTTGTGCTCATCCAGTGCGCTGACACAAGTTCCAACAATAAGACTGATGGAAAAACAATCCCTGGATGGGTGTAAAGTAACTACACATTCTGACACATGGGTGCACTGAACAGTGCCTCCAAACTTCAGTTCAAGGAAACTTGTCAAAGAATCAAACACTTAACATGTACAAGGTCATGATAACCATTTATACATTACATAATACAGCACATCATTTACTTTTAGTCCATAAAATCACAATCAAATAACATGAGGATCTCTCACAAAGAGCTTCAAAGGAACTTCATACCACCGTGTATATATATATATATATATATATATATATATAAATATAAATAATATTTACTATATATTTCTATATACACTATACAACAACTTCTACCTAACCCTAATTAAATTATTCTAACATGAACACAAATAATACCAAGTCATTTTTGTACCCATCAGCTGTTGTATCTGGTATAAAGCTCTTGTTATTGTCTTGTCTCAAATTTCATTTGAAAAAAAAAAAATGTAAATTAATTCCTGATTTGTATTAGTGCGTATGTCTGATTTGAATCAGTTCGTTTTAGTCATCTGTTCAAAGAAAACCAGAAAAACTCCTAAGGATTTTGAGTGAGAAAATTCTGTTAATTCTTAAGCAAAAAATAAGAAAATGTAAAAACTCACTGGATTACTGGACAAATGCACTGACAAAGCTGAAAACATGACAGTTTTCTTAGCTCATGAAAATGTGATGTTTTGGAGACACACAGTACAGCTGTTGCAAGCAGGGACTACATGCTGGGATGTTCCTTGAAGTCCTGACACTTGATATTTCAGAGCTGTCCACCCAACAGCTAATTTTTTAAGTGCAAAAACTGAGCAAATTCACATTGTCTGTCCTGCAATGGTCTTGTAATTTCTATCCTGAGTATAATTTTAAGAAAACACAGCTGATGAATATTTTCCATGGCAGGTTTTCAAATCGACACCAAGGGGTTTTCAAAAATATTTGCAGCACTGAAAATAACCAGTCAGATACAGCGTATTTATGTTTTTTCCCCTGCGCTTTCAGAAAAGCCTCTTTGTGCAGAAAACCACAGACATTATAATGGAGTCGAAGTAAATTAACTGCAATAACGTTGAAGAGTCTGATGGGACAAAGTCTTATCTCACTGAACATCCAGTCTTGCTCTGTTTTCTGTTCACTGTGTCTCAGCTGTGTCATGCATAGAGACGATGGCCTCCTGTTTCCTTTGCCTCTTGCGCCTCAAGAGCAAGACAGCCAACAAGAGGAGCAGCAGGAAGCCCAGCGCTCCCCCGATGAGTCCTGCTTTCAGAGGCAGGCTTTTGTCACCGGGAGGATATTCTACACATGACCCATTGCTGGCTCCACCGTCATTCACTGCAACCACACAAATGTCTTTACAGTGGTTTATATCCCCCAATGGACTGCTCCTTCGGTCCTTCCCAACCATCTGCCTCTCTTTCCCACATACTGTCACAACATAACCTTTGACATATGAATTAGGTGCACACCACTGAATAACAACTTCCGACCCGTTCCAGGACACTGATTTCAACCTGGGAGCCTCTGGAACAATATTGTATGGAGTGAGCCCCGGACACAGGCAGCCAGTGGCAGCTCCTAGCTCAGCACAGCTGTGATTCTCCAAACAGGGATCGTAGTTGCATTTCTGAGGCCTCCCTCCATGTGGAGACACTGCTCTGGGTAGAATAGTTTGGACTATGTCCTCAAGTTGAGTGTAATCTTCTGTAGTAAACAGAAGGGCCTCATTCGAAAACCCACCTGGGCTCAGGGGTCTCATGGGATTTGTCCCTGTCATTCGTGACATCATAGGCAGGGGAGAGTAGCCTCGGATGAAAAGTTGGCTGATGATGGCCAGGATAAAAGGAAGATCTCTGCTGGCAGCCATCGTGCTGTCTGGAGATCAGAGAAAGTAAAATTCAGTGTGTAGGGAAATCTGTTTTTTGCATAGCAGTGAAAAGTATCATCCCCTTGCGTTTCCAGCTATGTGTACTTTCAGAGTCGGTTTCTTGTTGCCTTGAATGAAAAAGCCTGAATGAGGACATAAAAGTTATTTGTTCCCTGACCCTGTGTCTTTTGGATATTATATGACTGTGAGGGAAAGACTGTGTTTCGGTTGGAAAATAAAAAAATCTCCATAACTTTGAAGCATACATTTCTTAAAACTAGAGCACACTGTTTGAATCTTGAGTAAGCAAATGAAAAAAATGTGGAAACTTAATTAGTTGAAATGTATCATTCTGTCAATGATTTATGGTCTTGTATACAGAGCTCCTAGGAATAATCCTCATTTGTTAAGCTTTGGAGGTACTTGACACTAATTCGGCATTCCAGGAGGTTTTGCGCAACGGGTCTAAATGCCTACACACCCAAGATACAGGCAGCCCCCTCGCAGCTGGATCAAGTTACAGTGAGGCCACATTTTCGATTTCCACAACAATCCACGCTAACATACCTGAAATAGGCTCTGTGGTGAAGAGTCATAGAGAGATATCAATGAAGTCCATTTAAAAAAAAACAAACACAAAAATAAGTCTGTGTTTAACTGCATGAAAAACAGAGCAGGCATCCCCCCTGAATACTAATTTACCTTATGTGCTTTGTTTTTGCCACAGCTTAACTCTATTTGCTTGTGTAAAGAGTGAAAATGTGTAAAATGTTACAAGATATTAGCTTACCTGTTGCTTGCAAAAGTTTGTAGTCTTTATCAAAATGTGAGGGAGCTCCTTTCTCCTTGTCTTTCCTCCACTTGCTCCCTGTCTGGTTCTCTCCCTCTTTATATGTTTTCCCTCTCCACAACAACAGCCCCCCCCCCATTCCCGGTCCTGCTGCACCAGCTCCACCTCCCTCCTTGCCAAATTGTTTTGTAATGTGAATGACTGAGTCAGTGAATGTGCATGCTATTAGTGGCACTAATAGAGTCTGCTATTAGTTGCATGTCTGTCATCTTATTTGTGATGAAATTAACCGCATGAATTCTTGGTGCATTCCTTTGCAGTGGGAAGGTTTTTTCAGAGCATGTCTCACTTATTAATGAGTTGTTATTTTCCTTTTAGGGGTGGGGGAAATTGAATAACATGGGAGGTTTGCTATGTCAGTTCTCTTTGTTGATTCATAGGAATTTGTCAGGCATGACATATGTTAGAGTCTGCAGACAGCCTGAACTTCTAAGACGCCTAACCTTTCATCCGAATAAAATTTATGACTTAACTGGAAACGGCGCAGCAAACCTGAAAGGACCAAAACTGTTGTGCAGTTGGCTCCATAAAGACTGGCAATGAACCTTACTGGATTTATTCCCGGAATGACACGAGACGTGTGGAATTCCCAAACTGCTCCGTTTCTTGAAAAAAAAAAATCAGAAATGAATTAAAATAAGAGGTAAAATAACAAGGGGGTGGTAATTAATTTGAGACACCACCAACATCACAATAAGGAAACTTCACGCAGTGCCTCCAGTGTCTAGGGATGAGAGGAACTGAACGAGATGTTTTGTTGATGTGACAAAAGCCACTTTATGTGATAGCTGAGGCTTTACATCCAGCTGTACACTCACATATCCACTCTGCTTCTGTGTTTAGGCTGCACAAAAAGTGACCGCAATTAGCTCGCATTGTCCTGTGCCAGAGAAATTCACAAAACTGATGAAGTTATCTCAGTCAGCTCTGACTGATTAACAACAGCTCGGTGAAAGCTGTTTTAACTGATGTATCCTATTCCTGCCACGGTATAGTTCCTGTCCCTCATGTCATTCTGCTGGAACCAGTATGTTGACAGGTAGAAACTTGTGAATATCTAATTTTTCCCCGACATAAAAATTGTACGACCTTTATTTCTTTTATCATTATATATTTACAGGTTCTTTTTGACTTTCTTTCTTCCGTGTATGTGAGTCTATCTGGGGGTGAGCGAATGTGTTTCCGGTCTAGGAAAGAACATACAAAAAAGAGTGTGGGTGTGTGGAGGAGAGGCATGTATTCGCATCTAGGATGTGTGTGAGTAATGGCATGTTTATATGTTGTGTAATATGGGTTGGTTTTATGTATAACATGTGAATCTAATACTGATAAACATGTATCTATTTTTACCCGTGTTGTTAATGGTAAAGCACCTGTTCAGCTCTAGCAGAGTGAAAAAGAAGCTGAGACAAACATTTTTACAAGTAAACAGGAAAAAAAGATGGTGTGGCGGGAGACTAGGATACAAACTTGGAGTCACGGAGGAAGAAATATTTCACTAGAAACAAGACTAATTCAGGCAGACGCGAACTGTTTGTTAGCGTGATACATAAGCCCACAATAAACAATCCCTCTTTGTCACGGACCATGTCATTTTTCCCCACCCCACTCAGCTTTGGCCCACTGACCCCCTTGAATGAGATAAAGGTGATCTGTAAAAACCAGCATTAACAAGCCAAGGTTTTTTTTTTTCTGTATTCAGTTCTTTTTTTTTTTAAACTTCATTTCATCATTAAAATATCCAGCACTGCAACACACATTCTCATTGACAATGTAATGGATCCTGCAGCCAGTTCATTCACCTCACCTTTCTGAACAACCAATAATAACGTGAAAAAGTGAACCATGGATTTATACTAAACAGGCGCTCGGTGTTTCCGAGGTTTGTGAGGAGCTTTTCCAACGGGAAATGATTAGGCCTAATGTAGGGCTTATTGCACGGCCTCTGTACCGTTCACTAATAAGTCAGTCAACAGTGCCCCCTAGAGCCGACACCAATGATCAGAAGCAACACGCGCATTCACACACGCAGACACGTACTTGAAACGTGACTCTTGGCTGTCTCGAGCAACAGAGCCAGACTCGGCCCGTGGCCGTTCAGTGCTGTGACTGCGTGTGCGTGACATGAAGTCGTTCGCATGGCGGATTGCGCTGCTATGAGCGGATCGTCTGCGAAGCACTGGCGGGTTTATGGTACGTTTGGTCCGGTTGCGAAATGGAAACAACCGGGCCACAGCGTCTTGCATTTCAAGCGCAGCCTCCGGCAGACCGTCGGTGTGGAGTAAACGGTTGTAAACGGTGTCCTCCACGAGTTCCCGGGTTGGTATAAGCCGCAGAGAGGTCGGCGGCCTGCGGGGGCTCTACATTTTGAACCCTGGAAGCGTAATTTTAAACTTCTTTCCCCCCCCCAAATGGCTGCTGCACCACGATACTATTGGACATTTCCATCCCGAGCTCTGACTTGCAGGCTGACGAACGGGCTGCATATTACTCTTGTACACGAACTCAACTGCCGGCTCCCTAATAAATACATTAGTCAGACTTGAAAGTCAGGCCTTAGTAAAAGAAAGTAACTACAAGTAGCCTAGCTACCAGGAGCGCTCAGAAGGGCACTAAATCATATACTATACTGCCTGTTATTTAATACAATACAACAATACAAAGTGCTGTGATAATGTTGCATTAAATGCGCAACAAAAACCAATATGCTGCAAAACAGGTCTAAAAAACAGAAAGGATAAATACTTATATAAATCATTAAAGGCTACAATGGCCTATGGTGACGACTGTGTCTCTAATTTAATGGATTTATTGGTGGATTAAAAATATTCATGTTTAAATTGTTATATAAATCCATCTTTTTTTGTATTAATGAAATACCTAGTAGTTTTTGGATAAATCAGTTCATTTGGAAAAAGAGAAAATATTTTATTCATTTGTGTTTTTATTGTCCAAGTATAAATGAATGGTGTCCTATAAAACCCCTTACATGACGTTCCTCCATACTGGTTTAACAACAATCTTTAAAAGGGAACTCACTCCTGTCACTCTGAGAGTTCAGTCCATGTTTAGTGGCTCTGTATCTTGATCAGCCAACTGTAAACGGATCGGACTGAATATCAGAAGGATGAATGGAAATGAATTTGTCAATTTCACCAACTTGTGCCTGCTGGAGAAATATTGAACGTGCGCACACAAAAGATGAGGCTGGATTTTTTTTTAATGTACAGTAGTAGATCGCAACTGGTCATTTTGTGAATGTGGTGTTTAAAAAACACATTTTATGAAATATTAGATTTTTATTAGATCAATGCAAAAGAACGTTTTAATATGCAAGAATGAAATTGAATTGAAACAAAAATGGCTTGGTACACGGAAGGTAAGTCAATTAAAGAAAAAGGGAAAGCCGCCTGGAATTATCAACACCCGTGTTAAATTTAGGTTCAGGTTTAGGGACGGGGACACAGACTTCACTCTCCCGAGAATCTACTCCCAAGGCTCGGTATCTAACACCACCCTTCTTTGCAATGCTCCGCAGAAGCGATGAAACTCCCTTCATGTCAATACCCAGGGCAAAATAGACGAACCGAGTCGCCGCTTGGATTACATCATCTCAGTGCGACAGGCCTCAGTGTACAGTAGAGTGCAGTCCTGCAGGTAGAAGCTGGAAATGGGCGAGCCGCCGTTGAGGGCCGTGGTACCAGAGTCTCTGAACAATAATGTACGTGAGTGACGCAGTTAAAGACCACCAGCACATTTCTGCCGTAGAGTCACAGTGTTTGCAAGAGTGCGTCTTCTGACCGACTGGCGTCGTTAGTTTCAAAGCTAGCGGGCTAATGTTAGCGAGCGGGGCCAGGCCCAGCGAAGAGTTCACTACAGTGTTTTTGTTAGCAACGCCAGTTAAAGTGCTAATGAGGCGGATGTAACTGGTGACGCGTACCAGCAACAGAAACAACAAAACCCGCGTAAAACAACCCAGTGCGTTAGAAATCCGGACTGTTTTTAGTAGCACACTAAACCTAAGCATAGCCTATAGACGTTAGCTACCTGCATTAACATCATGACTTCCAGGAGGACAGGCTATGCTGGTAGCATGGATTCCTCCCCGTCAAACAGCGGCAGCAGCTCGGTCCACAGTGGAAATCGTAAACAAAGTATAATTAACATTCCCGACAGGACCGGGGCAGAGTCCTGTTATGACCGGAAACCGGACAAGACAGGATACGGAGCTTCGCAGGGCAACATGACTGTAACGTCGCTGAAATCCCGTCTGGCCCCGACCATTCAAACTGCCATGTCCGCTGCAGTGGACACTCTGCTGGGCGAAGTGGTGCTTGTGCTCAATGAGACTCAGCAGGAGCTGCTGCACAAGGAGCAGGAGAATGAAAGACTCAAAGTGCGTCTCGAGGTGTCAGAGAGGGAGTTGAAGACTTTACAGGAGTGCCTGTGTAGTGCTCAGAAGCTCATAGATCAGCTTCAGATCTCATACTCGGGCCCTCATACGATTAATCAGTCGGTTTTCGCCCCATCGCTGTCTTCCATGGCTTCACTGACTTCAGGCTTGGACCGGGACCACCAGAACCCCCGGAATGTGAACGGAGCCGGTGTTGACTTGGGTCTCGGTGGATCTGTGGATGAATCGCTTCATGGGTTTGAGCCCAGAGATGACTACAAAATGTGCCAACTTTCAATCCAACCAGATGGCTCTGTAACTAACCACGCTATGGACTCCTTCGCATCCGACACTTCTCACATGTGCTCCGATTCCAGCAGGCCAGGTAAATACAAAGTGTGTGCTGTTGTGTTAAACTGTAAACTGTGGGATTCCTGAGAGTCCAAACAAATGAATCAGTAACTTACCGTAAATTGACACATGGATTCATTTCTTTATTATAATCATACTTCTATATTAACTGTCCCTGCTTGTTTGGATTTGTCTTTTAGATGAGAGGCAGTCTCAGGGACCAGGTGGAGCATCCAGGTTTGAGATTAAAGAGGAGCAGGGACCAGCTTCAGGCTCCGGGCAGCCCAGCAGGAAGGAGTCTGGGTTGCGTAATGACAACAGAGTCGGAGACGGAGAACGATCGACCCACAACGTGGGTGACCTTGGATACGTTCAAGTTGCGGAGGGAGGTTCTCAGCGTTCCTTTACTCACCCCCTGCGGCACCAGAGGCCTGTGCGCGAATGCAGCGCTGCCATGCAGCAGGATGGACTTGATGGACAGAAAGTGTTGGCTAGGACTTCTGGAGCTGGAAGAGGAGACAGTGTTTCCCCGGGCAGAGCAGAGGACTCGGCAGGACCTTCAGCCCCTGACACAGCAGGTGAGCCCTCGGGAGATCGGCCTCACCACTGTCTGGAGTGTGGAAAGACCTTCCGCTTGATCTCCAGCCTGAAGAAGCACATCCGCATCCACACAGGAGAGAAGCCCTACCCGTGTGGAGTCTGTGGCCGCCGCTTCCGAGAGTCAGGAGCTCTTAAAACCCACCTGCGCATACACACAGGTGAGAAGCCATACTCTTGCTCTGAGTGTGGAAACTGTTTCCGCCACTTGGACGGTTTGCGCAAACACAGGCGCACGCACACCGGAGAGAAACCCTACGTGTGTGCCATCTGTGGGAAGCGCCTGAGCCGCCTGCAGCACCTCAAACACCACCAGCTCATCCACACCGGAGAGAGGCCGTGCTGCTGCCCCTTCTGCAACCGCAGCTTCAAGGAGCCTGCAGCGCTGCGGAAACACATCCGCACGCACCGGGAGGAAGGTGGTCACATGGGAATTGGTGCCAGTGATGACACAGACCCAGATGCCATGGATGACATAAACAACCTCCATCCCGCAGCTCCATCCCCTCAGATGAGGTTTGGGGAGTGGGGAGCAGAGGAAGACGACAGCTCAGTTGTGGACTGTGTGTAGGGGATGATTAGAGGAGTAACTGTCGGTTGGTAATCTTACCATAAAACATGGAATAAGGTGTTCCTCTAGTTTAACATGATGGATTCCATGCTGTTAGAGTGAAGAATTGGGCTACGTATAACACTAGCCTAAGTTTTGTTTATATCTGACATTTTCATGTTTTCATGTCAGCAGCAAGTATTTCTTTTTTTCCCGGACATTAATCAAGCAGCAGCAGTAGAGTAAAGGTTGTTCTTGGCACAGGCATTTGCTGGTTTTCCAGCTTCCCGACAATAATTTGGGAAATTGATGGCAGAAGTGGACAAGATTTGGTTCCCCACTTTAAAAATATAAGTGTTTTGAACACTCACTCAACCATCAACTGAGTCACTGCTGCTGCTGCCGTTTAAGATTGTCCCCACCTGGAACATTAGTCAGGACAAGCTCTAGACATGATTTTCTAAAAAAAGCTTTTGGCAGCACACAGAGCTGCTCAAGTATAGTACACAGCAATAGATGCATAGTGCTGGTTCATGCCTCATGTGTAGGACAAACCATGTTCATTGTGTAGCTGGGCATTTTTGACTAAACCCATTATCACAGTATTATGGTTCAAGTTTTTGATCTTGGCAGAGTGCTCACGTTTGGATCTCTACTATTGGTGCTTTCACACAGTATTTTTTGAATCCAACAGAATCTACAACAGAAACTGAACAACAACATTGTAACTTGATCTTTTTCACTTTCATCCTTTAAGACCAGGAAAATCCAACATTTAAACTGGCACTATTAACCAAAATCCCACTTGATAACAGGCTCCTATTATGATATGGAGATTATCAATATGTCTCCCAGGTCTACCTCAGTACTCATCCTCCTTTTTTAGTTTACTTATATCATCTGATTGCTTTGACTCATAATTAAGATGATTCTATGAATAAGTCTGTTAAATTGTTTCTCCCAGTGATTGTCCCACTGTGGTTGGATGCAGTCACATTTTAAGGACCCAATGCTTATTCAAGACCAAAGCACATTTTTGAATATTATTGTAATGCCACACATGTCACCGTTGTTCTCAAGTAGTAATTAATGACTACAAAAATACTGTAAAAAAAACATTTAATTGACAAAAATAATTCCTAGCTGACATAACCGGGTGGATTTTTGAGTGAATTTACACGGTCATGAGTGTGTGACTTGATGAGGCATGAACCAGTTTGACCCCTCCTCTCTAAGTCCTGCTCTGCTCTGTCTTATCTCTTCTTTTCACTGTGCAGAGCCCTCATCAGTTACACAGTCGTAACATTTTGTCAAGCTGAAGCTATCTGTGTCAAGCATATCTTAAGTTTGAAGATATAAGTACAGGCATTTTATTTTTGCACCAAAACATACTGGGTTATTTCAAGAGATCCAGAACATCAGCTTGCACCAGGATACACAGCTTAAAAGATGTTTTACTGTTTCTCTTGTCCGATTATCATCTCTCTCTTCTGGACCATATCTTAGCATTCCATTTTTGTTTTTGTTTTTTGTTTATCATGCAAGCTGCTACTATATGTCTATAGAACCTTTCCTTTCCCAGACTTATATTATTGTTACCAGCCAGTTACTAGCGATTACTAGCAGACAGACTTTGGTGCTTGCATGTGCATATTTGTTCCTCCGCTGGCAACGATGCCTCCTGGGTGTTTCTGTATATAAGAATGTAGTTTTAGCCATTTTATCCAGTTTAATAAGGGTTAACGTTTGTGGAAAAGTTAATGTGCAACAATTACTTTTTTTTTTTTTTTTAATGTAACGTGCTTTGTAACCATCGGTATGCTAATATACAATGTAAATATATAAAACCTTATTAAATTTCTTCCTGATGTTCTTCCTGATGCTCTGATATGACACGACTGATGCATCAGGTTTAACAACAGAGCATTATTCTTCACAGCCTTTTGAGCTATACTGTAGGTCTCTGGTGTCATTTACCATGTATACTACTACTATAATGATCTCTATGTACATTTACAAGTGTAAGTCATTTTACAAGGCACTCAAAATGTTGAATATATGTAACTGTATACCCACAGTACAATTTGCCAAGGTAGTCTTTATCCCAGATAATCATATTTATTGATTTTTGTATTACATACGGGGGGAATTTGCATGTAGGTTTCAACTGAAATGGCATTCTTTCCCCAACAGGTCAGTGTTAAATGTGAAATGAATTACTTTTTTATGCTTCTGTGTACAAAATATATTCCCTCACATCACATTCATCCTGTTACCTACTGTAAATGTTACTATATTAAAGGGCCTTGTTTGTATGTCTTTTTGCTCTGTGGCTTTCTGTTCAATATATCAAAATGAAGGAGAAGTTTCTGTGAAATAATGAGTTTCTATGCTTTTAGCCAAAAACGCCCATATGAGTCTTACTGATTAAATTTACTGTCAAACTTTTTGAGATCAAATTAAAAACACAGTAAATCAATCTAGCAGTGTGGCAATTCGCTCCAAGATGAAACCACAAGTACATCCTAATTTTAGATCATTCCATCTGTTTATTCCAGCGTTATACTTCAGTTTGAGTTACTACATTTCATTGTATCGTGGCAGGAAAACCCCATTAACCCTGGAGGAAAATTACCACACCGTCTGAAATGTTGACAGTGTAGGTGCTGTGGACACACCCAAAGACAGATCCCAAATCACACCTTACTCTTCTCTCAGTGCTGAGTAATGGCAGCTGTTTTCACACACACAAACTGCTATCTGAGGCGGCCTTTGGTGTGATTACAGAAGCTTATCAGGTTAAATGGAACTGAAAAACACTTGAGCATATAGTGGCATGTTATCCATAGTACCAATAACTTTTGTGTGATGCTTTGGTATTGCCTAGTTCCTTCTTTCCAATTCCAAAAGATACATAGAGTATGCTGCAAACTTCCATACAGGATCTTCATGGTTTCATCTTAATTTGCAAGTGCCTCCATAGTTTTGAAGGTTGTCTAACATAGCGCAGAATAAATGACCTCCTGATTACATCGCAGCTTTAAGATATGTGTCGGTTTGCGATCATACTGTACTTAATGCACTTGGTTTAATGAAGCATCCCGTCACTGCACCGGCTGTATAGATATGGTGAAGTTAAGGCTTCAAGTCATTAGATTATCCTGGTCTTTCCCACCCGGTGTTAACATGAAATACTGTTGAAGACATGTACAAATACAAAATTCAAATAGTACATCGAGAAGATAGTGGTATCACTGATGTACAGTATAGTTAAAATACCATCAATAATGTACAGTGGTATATACAGTGCAGTTTTCTTTAGGCCATTATTTATGCTTTCCTCGATGCAAAAGTCCTAAATGCAGTCTGTCAACTCAGTGATTATACTGTACATAGTTTTCAGATAAATTATCAATTCAATCTGTCTGAAGGGCAAATTTGGGGGTTGTGGTTCCCAAACTTTTTTGTTTGTGCCCTTTGAAAACTATAGAAAGGCAACTCCTGCCCCTTACCAAGGCTTACGCATTTCCTCATATTTCGGATTTGTTTACCTGCTCAAATTGTCTGTTTAATTTGAATGATTTTTAGAAACCCGAAGCGATAAACCCATCCAGTGTTTTACAGGGGAAAAAAATGAAAAGATACATTTACCAACTACTAGAATTGACCAAACAATACACTGTGTAACTACTGTATTACCATGCCTGTGCAACAATGTTTTACGATTTAAGACATGACTATGGTAATGGTTCTTAGCGCTGTAGTGTTTTTGTTGCTGTTTCAGAAGAACAGGAACTGCTGCAGAAATATCTGAAGTCGCTATGATAAACCACTGTTTCTTTAACTTTTACTGAGACCCAGTGGATGGTAGGCAAACAGAGACTCACGTGGAAGGAAGCAAACTCGTTTCGATGAAACAGACCACAAATGGGAGTTACGATGACTTCAAGCTGAAGCAAGTGATGTGGAGGGCACTGGAACACAACATTTTTCCTGAATGCATCAGTGGAAGCTCACGCAGTGCAGAGCACATGATTCGTGACAAACGACACAGTGAAGCATCCGAGTGGTTAGAGGGATAAAGGTGCATTTACACAAGTCACACAACAGCTATTTTAGTGACATCAGGAAGAGAGAAAAAAGTAAATCTCTCAGAAAATACTACTGCAAAATAAACTTCACCTGCAGTAAACTGGGTGCAGTATCTGATGCTTATTGGCAGGTTTCACACTATAAATTAGTATAAATTAGTATAGTATGAATTACATTTCATTTTCGAATAAACAGTCGCTGAAAGTAACCCAGTACTTTTACTCCACTGCTGTACGTAAGTACAATTCTGAGGTACTTACTACTTGTACTCTCCTAAATTTGAGCGGGAACTATTGTACTTTTCACTGCACAGCTATGGTTAGTAGTTACTTTGCAAATACTGGTTGATACAAAATATCATGTGTTTATTTACTGTGTGTACACAGTAAATAACTACTGCACAATATGTGAAATTGTTTCATATATTAGTTTTATACCTGTAATAGTTTTATATCCTGGCCTGCTGCAACATTAAAATGCTACTTCTGAAATATTTGTTAATACTTTACTATTCACTGTATAAATACGCTTTATCTGATAGATCAATCCCAAAACATGTGAATTAAAGTGGCTTGGGTCTGCTTGAAATGGTCACTCATGGGATCTATATTGGATTCGAACTGGATTCATTTGACTTCCAGTGCAGTTGGCGGAAAATTTGAAACTGCATAACAGTATTTTCCACCATATCGAAGATGAATATATTCCCCCATCACCTATGACCAGAATGGATTCTGAAATTTCTATACCCAGATCCCCCTCCCACTGGCCTTGAAGGGAGTGAAGACTTGTCATATTTTCTTTCATTGATAAAGAATATGTTACCTACCTTTCCCTTTCTGGAAGATGCGGTTTCAATGACTGAGTCTAGGAGTGTGTCTGAGGGCTGTGAAATGAGGAAATGAGTGATATTTGAAGAGAAAACACACAAATTTCCCCGCCCGGGGATCAATAAAGTGTTATCTTATCTTATCTTGTGAAGCTGCAAATTTGTTGAAATTCTGAAGAATTGTGACCTGGAGATATTGAATTTCCGAACATTCACATATATAAATATATGATAAGCCAAATAAAATAAGCCGTTTATGAACACGTCTTTGAAAGAACAGACCCCCATGACTGGGCCAAGCCCTGAATAAAGCATCTGTCAAATGTGGCAGGAATGCGCGGCTCTTTACAACTGAAGGGAGTATTGAGAATATACAGATCTCAAAACTGTCTGAATTGTTTACAGATATTTATAGAATGAATAAAAACTGGGTTACATGTTTAATTGGCTGTAGGCTGTGAATATAAAATGCTACTTGCATGTTAATGCATCTGTAATAGAGGGGCCATTTTGCTGCATTGAGAGTATTTATATTTACTTTTGACCCTTCAAGTGCATTTTGCTGATCACTTTTATCCAAGTAAAATTTTGAATGCCAGAGTTTGACTTGTGTTTATATTGTGGTATTGAGAATTGTACTTTATTAAAGGCTATAAACACTTCAGAAAGACAAAGTTCCTTCTCTATGTTAACATCTGTTTTTATCTCTAGGTTGTGTAATAGGGTTGTTTATTTGTGTTTGTCATTATTGTCTGATGCAATAAGTAATGCCACCATTTCAGTTTCAGAGGGGAAGTAATTATATTGTACTAATAATACTCAGGGACGGTTTATTTGTGTGTGTGTCTTGGCAGCCGCTGATGCAGTGATGGCGAGTAGCAGAGGCAGAGAGAAATGTTAGAGCGGCCTGTGAACTCTCCGTAGGCCCATGCAGTCATTTCCTCAGTGACTGAAAGTAAACACTCTCGCTTTTTTTCGGAGAGGAAGTGACTCAACTCTCTTTGTCTCTTTCTCACTTTTGCCCCTTGCCCATGTCACCCCAAACACTGGCTGGCTCACGACATCCTTACAGTGGTGCAACTTCACATTTTTATTAGCACATTCACTTTTCCCAGGCATACCAGTGTATGACAGGAATGCAGTGAGGTTTTGCTGTGGAGGCCTTCTGCTCTCTGGACCAGCTAAGCTGGAGTCTGTTTCATTCAGAGTGGACGGAAGCGGGTTTGCGATATTATTTGGTCACATGCACGGTTTGCAACGATATAAAACAGTAATTTGTTGCAGTTGTTGGAAGAAGCGCAACAGCCAAAACTGCAGGCACAATAAGTAGGGAAGTCCTTCAGTCATGTACAGTACTACACTTAATAAGAGTTTTAAGGTTCTTGTGGTTGTTTCTGTCAGTGAATCTATATATACATGACTTTATTTCATTACATTATGGTTTTATTTAGTAGTTTACCAATTAACAGGGCTTTCTGATTGATCAGTATGCATAGCTCAGTCACATGCTCATACATTGTATTTTCTCCCCTCATAAGCTCTCATCAGACACAAAGGTGTAGACAGCAATATATTACATGTCAGGATTTCTTATTTTCAGAGTGACACACACAGCTGTGCAGCTATGATTTGCAGAGTGGGGTCTGTGCGGGGGCAGCAGAGGAGAAGACAGGAGAGAAGGGTGTGTGTGTGTGTGTCTGTGTGTGTGTGTGGGGGGGGACAAGGAAACCACTTTAAGCTTTGCTGCTGCGCCGCCTGGCTGGCCAGCTGCCAGGTTTCTCCAGAGAGGGTTGGCTAACCCCTTCTCCTCTCCTCCCTCTCCTCCCTTCTTTCTCTCCCAAACCCACATACGCACTCTCTGCAGCTCTCCAAAGCGACAGGCGAGAAGAAGAAGAAGGAAGAGCCACAAAAGCGGGGGTAACTTTTGAAACAACGGCCAAGAGGGCACCAAGAGACTCTAAAGATGCCAAGCGTGGCGGTTTTACAGACGGATCACTTGGGTACGCGAGGAAAGTGATTTTTTTTTTTTCTTTCCCCGTAAGGAGAGAAAACAGGAGGGAGGACGCGCTTTTTTTTTTTTTTTTTTTTTTTTTTTCCGCCGCATGAGACGTCAAATATCTGCCTCGGTTAACAAAGCAGGCGCCTTCGAGCTGGAGCCGAGCCCCTCAGCTTGTGATTGAATGTCCCCGGGTCTCTGTGGAGGGCAGTGAAGGATGCCAGGATGCCCTCTCTGATCTCCCATCTGCTTGTCATCTGGCTGAGCGTCCACAGGCTGGTGTGGTGCACGGAGCGCTCCTCCACACGGGAGCGCTTCAAGGTGGTCATCGCTCCTCTCATCTGCAAGCGGATCTGCCTGAAGGGACAGTGTCAGGATACCTGCGAGCAGGGCAACAACACCACGCTGATCGCGGAGAACGGGCAGGCGGCCGACACGCTCATCGGACAGGGCTTCAGGGTCGGTGAGTGCGAGGCTGCTGGAACAATGCTCTTTATTTATGAGGGGATATAACTAGGCCGCTGCGATTAACTAATAGCGCTGCCCTGACCTCCGGGTTTCTAGTTTTTCCCCCTGCAGAGACGGACAGGGGCCTGTTTGGTTGCTTATGAATGGACGTTTTGTGGAGGTATCTGTAAATACCACCTGGCATGAAAAAAAGTGACATATCAAAATAATCAGACAACCCCCTAACAACTCTCTATCGCTATCTGTAACAGTGCAACATATTCCACGATCACATGTAAAACCTTGCTGTCAGATCGGTGAAGTGTAGCTGAGTAAGAAGTACGACTTTTGCCTCTGTCGTGAAGTAAAATGTCTCTCAAATAAAATACTTTATCAAGAAGAGCACACATACCGTATCACAAAATGGTATTTCGGTCCAGGGCATGTCCTCTGTGACTGTACCACCTTTGTTTAACCCTGTCAAAAATATAAACTATGACCTCCTGTGAGTGATTAGCCAGGCCAACATAAACCCATAGAGACAAATATCAAGGAGATATAGGCATCATATCGTAGCTCAGTGTAATACAAGCTACTGATATCCACCATGGATTCATGGCATTAACATTTATTTCAAGTGGGTATAAACTCTGCTTTGCAAATAAATCTTCGGTTAAGATGAGGTGAGGTGGGTTTACCCTCCACTGCACTGAAGGAAAATGTTCCCATATTACACTTTAATTAGTGAGGCATGTCTCATTACATAGCATATAAATGTACTCTTAAGATCTGTACCCCCCCCCCCCACTCCAGTGTCTGGTTGGCATGAGTGGAGCCTTTCTGCGCTGTATCAGATCAGCTGTGGTGAGGCATGGAGCCTTGCTGTCTAAGTCAGTCTCTTGCCCAGAACTGGCTCTCACCGGTCCACTTTCCTCCTACCCGCTCAGTGTAGAGAATGAGATCCTCAGCGAGACTTATTACTCGTTCAGAGAGGTTCAGCTGTGATGAAGTGAGCGTAAAACTGGTAAAGGAGCTTCAGCCTCTCACTGACGTCTCTGTAGTGGACATTGGCGTCCCATAAACGATGGTCCAAGTCATTTCTGTCTTTGTATCAGCAGAGGCTGATTATTAGTCACTTTGTTTTTCTCTGTTTCAAAATATCTGAACATGGCACGATATAAACCCTGTGTTCTTAACAAAACTAATACATTAACTACTACATTACACTACGCTAAAATAATAAATTACAGATGATAACAGCACTTCAGAGGCAGCGGTACGTGATGCAACGGCTTCATATTTCCGTGGACATCACATTGGTGCCAGAACCATTTTCCATTCTTTTCTTTCTTACAAAAAATAGAGCACATTCGAATGAACTGCTCCTCATAACTCAAATCATAACATATCTTTCTACCTTTAAAATCCCCATTTTTTCCCCCCACTACATTCTTAATTGTGATTTTGTCCAGAGTTTACCAGTCGCTCTGAATGATAACACATGTTTTTATGTTTGGATTTTAAAGGAGAAGCTTAGATACAGTACTACTGAATGAAAAATGGCTCTTAAGCAGTGCCTTTTGTCTGTAGAAATACAACAAGGAAGTCAGGAAGAATAAAGCATAAGACAGTTATTGACTCTAAGGTGCATGGTTGTGGTGCTTCTTACGGTTATCACACACAGTTTTTGCAGTACAGAGGAGTTGTAGTTTGTCATACAGATGTAGTCTCTCCAGCTGTTTTCTTAGGTATGCCCATGTGGAAGTAAGCAGTCTGGATTTAATCGAGGTCAAGTGAATCCTGCTTGTAGCGCCGTGACAGTACTCTTCCTCCTTGACACCGTGTAGAGTCGGGAGAGCTGGCTTAGATACCAGGCCTCCCTCTTCTCCTCCGGTTTCTTTGTGTTGCGTCACGTTTTGGGGCTTCCGTGGCAAGTAATTCAAGAAAGACATTTTAAATTCCAGGAATACATCAGGGTGCTTCACATTTGGCCCCGGATAGTGAAACTGCTCTACAGTCACCTGTCTCCAGGGTTTCACAATCAAAGTATCTGAAAACAGACCCTGGCTGAGTTGTACGAGTTTTTGCAGCAGCGGATAGTGGGTTTGACCTCAGCTTGGAGAGGAGATGTGTGATGTTCAGTGTCAGGGCTGGAATGTAGTGTGGACAAGTGGAAAATTCTCTCTGCTGTGTTAAAAGGGCCATGGCTGTAGCAGCAGCAATATGAAGACTTTTCCATATTTGAGTGGTTGTGACGTCAGCACAACCAGGCCAAACCCAAACCTTTCCTCAAAAGAAATGCAGTTCCTGTCACTATGTGGAAGTGCAGAAATACATTTGTACATCTGTGTACTTCGATATGCACAAGGACTTCCACAGTAAGGTAAGTACTTTTCTGAATTTGGCTGGCCTTTGGCGGACAGGCCAAGAAGCAGTCAGGTTTTAGTGGTGATCTGGATCCAGGAATCCTGCCAACAGATGAAGATCATTTTTATGGCCATGACTTCGAAAGTAATAGAAAGAGAACCTGTTTGAAAACGACCTTTTTTTTAACCTTCACAGCCCAGGTTGACATGATCCAGTGACTGAAAACATGGGGATGACTAACACACTAACTGGGGACGTTGCTGTTACATAGTATACGTCTGCTCCACTGAAATATTTAGAAAACATATAGCTAAAATCCTAAGGGAATGTTTACAGGATTGTAAATTGATTTAAACAAAAATTTCAGTGAAATAACGGATGTCCCAGGGTTAAACAGTTGGAGAACACACTGGAGAACATGTCAGTGTTGGAAGAGGTCTGTGCTTCCAGGGAGTTGTTTTCACATTATTTACTTTTTCTGACCAGCTGTCTAAAACCGAAAGCATTCCATTTACAGTGACATGAAACAGAACCAGCGAATGTTTCCTTAGTCATGCTGGTGGCGTGATCCATGACTTTGGTCTAAACTGAAATACCGACACATATATTGGATGCGATTGCCATGAAATTTGGTTCAGACATTCATTTTCTCCTCGGGTTGCATTTTTCACTAAAAATAGTAGCCCGGAAGGCGCGAGAGTCTCAAAACAGTGCACTTGTGGGCTGAGAAACAAAAACAATCAGCCGAAAGACATCAAAACGCTCCATGCAAGTCACTATGAGCAATGCCTTTCACATTATATATATACATTTAACTCATACTTAATATAAACTTATTGATTAAAGCTTTAGACATTTACTCTGTCAATTGCTGTCACTTGTTCCAGCAATATACTGGAGTAGATTTGTTTGCCTGCATTCATGAGCTTCCTTATTAAAAAAAAAAAAAAAAGTTTATTCACGAACATCAATCATCTTAATTTCATTCGAGCCATAAATGTAAGTTATGACATGTTTGATCTGCACAGTGTGTGATTATGCTGTCCCAGTCTGAGACAGACAGACAGACAGACGACCACCCAGATGTTCAGCAGAGCAGATCCTCTCAGTCTGCTGTACATGAGGACAAATCACCTGAATGACAGATCGCTTTGTACTTTATGACCTATTTGAGAGAGCTTCTACTGAGCTGTAACACTGCACTTATTGTCAGTGATTACAGAATATCTGTTATGGTTAAGCAAGTAGCAATTAGACTCAGTACTGGTCTAAATTAATGTACAGTATACACAATACATCATAGCAGTCTATCTGTGCAATCACCATTTTACACATGTTCTCTGAGCTCTACCATATACTACCGTTCATATACTGCATACTTATCAGATTAAGAAACTTTATCATTAACAGATGAACACTTACTTGACGTATTTAAATCTGAATGACATAAATACCATTGCAATTAAGGTAAAATGTGCCAGATATGCTCTGGTCGTATGTTTCCAGGGAATCCACATGTCATTAATAGATCTTTATTTCTCCGTGCACTTCCTAGAACTGATGAACGTAGGGAAACTTCAAAGCCTGGTGAAGGCAGAGGCAATGTTATCATTTATGTCAGGAATAAAAGAATGAGTTCATCTTGTGCTGTTTATTACACTTGAATTTATTATATAGCAAAGCATTCAGAAAGAGTCAGAAGGGATCATGAGATCATGCATGTGACAGTTGGTGGACGTTGGATTGGCAAATTGCAAAATTGTAAAAATCTTGAATGAACTTTGCATGCTGCGATGGCATGTCTCTCTTGAATCTAATCTTGTTTACTGGCAGATGAAGACTGCCTTTGAAATTATCTCCATGTGTTTGGCTTACAAATCATCCAACAGCCAACTTCTTTATTTTTTCTACTGCTCAGCACTTGCGAGCTTGCTGTAAATTGTAGGATAGGGAGAGGAAGAGAATCGGACAATGCTTTTTCGCTTCTTGGGGGCCAGGCGTTTTTGTTTATGTGTATGAAACTGTCTCACACTTTGCCCACTTGTGAATGGAAGAGTTATGCTTTCAGTGGTCATCAAAGATATTCCTTCAAGGTAGGTTATATAAAAATAGTATCTGTAAACATGCCTTGGTTGTTCTGACCGAAGTATGTTTTTTCCAATAACAATAAGCCCAAGTCTAATTTTTCCTTGCTGTTGCTGGCACAGAGGTATCCCATCTGTCAGGCTTACTGACAGCAGCCGCTCAGCTCCCAGACAGTCCTATGAGCTTTATCTGTCCTCTGCATCTCCACAGCATCTCATCTTTAACAGGGCTCCAGACGGCCGGGCTGCTCTAGATTCCCGTCTCTTTCTGGGATAAATAAAAGCACAGGACCTCATGATGGACAGGAAGTGGTCTTATCATATCTAAGTCTGGGCTTGTCTCCCCTAAAATGGACATCATGAGAAGTGGATATGGCTATTTCAGGATTTCCCATGTGGTTCTGTATTTAAAGTGACAGTAGTAGGCCTGTGGTTTGTTTTGGTTTTCCCTTGGCATGGGTCAGAGATCCATGGGAGCCTGAATAAAGAAAAGTCAGTCAAATACAGTAGATGGAGCTGGTTCTGCTGTCTCTCTGTTTAGGAGGTGAGTTTATTTTACCTTTCAAAGCCCTCTGCTCTTACCCAAACACTCTTCTTTCTCTCGTGCCAATCCTGGGGAAGGCGGTCTAACACGGGCGACCAAAAACCTGCAGCACTCCGGATTTTTGCCACAGGTTGGACTGAGCTCAGAGGCAAAGTTGGGCACGACTCCTGCGCTCACACCCTCTCAAACACAAACACACATGCTTGGGGAGGCTCATGCACATTCATGTGCAGCTTATTTATCGTGGAAGCTTCTTACCTTTGGCGTCATGTGTGTTTGCGGGCTGATCTTCAAATCCGTGTCAAGGGTGTGTTTTAATATTTTTGGATGCACATTCTATCACCTCTCCCTGTCTATTTATGCATACTGGGGAAATAATACAGGGGGTTATTTGGGCGTGCCATTTTCATGAACCTTTTACCATTGTTTCGCAAGTGGGACACTATTAGTATGTAGAACTTTCACAGACTCAAATGAAATTTTCTAAGAATAGGAACATGTATGTATCAATGGATTAGGCTTTAAAAAAGCACACCCAGTCATCAAAATAAACAAGGTACAATTCACAGATGGGTAAAAGGCATAAAACATAGTTTCTCCCTACTATACCTTCAAAGCAGTCAGTCAGTTCAACCGTGTGATAAATATGTGAAAACCTTGTGTGTGAATTAATCACAAGGGTTTAAAACTGTCCATTTGTTTCAATTTAGGGCAACCACTCCCAAAAGAAGGGTGGTTGTTACAAGGGGTAAAGCCACAGTAATTTCTTTCTGTATTTACATTTGTCAAGGTTGCGCCACAACAGTAATTCAGAGCAAAAATCCTCATCTTAGCAGGACTTTCCCATGAAATCAGACTCCTCCATGTCATTACTTCCTGTAAAAAAAGCCCATTTGGTTGTGTAGGTTGAAAAAAGCATCTTGGTAAATTCAGTTTGTTAAACAAAGCAGCAATTAGAGGAGTTTTTTTGAATGTCACAAGAGAACAGTGTATGTATTTGCATGTGTGCGTGTACCTAAGTGTCTTTGGTGCTCACGAGTAGTGTACTGAATCCAGCTCAAACAAACAGCCTTCTTTGCCATCTTTAACACTCTCCTCCATTTGCTTAGCAAGGGGGAGAAATGGAGCAGTTATTTAAAGCTGCTCGGAGGAATGCGAGCGCTAGGGACTGCACCCACACCATGCAGGACCCTGTAGCTGTAGTGATTAGCTAGTGTAAACAGAATAACACAGCCTCTGCCAGCGCTGCCTGCTGCCGTGGCCTGAGCGTGTGCAACCTACAGACATTACCTGCTACGCTCTCCAGTGCTAAGTGCTGAGTATCCTGCAGGGCAGGTATCTGACATAATCTCAGCGGAGCACTGTCAGCACTCCTCTACCTGCCTTCCCTCCAGTTCCTATAGCCAAGGCTTTTAGACATTCATTATATGACATCATCCATATTTATGCCAAGATCCTGTCTGACTCCCTGGCTCTCTTTCCAACAAACATCCCTGCCAGAGGAGAGTGACAGGGTAACGCTGGATCTGTGCCCACCCAAAACTAAACTGAAATCGCACCACATATTTCCATGACATGTAAAAATAACATTGTGCCAGGCAAATTTCGATTTCCATTTGGATGATTGCGAACCTCCTTACTAAGATCCATCCTGATCTTCCAGACAATGGCTGCTTCAGTTTCTCAGGATGAGTCTGCTCATCGTCATCGTTGCAGTTCTGTAAGGTTAACAAACTGTTGTCTTAGGCTGACTGTTAGAGGTAATGAATGCCTTTGGTGACGGTGGTCGAGTCTGGAAAATGGCGGCAGTATTGTTTGGATAGCTGAGGCCGAGGCCGCTTAGTTTCGGTGGTTTGATGGAGCACAGAAACCTCTGCAGGGGGAGGAGGAATGCGTACGCAGGTTTGTGTTTTCAAAAGGCAGCGATTATGTCATTTACTCCCAACGTCTGGATCAGCTGTAGGAGTCTGACCCACTTCATACGTTGCTCTTTCTCACTTCGTGTGGTATGTGGTCTCACAGTGCCAGTTGATGGTAGGCGTATTTGGGGATGCGGTTTCCTGCTTTGGAGCTGATGGTAAAGGGAAGCGCGTCATAAAATGAAAGCCGTTCCCCTATTTTTAAAGAGTGGCTCTAGCGGCATGTGTTTACAGCTTATGGGACCCAGTGTTGTTTAGTCAACGTTCTCTCAGGTCACGAGAGATGGTATTGGATAGTAGTAAAACACTACAAAGGGGAATACTCATGGGAATACTTTTTAAACCTAGATTAAATGAAACTTTTGACAATAACATTTAATCAATCAGAGGTGCTAGTGGTGCTTTATTTACACAATATATCTCGTTTGCTTAATATTTACAAAAACCAAAGTGTAAAAATTTCGAGATGAGATTTTACAGTGTCTTAGGTTAGGGACTATTTTTTGGCCAGGTACAGTGACTTCCTGGAATCCCTGTTGGTCGCCTGGCAACCTAGAGGTGACAACAAGATGTATGATGTGATGACAATGATTATTAGCTGATGGACCCAATAAAAGACGCAAGTGAGAAAAGATGTTTGAGTAAATATTTTTTGAAGTGTTATATCAAAATATGCTTGGCTCTACATTAAATCTGAATCAATTTGTGATCATTTCCTCCACTGAAACTCCACTGATATAGGATAAACAGTAGATACAGTGATATAGTATAGAGTTTAGTAATAAAGGGCTGTGTGTTACAAGTCTGAATCTGCACCATGTATCACAGTTACAGTTAAATGTAACAATTGGAAAACTCCGCTTGTGGTAACACAGCTCGTGGTAGTATCACAATGTTTAGTCCTGTATCTGTCTGAGCTGACAACACCGTGGAATTAATCACATGTTGACCAAAAAGTATGGCTTCCATTTTTATATATCTGAATGGTTCGATTCAGACTCGGACTGAATCATAGTGAAAGTGACCCAATGAGCATCACCACTGATTTCGGTGTCTGAATCTTGCAGAGTAGGTAAATTGGTATTTGTAGTTCTGCCAGAATATGAGTGTGTTGAAAGACAGGGACAGATCAGGCCATTGTATAATCTGTATGGTGAGAGATGATGTGTGCAGTAGCTTTCGGTTCAGTGGGCTGGGTTTTTTTTTTTTTTTTTTTTTTTTTCAGCTGTGGTTTGTAGGGCTGTAATTTGTTGTTTTTGTGCTTGGAGGGTGCGGCTGCGGCTGAAAGGACGCTGTGGAGGGAGGGGGCTGACAATGCGTCATCTCCAGACAGGAGGAGTGAGTGGGTGGTCACAGGGCACTCAGAGGGCAACCCTTTCTTTCGTTCTTTCTTTCTTTCTCAGTCAACAAACATACATGCCTGTGCAAAGACTTTTTTTCTGTTCAGCTTGTGAAAAAGGACAGACTAGTATAATTTCCCCACTGCCAGTTCCTTCCATTAGTTTTCTAAAAATATGAAAAATGGCGTCCATCTTTTCATGGACACTCATGGTGTCTCTTTTAAGTACATCCTGTTAGTTACACTAGGCGTGCTGATTTAGCAGTTGGGGAATGTGCAGTATGTTTTTCCTTAAAGGAAAAAAAACTGTCTGGGAATCACAATAATCCCACTGAAACGTCACACTTTCTGCTCTCTGGATTTTACATCTCTGCTTCTTTATTCCCTCACTTTCCCAGATACTGTTTATAATATCTTCCCTCTACCATCTCATGCTGTGAAGAGATCTGTCTTTCTCATCTTGGAGAGAATCATGACATAAAGAAGAAAGAGCTCTCACTCGTATGTAACATGAAGCACTCTTCAGCTTGAAGACAAAGACTTTTTTCCCGTTTTTCTGCCTTTTTCTTTTTCAGTTTAGTTCACTCTTTAGTTGGAGTGAGCGCTGCGTGGGAAAATTATATGCTTCCTGACTGTCTTGGAACATACCTGCAAGCTGACATTCAATATTAAGTTAGGTTTCAAAGGCATGTCAGCAAAGGATAAAGTCAACTTTCAATGTTTTCTTAGCTTAACTGAAGCCTTATATGGGAAAAATGCAGCTATACATTTAATGGCAATACATTGTGTCTTCTTTCACTTTGTTATTGAAAGAAGACACACTGTAAAAAAAGTAATTGACTCACTACTTTGTGCAGATTCAAATCCCATAGATGCAAGATGAGTAATCCTTGAATGGGATCCTGGATAGTTCTGAACTTCCTCCATTTTCTTTGACAAGGCCATGTGGAAAATGAGGTCCATGATACCATAACTCCTTCACATCGACAAGTCCAACCCCCCACCATTCAGCAAGTCGGCCCTGTTCATGCCTCACATTCATTCAGACCACCAAATAACTCTTAGGTGCATTTGATTTTTAATCACACACCACCTCTAGTCTCAGGAATGTGTTAAATCCATAAAGACAAAGGTGTGGTACAAAACAGAAGAGTGGCTGCCTGTGAGAGGCTGAGCTGACTGGCGAGGAGACCCAATGGGCGACTGCGTGTCATAAATTCTGCTAATGAACTCTGAGGTGATGATTTAAAGGGAAAGTCCACTGGAAAGTAAAATCCTTGTTATGATCTCAACTTTAAAGCTTTATGCTCTTTGCAGTGTGTAATGTGGTGCAGTCACTTAACCACAGCGGCTCTCCAGGAGACAGCACACCCTCCGGTTAATAACTCACATGCACAGACGAACACACCCGTTCACATACAAGATCTGCAGAAAACATTAGCCCTTGCATTGCCAGTATGGCTTGAACTTAAATGAAAAAGTCAGATGTAAAGGGGTAGAGTCACTGTATGTTATTATAAGATACAAATTATCCAGTCCTGCTGGAGCTCTGAAGACAAACAGAAATGAGACACTGATTTAAACTTTGAAAATTGGATGCTGTGTGGAGCTGGGATGAACCCCTTTTTGTAGAGTTATTGACTGGATTTTGCCAAAAAGTTTATAACCATCACTGCTGTTAAAATGCAGTTTTTAGCCTTCATTCTGATAAAAAATAAAGGGGACATTTAGGTTGGGAAAATTGTACGATTTTTCCACTTATCAAAACAGACTAATGGATGTTCCTAATAGCTCTGTGTGCAGTTTGAAAGTATGCTGAACAATCACATCAGCCTAAGCAAGGCAATTTTAGTCATTATACATAACCTTTAGTATGATTTTAGTTATCTAGGATCTTTTATTTAACTTGCCATGTAAAGTGTCTTTGAGTATCTTGAAACGCGTTCTATAAATAAAATGTGTTATTATGAATTTTTCATTACAAGTAAACCCAATATGTGTTAAATTAAAATGTATACAGAAACAGGTAACAGGTAAAAATGAATATAATATATATGATACAAGAAGACAGTAACAAAAGAACTGTAAATCAAAAAAAAGTACACCATCTACAATTTATATATATTTTTTCACATCACAAACATTCTTTAGAACATCCTATTAACTATGGAAGTCTACAATTTTCCCTGCTGCTGCTCTTTGCACATGTAAAATTGGACATTTGACATTTGATGATCCGATTCTATGTTTAGAATGATATTAGAGGCTTTGTAAATAATGCTCCATGTGCTCTTTATGCCAAAAGCATGTTCAACAGACCAACAAACTGCACAGAGACACGAACAAGGCATCTTTCCAACTGAGCTATCATTAATATCAAGACCTCATACTTTTATTTTTTGTGACACGTGACATGCATAAAAAACAGTGTGTTTCATGAGTCACTGTAAAACTCACCAGTCACAGAACAGCCATGAGCCAGCCTGTGAGATTATTATGCACCAAACAGAAAGTCACAAACACTGCATGTACTAGTAGGCAGTGTAGGAGAATACACACTATGCACGCAAACACTGACCTAATCAAGTAGATTTGGTGTGGGCTCTGATGTGACTCCCTCTCATCCTTTTTATTTGTTATTGCCTTTTATTTATTTTATTGTTTTTCATTTATTTTCATATATTTTATTGGTGTTATTATAAAATGTTCATCAATCTATTATGTATTCATATATATATATTTTCCTGTCTTATTATCACTTAATCAGTAATCTGTAAAGCGCTTCTTTAACTGCACTAACCCGTACAAGGTGCTATACAACTAAAGTTCGATTTGATCTTGATTTGACTGGTCCACATTAAGTACAGCGTCTTCCTAATGTGAGTGTTTCGGCTATCAGCTGCAGACTCCGTTTTTAGTGCAACCTCATGTTACCTCACATAAAAATCCTTTCTGTTCGCTCCATGGGAGATGAACATTTTCAGTGTAAGAAAAAGAGAGCGCTATCTCCTTTATTCTTTTCTTCTCCAACCTTTGAATCTGTACTCTATATACGCGCCTCCCGAGTTGATGTATCTGAATCGTATCAGGAGGGAAAAGCTGGATCTATGCATATACTAGAGTAGTGGTACACTTAGTAGAGACAGCTCTAGCTACAGTGATTTTTAAACAGAAATGACTCATTGCTGCCTTTGAATGATTAATGCAAAATTGACATAATTTTAGTCTAGACAACACCTGTACAAACTTTGTGCCCAAACATTTTTATGGAAGTTCTTAGAGACAGGAATAACCCTGTCAAGACTGTAGGAGGAGGTGTGCTCACAGTTGCAGCTGTGTATTGCACTGCGTGTTGTATGGCATCACACTGGGCTTATTCTGACATCAAAAGGTTTCATTCACATCACCCCCACCCCTGTCCCCACCCAAGAAATATAACCCAAAATGTGTAATACGATTCCTCCCCCTTCCTTTGTGTTTATGAGTTTCATCAGTGTGGCATTGACCCTGACTGTGCTACATCAGAGTACGTGGTCTCATTCAGACACCATCCCAGCCAGACGAGGCCTCAGCCTAGACTTTCCCTGCATTGTATTTCCAGTCTATGTGGGTTTAGATTGTGTAATCACATTTGGAAAGCGGTTCTTTTCCTGACGTTCTGCGGCTGCAATCCCAATTTTCAACCCCCGCATCTTTCCCAGTTTCCTCTCATTCTAAATCCAGTACTGGGATGAAATCGGAACCATGGAAACTCTCTTATATCAGAAGAAGTTGAACTAAGTTGAGTAGTCCGTCTTCAGTCTGTGCTGCACACCTACTATTTCCTGGGTCTTCCAGCTTGATTCTGCGTGTTGCTGCCTGCACCTATTCCTTAGTGGTTAGAGACCATTGTCACATAGTGGTAGATAGTGGAAGACAGCTTCTTAAATATCCATCTTGCTTCAGATTTAAAATTTTGTACCCCTGTAGTTGGCTGTTTTACGGAGGTCCTTTAATTTTTCTGCCTGACTTTCACTATGTGAGGATGTCCCTGCTGTGTTTAAAGTGATCTAGTCTCCTAATTACGCTTCAGCCCAGACTCCCTGGCAGTTCGCACCTAATTACTTCCATGTGTGCACACTTGGCTCAGCAGCAGAAAGAGGCCTCCTCTCCTCTTCTCTCTTTTCTTCTGAAACCTTTGGATATTTTCTACATCCAATTTCTAGCCTGGATTTTATTTCTTAGATGGGTTTGATTGGGTCTGAAAAGTGCTCGATCGAGCTCAAAATAGTGAACGGCAGAGTTTTTTGCGGCTCCAAATGGCAACAAAAAGTAGCCACAAAATGTGTAGCTTAACACTTATCATCAAATCATGATAGAAACTACTCTATGCTTGTGTTTACTGGCCAGGGCGGTCTGTGACGCATTATAGTGAAAAGTACCAAAGGGGGAAAAACACATTACTGAGCCGTGCTTTTTCACCTAAACTAAACGAACCCCTGTTTTGCGATTAGTTGTATTTGTTGTAGTAACAGAAGCAGAGGTGGTAATTCAATGTACAGAAACCTACGTGTACAATTTGATTAATTATGTTTTTGTGACACATGTTACTTTGGTGTAAACGGTAGCACTGGATTTTATGATGCGGATTTGAAGTAGTGGAGATGATGGACATAAAGAACGGCTGTAACACCTGATGTTTAGCAAGGTCATGGCGCGAAGGAGGAGGAGGCACTGAATGACAACAATATGATTTTTTAACGGTATTTGACAAGGAAGGTATAATTTGATTGGTTGTGGTCTCAGGAGAGGAAGAGACAGGTGAAATAATTCCTCTGAGTTGAATAAGAGAATTGCACTAACTGGATAACAGTTTTGACTGTAACCATAGTAAAAGATCGAATAATTCGGAGTAAACTGATTGGATGAAATGCCTTTTGGAAAATAATAAGGCTGCGTATTGAACTGAACTGTGAACATTGCACACAGCATCAAAAACTGCTTCATTTTTCAGGCTTTTTCATGTCTTTGATCATATTTAGGGCTGCAACTAACAGTTTCATTATTGATTAATCTTAGTGTCTTGATTCATTGTTTGGTCTATAGAATGTAGTTAATACTAGTTACTAGGTACTATTGAAAAATGCCCATCATAGTTTTCCAGTTTTCTTCAAATTGCTTGTTTTGTCTGATCATTGGTCCAAAACCTGAAGATACTCCATTTACAGTACTAGTACAGAAGAAAACCTCTAGAGATTCATGTGTGAGAAGCTGGAACTAGGGAATTTTGGCCATTTTTGCTTAAAGGAATAGTTCAGGATTTTGGGAAATATTCGCTTTCTGGTAGAGTTAGATTACAAGATACATATCACTGTAATATCTTTCCATTAAGTATCGGGCCAGCACACAGTTAGCTTAGCTGAGCACAAATACTGGAAATGGGGGGAAACAGCTAAGGTAACAAAACCTGCCTATCAGCACCTCTTAAGCTCACTAATTAACATGTTATGCCTCTGATTGTTAAATCTATATGAAACGGAAGCATAAAAACAGTAATTTGCCACTTTACAGAGTGTTGCCCGGCAACTCCTCAGAGCCTAGAAAGACTTTAAATGAGTCTAATTAATTATCAAAATTGTTGCACATTAATGTCTGAATAATCGACTATTCATTTTAGCTTTAATCAGATATTTACTGAAATTGAAAACAAAGTTCTTCATTTATTCTGCATTTTCTTCTGAATTACTTGTATGGCTGTTTGTTTTAAGATTTTCATGTAGGATTAGAACATTCAGGAGTTTTTTTGCATTGATTAAAGGACAAAGGTTTTGTAGAAAAATATGCTTATACATGCTTAAACATGCATGCAAAGTAAGATAAAAAAACTTTTTTTGGTAGTAATTCTGAAACTCAAGGATATTCGCTGGCTATCCCTGGCTGAACTTTCACCATTACATCATTAGTTGTCTTAGTACTACTAGTAATACTGTTTGGTTTCAGTTTTCTTTCTGATCTCTGCCAGGATTTATCACCTAGTTGCAGTTTTCCCCAACCCACCACTCTCTCCCTCCCTCTCTCTCTCTCTCTTTCCTCTGATTGTTCTACTGTGGGAAGTTCAAAACCAACTGGACTTAAAATAACACAATGGGGGACCCTTTAAAACTGTAGCGGATACTGTATATGCCACGAACCTCTCTCCAACCAACAGCTTTCCCATAGATTTCAAGATCTTTCCCATATGTCAGAATGAAGCTGTTAAACAGATCAGTGACTTTACCTGCTTTCCTGCTCAGACGTTGCTGCCGACTGGCTGGAGGGACCTGTAAGTCCGTCAAGCTGGTGTAACTTTTACAGTGGTACAGTTCAGAATAGATATATTACATGGCCCTGCTCAGGCCACAAACGTTTGTGTCTGTCTGCCATATTTATTATATATACAACTAAATCATCAGGCTGTACACGTGATTATATAAACATCAGTCTGTTGCTGAAGTAAATGGATCCTAAATCAGCTATTTCATTCATATCAGGCTATATCGTTATATGCTTGTGTTGCTCATGTTTATACGTTTTTACTCTTCCTCTCATCTGATGTGATTCATAGCTATGAACTGCTGACCTGCATGACAAATCTCCTCCTGTCTCTCTCTCCACAGTTGTGTGTCCCCTGACATGTATGAATGGAGGAGTATGCAGCTCGAGGAAGCACTGCCTCTGCCCGCCTGGCTTCACCGGTCGGCTCTGCCAGTTTCCACTCCAGCAGACGCAGCAAGCGCAGGCAGCGCGAGGCAACAAGCAGCCTGTCTACCCTGCATCTTTGAAGCCAGACAGCCAGAAACTAGTGGAGCAGTCCGCCATAGGGCGTACTCAGTTAACGCAAACACATTCAGTTTTCACCTTACCTTTGTCACAAGTAGGGCACCACTCATCCGAAGGTACCTGTCCTTTGCCTCAGCATCTCTCGGTTGGTTTTGAGTGATGGTGAAAATATATCTTGTGATACATTTCATTCCTCTGATTTCTACCTTTTCTCAATTTCAGTGCAGATTAATGTGCGTGTTCATCACACGCCGGACACCTCTGTTGTCATTCAGCCTCTCGACCAATCAGATGCCAAGCCTCCTCACAAGACAGGGCCGCGCCCGATCCCTCCAAGACACAAACCAAAGGGGCGCTGCTTCCAGGAGACCACACCCAAACAAGCTGTGAGTTTAGTCACATTCTGCAGGTGTGGACATTGAACCTGAATGGGGGTTTTTTTTGTCTGTATTTATTTCCACCGTTAACTTCTCTCTGTCTCCTCTTGCCTTAGTGTAACAGCACCCCACTTCCTGTTCTGACCAATCAGGAGGATTGCTGCGGCAGTGTGGGGAATTCATGGGGACAAAACAAGTGTTATCAGTGCCCCAAACTACCAAGTGAGTCATAGTGTACTTCAAGAAATCTCCTCTGCTTTAAATGTTCATTTTACTTCATTTTCAAGCAGCTCTGAAACACTTTTTACAGCTTTGAAGATGTCATGCATTCTGCATTTACTTGTATCTATTGTTTAGATTCAGACGTGAAAGTGCAACAAATTGTTTTCATGCAGTAATCCTTAGATTTTTATCTGATCTACATCTTGTGTGTTCCTGGGAACAAATGATTGTTTATTGAGCCGAAAATGTCAAACATTCTCAGCAATTTATGCCTTCCACTTTATGAAATTATGGCCCCCAAGATTAAAACAATCGCTTCATACCTCTATAAAAATGCGCTTGAATGTGTACATGAAAGTTAACGGTAAGGTGGGGTAGGGAGTGTTTCAAACGTTGGGAAGGGAAAAAAATTACGGGAATTACACACAGACAGTGAGACAGAAAAAGAGAATGTGGAAAATAACCCTCTACTTAAGCATGTTCCTATGGGCCTGCCCAGTGCAGGACTGTCATCACATTGCTGAAGATTGAATTTCAGAAGATGTTGGCTACTCAAATTTTTCCACTCTGCTGTTATTCTGCCTCTCAGTTCTGACTCAGACAATGCAGCCTTTGACAAAAAAACCTGATACTGTGCGTCTGGTTAGTCTTTAGACAACTGGATTCCTGCCCAGAGTGCTGCCTGTTTTGTTAAATTCATACCCAATTTATAAACTCCTATTTTTTAATGAAAACGGCAAAAGTAAACTGTGGTCTTGCCCCTGTCTTCATTGTGCTTTAAAAATGTTCTTGTGAGTGCAGGTCTTCCAACAGCGATCTAATAAAACTGCCTTACATGTTTTCACTCCCTCATGGAAAATTGGACCTTCTTCTGTGTTAGAGGTTCAAGGCTCCTTTAGAGGAAGAAAAATACATTGTTATCTAACTGTCAGAAAAAAAGAAGAAAAGTGTTAAAGGACAGGGTTTGACATTTTGGGAGATACGCTTATTTGCTTTCTGGCGGAGAGTTAGATGAGAAGATTGATACTGTTCTCATATCTGCACGGCAAATATAAGGAAAGAAGCCTGTTATCTGAATGTTAGCTCATAAACAGCTAGCCTGGCTCTGTCCAAAGGTAACAAAAGCCAGCATTTTTACACCCCTCATAACTCACTTTAAAACAGCAAACTGATGTTTCTACACTTTGGTTTTTATACAGATTAAGCAAAGGAGCTGTAATGTGTTAATTGGTGAGCTTTAGAGGAGCGGGTAGGCGAACTTTCTCTGGTTTCCAGTTTTTGTGCTACGCTAAACTAATCTCCAGCTGACTTTGGACTTACATTTAACACACAGGGCTATAAATCTTTTCATCTAACTCTCCACCAGCAAGCGAATAGGTATATTTCTCAAAATGTCAAACTTTTGCTCGTCGAAGTTGGCTACGGTAGCTACAATTTCGTCCTTTTTAGAAGCACTTGTAGGTGTCTTTTTTAACTTCTTTTTAATGCCGTTTCCCCCTGTTTCTGGTCTTTATGCTAAGCTAAGCTAATCGAGTCCTGGCTCCAGCTCCACACTTAGACATGCGAGTGGTATCAATCTTCGCATCTAAATCTCAGCAAGAAAGTGAACAACTGTATATCCCAAAATCTCCCATCTATGCCTCTGCTTTACAGAATGGTGGTTTTCCAGCAATAATTGAACCCCCTACAGGACTCATTATGCTTCAAATGGAATGAGGTCTAAAGACAAAAATGTTTAAATATCCATTCTGAAGGGTGACCCTCACAGGCAGGTAGAAAAGCCTACCATCATAGCCTCCTCCTGGTTGCATCCTACTGCTGATCTTATCGCTGATCTTTCTTCAAGATTTGATGAGTAAACATCCTGTAAAGTTTCACTATATTATTAAATCTTTAACTTTTGGTGTTGGAAATTCCTCACTTTATACAGGCTAAATACTTACAGGAGCTAGAACTCTATTGTTATACTAGGTGTTCAAACCTCTACTGCAACTGGATTATTGGGTAGGGCTTTTACAGTTTTATTTTGGTTTGTATCATGCATCTGTATGACAGAAAAAAAAAAACCAAGTAATTCACTCATGCTTTTCTCATACCTTTCCCTCTGTGGTTTACTATGTCCTCTCCTCCCTCAGATGCATCAGTCAAACAGACCATTGTGGAAGACTATGGCTCTACCTGTCCTCAAGGCTATAAAAGATTCAACAGCACTCACTGTCAAGGTAACACAGGCAGGATGTAGCTTATAACAAGGAGAGCTAAGAGCTCAGTTTGGGAGTTGTCTCTAGCGTTTCCAGTTTTTTTTTTTTTTTTTAAAGCTGCAGTGCCACGTGCATTCTGAATGTATTTTACACTTGACGGTATATCAAAATAGCCTTTTCATTTTTGCCCCCCACCTCACGACCTTGAAGATATCAACGAGTGCTCCATGCAGGGTGTCTGTCAGAATGGAGACTGTTTGAACACACTGGGCAGCTTCAAATGTTCCTGCAAGGCTGGTTTGGTGCTGGACAGGAATCGATGTGTTGGTGAGCAGGAGCCCTTTCTGGGTTTTCTCTCTTCTCTTCTTTTCACAGAATATCCACATTCAACTTTAATTTCAAAATGGGATTCTGTTCTGGCGAGATAGAACATTCCCAAATGTAACCCTTTTTGTTTCCTCTGTCAGAGTCTCCAGCGGAGCAGGCTCAGTGTTTCCTGATAGCGTCCGAGGCCCGGGGCTGCGAGCACGCGCTGCCAACCCCCCTCACCCAGGAGATGTGCTGCTGCACGGTGGGCAAAGCCTGGGGCCGTAACTGTGAAAGATGTCCTCAGGTGGGCACAGGTGAGTGGATGCAGACTGAGAGGAACAGTTACGGGCTGAGAAAATGCCCTAATGATGCCCTACTGAAATGTACAGTAAAAATGAGTTGCTGTTCATTTTATGTGGGTCATTATGTCAGGTCCTACTGCATGCAAATACATTTTATGAACACAGTTACTCTAGAAGTTATGATAGAAATTTCATACTTTCACCACAAGTTTACACTGTATATTAAATGATTATTCTTCATGGCATAAATGTATGCTTTAAGGAGTTTTTACTGTTTTAAAATGTAACGTTCATATCAATCTCACTCAATTGTGGGTTCATCTTAATTGATTATTTTATCAGTTGTTCTTGTCTGAAGACATTCTAATAAACTTGAAAAGTGGAGATGTAAAGTTAAATGATCTTGAAAGAACTGACCCGTCTTAAAATTAGAAATCTCACACATAATGAGTAATAAAATGTAACCCTTGAATGTTGATTATACTGGTTTGACCTGGTCAAATCATCATCATCATCTTATTACTCATTATGTTTGAGATTTCTAATTTTTTCTGTATTTAATTAATAGTTAATATACTCTGGGATGCTACAATAAATCAGGTTCCATTTTGGCTCTTAATACACTCTATAGTTAATATTTATATTTCTTTATGCTGTCTAATGTCTAATGTTTTTAATAACACTTTGGAAGTGGGTGTATTACTTTTCAAAGCAAAGTTTGACTTCGATAAGTAACTTTTTTTTATGATGTTCATACATACTGTAAACGATCCACTGTGCGTGTGCGTAGTTTGTGGTTTTCAAATATCAAAAGAGTGACTGGGCAAAAAAAAATACTTTAGTGACTGAACTGGCTGCATGTATTTTGTAGTATGTGAGATTTTACAAGGTGAAATGAGTAAATCCTCTCCTCTTTTTCCACATGGCGCTCAGTGGCCTTCAGTAAGATCTGCCCTGCCGGGAAAGGCTACTTTCTCCAGAATATCAGAGAGACTGTGGCCTTCCCTCCCATCATCTTCCCCCGGAAACCTGACAAGGAAGGTGAGTCAAAAGCAGCTGAAACTCAGGGGTTCTCTAAGGCATCGAACATTTCTAACATTTTTCTCCTTTGAGTCCTTACTACAGTTCATGTGAATTCACAGTTATAATACCCCTTTCTCTTTTCCTTTCAGAGCCAAAGCGGCCGGTAAGACATTATTTCTGTTTTTAATGCAGTGATAACAGCTGGTTAATTTTAGTTGTTGTAAGATCTGACTAACTCTTTCCATCAGGAGAGGCCACAAGAGACGACGACCCCTGTGCAGGCTCCCACCAGCACCAGCAGACCTCGTGTGCCTGGTAAACATGCCTCCAATATACCCTCTCAGATTTATACTTTACAACTCCATTGATAGAACATGCTGAAACGCAGGGGAAAATGTGTTCGCTGCTGGTACTTAATGTATTTGAGCTGTCACAGTGGGGGCAAAGTTTCTTTCTTGTTGCTAACTACAACAATGACTAATAGACAAGTGTAGAGAAATGACAAAAATATCAGGAAAAAATTTCAACATATCATATTTCCCCCCTAAAGTCTGTCCACTTCATTTGTCTTCTGTTGGATCCACAGTTGTGAAACCCACCCCTCCAACAATCATCCGAATGACCCCAGGCAATGACCCCTTCGAAACACAGACAAAAGTCCTGCGTGAGTTCCCTGCAAACCTCAAACTGACTCAAACACCTATTCTGCATTAACCTCGTAGAGAGTTACTCCTGGTTCATGCTTCATGTACCTCAGAACTGGAAATTCCAGCTCTCCACATTCCCCGGTAAGAGAAGATATTGTGGTGAGCTTTAAGTCAATCTCTCACAAATGACTTGTTGACTTTCTCCATGTAACAGACGTAATTTATGATAGCATGCACATAAGTTATTTTACACCGAGACAATCCATGTTGACAGAAGTCATAATAGTGATAATAGCTCAGTTTAACACTAAGTTTAATCCATTCACTGACGCTTTTGGACACTTTGGATGTCGTGTGCATTCAACCATGAAGCATGAACCAGCCTTGAGGCTATGTTCACAGTCTTTGTGTTTTATGGAAGCAAGTGTTGCTATAACGACATTTCGTGTTGGTGTTTAAAAGCAGGTTATGTGATACTCACTTCATTTCCATCAAAAGAAAAAACGTTCCCTCAAAAATGTCAATGGGACGCACTGACACGAATCACACACCAGTCTTTCTTTGGGACTGTTGGAAAGCTTTACTGCATTTTTTTCCTACTTCTATTGCTTTCTCGGTCTGATTCTGGTCTGTAACGCCTGTCCTGTGTGTTCATTTCTGATTGTTAGAAAGTACTCCTTAAGAAATCCAGTACAGCCCCCTCTGTATGTCTTACTGACACCTGTCATTGGCTTTGATGTGAAAAAGTCAGAGGTAATTTAAAAACTTAAATAGTGTGAACATGGCCAAAGAAGCTTTATTTTTATATATATATATATATATATATATTTATATAAAATAATAATATATATGCACACATCCATCTATATATATATATATATATATATATATATATATATATATATATATGCATGTTTATATGATGCTGGTCCTCTCTGTGTTCCCTCCTTGAAGCAGAGACAGATGAATGTAGGCTAAGCCGGAACATTTGTGGTCATGGAGAGTGTGAGAACAGCCTGAACGGCCACATCTGTCACTGTCACCCTGGCTACCATCTCAACCCGCAGAGGAACATCTGTGAGGGTAAGAGTCCATGGTAGAGACGGTGGTTGAAGGCAGGTACAGGGATGGGAAAGTTCTGTATGTTTTATTGGCTCTTTCAAGCAAACTTTTCCTATCACAGACAGATATATAATTGATATGAAGGTTAAAAACTTATTTGGTTTAAAACAGCATTAAAAATATTAACTTTGGGATTAATCAGTCTCAGTGTTGGCTGTTTTCTGAACCAAAAAGGGATAAATGACAAATCTTTTCATGATAAATGAAATCTATTTCTAAGCTGTTTTTGATTTTTATCTGAACCAAACCTCATCCTTTTGATGTGTCTTTTGTGTCTTAGGAAATTATAACTAGAAAGATAATTACATCTATTATTGGCCCACAATAAAATGGATTATTTACAGTATCAGTTTTTTGGCTTCCACGATTAAATTAAAATTGATTGTGTGATATCAAAGCTTTTACTTTAGCTTTTAAGTGTCCACGCCACCGATTTTACACGTAGAATAAAAGGTGAAAGTAGATAAGTCATAAAAGACATTTCTGTTAAAACTGTGAACTTCATTGCAATCTGGTACTAAGTTACTCAAACAACTTTAATTTCAGGTCTCTGGTTACTCGTCACGCATGGTTACTTTTCACGAGGAGTACTACTCATTCTACCGAAACAGTTGCATAATGTTTTTTGTGGCTCTGAAGGGAGCTTTCCAAAGTTTGAGAAAATATTTTGGCTTGGGCATATAGACTAAACGTTTGTTACAGCAGGCCTGCATTACAAACTGTGGAATTTGAAAGATGTGGCCATTTACCAGTCAGGGAGGGTCTAATAAAAGATTCCGTCAAGTTGCATCATGGGAAACGTAGGATCCACAGTTTGAAGAGATTGACCTACACTAGAGACTAAAAGTCAGGATATCATGTCTTAAAATTTGTCTCTTTTAAGTTACCAAACTTTATGGAAATGCAGCACTAAACAGCTGGAGTACCCTTTTAAGAAGACACATTTCATTTAAAAACATTTTATTTTGATTTAAAGGTTTTCACATTTGATACATGTTTTATTGATGGGTTTATTAAAACAAAAGATGAAAGTAGATAAGTCATAAAAGCCATTTCTGTTAAAACTGTGAACTTCACTGCAATCTGGTACTAAGTTACTCAAACAACTTTAATTTGATGTCTCTGGTTACTCGTCACGCATGGTTACTTTTCACGAGGAGTACTACTCATTCTACCGAAACAGTTGCATAATGTTTTTTGTGGCTCTGAAGGGAGCTTTCCAAAGTTTGAGAAAATATTTTGGCTTGGGCATATAGACTAAACGTTTGTTACAGCAGGCCTGCATTACAAACTGTGGAATTTGAAAGATGTGGCCATTTACCAGTCAGGGAGGGTCTAATAAAAGATTCCGTCAAGTTGCATCATGGGAAACGTAGGATCCACAGTTTGAAGAGATTGACCTACACTAGAGACTAAAAGTCAGGATATCATGTCTTAAAATTTGTCTCTTTTAAGTTACCAAACTTTATGGAAATGCAGCACTAAACAGCTGGAGTACCCTTTTAAGAAGACACATTTCATTTAAAAACATTTTATTTTGATTTAAAGGTTTTCACATTTGATACATGTTTTATTGATGGGTTTATTAGAATAAAAGGTGAAAGTAGATAAGTCATAAAAGACATTTCTGTTAAAACTGTGAACTTCATTGCAATCTGGTACTAAGTTACTCAAACAACTTTAATTTCAGGTCTCTGGTTACTCGTCACGCATGGTTACTTTTCACGAGGAGTACTACTCATTCTACCGAAACAGTTGCATAATGTTTTTTGTGGCTCTGAAGGGAGCTTTCCAAAGTTTGAGAAAATATTTTGGCTTGGGCATAGAGACTAAACGTTTGTTACAGCAGGCCTGCATTACAAACTGTGGAATTTGAAAGATGTGGCCATTTACCAGTCAGGGAGGGTCTAATAAAAGATTCCGTCAAGTTGCATCATGGGAAACGTAGGATCCACAGTTTGAAGAGATTGACCTACACTAGAGACTAAAAGTCAGGATATCATGTCTTAAAATTTGTCTCTTTTAAGTTACCAAACTTTATGGAAATGCAGCACTAAACAGCTGGAGTACCCTTTTAAGAAGACACACATTTCATTTAAAAAACATTTTATTTTGATTTAAAGGTTTTCACATTTGATACATGTTTTATTGATGGGTTTATTAAAACAAAAGATGAAAGTAGATAAGTCATAAAAGCCATTTCTGTTAAAACTGTGAACTTCACTGCAATCTGGTACTAAGTTACTCAAACAACTTTAATTTGATGTCTCTGCTTCTAAAAATCCCCATGAAACTGAGCCAAAATTATAATTGCAGTTTTATTGATTATGCTTTTATACTTCTGTTGAGGTGAAGGTGTATGTGAATGGATCTGGTAGTAAGTAAGAGGTAGCTGATCTATTACATGACACATACACTGTTGCTAAGGGAAGGGTGTTCATCGATGAAAAACATTTCTAGGTATCAGAGCACGATGTCCACTGAGCTCTATGACCCTCTGTTGTCTGTCTGTAATATTCCACACTGTTTCTATCATATGTAGGTATTGTGCCTTTCTCAGTCTTCTCTCCTGTTGTCCAGATGATAATGAATGTGAGTCAGAGCCATGCGGCCACGGCAGAGGCCTTTGCGTCAACATTGAAGGAGGCTACAAATGCCTCTGTCGTCAGGGCTATAAACACATGGTGCAGCATGGGAGACTTAAATGCGTAGGTAAGCGTAGGAGTGAATTCCTTATTAAAATGTTTTTTCTACAAGTTATCAGATCCTGCATTGGCGTTCTACTTACTGTTTTGCAGATGTGAATGAGTGCTCTAAGCAAGACATCTGTGGTGTCGGAGGCCAGTGTGTGAACTTGCCCGGTTCTTATAAGTGTGATTGTAACAGCGGGTTTAGGAGCAAGTCACACCGTCATCCAGCCTGTGAAGGTATAAACATGCTGATTATTATGACATTATTATGCACAGGTTTTCCACTGACAAAACACTTATTATGTGTGTGCCTCTATAATATGCTTGTGTCTGTGCTCTGTATGTGTGTTTGTGAATACTTGTGCAAATCCAAAGGCGGGTATGTAAAACTTCTTCTCCTTCATTCCAGACATAAACGAGTGTTTGAATCCTGACACCTGTCCCAATGAGCAGTGTGAGAACACACCGGGCTCCTATGAGTGTGTTCCTTGCTTGCCTGGTCACGAGGCCCGCGCCGGCACCTGCTATGGTGAGTGTTACCCTGCCTTCTAGCAAAATTAATCGCTTATTAATTTATTGTTTTATCTCTTTTTCTGTCAGTGTGTTTCTGTGGGGCATTGCCATATTATTATCAGGCTAAAAAATCTAATTCAAGAAAAAGTTAACATAGTAGTAGGACAATAATGTGAAATATATTGGTATCAGTATCAACCAACCCATGGAAAACGCCATGGAAATTATGGAATAATTTCAGTATTGTGAATCTGAAAAATGTTATCCGACCTTGTTAAAACCTTCAAAACCGGTCAATAATATGCAGATGACATGGCGCTGCATCACTGTAATTTGTCTTCTTTTAATCCCTCCCCCATGTTTCACCAGACATTAATGAGTGTCAGAAGCCTGGCATCTGTCCTAATGGGCGCTGTGAGAACCTCCATGGTACTTACCGTTGCCTGTGCAACGAGGGCTTCCTTCCGTCTGCAGACAGCAGAGGGTGCAGTGGTAAGTAGTGCTTACCTGACCTTTACATGACAGTACCCTAGCCCAAGTTGCTTAAAATGCATTTGAGTGATTTGATGGCTGTTTGGTGCTGAATATGTAATGAGGAATCCTTAGTCATCAAAGAAGTTGTGTTTTGCAAATTCACACAGGTTGCTTTCTTTCTTTCCCTCAAACAGACATAGATGAGTGTGAGGATGTCAGGCTGTGTGCTTACGGCCTCTGCATTAACACAGAAGGCTCCTTCCAGTGCCAGTGCTATCCGGGATACCAACGCACACAGGAAGGCAGCCACTGTGAAGGCATGAATTATTCAACAAACCAATATGCAATTATTTAGCACCTTGAAAACAGTAGACATATTACTATCACTTGATAACTAATCAGTATATCTAAATATAGTGTGACTGTGTTCAGTTTAGTTTTGACCAGCTCATTAAAAAAATTCAAAAACCACTCAACATGTGCTTCAAATTCCTAGATTGTTTTCTATTCCCATCCCTTCAGATATCAATGAGTGTGAGAGGCCATCAAACTGTCAGAGGGGCCACTGTATCAACAGCATGGGCTCATACCACTGTGAGTGCCAAAAAGGGTACACGCTGGTCGGAGGCAGGAGATGCCAAGGTCAGTCTCTTCAAATCTTTAAGGTCAGACCTTTATCAGAAAACAGGCGGCTGTCTGTCATTTTTCCAGTAATTAGTAACTAACTCATATGCAGGAATTGGTATGTTTGTTTTATTTACAGTATCTTTATTCTTATCCTTAGCTTTAAGCTTTTAACATATTTACCTTTCATCTTTTCTCTTTTAAGAGATGATGTTACAGTTAAAGGCTGAGAAAATTGGGCACACATTGTCTTTGGTCTTCTTTACAAAGTTCTGCAATAAATTTCATAAAATCAGGGCTGTGTTTAAAGTCACTCTGTCATTCACTCATTCATTATTTCCTACATGATAAACACTCAATCATTACTGACAGGTGTAATCTGGACAGCTCTCAAGGAGAGAGAATTATGGGATTTTAAGTAAAAAGTAGTGTACATGTGATGGACACTACATTGGCCAATATTTTAAATTTCTGGACAAATAAATCATTGACCAAGTTTTTTCTTACTGTACTGTGAATATAAGGAAATTTGTTAAAAAAAAGAACGATATCTATTTGTTTGCAACTCAGATGGTGTTTGGATTCAAACAAATACTTAGAGCAGCCTGTGTGATTTCCCTTTCAGACATAGACGAATGTGCTGCAGACAGAAGTCTCTGCCAGCCCTACGGCTCTTGTGAGAACAAACCGGGCTTGTACGTGTGTGTCTGCAATCACGGTTATGTCCTCTCAGAGGACAAACACAGCTGTGAGGGTAAGCCTGCTCTGATTCTCTTCTGCTTTACTGTAGACCCACATTCATCCCAGAGCTTTGAACAGGCCTGCACATTTGAAGCCTGTCTCTCCCAAACCCAGAACATTTCAGTTCAAACCAAAACCAAAACTAAAGGCCTTAAAACCAAACAATTATACTCATTAGTCATAAATGACCAGATCCTATATCTCGTATGAACCAAGTCATACATTTTAAAACAGTAAAGTAAGGACAGCCTGGCAAATCCTTTTTAGGTCTAGTCCATTTACTGGATTTGTACACCAAATCCCCTGTTCCCCTAACATTCATCATGTTTGCTCCTGCAGCAGTTCGAGTGCTGACAGATGAGAAGAAGGAGTGCTACCTGAACCTCGATGACACTGTGTTCTGTGACAGCGTCCTGGCCACTAATGTCACCAAGCAGGAGTGCTGCTGCTCCATTGGAGTGGGCTGGGGAGACCACTGTGAGATCTATCCCTGTCCTGTCTCCCAATCAGGTACATTTACATTGTGCTTTGCACAAAGGAAAGTCACCTCACATTCAAGCCATAAATGGGTTAGAGATAGTTCTGTGGCTCAGTGTGTTGAATATATGGTGTGTTAAAGGGGTTGGATGATAATGATTGTAGCTTATAAGCTTGCAAGTGCTTTGTGCTAACACCATTATAGGGAATTCAGTTTATTTTAGGTTCACCAGTGCTAAATCCATGCATTTGGGTAAAAGATTAACCCAACATTATTGTGGTCATATACTGTATCTATATCTTATGTACCGTTTAAACTACAAGTTAAACTCTTCCTGGTCTTCTTTACCCAGCCGAGTTCCACTTCCTGTGTCCAAACGGGCAAGGTCTCTACTATGAAGAAGGACTCCAATACAGCCTGCCTGCCTACCATGGTACATATTATGTAATTCGGGTGACCATAGTAACACATACCAGGGCTAAACAGTGTTAAAATATTCTTGTATTTGCACCAAAACATCCATTCTGTGTTAACATTCAAATCAACACAGTTGCACCTGAATTAAATACTGTACCTTTGTACTTCTCCTTATCCGAATACTGTATGTTATCAGTTCCTAATGTTTACTATTGTAGTCACTCCTGAGATTGTGTCGATTGAGTCGAACGACACTTCTTATATTAACCCCTGCAGCCTCATCAGCTGTTAATCTGTTACTAAGAACAGATTATTCCTTCCACATCTGCAGATATCGACGAATGTTCTTTGTTTGCTGATGAAATCTGCAAGAAGGGTCGCTGTGAGAACACACTGCCGGGCTACGAGTGCTACTGTCAACAGGGCTTCTACTATGACAGCAACCTTCTTGAGTGCATTGGTGAGTGATCAGATACTCAGCATAAAATGGCCCTGCAAACATTTCTCACAAAAAATGCTGTAAAAGCTCCTTATGGTTGCATGTTCTTCCTCAGATGTGAACGAATGCCACGACGAGTCTCTGTGTACTAATGGTCGGTGCGTCAACACCGAAGGGTCCTTTTACTGCAACTGTAAGCGGCCCTGGACTCCAAACTCCAACAAGAAGAAGTGTGTGATGGCAACAGTAGCAGGTGAGTAAACTAGTATCTTCTCCCATTTATCTAGCTAATGGAGGAATTATCTTGAACACTGCGTTGCCCTTTTCGTTGTACAGATGTGAATGAGTGTGAGGACCCAGCCAATTGTAAGAATGGGCATTGTGTGGACACTCCAGGGTCGTACTACTGCATCTGCTCCCCGCCCTGGACGCTAGCAACCGACCGTAATAGCTGTGTTACTCCTGAGGAACAGGCTGGTGAGTGCAGAAACTCTGCAGTGGGTGGTGGTGGGCAACTCCAGGTTATTCTGGAAAAAGCAAAACAAAGTAATCATAGTGTAGACTGTCTTCACTTGTTGGAGGCAGTATATCTGAGAAAAAAATGATTTTAGTGCCAAAGAAGTGCAGGAATCTACTGACCTTTTTGCAGATATTCCATATTGAATAGACAGATGAAACATTATATCCATAATGTTTTATAATCACAATTAAAGATGTTAACAAATTATGTGAGCATGCTGAATCGATTCCTATATTACATACACTAAGTGTTTTCATCACATTTTAAGTGGCTGAAGAGGGTTTTGTAATCTTATTTTATCACTTTGAGTCTGTAACTGACATTGTACCCTACAGAGGAACAACCTTCAAAATACCTCATGTATTTTTACAAACAGTGACTGCAGGATGATGATGTTGGAATAAGTGTTATGGTCATCCTGACCTTAACCACACAAGCTGCACAAAGTAAAAATAATTAAATGAATTAATACATTTCTGTGCTATTTAAGGTAAATCAGTTGAGAAACCTGCATTTTAAAGTCTAAGTCACAGATAGTAAAAGGACAAACAAACATAAAATATACAGATTATAGACTATCATCTGATGTGTTGTTTGTTTATGCACTTCAGTCCTCATCTTTGTTTTAGCTTTAATAAACATACAGGGAGTGGCTCAGGCTTTATCGAGGCTCACATATCCTATTAGGTAATATAAATAATAAGTGAGTAATTGCTTTTGTAATTTACTTTCATTACTGCCTGAATTGCTCGTGCATTGGTTGTGAAAATTGAGAAAAATATTTAATTTGTAAAGGAGAAATCTATGTTAACATTCACAAATGGCCCCTGATTGAAAGTGGCTACTTTTTTCCAAATTACATATCAAGGGTTTTGTGAGGGTGATTCCTAATGCTTCAGGCAATTTATTTACAACCAGAGTGGTACTTGAGGCTGAGTGCAACTAACTTCTACACAGAGCGTTGGCTCTAGCTCTGTAGCTAAACTTCTCAATAGGACGGGTTTCTCCCCTTGTGAATGGTACAGGATGAGAGCATGGAGATACCGGCCGCACAGCTGGGATCCTCCTGGTGGATGAGACAGTTGCCTCATGCCACTGCATGTTGTTGAGAGGAAAAATGACTGTAGTTTTTTTTTTCCATATACATTAGTGAAAACTTTTATACTTATGTTGGTAATCACTGGCTGGGATACCTTACAGGTACGCGATGTTGGAACAAAGTAGTGGTAGTAGTTGTAGTTGTTTAATAAAAATTGGAGCCAGTGTTCTGGTTGTAAGTATGAAAAGAGAACTGGGTCCGTCGGCTGGTTACCACGTGATGCTGAGGTGCATCAAATACCAGACGGGCCAGGTTTACCCAATCATTGAGTCAGGGTTGAGAAGTCTGTGTTGAACTTGGAATGAACATTTTCCACATCGTGACCGGAGGTTGGAGACATGCACTTAAATTGCACCCTGTTTAAAGAAAGGAAGGCTGCAGCCACAGTACTTGCAGAAGCAAATATGGTGCTGCAGTAGTATTGAGAGGCTATGAAGAATGACTGTCAGGTGGCCATGCTATGACAATGTTCCCAGGGGTATTTTGTAGGAAGTGCTGTGTGGTGCACTTGTTCCCTTCTCCCCTCTATAACTTGTTGTTCAACAAGTGTCTCCTTGTCAACTCTTTTGTTTGTCATAGTTATGGACACAGCTGCGCCAAGGTCTGGAAAGCATCTGGTTTGGTCACTGTGAGGTACCTTTGCTGTTATTTGCAGATGATTTTGACCTTTTAGTCCATGACCTCCAATGTTTACTGTAGCAGTTTGCAGCTGAGTGTGGCACAGATGGGACAAAGATGAGTACCTCAAGGTTCTCTCCCACAAAAGGGAGGATCCAGGTGACGGGGGAGCGACAGCTCAAACTGGAGAAGTTAAGGATCTTGACAGTGACCACTGGATAGGGACATTAGCTGTTTTAATGCAGATATTCTAGCTGGCTGAGATGTTAAACACAGAAGAGTAAACTGCAAAGAGTTGATAAATATTACTTTTGAGCCTCACCTACATCCACAAGATAGGGACTCAAGTTTGGATTCCAGCAGTCAAAATGGGATTTCACCATAGTGTGGCTGCAATTCAGATGGACCTCCATAAACTGCTACATCTTGGCATTGAAAGGAGCCACTCGAAGTGGTCCAAGCACTTGAATATCTGAAATGGAAAAGCTGTCTCTCATCTGACCTGTTAGTGCGGGATAATTCCTGGGTTCCTGGGCAAGTATGGATGCCTCTAGTCTCCCTGTTACCACAGCAACCATGACATGGATAAATGACGGGAAAATTGATGGGTGGATGGACACTGATAAGCCTAAAACCAACTTACTTTGGCACATGCTTTGGCCATTAACCTGTTAATTTGAGAAAGACTGGTGGTGATAAATGTGCACTTATCACAAAGCTCAAACTGGATTACAAGTTTAGAGGACTGAATGAACGTGAATATGACTTGTCGTGTACTGGCCTAGACCTCTGACTTGATTTGGAGGAGTTGGACACATAGAAAGAGTTGGAAAACCCCATAGATCTTTATTCCAGATTTTGGTTTATGCAATCTCCAAGAAAAAACAGAAAACCAAGAACAAGGCTATGAAGTAAATAACAGAAACATAGAACAGCAAAGCTGAGCCAATGTCCCATATCAGTCTATTGAAATTCACCCTGCCACACAGATCTAATCCTTAGCCAAGAATCCACCAACTGTTTTATGTTACAGCCCACACCAGCCTATGGAACATTATCATTCATTTTCTCTGCAAACTGCCTGCAAACATCTTGACAGATAAAGATTCCTCAGTTGATGTGTTGCTACACAAGCTTTCTGTTTTACCCTGCAGCCTTTTTGCACGTGGCGCAGTGTGGTTGCATGTTAACTAGAGACTTACTGCAGTACAATGCATGACTAAAGTTCAGTTTCTCATTAGTATTACAGGTGAATGAAATAAGTTGCATGCAACATTTATGGTAGAAGCCTAAACATAAAGCAAATGGGATATAAAGGTGATGGACACAGTAACAGTAACCACTGTATATTATTATCCAAGCATATACAATATCAATGCAATAAATTCTGCATCTGAAGCTTAAAGTTTTCAGGGTTTTATTGAAATTGTGTCAGTGTGGTGTTAATTCAACTTTGTTCTACCTATTAAGGCTTACTCATATACATATAGAATGTAGAGCAAAAACACCACAGGATACAACCTCAAGAATTACCACCTCTCTGATACAGTCTCAGCCAAAACTGAACACTGTAAACTTCACAAAGGGAGTGTTTATTTCAGGACAATTGTACTGAACTGAATTAAATTGCACAGGCGCTCTTGTTAATGTGTCCACCACCTGTCAAGAAGAGTTGGCCCCAAGCAGATGTTCATACTGTAACCAGTGTCTGTGGTGCCCTTTGCAGATGTGAATGAGTGCCAGGACCCCTCCTACTGTAAGAATGGGAGGTGTGAGAACACGCCCGGCTCCTTTCACTGTTTTTGTGACCCTCCCCTCACCTTCAGTGCAGCGCTGAAACAGTGCGTCTATGACGGTGGGTAAAATCAGCGTCAGCTCATCTGAGCCTGACCGATCAAAATGAGTTTTGGCTTACCTTGACATCTGCCACTCATGTTCCGCTTTTGAATTCCTCCCAATTTGTGTCCCATCTGGCCTGTAGCGGCTTTGTGTTATACCATTTCCCCTCTTACCCACTTTATACAGTCAGTCTCCCATTCTTGGAGAGATATCACTTTGTGTAGTTATTAAAAATACATATAGAATGTACGAATTTATGCACACAAATCAACATCAGAGTATGTTCAATGTGAGAAAAAGTGATTAATTTTAGCATTTTTTCTTCATGTTTTGTTTTTTCAAAACCAATTTGTGTTTGTCTTATGTAGATTATAAAACTGATTTGTTCTGGTAGAGAAAAGACAGAAACAGCATTTGCTCATTTAGTAGAGAATAGCCTGAGCCCACTAGTGATAATTTTGCGTGTAAGATATATGATTCAAAATACTTTAATGTTTTCAGTGACAGTGGACTGCCATTTTTACAGGGTAATGTCATGAATATGGCTGATTTTAATATCTGAAATTAACACTACAGGACTGTTAAACTATTACACAATGTAACCAGCAGACAAAAAATGACACTGTACGCTAATATACGCTATCTTCACAAACAAGGAAGCACAATGATCCACTGAGCTGTACATCTTCATCATGAATGCAACACATGCAGCCAACCTGTCACTTCATATAATTGTTATCAGGTTGCCAGACATACTGTATTAATACACACATATACTTTACATACATAAACTATACAATGAAATCTTATGAACATGACATGACTTAAAGTATGACAGCATTGTAAAACTGGTTCTCATTCGTATATATGGCATTGTTTTTATACGAGATTAGTAACTTTATCATTTGTCTGTACATTCTAATAGTTTTAAACATGAACTTAAACTATTAAAGCATATTAGCCTCCATGTGCCATGGCCAGATATGCGTACTGTACAAACAATGTATGGGTTTAGTTCTTTTACTGTATCATACTTCCAGAGGGAAAATACTGTATGACACAACAAGCTGCAAAAGTGTTATGGCTACTGTAAGCTATACAGCTACCTAATGTATTATGGGGTGGACTAATTTCTGCACATTGGCTGCTGCATACCTGGATAGGCTCCTGACCTCTGTTAACTCCAACCGAAACAAGCATACACAGATAATAAATGGGTGGGTACAGTTCATGTACTTACTGGTACTTGCCATTTCTGATTCATCGATAATTTTGTGGTGGTTTTCATAACCTCTACAAGAAACAGCTCTTGAGATATGTTAACATGTGGCCAACATCCATCATGTCACAAGCAGTGTGAAGTGGTGATTTTCCTCCAAGCCAAGTACCGTATATGTGTCAAGGTTTTATTATTATATATATCAGAGTTTCCAGTTTCACATGCTGTATACACCTGAAATGACATTTATCTTTAAAGTTACAAATTTACATACAGTATAATTTTTGTGTGTGGACTTTCTCCACAGGCTTGCATAACACTGTTTTACTTAGAAAACATGATATTAATCTTAGAACTCAGGACTGGCTGCATTTAGCTTCCTGTATTTAAACTATGTACTGTAATGCAAATGGAAAGAACTTCATGTGAATTTGATAGTGTCTGAATCCTTATATTTCACCTTTAATTGTTCGACTACCGCTAACATTTCATATCTTTTTTTATCCTCCTTTTTTTTTTTTTACTAAGATCGCACTGCAGCCCACAAGGACGTGTGTTTCTTGCAGGTTGACGAGGGCTTGATCTGCAGCGAGCCGAGAAACGGCATGGTGGTGACTTACTCAGAGTGCTGCTGTCACTACGGTCGTGGCTGGGGGCCCGAGTGTAACACCTGTCCATCCAGAAACTCCGGTGAGCGAACTGGGGACCCGAATGGCCCGCTCAACTTTGACTGCCGACCACCAGTTTTCCTGTCTTTTGAGCTAAAAACACGTTTTTTCCTTGTGTTCAGAGATGTTCAGTCGTCTTTGTGAGATGCACCTGGAGACTGAGTCTGATGGGGAGCAGGATTTCCTGGCAGCTTTTGCCAACTACAACCCAGGTAGAACCGTACGCCATCTTCGTTGTTAAAATACAATCATATGTCAGACATTTTCCCCAGGACAAACCTTATTTACTTATCTGTTTCTGTCCCACATTTTTCTCTTTTCCCCTGCCTGTTTTTCATAAAAGGTGACAGCTCAGAGGAGGATTCAGATGAATGTAGCTGTGCAAATGGCCGCTGTGTCCGCTCCTATCTGGGCACCATGTGTGAATGTAACACAGGCTTTAGGCTCGACTACTCCCGCACCCGCTGTATAGGTTTGTACTCGCTACTTTCACACAAATACTTCTTTTTTTCATGAATGACTTCTTGCATTTCAAGGAATATACACACAGACTAATATGTCTATGTATCAACTTCGGATTTAGCACTGTTGAGCAATATTTAATTTCCTGTTTTACAACGTGCACTCACTGATGCGTGCTTGTCTTTATTTTTTTCAGACATTGATGAGTGTGCAGAACCAGGAGTTCGTGTCAGTCCGTGCAAGAATGCTCGCTGTGTGAACACTGCTGGCTCATACAAGTGCTTCTGCAAACACGGCTTTGTGGCCACACGCAGGCCAAACATATGCATCCGTCGCAGAACTCGGTAACCTCTATGTGTCACTCTGTTTCCCTGTCTGAAGTATGCAACACAGACAAATACAATACTGACACATGCTGTACATACACTTCCGTCTCACGGTACAAACATGGGACTGTGTGTATGCAGTGAACCTAAAAACATGCTCTCATCTGGAGCCAAATCATAGGAATGGCTCATATGATAGAACAAAACATATCATTGTCAGCTCCACTCTCACTCCCCATTTCACATTTAAAGAAATAATCAATACAGACAAGGAATATGTTTGTTTGTTAAACATTTTTGTAATTATTGTTTTTTTAAACTATTTTATGTTAAGTTTAAATTGTGCATTTTTATGATTTTTTTCATCTGTTGATCTCCCTGTTGCATTGATCTTTCATCTCTTACTTTGAATGTCTGATCTCAAGCCACCTCCTGCTTTAATAAGGGAATATGTTTCAAAGATCTATCTGATTTTCTAGTTGTCTACTTCTGACCATTTAATTTAAAATGGGCTTTTAAATGTTATTATATTCCCCTTGACATTCCCACAAGTCCATATTCTTTGATGTTTAATTCTAAATTGACGTCCACTGAGTTGTATTTTCTAAATGCACACTGTTGATTTTGTGTTATTGTACAGTTTATCTGGCGGATTAACAGTTTCTGTAAGAATGGTCCCTGGCCTAGCCCTGTTTATTTGTTGATGTTGTTGTTGATATGAAAAACCTGAAGTTTTTGTATAATTGGACATGTGCATCTAAGTGGACTTTAAGCTAGAAAAAAAAAGGTCATGAACTTAGCAATAAATATAGTGGGAATATTCGCTTTTTCCAAAAAATCAAGAAAGCTTGACATCTATTGTCATAATTGCTGCATCAAAATATTTAGAAAACCAAAGACACTGTTCAAATTAGAAGAATTTAATTAAAAGAAATGATGTCAACCTGTCATGTATTTGTTTTTCTTGTGTTTTGGAATATTATGTCTTGTTCACACATACAGTGGCTTCAGAAAGTACTCAGTCAGCGAGGGGACCAAGAACCCAGCGGTCACTCTAACAGAGCTTCAGAAGTCCTCTGCAAAGATGAGAGAACCTGCCGGACAACCATTTCAGCTGCCCTCCATCAATCAGGCCTTTATGGTAAAGTGGCTGGACAGAAACCACTTTGCTACCAAAGGGGCCTCTACAAAGTAGTGAGTTAAGGGTCTGAATATGTTTGTAAATGGGAGATTTCAATTTTTTTATTTTTAATAAATTTGGAAAAGTTTCTAAAAACATGTTTCACTTTGTAATTATGGGTAACTGAGTGTTGATGGATGGACAAATATGGCAATTTTATCCATATAAAGTTAAATCTACAACACAATAAAAGTGTGCAAAACGTGAAAGGGCCAGAATACTTCCTGAAGCCACTATTTGAAGACATCCGATATAAACAGAAAACAGATCAGGCATAAACATTCAGTGAAGCACAGAGCTCTCTTACAGTCAGGTTCAGAAGTATCACGGGCAGTACTGTGGATGATTTAGTGTTGCCTTTCAAGCATAAAAGAAAGCAAATGAATGTAATGTATGGCAGTTTCCACAGATATTACTTCTGTGAACAATTCATAACCTTTTTTTATCCAGTTTTGGTTGTTAGCATGCTGTTGTAATAGGACATTTGTATTTTTGAAAGTCAGTGTTCTTTTGCTACTTTGCAGACATCCTATAGCATTGCATGAGTATTTTAAACTAGCTATTCTGCAGCCTAAATAATCATTTTGTTTTTATGTTAGGATTCAGTTATCCCCATAAACAGAAAGCTTTCAAGTACTAAAAGGGGAAGGAAATTTGCTGCTCTTTCCGTGCCATAAATCCCGTCTTCCCGCAGATGTTGTGCTACTGATGACAGACAAACAAGTCCCTGTGGGGTATGCTAATATACTGTAGATACCATAGGGAAAGATTACCATTAATTAACTTAAGTTGCTGAAGAAAGCTGAAGTTCTCTCTAATGGCCCTTAAAAAAACCCATTTGAGTTTGTTTTGATCATAATCTATATCCCTAGCCTTTTAAAACCTTTTTCATTCCATTTTACTACACTGGGAATATCTCCACATATCAATGATCCTTTTCTTTATTTGATAATTTGACATGCTTTTATCTCTTCACTGCTACATTTTGGAATTTATTTTCCCTAACCAAAAAATTCAGGCCATAAATTAACACTTTACTTTATGGATCTGTGATGTGCTAATAGATATATAAAAGGGACAGTATTCAATTGGTGAACTTCCAATTAATTAGGAAGTGTAACCCAGTCAGTTTTTAGTCATTGAAGCAGTTAAGCAAACATGAAAAAAGTGAAATATGACTTAAAAATGTCAACATCTGTTGAGAATTGCATTATCAATAATAAATTAATGATTATTATTATTAAAGGACTGCTCAAATAACGTCAATTGAGCAGTCCTTTACCCAGCTCTGATCAAAAGGACAATGAAATCAATAACAAAAAATAAAATGAAGCAGCTGTAGTTAAACATGTTTTCTTACTTTCTATGTAGGCTTGTGGTTTTCTTGTAAAGTAAGCCTGTCAGTGCTTATGTTCCTCTGCTTGCTGCTCCAGTGCAAGTTGACTGATGTTGACAAAGGAACTCAAAGGGAAGCTCAGTGTAGTCTTTTGGCATCGTGATGTGTGGAGGAGTGAAGGGTGGATGTTTTCAGAACCTCAGAAATCTGTCTCATTTTTAATGGTTTTTCCTTGTTCAGATGTGGAGTGTGATTTCAGTCTGGCTTTATCCGACAAGTACAACAGTTACAAAACAAAAGCAACTTCTCAATAGGGGTTGTTTCACTAGCAAAATGCTCATGGAGTGGTGAATGTGGGAGAGTAGACCACAAATACCATAGATGACACCACCTACTTGAAGAACAGCATCATCTTGTGGCTTCTTTGTGTTACTGTAGCAACTCTCCGTAACCCAGGGAACACAAGCTAGTGTACAGCCTTGAGGAGGTTACAGTAGAATCCAGTTTTCCAAAGTTATCAGATATTTCACACTAGAGGAACAAGACAGGCTTGGTTTGAATACTAGAGCAGAGTCTGGTTAGTAAAGCAGAGTAGGCACCATGTTCATTAAGATGGTGTTGTTAATGCCAGTGAATCGTGCTGGGGCTTAGTAACTGGTCCTGTCTGTGTTAGAGGACACCATGAAAAGGCCCACATCATCCAGTTCTTCCATGAGCACTCTGTAAGGACTAGGCGAGTGCCCACATGGGGACACAAATGAGCAGAGGTCACAGCATAGAGCACATACAAGCACTTTTAGACAACACATCATGTCACCCAGGTTACATTGTTTACCACAAGTGAAGAATGGATTGGTGGTGGTTGAGTGTCTCTCTAACTTCCAATCAGAGTCAAATTTTGTATCAAATAAATTCTATACACTGTATAGGAATTGTTGTAACATGATGAAGTGTGAAATGTTAAACTATGCATCTGTGATGTCCCTCGGTGAAATAAAAACACTTTTTTTGTAGAAATACAGTTTATTTATTTACTCTCAAAAATCATGTGACGATATAACTCTCCTGCTCATTTACAATGTATCTTTCCTTGTTACCATGAATTACATTTGCTTAAATTTGCTCTCTGTCAAATGCAGTGTTGCTTTACTGGCATTAAAATAAACCTGATTTCATACAATTCCCCCTCAGTGGAAATTAAACAGTATTGGCTTTGATTTGCAGGCTGATTGTGATTTTAGTTTGATTTTGAATAAATGTTATTTAATATTTACTGAAATTGTGCTGACAAACCTGTTTATTAAAGGCTGGGTAATCCAAGTTATTCTTGTCTGATTTATTGTATGAAACGTTTGATCCCTGCGGCGAGACATGACATGATTAAAACATTCAGTCATCATCATCAGTTGAACATAACAATGGACTTGCTCGATGCTTGATGATCAGAATTCTGAGCGATGAAAGGAGTTTGGTAAATGAAAATTTCAGGGTTAGTTAATCACATTTAGCAGACATTTGACAAAACTTTTACTGTATAGAGACCTCATAATGACTATGAACACCAGGTTTAAACGAGGATAATTTATATTTTGGAAGAGAATTAATAACTTGTTGCAAAAAGAAACTACTGTTAGGCCCTCGTTTTTGAGACCATGGGTAATTTCCACTCAAAACAGAAGTAAACCCATTACTTTTTAGGATATATTAGGATATGTACGCATTTTCCGCAACTCAATTTAGACTGACTAATGTGTTAATAAACCTAACAAGATATTCACAGAACAGACATTATTTTATTTGAAAGCATATATACCCATTCCGTATCAATAGTATTAAAATACATGTTGCAAATTGAGGTCAATTAGAGTCTATTTCCCGCCAAGGTAACTTTTATAGACTAGCAGAGATGTGTACTGCAGCATACTGCAAATACTGTTTCAAAGGACAAAGAGTGAATTAATCAAAGCAAGTTGTTATCAGGCCATCCAGCAGATCACCCACTGTTGTTTTCTTGCTTTATCTTAAACTTATAGAATAGTTTAAATAAATATGAACAAATATTATAGATAAATATATTAAATCAATAGTTCCTCCTTTATTCCCAACACAGAACACATCATATTAATGTAAACTCTGATAAAGCATTCAGATTAGCAGGACAATTATTAGGCCTGTTACTATAAAATAAAAGCTTATACAGATTACGACTTTTTAAGCAGGTTATACAAGTTTGAAAGTACATTTGCTAAAGAAATTTTCATTTTCATCAGATATTTTCTGACTTACAGCGGTATAATTGTAATATACAGTCTGTAATTAAAATCTGCTGTTTTGCACATTCAGTATATAGCAGTGTGATTCGGTGACAAAAAGAGAAGGACAGTGTCAATTTCCATTCATATTACACCAGCAGCATACTGATATTTGACCAGCAACATAAGAACTGCTCCGACATTTACTTTTACTGTAACAATTCATGTTTTAGTGCAAATACTTCTAGACATTTGTTTGTGTATGCTCTAATTTGATACTTTTACTTTTGATGGGGTTTTATCGGATTGTGGTGATGGTAATTTCAATGTAACGAGATGAGGATGTTTGCAACAGATGCGGCAGAAGTTTAAAAGTTGCGTCTGCTTTTCAGTTCTACACTTGGAGTGCTGTCCTGTTACCAAACCCCAACCAGGTCAGCGTGCCAAAGCTGATACTTAGAAAGGTACCAGTACCAGCCCTCTTCAGCAGCTCCTACCCAGGCTTCACACCCAGGTTCCCCCCCGACATACCTCCTGGCTCCACCTCAAGCTCTTCCCCAAGCTCCTCCTCTACTTCATCCTCTAGTTCATCCAATGCTCCCTCCTCTTCCCCCCCCCCTCCCCCCCCAGCCCCCCTCCTCCCCCCCCCCCCCCAGTGCCCAGACAGTGAACTCTGGACTTGTGTGATGCTCGATGATCAGATCGAGAGTGATGATCAGAAGACAGAGACCATCTTTGCTGATGGCCAGAAAGAGCCCAACCACCAAGCTTGCCCCAATCCCCCCCATAAGAGAAATCAAAACATCCAACACCGGACTGATAAGGGACTGAGAACAAAGTGAAGTGAAAAGACTGAAAAGGAAGATAAGAGAGAAAGAAAGAAAGAATAGCAGCAGCAGAGAGAAGAAGAGAGGCAGCGCAGCACAGCGGGTTAGGCCTAGGGAAGAAGTTTTTTAACAATTAATTTGACATTATGGGTTTTTTTGTGTTGTGATGTGATGTGCTGTGCTGCTCCTCTCTGTAAGAAAAGAAAGGAAATGTCATCCCATGTCCGTTAATTTGTCCATCGCACCCACCCCCACCAACAACAGGAGTCAACAGTGACAAGAAGGACAACAGCAGTGTGATAGTGATACACCCTGCACCCATTGTCAGTCCTGTCACCAGACAGGAAAAGGAAACAAAGGCCAAACATTAAAAACAAAATTAATCCTCTACATGTAGCCCATCATAGTGGAACCAGGGAAAAGTACATTCAATAAGTAATAGAGTCATCTTGACATAATTATTTTACTGTGCAGCAGAACTGACCAGCGGCACAGCTGGAATATTAAAAGGTGAGTTTGATAGTTAGAGAACAATTTTTGCTTTTATCGTTTATGATCTTGGCTGTGTGAAAGAAATGTTGCATAAGATTCTATTTGGATGACTACAGGACCTATGATGAGAAGAAGACCACAGTAGGAGACACAAGATGGTGGACAGCGGAGGTGAAATAAAGACGAGGGAACAGACCCATGACAAGGGAGGAGATGGGGAAACGTTGTGCCAAGAGTGAAGAGAAAAAACAGACCCCTCTAGATGAGACCAGAAATCAGTTAACGCAGGCCCAGGAGAAAACAAGAGAAAACACATGATGAACAGCCCAAGGATGATAAAAGGATTTTAAATAAGCAACATCTTTATAATAGACAAGGAATAGCATGTTAACTCACTTCTAAAGCTAAATGTAAAGTATTGTCTTTCGTTATGTTGTGGGTAATGTGTACTGTTACAATGGATAATGAAACGGAATAAAATACTGCACAGATACTTTAAATTTAGATAAGATTAAAAAGACCCCAGATTAGCCCAAAAATGAGAACAAGATGAGAACTAACCCCAGGATGCAAAGAGAGATTTAAGCAAGAGAGATGAATCAAACAAAGATTTAATACTGACATGGAAGAGCAAGATGACGCACAATGGTAATCCAATTCTGTGTCATTATTTTGGGGGCAATACGTACAAAATAAAGTATAACCAAAAGAAGTGAAATGGCTTTAGAGATAGCCCACTGTATGAATTTTCTCTAGTACTGTCTTAATCAAAGACAGGTTTATCTGTTCATCTTTGTTTTCTTCATTTAGGACCGATAGTGGGTTTTCTTTTAAGAACAGAAAAAAACTTGACGATCCCAAGGATGACAAAAGAGATGAGTTACCGTGCCAGCGTGAGAAACAATGGACAGGTTGACTCCAAAACTTCAAATGATAAAAAAAAAATACCCCCAGAGGAGTGACAGGAATGACCCAGGATGAGAAACAAGATTTAACAAGGATGCAAACAGAGATGATGGACAGCAACAGATAACCAAGGGTAACTTCAAGGAGTTGTAATACTGTACATACTCTATGTTTATTTAAGTAAGCATGTAGTACTGCTGTCAGTGGTACTGCTGTCTTAAAAAAGAATTCTTTATTTCAGATTCAATGAAAGGATTATCTTTATTTTGGTTTTCTTCCACTCAGTTTTGTCTTTAGGAGACTCCAAGACGCCAAATCATAAAAAAAACCCCAAATAAACCAAAGATTAGAGCAAAGATGAGCAAAATCCCAAAGATGAAAATGAGATGAGGGAAGCAGCGGGTCCATAATGAATGTGGAAGAACACTGGGATGCATATTGGTATATAAACTGATTTATGTTTCATTATTTTGTGAGTAATGTGGAAAGTGTAAACACTAATCTTAAAATGGCCTTTAGACAATGTAGGCTTAGATAAGTATATAGTGATGTTGAAAAATGTCAAGAAATTGCAGATAATTTATCTCAAAATCAATAAAAGGTATATTTGAATGTTTTTGTGTTCTCATTGTTAGCTGGTGACATGTCTTGTCCTTTCTCTTCAGGTTTAACTGGTCTGGCCTCATTGCGCAGTCCTATATTAAAATGATTATCATTGTCCCTCTGTCTCCTCCTTGGCCTCCGCAGCAGCAGGGTAAAAATGTATCTAAGCCACAGAGAAGACGTTCTTATCCAGAGAAGTTTTCCAACTTGATGATTATCCTGCCAAAGGCGAAATCCAAACTACATGGAGAGGAGCAGTTGAGAGAGGCAGGAGTCCAGCCATGTAGACATGAAGGCCACAGTTTGCTTTCCAACAAGTACGTGGAAGGTGCAGGTCAAGTTTATGTTTTTTTCATTTTAAGAACTTTTCCTATTACCTTTGCCAAGATTGTTTAAGTCAAAAACACATTACACTACACAGGTTCATGTTATGTTTTTGCAGTAGACGCCAACCTAAAAGATGCATAGCAGACTGTTTATATGTCATTTCAAGCTGAGTTCAGCCAAATTGTATGATACCCTGATACAGATATAAATGTCAGACTGCACCATCTCTGTGTGTATTTGTCCACTTAACCCTTGTAATGTTTGTTTCCGTGCAAACAGAGGACCTGACACTCCTTTGAAAGAGGCTGAGGACAAGTTGGCAGAGAACACACAGGGCACTCCCACTGACGTAGTGGCGCATTTACACAATATTTGGCACGATCAGACACTGTATAAAGGGTTCTTCAAATAAAAAAGTCAAAACGTGAAAAATCTTCTGAGTTTAAATTTTTAATATTTTTCTATGGGGGAGAAGTTAAGTAACCCTTAAAAAGAGGCTCGTCAAAAACATTGGGTTTACTCAAAAATATTTAACAGTGTGATATCCTTACTCAGTATTGTTTAAGTTATTTGGATGATGTATTACTTTTCAAAGACTTTGTCCCATTTTACGGCAGCTCACAGTCAAATCATTTTGAACTTATAATCATTAAATCGGTCATTTAACTTAAAGTGATGAGTTGACTCGATGTGCAACTTTGGGGTAAAATTCTCCAGAAAATTGACTATTTTTCTAATTTGGAGTTGAATGATGAAGACTCAATATGTGTCTTTATTGTGTCTCACATGAGCCAAATAGATTTCTCTACGATTAATGTCAATATCAAAACAAAGCAAACTATGATGAAGACAAAACCCTTTGAACCACTCACTGCACTCTTTCTATACACTGTTAAGTCATTGTTGTGTAATCGGTCAACTCTGGTCCGGCATGGTTTGAAAGTAGCTACGAACAACATTGCAAAAGTTGTAACAATTAGACAGTTAAGTTCCGGAGAGATCATACTTGACACTGCCTTGCTAGTGACAAATTAAAAAAGATTATAAATCCTCACAGAAAATTTAATATATTTGAGTTTTCGACAGCTCAACATGATGATAATAATCCATACAAAATACTGGGCTGCATGTAATGAAATTGGAAATGAACACCATGGTTTGATTACTTTTTTAAGGAAAACTGAAGGAAAGTTACAGATGCAGTTGTTGCTTTTTAAATAAAGATAAAACTTTAATCTAACACATCTGTCTCATACCCAAAGAACTTTAACATAGTTGTCCTTGATTGACTTAGATAAAAAAGCCACATTTCTATGCAAATAAATGATTCAAAAACACTCGGGTGTGTTTGTCGTGAGTTAAAAGACAGTCCTAACACCACGCTACTAAACCAAATATAAATGTCCTCCTCCACCGCTATTCTTACTCCAGTTCCACACAGATTAATACAGTTAGGATTGACATTAATGAAGGATCAACAAATTATCCCTAAACTCAGTTTAATCAGTAAAGGAGAAGATGTATATGCCAGCCTACAACCTGCAGCGGTGGACAGTCACTTGCTTTTTTGAGGTCAAAGAGAGATTGCCTGTTTGTCACTCAATTTGGATAATTCTGTAGGATACATAGTATTTTGAAATGTAGTGTTTATAGAATTAACATCAGGCTTATCTGGTGAACTCATTGATCATTTTCATGTCTTACACCAGCTTTTATTATTGCTGATGGCCACAATGATCTCAGTTGTACATTTCAAAACCTGCCAACTCCTTGTGTTTTTATTATTTATTAATTAATTTATCAATTTAATTCAATGGAGGGTAATGTAACAAAAATTGTAAGTGTAATGCCCCTATATTTTCATCTTTTGTAAACATTAGAGGATAAAATGTGAGCAATTAGAGCTGAAGATACATAAAGGGAGAATGTTCACACTAAGTCCTTCCATTTAGACATCAGTGTGTGTGTGTGTGTGTGTGTGTGTGTGTGTGTGTGTGTGTGTGTGCTTCATTCGTGAAATAGCAAAGTATGAAAGCTTTAAATGGCCTCTTTTTTGGAGCTCATTAGCGCATAACTAAGGGAAATTGTCAATGAGGAAGTTGCAGATCGCTTGCAGCAAGCTGGTTCATATGGAGGCATTGTAGAGACCATTAACAAAGATACACAAACCTGCTGCACTCTATTATATTGTCTTCTACACAGTACTAATTGTTATCCGTCAAACAATCTGTCCCACAGGTTATGATTTAACTGAGTTTTCATAAATCGAAATGAAAAAAAGATTAAAGTCATCAAAGAATATTGTTGCCTTTATGAATGAAATTTGATTAAATTGGTGGTTTCTAACTATGAAACTTCTAACCAAATCAATAGTTCTCTTATACCAAATCTGATTTATTTAATTTATTCTTTCCTACACTCACATTTGATTTTGCATGTCAAAAACAGATTTTACAGTTTTTGAAAAAGGGGCAAAAAAATAATCCCTCAAGTATTCCACTTGAGGGAGCTGCTGGTACACATGTACAGTGCTGATTTGTTTTCAGTTCATCCAACTGGGTCTTCACTATCATCATGTCTGCACTATGATGTAGTCATCTCTGTTGGAAAAGTGGAAATGGTCATGTTTCTGATGTACACTAAGTGATGACAAAAATCTATCTGTCAGTGTACAGATTCCCACTGCTCCTGCAATACAGTAAATGCATAATTAGTCTTCATTTTTATTTATTTCAAAACTGTGGAGGAAACATACTGTAAATGTTCTATTCATAAATGAAAAGCAAATGCCTTTTTGGATAAATCTGCCTTTACAGATAAAAGGTACACTGCTGAAGTTGCTTTTTGTAAAACTAGACATGATGGATTAAACTGTTTAATGACAATAACGTGCACACATGTCCACCTGTTTAATTATTTCCAGACAGATACAGACATATCTACTGTATACAGTTTTCATTAAGTCAACAAACATTATCAGAACACTCTGTTTTACGGTCTGTATTATAAAGAGATTGCTAATTGCACTGTACATTTGCAAAAAAGGGAAAAACACACCGTAGCCTCAGTTTATGAGTTTCAATATCACTGAAGACGTTACAATTAAATTCATCTTTATTTCTGCCAACTATTAGAAAAATACAGTAGGTTTGGAAAAGTCTTTCAAAATAATGTTTCTGGCTTTGGTCCAACATAATGAAAGTAATAGTTTCAAGAAGTAAAAGATTTGAATGTAAGATCATGAGAGGTGCAAATGAAGTGCAAAACCATCTTTCACTCCTTTGTGCCGTGGACTGGAGATAATGTAGGACTGTCTTAGATTGGCCAACAATCCTGTTGTGTGTTATTCGAAAACACTGATTACTTTCACCTGGAAATACCCACAAGCAACATTTGAATAAAACTATAGTGTTATCATGCCATTCAAAAATGTTAACTGTATGTGAAACCCCTCTCCCGCTGATTTGCATATCAAGAAATGGGTGTCATAACTCACAAAGCTGTCTGTTTCCCTCTGAGGAAAACGTTTTGCCCAGACCTATAGATGGTCGTTATCCTGTGAGCTCAGTGAGTCACGTTGCACCATAGTGGCACCACAGCTCCTCACTGTCCTGGTTTCATTCCGTCAAATTATTATATAATTTCAAATTGGAACAGCAGGGTGACCTCCAGCAACTAGTTTAGGGAGGAAGAGAGATAAGAAAAGGGACTGGAGAGACAGAGAATGAGTAAGAACCACAACAGAAATAGCATAGCCTAGTTGTCCTGGGAAGATGACTCAAAAAAGTGGTAGGGGATATAAATATCTTTTAGTAGGTCGCATTGACCGGAGTATAACCCACTCGGTACCGGTGGCTGTAGACTCCATTTACAAAACTTTCTTCTTTGTTCGTCAAATACAGCTTTGGTTGGCTTTGGAAGCTGGGGAACGGACATGACATAACACAGCAAGATATTGACAAGTATTTCACATCTATCACTGGGCAAACACAGACCCAGATAAATTGCTGCTTCATGACATTTACAAAGCGGGCTAATAAAGACTGAATTGAATTTATGGTTAGAAACATTGCTACATCTTTAAGTCAGTTGGTCAGTCAATCATTTCAGATAAATTCAGTCATCAATATCCTTTTAATTGCAGTGGTTGATTTATGCACAGGGGAGAGAAATAGGGGAAGATGTTGCATGTAGAAAAATGTGAGAGAATACAGTAACTTTTCTGCATTCAACAGCTCCCCTCCTTTGTGATTTTATGACCCCCGTTGGAAGCCTTTTTACACTGTTTCTCGTAGATTCCTGTATAGAGTGTTGGGTGGTTGATCTACATAAGCAAATGTTGACCAAAAAAACAGCTAGAACTGATAAAACGTGAACTCTCTGGCAAATTTATACACATAAAATTAAATTTTAAATTTACATTTTAAGACTTATGAATAGATGTCACAGATGTCACAGATGATTTAAACTATAACTTTTTTTTATGATAAATGAGAAGTAGAGTATATCTGCATCAGTATTAAGAACCATTTCCATGTCTGGCCAAAATTGGAAGAAGAATTGGTACCAGTGCATCAGAGATGTTGCTAATAAGGAAACAAACCAAGCAGGGCAGCCTTATAGTGAGGAAGTGCATCAACTAAAATAAAGTAGAATATAAGGATGAATTATGCTCTTGAAAAAGGGTTTATATCTTAAGCAATCTACCCCATGGTAATAAGTACATTTTTGATGTAAAGTACACTTTAACTAAGGGGTTGCAACTGTAAAAGCTAGAGGAGGAACCACAGTACTAATGTATGTTAGTGATTGTGATTAGCATATGAATGTGCCTTCTTCTGAAAACCTTTGAACTAATATTTTTATTTAATTGTAGAGGGTCTGCATTCAGTAATAAAATTTCCATAACACTGTACATGCCAGCACCAGGATATGTGTTTACTTTGCTGCTCCAGGCCACAGAGACATGTTAGACACAGTGCATCTGGACTAAATCCTCATTGTGCTTCTTTCAGCCTGTGTATACCCCCCCTCTCAGACACCTTATTAAAGGGCAGTACAGACACCCCCTCCATCACAAGGAATTGGAGTCATATGATTCAGCGTTAAGGTTGGGAATAGCAGTTGAACACACACATTGTGCTGGGAAAAAAAGAATAGAGATGATGTCCCCAGCTGTGAGGCTATATAATCACACCAACTTTACCAAACACAAGCCGCCCCAACTCCACCCCGGTCACTGCACGTACTAATGATGACCCCACCCGCCCACGTCCCATCTATAGTGAGCAGACAGAGGGGGGTTTAGCTCAAACTGCTGCAATCTGCAGAAAGCACTGTGCTGGACACACTCTGGCAGCCAGCAGCAGCCTTATGTCCTGCGCTCAGCTCTTTCCCTTTGTCACAGTGGATTGTGGATGAGCTCTCTACTGGGGTGTGGGTTTGTGAGCAGGGGTTGGGACAGGGGCCGGGGGCATAAACAGGTTGTGTGTGTGTGTGTGTTTGTGTGTGTGTGTGTGTGTGTGTGTGTGTGTGTGTGTGCCCAATCAATGCTGACACACAAGCATGCAGCTCAGATGAGTGATTTTTGAAGCTGTGGGGCTTTCTTTAGCCTTAAACACTGATGTCTAGCATCTGGAAAGAGAACCTGATGTGTTATACACTTTACCCTCTGGGAAGTACAACGAATAAGTCATTGCAAGGTATTATCAAGAGTATATATTTTTTGTATATATGGATCATGTGACAATAACTGCAATAAAGGTTGTTTCTTGTATAGCCATGCTTCACAGGCTGTCGATAATATGATTTTAAAGCAGAATTTTAGAATTAAAAAATAAAATATAAACAACATTTCAGATAGGAATCAGAGATATAAGCCTCAGTGAATAGAAAATTAGGTAAATAAAAGATTAAAGAAGGTAAAAAAAGTAGGTAAAAAGTCATTTTTCTTGATAGGTACCAATGAATAACTGAAATATACAGCTGAGTGTTATCAGCATAACAATAAATGTATTTGTTATCCTAACAGTAGCTGAGTGTTATCTTCTACCTTGTCAGTGTTTTTCAGTGTATGGATTTAAAATGTAGGTAATGCTGTCTGACGTGAATGGGTCAAGTCAGTGAATACAATGAAAGAGAGTTCACAGTCAGCACTTACTGTATGTGATGTCTCTACATATTTTAATAAGTCATTCACAGAAATAGATCTGGCAGCAGGTTTCAACTCTGGCTGTTCATCAATGTGCTCTCCTACGAAGGCACCAGCATATAGTAGTTACTGTAGGAGAAAGGCTTCTAATGTACTCTAATTGCATTGTATCGGATTACAAAACATGTAGTTTTAAAATATAATATAGTATAAAATAGGTCAACAATGTACTGTAAAACAAAACCCAAAACCTTTGGCTAACACAGTTACAAACATTCACACCGAGGGGAGGCCCAATGCAACCAGAGTCTTATTTACTGGCCACAAAGTAGCATTGCTGGAGCCCTTCGGGATTGAGGGCCTTGCTCAACAGCACCTCAGCACTGGTAGTGAGTGAGGCATGACTTCCAAAGCCTACTTCTCTCTTTTTCCCCCCCTTTAAAGGTGCAAAAATAAAACAGTAGTGATTTTACAGATACAATAATGATTGAAATGTGAACGTAATACGAAGGGATGGGCAAACAAACAGGGTGACGTAAATAATTTTACATAGCACATATATAAAACAAATCAAACAAGAATGAAATAGTCATAATAATTATAATAATGATAGTGACATCATGCAGTTACTGCGAATTAAATGGATGTTTTAGAGGAGATCTGTTATAGTACACATTTATGTGTATGATTGTATGTGTATGGGATAGAAGGGAAAAAATAAATAATGATAATAATAATAGTAAATATCAATAATAGTAATGCAAATAGTAATAATAAGAATAGTGATGAAAATAATTATGCCAATAATAATAAAAATATATAATAATAAATATAATGATACATTTACTGGAAAGAGAATAATAAGTATGTAATGATAAGGGAAGAATAAAAAAATAAATAAATGGTTTATAATTGATATTTAGTCACTGTCAGCTATTGTAGTATGGTGGGACCTGGCAGGGCTTGAGAGCTGTCTATTTAAACAAAGAGGGGGATGGGGGTGTACTGGGGGCCCCGGCAGTAGGGGGGGGGGGTGTTATCTGGGTGAGGATGTGTCTATGTTTGTAATTAAGTGTATTGGTTTGTGTTATATAGGTAGACAAGTAATATTGATAAATGATGTCCAGCATGTGTGAAATGAAATGAATCTATTTGATTGTTTTAAATGCTATTTTTCTTTCTGTAGAGATGTGTTCTGATACTACAAGGTGCCACTGGGATGTTAGAAGGATTGTCTTTTTGGCAATTAAGGTGACCAGTATGGGTTGTTATATTTCATTTGGTGGTTCAACTGATGAAAGATAGAGGAGACATACAGATGGGGAGACTGTAATGCTGCGACCTATGGCTGAGGATAGTTCATGTGTGATGTTTGTCCAGAAATGTTTGAATGGGTTGGCAGGGCCAGGTGGCATGAAGGTAATTATCTGGAGTGTTTACTGTGCAGTGTGTACAGGTATTATCGTCTGTGGAGATTATATTGGGTGAGGTGAACTCTGTGAAGAATTTTGTATTGAACTTGCAGTTACAAATTTTGGGATATTGTGAAGACATTCAGAAGATGTTGCAGATGTGCATTCAGGAGTTGATGTCTGTGGTAACAGTTAGATCTTTTTCCCATTCTCAGACCGGCCGCGGGAGACTATTGTCTGTTTTTATTAGATGTTTTTACATTTTGAAAATGTTTTTTTTTGACTGGCTATGAATTTGACTTGATTGAACAATGGAGGTATTTGCAAACTGTTATTTGATATGTTATTTTTTCCTTTTAAAAAGTGTTTTGGTTGTGACTATTGCAAATATTGCAATTATTCCAAATGTGTAATTTACTACTTTTTTCCATGAATTGAATGATAATGGGTTACTTTTGATCTGAAAGTTCAGGTTGTGCCAGATTGGGGTAAATTTATTTGAAGATGTGGAGTGTCCACTGATTTGCTTGGATTTCCACCAAGCTGTCAGAGTCACTGCTATGAATGGCTTTTTGAAACAGTTATGTTTTTTAATTGACTGGGTAAGAAACAGGAGGTCTGATAGTGATAGTTCTTGGAAGTCATATTGTTCTACATCCAGCCAGGGGTGTTGTGATTGTTGATTTTTTTGTAGCCATTTGGGTATGTACTGAAGATGATTTGCTTGGTGGTAGAATCTGAAATTTGGGGCAGCTAGGCCCCCACGGTCTCTAAAAGCCCATTTCTGTAACATTTAGGCCACTGTTCATAAGTACTATTTGCAACAGACCATCATGAGGACATATATATTTTGTATAAAATTGCTAAAGAAAAATTAGTGTAAAACAAATTGTCAACCGAGATACGTCATCATTTTATCTGTTTATGATATCATGGTTAGATAATACATTTTCCATCATAAATCTGGCTGATATGGCTTAAAACTCCTACATGCTAACCTCATAATTTTCCAAATCCTAAAAATAACTATTTTAATCCACACCAAAATCAGTGACAACACCCACTTTTCCAATAACTTTGGCTGACAGTGTTAACTTGGACACACAAGCCCCCCCTTTAAACCAGTGGAGGCTTGCCTCACCTTAGTTCAACTGTCCATCAACCCCACTGAAATAAGTCTGTTGAGTCAGGTGCTAAGTGCAATACAAATTTTTGAGCAGTGACAAATTTGCTGAAATATGCTTATACTTTAAATTAATAGCAACCATTGATGCTATAGCTGCAGTTGAAAGGAGCTTGCTTACTTGGAAAGCTTCAACAACAATAATACATTCACAGCAAAAATGCTAAATACTGGAACCACACTAACAACACAGCAGAACTTTTTCATTACCACTAACTGCTTATAATGGGTGCAATTTTCCAAACTGCTCAGTCCTCCCTAAGAGACCCATAATCCCATAAAGCCCTCACCACCACCACTTTGTTGGTTCAGCTACACCCATACTCACAGATACACACCCTATAGAGAGACGGACACAGTGCTGACAGAGAACACAAAGACACAAAAATCATTTAGGTGTCAGAGTTTGGGTGTCCTGAGTTTTCTAAGTTAGCTGCAATGACAATTAAATCACTGCTCACATTACTATGGCATACTGTGCAAAAGAGAAAAACACATGGGGAAAACACTTCTCCTGGTCTTGAGGCTCTCTTGCATGAGGATCTTCCGGGGTTTTATGAATAACCCAGATCTTGATGACTTGCTTGATGTCACACACCAGCCAGGTGTTACATAGTGTCTCAGGAATAATTTACTGCAAGAGCAGTTCCTCAGAGATAAAATGCTAAGACGAATGGAGCAAATCCTGAACAATAAGACATCAAGACTGCGTTGTTTGTTTTTTTTTCCCCTAAAAAAATTTTTCACTCAATAAAAAGTGATGATATACATGTTTCAATGAAACACTATAATGTAATCCTATAGTATGATGTATGGTTAAAGTATGACATACAGTATGAATGAACGCACAAACTACCAGGGACTTGTTGGTCAGGAATTCTTTACTTTTTACTTTCCCTTTTAATAAATCCTCACCAGTTACAAATGGGATGGTTGGAGAACTTCAAGCTTTGAGGATCAGTGAGATGTTTAAGTGGGCTGCAACCCCATGGGGACTGAAGGTGATGCATTCCATATAAATTAGTTTTTCTATGCTGCTATTTGTAGCATGTCCTCATATTATTCCTTACCTGACTGCAAGGATACAGATCGTTTTCAAAAAGCTGTTTTGAAATACCAAAACGTCTGGTATGAGGAACCTATCAGTTTTAGCACCAGGGACAGCACCAGATACAGAGACAAAGCATCTTCTTCGCTCATTTATTGTTGAGAATACTAAAAAATGTGCACGGTGTTTCCCATGTGACTGTGAAGGGTCAGCACCCACCCACCCACACACCCACCCACCTACGCGCGCCCCCCCCCCTCTCTCTTTCTCTCTCCTCTCCTCCTCCCTCCCTCCCTCCCTTCCTCCCTCCATCCCTCCCCACACACGCACACCCCTAACTGCCACCACCACCTCCACTTTCCTTTCTTCTCCCTGTTGAACGGGGGTACAGGGAGCGGGAGTGAGTGAGGTACGGACGGCCCTTCGGATGCTCGGCCGCGGGGGGAAGAAGAAGCTGCTGCTGCTGCTGCTGCTGCTGCGGATATCCGTCTCATACCTGCCTCCTCAAAACAGGCTCTTCTCATCGCCTATTTTTTTTTCTACCGTTTTGTGTGAAAGCTAGATTTAAAAAAAAAAAACAACAAAAAAAAAAACTGGTTTGGTTTCGTAACGCGCTGCATCGGTAGCAGCAGCGCGGAGGAAAAGATCTTTTTCGAGGATGCGGATTCAACGGAAAGACGTTACCAGTTTCACCTGGGATTTTTAACCGTTAAAATTCGATTTAGCTTAGTCCTACGCGTTGGTAGCAAAGGAAGATATTTTTCATGTCTGCAGAAATATCACATAGAGTGACGCGGTAGAAATAAGATCGTCAGCCTTTTCACCAGAAGACAAAATAAGGGGTAAGCCTGTTTTTTTTTCTTTTTTTCCCCTTTTCATTCTCCACCACCAGTAGGGTACTCATTAATAACAAAGCTAATGTAAGTGGGGAGTCTGTGATATTCAGGTGACTGCTGCTAGCTTGCCACTGCTATTAGCTTTCTAAGCCAAAAGATAACGTTCATGTATCGCAGCCCCTGCCTTTTTTGAAAGAGATGCTGGTTAATATAAGCCCATATGCATTTCTGGTATGTTAGCTGCCTGGTTGAGAGGTGTCTCTGGCTACAACGCCATACGTTAGTTACTGGGGACCATCTCTCTATATGTCTGTCGCTTCTTGCCTTTGTTTGAATCGATGTCAAACGCAGCCACATTTTATCTGTGGTGTTCTGTACGACCAGCCTATCGAGCTTTGAGTCAACATCTGCTGTTAAACTAACTAAGTCTTGTTGCCTGTCTGCTAGCCAGGTTATTATTTGTAACATGCCAAGATGTGGTATAGTGCTGGCATCTAGTAGAGCTGCAATTTTTGCTCTCGACATTGTGGGCTGTGTGGTTATGTTATGATAGGACTGAGATTTATGCTGCGTGGCTGGCCTAGACTGAGTCATAGCAGGGATGCATCAGGTAAAAGTATGTTAAAAGGAGGGCTTAATAGCAAAGTATCATTGAAAACAAAGGCCAATGAACGAGTTGTTTCGAAAAGTATGAGTGTGCTACATGCCCATCAAGCATTTTAAGACAATGCCTCTAATTTTGCAGAGATTGAGAGCTGACATTTGCTGGCTACCACGTGTAGAACCCAGTTTCATGGCCCATAAACATCAGCCCATTGAAACAACGTTATTATAGCAGCAAAGAAAAACACATGGGAGTGCATGATAATGAAATGAACTTTTTAATCATCATTCTTGATGAGCTCTTTGAAATTTTAGGTTTTTGTCTAGCAAAGGTACCACCCATGATGGAGAGTAGCAGTTAGTGGAGATGAAGGGATATATTCTAGGATGGATGATTATGTTTGGATGATTTTCTGAAACCTGAAAGCAGAAATCAGAGAGAGAGAGCTGAAGGGGTGAGACACTGCAGGACAAAACTGTACAGTAGTTAATGAGAGGAATAACATTGGCTAAATAGTTGAAACATTTGTTTTTTTCACTGACATTATAAAGTGCTTTTCCGGGCCATAACAGTTTACAGTGGGTCAGGAAAAATAGTTACGTGCTTTTCAAGGACACTTTGGACAGCTATTTTGTGGAAGCAAACCTATGATCTCTCCATTAAGGATTGATCATGTTACCCTATATCAATGGCTCTCAGTAAAACAAACCTCTGGTTTTTGGCTCACTTTATATTCAGTGACTGGTTTACACATTGATTTTAAGATGAATGCAATAAATTGCAGTCATCTGCAGCGTGGGATAAAAAGCTACGGGGTTTAATCTGTTACATTTAAAAAGCCTCATCCTTTTCCCTCTTCCTCCTCGTCTCCTTTGTGTCCTGGAAACTGGTTTACATTGAAGACAAAATTATATTGCTTCAATTAAGTTTTAGTTTAGATACATGTCTGATTTAAGTAGACAACTAAACAAAGTAAAAAAGTAAATGCCTTAATCATTTTAGCAATTAGTTTTGATAATAATTATAGTTATTGCTTTCCTTTATTTGTTACTATACATTCTTAATGATTCCTGTTAATGATTTGGATCCTTTTCATTTTCTACCTAGGATTTGCCTTCAGATTTCACTGTTCCATTATCTTACCTAGGCCGAATCCTTACTGTCTGTCACCATAATAGGGGCAGCCCTATTATCACATTGGATAATCCTCAGCAATTGATTATTTTTGCCTAGCGCTAGCACTAATGGACAAAGGCATTTCTGCTCAGAGGTGAACTGTTCATTTAGGTACCCCTCCTTTCTAAATGTTTCACAGCCTCTTATAGAAGGTCCACAATTGATGTTTGGTCATTGCTGCTTCTTCTACTGTTCCTAACCCAAGCGGCAACTTTGTATACACTTTATAGTAACTGACTTGATGGCTTTGGTGTGAATCTCAGTTAAACAATGGCGCAAACAAACATAATCCTAAAGCTATGGGAAATGAGCAACAACTTTGAGGTCTCCTTGTAGGAACCTTTGTCCATGTAAGGATGAATATCTCACTAAGAATATAAATAAATCCAATCAAAAGTTTAACGTTACAACTTTCATTACATTGAAACACAACACTGCACAGAAAGTCAGTATAGCAACATAATTAAGAACCAATTAAATAAGCTTCAAATTCATTCTGTGATATGCATACTGGTAGTAAAAAGTATCTTACAGGAAGGAAGGAAACAGATAAATATGTAGATATGTGGAAACAGTATCAACATTGTGATATGAAACATTGTCTTGAATTTAGCTATTTTGTGATATTCTTTGGCTAAAATGTTTTCTTTTTCTGTTGGTAAGCTGGTAAGTGACATCATTTCCATAAACTTGCATTATTAGGCAAGCTGGACAAAAAAAAATGTCTCTACCTTCTTGGTCATCCTATCCACATTGCTGCAGTTTTTTCTTAGAGACTATTTCTGGTATGTTACATCTCTTAATAGCCACACCCAAAATATTGTTACAGCATTGATATTGCAGTACAAATTTAAAATTGAGCTTTGTTGAATTTTTCTGTATCTGCCACCCACACTGCATGTCAAATTCACTGTAGAGTAAATGCCAATTTATCTTTCCACAGACAGAATTTATTTTTCAAATTAATCATCAAATAAAAGAATCTGTCATATTTAATCATGTATAAAACATATGTATGTTGTATGTTGTATGTTTAACTCCCAGTAGATTAAGACAATAAAAAGTTATTTTATGTGGTTAATCTAAAGAACACCAATTAATGATTGTTTTTATTAAATACATCTGTTAAATTTACACAAAATTCCCCATGGAGAAGTCACACTTTGTTTTAGTAAGATTGGAATGGTACCACTAGAGGGCGACATAATGACTTTCCCTTACTGTTCACCTTGCTGAAATGATGCTCATGGAGCATTGTCTGCAGGCAACATTAGGTGTAAGGTTGAAGTAGGCCACATGCAGTATATTTAATAATTAATGACATTCCTGGGCTTAAATCTAGCTGCAGAGGCCTGCTGTGATATGACTAAACACCAAATGGGGAAATTACAAGGAAAATAACAGTGTGTAATTGTTATTCAAAATACACAGAGTACTTGGGTAGTTCTTGTGTTTTTTTTCTCTTTCATGGCAGTAGCACTGCATGATGTTCCCAGGGAGAATATATACCAAAACAAAGTGGATTAAATGCATCAACATTCTTTTAGTAGACTATATATTGTGTGTTTGTTGATAATTCTTGCCTTAAAAAATTCTAGTGAGGTTATCCCTTGTTCTGGTATTCATGTCCACCATTTGAAATAACTGCAGAGCATTTTAGATGGAAGAGAAATGGCTGTTAGCTGGCCGGATGGCTGTCTAGATGAACAGCATTCAACAATGGAATGGCACTGTGAATGTGGGCCCCCCATAGTGCTGATTCTCAAAATCCCTCTCAAACAAGCTTTTTTTTCCTGTTCCTGCTATTCATACATTCATTGTGCTGTAGTGAACCATATCACTAACCCAGCATATGCCTTGTGTAACTAGTGCTACCTTCTATTGTGCAGTCCTTCATTTAACATTTCGTTAAGTCTGTATACGGCAACATCTCAAAGTACAGTGCTGAGTTTAGTATGGGTTGTTACGGTTTTTTCTCAGTCTTAATTTATCCAGTCTTTCACATGCGGTTGTGTTATATGTAAAGCCCCTGAAAGCAAAGTTTTTGTCACGCGTGCCCTGTGTTGTGAAGGCCAGAAAGTGACACTGATTTTGACTTGAGTTCAGAATGTTTCTTTCTTAATCTGCTTCCACGAAATGAACAATTGAAGAGGCATTTCGAATTTATCAATCCTTTTTACTGTGCATGACCTGTAATTGTTCGACAGAAAATGGACCTGAGGCTTTGGAAAAATAAAATATATAGAATAAAAGAAAAAAATATGTTTTTTTTTTTTTTTTAAATATTTAGTATTTGGTTAAAGATTTTCTAGGAGAACGGAAAATCCAATCCCAAATTGGATCAATTCATGTGGGTTTATCAAGATAAGACTCATGCTGTGATAACTTAATTCCTGAAAAGTTGATATTCTGGAGATACATTTGAGTATTTCACTCACTGGAAGACCAACTTTATTTTCAGAATTTTAAAAAGTAGGTCATCAGCATGAATATTACAGCATCTTTAAAATAAAGTGACGCAGAATGTAACGCATCAAAGTGATCTCCATAAAAATGTGACTTTTTATTTACTTATTTATTTCATCTTAAAACAAACTGAGGCCACATAAAGAAGGAGCTGTCCTTAACAGCCAGTCATCTGTATGAAAAATGCATTTAGTTTCTTAGAATAGCTGTGCCATTAATAAAAATTGCAAATTATCCTGCATCTATAATGAAACAGTAGCCAACAAGTATAGTTGATCAAAAGGTATTTTATTGCTTTAGCAGCATTTACATTCTGGAGAAATAGCATGCAGATTGTCTGTCGATACTATGGGCTTTATATCACTTGTCAAGTGTCTAGCTTTCCATGATAATTATTTTCCAGACCCCTATAGTATATAGATATATGCACTAAACTCAAATTGCATTCCTTTTATTCTGTATTGACCAAAATAAATTGTATTCATATTGCTGTTAAGTTGATTCTAATATTCTGCCTAAATAAATTTAGTTTTCTAATGTTCGTTTAGGAATATTGGAAATACTAGCCATGTCTGGTATGAGTCTACCTCCAATAACTGCAAATCCAGAGATTTGTGGCTCAGGATTGTGGCTACAGAATTACGAGAGTGTGACACAGTGATAACTATAGTGCAATGTGTAACAGTCAAAGTTGGAATCAAACACAGCTAAATGCTCAAGGGTTCAGGGAGAGGGCAGTCCACTTATCTCCTCTATTTTTAATAATGTCAGAAAAGTAGAAAGGGAGAAAGTATAAGGGCATAACAGGGGCACGAATGACTGCATCCAGGAGCTGCACACAGCCTCACAACCACCGCCTGGTTTTTAAGAACTCTTTCAAATCTTTCTATTTAAAGCACATCATGTACTATTAAAGCTATATTTACAGAAGGTACTCAATCAATAAATCTACCCTATTTTAAAGATTGGGTCATTGGAATGTATTTGTTTTACATTCACTGCCTTTTGCGGGGGCAGACTTTTGATGCAGAGGCAGAAATTCTGAACAGTTGCAAAGTCAATATCTCTTATCATTTGTGATATTTCTTGATCTGGGCAGTAATTGACTATTTGGATAGTCATAAAAAGGGAATTGTTAGAAATGAAGTACCTCTAAACATAATAAATAACTTTCCTTGTTTATGTTCAGTTTGCCACTTAAAGCCTTTTTGGGTTCACTCCGTAATTTCAGATTACAAACTCTGAAATTACAGTTAGAAACCAAAGTTGCTGGTCTTGTGCTGTAAGTCTGCCTTGTGACGTAAGTGAACATGTTTTTACCAAAGGTTGCAATTTGATCAATGAAGGCTTACAAGTCACAAGTCATGGCTACTTAAGCATCAGCTGTTTTAAACCACCTCTAATATCAAGCTGGTAATTTAAATGTGGCCTCAGCCCTTATAATGCATGCTATCCTCTTCTCTATCCCAATATTACCTGTTTTATTCTACCGTTAACTGTCAACCAAATGAACATTTTTCATCAAACTGATGTATTAATCATTGAGTCTCTGGTATTAATAAACTGTATCAAACTCCAGCAGACAGGCACTATGAATCTAAAGGGAAACAAAACTCTTGCATATTTAACCATTTTAAGGTCTAGGAAAGAAAATGAAAGTGAAACCAAAAATGGCAACCACCCCTGATACAAAGGTTAAGAAAATCCTCTTCCATACAAGCAACATATACTGTTGATGTTGGGGTGTTAGGATTTGTAGGTGTCAATAGAGGTTGTTTGAGAACAGTTGAGGCTGAAAATGCAGGAATGTTGCTGGACTTGTACTGCAGTTTTATATGTAGGTCCATATTCATGTCTATATTAGATAGTTTTGTTGTTGTGAGGGATTTTATATTGTCCATGTGGTAAAGTTAGTCATTATAGGCGACTATTGTTGTGATCCTTTCGATCAAGTTGCTTTCCAAATAAACTCTGTTAATACTGTACTAAATGTAGAGACTTTGAACCCAAAAGAGTTTTTTTTTTTTTTTTTTTTCTTCAGTGAAGTCAACTGTATGTATGTATCTGGATTCTGATAACACCATATATCAGAATTACCACAGACACACTGTAACACACACAGGAGCAAACCTATTGGTATGCTGACAGTGCATATGCCTGCGCTTGGTCTTGTTTGTTATAAAATGGCAAGAATGAATCCACTGTACCTGATCCACTAACCTGATCTGCATAAATATTTCAATTATGTTTTTAATTTGGATTTCTGGCAGTGCTGGAGATTGATGCTGCTACTGTGACTTCCAGCCAAATATACTTAAAAGCACAGGCTAAGCTCAGGACTCATTCAGCACCAGAAGTAGAACAGGAGCAGCAACCACTATAACTTTCACCTTGTTTTGGTCATGCTGTGGCAGTGCTAAATCTAAAGGCAGTATAAGTAGTGAATAGGCTTATGCATAGGCTAATGCTTTGTACAGGCCAGAATTTCCACAGTGGAAAGAAGGTAATGAAGATATATCAGTTGTATAACCTCAGCTACCCTGTAAAGCAATGCTACATCTTTTTTAAGCTTATGAGATGCATATTATTTGTATCAGTTAGATTATTACATATTATTCTTCAGGAAATACTTTGAAAGTTCAGCTGTGAAACTTGTTATACTTGTAATTATTGTTTGCGCATGCTTCTCATTGACATAGGTAAGCAAGTGCATCCTTTGTCACCAACTAACCTGTGATGTGTCAGTGCTGCACTGCTTCACTGAATTGAAAAAGATTCAGAGTTTAACTATGACTCAATTTAAAATGATTTAGGGCCTAAGGATGCCTGTTTTACTGATTTCGTTTTATTAATTTCATTCATATAATACTGTTCTCACTTGTATATGAGATACAGGGTAGACATTGTTTTGCAAACCAGACGTCTCTTCATTGTCAATGTGTAGCTAAAGAATATAGCAGTGCCTTAGTATGATTTTATACTGAAGTTCTGCTTTTCCCATTTCTAGACTGATGAGAAAGTGGTACATGTTAATGGTTTTTGATTCAATTGTCCAAGATTATGTGGAAATTAATGAATTCTTGAGTTTAATGGTACTCCCTTTTTAAAGAATAAATTTTCCACACACATTGTGTTTTATTGATTGTATTTAAATGGTGTAATTTGAGTATTAATAACAATATTAATTACTAATACTTCTTATTAACAGAGTTACCATAATGCCTTTATATTTACTTATGCTTACTTGAAATCAGTTATTTGATTAAAAAAATAATAGTAAAATAGTAATCTAAAAATAAGAAATTGTTCCTTTTTCAAACAAAATATGTATTATGTACCATCGTGCCGTATTGAGAGCTGGTGCCTTAAACCTAAGTAACATGTCTATGTCTATGTGTGGAGGGCATGCTGGCCGCTTGAGTTTCTGATGAATGTGATGCTACAGGTCAACAAAGGACATCTGCTGTCCTATTCAGCAAGGCATTCAGGCCAGGATCAGCAGCATGTGGAGGGGCCTCTGATACATATGTGCCTCTGGCTGCCTCATCTCTGCAAACAGGAAAGCCTCAAATGGCTGGCCCCAACTCTCTGCTGACTCCTCCATTGTATGGGGCCAGTTTGGCGGGGAAGGCTTTGTGCCCTGCATTTTGGGATCTGCCACCCCACCCTCCAGGCTCATCTGAGTAATGCAGGCGGGGTAATTTGTGGGAACACAGAGGTACAACCTCAGTTTGAACTTGTTCAAATTTGTTTATGTAAACAATTTGGCTGCTTTACGGTCATAATGATTGTCATTATCAGTAAAATATTCAGAACTTAATAATTGTGTATTTTGAATACCAGTGGCATACTGTGGCTTTCGGTAACAGTTGTATGGCCAGGCTTATAGCTCCTTTGTTTGGTACTACAGGGAGGGGTTGTGTGTGTGTGTGTGTGTGTGTGTATGTGTGTCTACCTTATTCCCCTGGTGCATGGTGGCTGTGTGGCTGGCTAATGTGCACAGGCCTAATTCCCTGCAGGCAGCTGATTGCGGGCTCTCTTTCATTTTTCTCCTTTCCCTGATTAATGGGTGCATTGACAAACAGACCAGCTGGGTGAAGGGAAGCAGCTCTGACAGGGGAGTAGGGATAATGGAGAGTGAGACAGTCAGAGGTGGTGGCTCTGCCTAACATGCTGCTGGCACTGCCCTGCTTTCTTAGCCGGTGTCACTCTGCTGTGAGCGATACCCTGATGTGTGTCTGCCTGGTTAGAAGCCGTTGTTAAGCCTTGAGGCAGTCCTTGGTGTCCCACTTTCAATATTCTGTTTTTCAGAAACACTATTCTTCTGAACAGTCCAACTTACATTACATGTTTCGTATTTTGAGTGTAGAGAAAGCATAGTGCTGTCATGTTTAAAAAGGTTAGTCTCCATGTAGGCCAAGCCTTGTTACCCAGCTTGAGGATATTTTGTAACAATATTGAAGACATACTATCATTGAATCTCTGTCAACTTCTCTTAAGGTTTCATTGTGTTCACACAGCACTGCAGTTTTTCCCAGTTATTGCAATGATAGGCTAATTGTAATAGCAGCACTTATTTCTTTTGTATTACTTTTTTGTTTGTTTTGATTACACTAGTAATTGTTCAGAGTGTAATTTTTCAAAGGCATATTGACATATGAAGGATATGTGACAGATTCTAAATCTTTCATTGCATTAATGTGTGTCCTTTTTGTTATGTATTTGTGGATTATGCCTTGAGGGGATTTTCTTTCATAGAACCTCTTTTATGCCCCCTTTTTGTGCCACATCTGTCTGCCTGACTGCCTGGCTGTCTTTTTTTTCTGATATGAAGAGTATTGTTGGAAGCTGAATTGCAGTAGCTTTGGGGCTAATATCTGATATCTGCAGAAGGTTTGTGTATAAAAAAAGGACTAAAAAGGCTCCTTTGCCTTTCAGCTTTGCAGAACACAGTAAAGTTTTGGGGTTCTTTTCTGTCTCTGATTTGGTTTCTTTCTGGACAAGGGGGAGGCAATGTACGTCACTCAGGCTAGCATGATTGTAGGTGTTCAACCGACCTATTTTGTGGGCTGAATGCTAATACACTATATGGTTAACATCCTGAGTGAGTGGATTTGTGTGTGGATCTTAGAAGCACTGTGTGTGTGTGTGTTTGCTTGTGGGTTGGCAGTGGTGGTTGTGGTGGCGGTGGTGGTGGTTGTTGTTGTTGGTGTGTGTGTGTGTGTGTGTGTGTGTGTGTGTGTGTGTGTGTTTGTGTGTGTGTGAAATTGGTGGTGGGGGGGCGGGGTTCATTGGAGTTTCCATCAGCTAAGCTATCGTGTCGTTTCGTGCCACACTGTTGTGTGTTGGAGGATGAGTACAGTAGGTTGTATCATAGTAGGTCAGGGGATTGTTTGTCTGATCCATCGTGGAGCGATTAGCGCAGACACTGAGCCGAGCCTCTTCCTCTCCACAACAAGGGGAGGATTGCCCTCCATTTTCCACTGCCAGACTCTTGTGACGTCACTGGTCCAGCCCCCCATTGAGCCCCTGCCCTGGTCCACTCCCACAGATAAGATTGTCATGGACATAAATGCTGCCAGGCCTGTCCTGGATAATGTGACCTCTTTGTGGCTCTTGATGTTTTGGTTATTTAAGCTGCGTAGAAATCTTACCACTCAGCTTGTTGTCATCAGCACCACACTACAATCAGTTGCATTTTATGGGCCTGTCTGTGGTTTTTATTTATTTAATTTTATTAATTAATTTTCTCCATAAGTTGACATTGTGATGTTGACAGGAATGTGTATGGAAAAGGGTAGGAGTTGTTAAAACTGATGTTTGTGGACTAACTTTGTGTTTATTGTGCTTCAGAGCGTATCAAACCTAGAAATTAGGGACTCAAGAAAAAACATACTGACCACCTACACAACCACACACATACAGTCAGTGGATTTAAGGCACTAGCCAAGTCCTGGGGTGCCAGTGTATTGGGGAGGTGACAGGTCGGGGGCGGTGTGGAGGCGTTGTTCTGCCTTCTTCTCTAATCCCTGCATTTAGTTTCTATTGCCAACCACTTCTTAATCTGCCACTAATAGGATTTGATGAGCTTTTGTTTTATTTTTTTTTTGCTATAGCTGGAATGTGTGTAACTTGTTCAACTTGTCTTAAACATAGTGAGGTGTAATTTAGGGTTGGGATGATGGACATGGCTGTTACTTAAAAACTGAAACCATCGATGATATTTGCAAAATTTGATTTGTAAAATTGCCGGTCTGTAGATTTAAAATAGTATAAGTAGTAAGTTTATTTTTGTTTAAAAAAGACTATATTTTACATAGCGTATTAATGTTCAAGTAGCTGTTGTGTTGCATAGCAGAATTAGCTATGCATAACTTTGATAAAATGTCAGCCTCTCTGATTGATAAAATCATACTTAAAAACAAAATCCACTGTGTCCTGGTGGCCTAATGGATCTAAATTGCATACCACATATCTGCAACACCCCTGCAATACCCACCTTTGATGCATCTCATCCCCCTTTTTCTTCCTCGTTTCCTGCCTGTATCTACACTGTAATATATCCAATAATTGCAAGATTGCCAAAAAATAATCTTTAACCTTTAAAAAAAAAACAACAACAAGATAAACAACACAATAAAGCCTACTATAATAGTGTGGCTCAGTCACAAATTAAGTCGCCCCCATCCTCTACAGCTGCAGATAATTAGTGTGTGAACCTTCTCTCCTCGCAATTTTAAGATATAATAGCTCACACAGTGCTGTAATTGGATGTTTGAGAATTCGGAGTGAAACATTTTTCATTGAAGTTAGGCTTTTTAAATCTGCGCCACCTCATTCCCCCTCTTTGACACTATGCTCAATAATTCTATTACCAGTTTGTTGTGTGAGTTTCGAGCTTAATGATGCAAGGAATATATATGGACCCAACCTGGCTGTACACTGCCAGTGTACAGTATTGATAGGTATTGGTTCTTTCAGCTCTCTGATCGATTTCCAGGTTTGATTTAGAGGATGCATTGACTAGGCATGACATGATTAGTCCAAGAATGGTCCTAGCTGACACAATACAGACAGCTTTATATTCACCAAGATAAATCTGTGTCATCAGCTGTTATGTTTTTCAATCACACCTCAAGGGAAAGAACAGAGAATGAATACATTGCCTCGTTTATGTGCAATGTGCTGTTCGGGTGGCCTACTTACTCTCCTCTAAAGTTCCATCTCGTTTGTTCCATGGATTCTCTTCCTTCCATCGTCTCATTGTAGCACAACGTAATCTAACAAACTAAACTAAACTCATCATGCCATACATGATGGAGAGTGTTTATAAGACCAAGATTTGGGCACTGGAGTTTCCATGCATTAAATGAATGAATTGAACCTTGAACCAAAGGACAGGTTTAGTAGTTCAGAGTCATGCTTATCTAACACCCCACCACCATTATCTTACCACCATCCTCTCTCTCATCCATCATCTCCATATAAGTCAGCCACAGCTAATAGACACAACAAAAGATAAACCAACAGGTATTAGCAAACGGATTACTCAACCTTGTCTATTAATCCGTTCAATGCTCTTAAACAAATGGCCTCAGTTATTTAATGGGTCTCTCTGGTGGGGGGGTTTTATCTTAATGTAGATCCCCCATTGGGTGTAGGTGCATAATACTAAGGACAGGAACTGTCTGGTCATATGCACTTTGTGTCTTACGGTTTTTTGTTGTTTTTTTTTAAATGTATTTGTTTTCATTTTTTTTAAATTAATTAATTAATTTTTCAAACAATGGGGTGGAGTGAAAAAACAAATCTATTCAGACTTACTATATTTTTATCTGAATGTATGTAAATATTAAAATTTCTCCCCTGCTGCTGTCAATTTAACTATTGGGTTTACATCCATTTATCTGTGGGAAGTTGAGGAGCCATCAATATTACCAAACTATTAATGCCAGAGCACTATAGATGAGAGAGTTATGACAGTTAGGAGTCAAAACATAGTGGGTCACATGTCTCATGTCGCTTGGAATAGTTCAGCAGCATTAAAAGCAGGATGTACCAGCAAACTACTTTTAATGACTTATACAGTCTTGCAAACTAATTCTGTGTATTGTAAATCAATAATTGATGCTTGAAATATTTATAGTATTGAATTATGAATTATCAAAGAAATGGATTAGAATTAAACATTACCATAGGCTACTCCATCTTCTGTGATATCACAGCTTGTTGTAATCTTTTTGACTTTCAGATACCAGTATTAATATGTATCCATCCATCACCAGTTTAATTAAATGAACTAGTTATGCACTAATATGAATAAAGCCTAGATAAAAGGCCTGATCAGGTATACTGATGTTTATGCTAGTCTCATCCATTGTACCATGACTATAATGAGGGAAATGTGATTTGTTAAATAAGTTATGGAAATGACTACTATACTCTTAGTAATTCTTAAAACGAAAGCTTCACCAAGATAGCAGAGTCAGAAGTAAAACCACAGAATTAGCATCAAATGTCACTCTGAATACAGATAGCCATTAAGCTCTGCAGTGTAGCGATGAGTTAGCGTGACCTTTAAGAACTTATGTACATGGTATATAAATTACTTGGCTGTGGACGTAATTCTGTTCACTCTTGTTTCCCATCTTCACATATGCCAGAATGCACATTTGGAAATTTAAATCCAGATATCACATCTAGTTACTTGACTTCCCTTTCTATTTTGTATTTATATTAACCCAATAGTGGAAGCTTTAGAATACTTGAAAAATATGAATATAGTGTCAGTGTCTTGCTCTGTTTTCTTTGCTCAGTCTTGTCTTTATATTAGATCCTTTCCATCACTGTTGTCTGTTCAAATAATGTTTTGAGGTAACAGGCAAATAGCATCTCTTGTAACTAATGACATAAATGACAACAAGCGCAAACAAACACGTATGCTATATTCCAGATGTTCATGTAAAAAAAAAAAAAAACAATTTCATCACAACCAAACAGACAAAACACAAGTTTTAATATTATATTGTATTCTACAGAGAAGTAAAAATAGAATAAATACCCTGTCATATGGCTGTTAATAATATTCCCTAAATTATTTGAAGACTTTTTGGCCAAAACTCTAGTCCTGATGTTGAAATAACATTCAGCTCCAGTTGGTTTTGATATACTAAGCTAGGTAAGTCTGTTAGTCTTTTAACTTGCTTGATGGTAAGGAGCTCAAATGCTGTAAAACATTAATATCCTGTGATAGAAAAATGCATTGAGAACATCACAACCCTGCAGCACTGCTGCTAATAACTCCCAGTTTTTAGGAGCTATTCAACGTCTCCATAGTCCACCATCGCTGAATACAGCTGGCCTCACAGAGTCAATGGAGATTTAGTTACTCTCTCTCTTAATCCACTCTAATTAATGCTTTCCTTGAAGGTATGAATATGATGCTATGATTATATGATGTTTTTGACATAATAATATGATTGAATATATTAAATTTTATGAAGTAGAAGCCTCTCTAACAGCCAATATAGGCATTTACACACATATAAGCATGAGCGTAGATTATTTCTTGTGCTGTAATTCAAGAATTTGTACCCAAATCATTTGAATAACTGTCACACATGCACCATTCAAGTCAATAAAGAGGGCAAGCTGCATCTCTTCTGGCTCAAGTTAAATCTGTCAGCAAAATACAGAGACTAAGTTGGAGCCAGTTGGAGAAAGGGGGTGAGATTGACCTCCTTGTTTATGAAGTGTTGTTTGTTGCCAAATGAGAGTCCCTTTGTCTTTGTAATGTGATGCTAAATTAGTAGAAACAGCAGGATAGTAGGGATGTTTATGATTTATTGGTTTTTGACCACTAGTAGGGATTTAGAACAATGTTTTGATGAGCAGGCCCCCACCTATTTGCATCATATAGTCTACCAGCACATGCATAAGGATGCACATACATGTCAAAAGCAGTTTATAGGAGTGACTGAAAGTATAACTGTATCTAACAAGGTGTCATTTTTATTACTAGTACAGAATGTGTTCCAAAGCATAGCTGGATGATGCGTTTACATAATATTGATACTCTGGTAATGTGGTTATTGTAATCATGTGAAATAGTGAAAATGTTCTTTCCCTGGTGTTAAAAACTCCAAACCGATCAACAGATGCGCATTCCCAAGCTTATTTAACTGTTCAAGCTGAGTGAAATTGAATATTGAATTTCCCTTCCTGTTAAGTTATCATATCCACATTGATGATTTCTTTGCAAACTTTGTTTGATGGAAATGTCTTTTGAAAGCATCAACAGACATCCTTAATTATTAATAAAATATATATTGACGCTTATTTAATCATTTTTGATCTTTGATTCTGTCAGTACCTCCGAGGCCTAATGCATTGGGAGGTTATGTGTGTGCTTGTGTTTGTACTGTTGTATGTGTGCAGTGGTTTTGCTTGCTAGGTTTCTCACATCACCATTTTTGTGTGTGGGGGATATACCTTTCTAGGTTTTACAGATGTGCTAGTCAGATCTAATCAGTTTTTTCTGCCACTCACGGCTAAAATGAGATCACTGGAGCTCCCCTGGCTTACAGAAGCAGTTAGATTCAATTACTGGTTGGCTAAGTTAACAACCTCATGACAGTTGCTGAACTTATCTCAAAGTTTTTATCTCATTACACACTCTGGCAGTTGTACTGTCCAAGCTACTATTTGCATATGACTGTCATTTGAGAATATAAAACTAGAGTAGAGCTGAGAGGCTGTGTGGAGAGTGTGGGTGATGTAAGTTACAGTGCATCCTCTTGCCCCTGATGAAATAGAAATAGATGCTCAGTTTCTAAACTTAATCTTCCAAACATTAGCTCGCAAACATTTCAAAGGTCAGTTTTGTGAAGCTTTTGGTATTACGCAATATCCTCTTCCTTCTCAGTTTTCATTGACTTTGAATGCTTTTTTTGTCTCTTTATCTGAATTGTAGGTTGAATGTTTTTTCCTCGAGCCTGGACACCATGAGCACCATCTCGCCAACGGACTTTGACAGCTTGGAGATCCAGCAGCAGTATAATGACATCAACAACCGCTGGGATCTGGCAGCAGAGACTGACTGGGATAATGAGAACAGTTCAGCACGCCTCTTTGAGCGCTCACGCATTAAGGCTCTTGCAGGTACGCTACACTTCAGGCCTCACCAATTTTCATGCTTGCAGGGAGTCAAAATGCACCTACACTATAAATACTGTAAGTGTGAGATGATGATTGACAAATATGAACTTAACAAAAGTGTAATATTTGAGACTGAGATATTTGGGTTATTCCTTACGTGTTTAGAGTACAGTACCATACACACTGAGTTACCGGTATATTAGGTACACCTGTACAATCCAATACAATAGACAAAAAAAAATACCTTTGTGAATATTATACTGTTTAGTTTTGGATGACACTGTGTTACAGAATTGTTGAATTTGATTGTATTAACGTTGCTTCTATTATTGCAACTTTTCAAGACTGACTTCAATGTTTTATTATCTTGGCTGCATTTAGCTCCTTGATGTTCAACAGGAATACTAGTTTGCTGGGTACACTGCTGATTAAGAGCCCAATTTGTAACCCCACAGGGGATGTTATCAGTAGTGAGTCCATCAAGTGGTAGTAAAAGTCATTCTGCAAATCTTACTATCTAAACCCACCTGCATTAAATAATTAATTAAAAAAATATTAAATATCAGTTATTTTTCAGTTTTGTTAATAGAGCTTCTGTAATACTATGTGTCTCAGTCTATGACAGTATGAAAAGTGCAAAATATTGGGATCAAAACAATCTTATTATTGAATTATTAGCTATAATTGATTGGGAAAATTACACTGCTTAGGCCATTAAATCCCGCTGAGCTGAACAGTATAATGGGAATGATGTTATGATAGCTCACATAATATATTCAAAAGACTTAAAAAGTACATTGTCAGCAAAATTTAGAAATTATATTGGACTCCGCTACTGTTTGTCATATAATATGGGTTTAGCCTTACATTAAAAGAAGATGACATTGCACAATTTAAAATTTTTATGAGGCCTCATTATACATGTTTTTGATTGAATTTTGGAAAAAAGTGTGTGGAACCAAAGTTGAAACTGCTGAAACATAAACAAGGTGAGTTCAAATTAATCAGCACTTTAAAGAGAATCAGTGAAATTATTCACTGAACCGTATTTAAAAGTGTATTCAGCTGTTTGGTAATGCCCAAAGCTTTCCGTGGCTTAGCTTAAATGCGTTCTTAATTTGTGTTTTTCAGTTGCATATTGACACATGTTTGGGACCATCAGAAATTCTTCTGTCACTGCCCTTTTTTCAGACATGATTGTCTTTGATAGCACATTTCTTGGAGGCTTACGCTGTGTCTATAAAGATGGCATAACGTGAGCAGCACGGTCACTGTGTTACACACGTAAAATGCAGGGAAATAGACTTGAATCATAAAAAGACACTTCGTCCCGTTTTTATGGGTGCATAGTGTCGGTAAAACACAAGGTGTTATTTTCCCTGTGTAGACAGCTAGATTGATTAAAATGAGACGGACGACTGAAACATGTATTGACGCTGCATTACTCTTACTCTGTTTGGTCCATTTCTGCGGTAAAGTAGTCAGGAGAGGCTGTCCTCTGTGGAAAGAAAAGCAGACATTCTTAGGGCTGACTAAATCTGGCAGGCACTCTATAGATCGACAGGTAGAAAGTCACTAGCCTAGCAGCATAAAGGCTAGAACCATTGCATAACACTAGTAAAACAGGCTAATTTTGTAACAGGATAGATGATATTCACACCAATCAAAGAAAACATCTGTGTCTGTGAACTGTCTATCCCTTAAATGTAGTAAAAGACATCATTAGAGAAAACAATTTCTTATATTTAGGCCGATATGGTACCTTGTTTTAAAAAAAATTTTTTTTTAAATATGCGACAGGAGTTTGACAAAGAGATGACATTTAGAGACAAAATCACAGACTACCTTTAATCTGCACAAATCTAATTAGGCTCTGTAGACTGAGGAACAAACTTAATTCTTCTCTGTCCCGAAAGGCACAATTCTCTCTTTATAGAACAAGACAGAAATACTTTAAAAAGGAGGACAAAGCCAGGGAGCTGTATAGTTAATTGACTAAAGAGCAATAAGCAGTGGTGGAACTAGTGGTGAGACTTTAGGGCAACGCTCAGAAGATAAAACAATGTTTTAAATTTTTCAGAATGTTAGTCTATTCTCTCAAGTCCACTCATTTAATGATGATTTAATTATTTATTTAATGATAAACAACCATTACATGAGAATTTGTACAAGGTTTTGCCAGGATAAACATTTTGTTTGGGTGACAGTGTTGTTTTTTGTGCTGGAGCCTTCCGGCATTGGAAACATACGGTGCCCAAGCAGTAGTCTTACTGAAATGAATGAGAGAAGGCTGTGTTTTTTGATATAATGCTAATGTCAATCTGAGCACAGCTTTATTCCCTACCTTACTCACCTACCCTTGACAGTCTTGACATCCTTCTAAGCTGTGGAAGTGCTAGTGCATGTTTGTCTGTTTGGAGGCACCAACTAAGGTGACCCAGGTGAAAATCCAGATGGCTCTGTCAACTGTTTTAGTACATCCACTACAGTCAATGCTGATTGCTAACTGCTCAGCTGGGTGTCTGTGTGTCTGTGTGTCTGTGTGTTTGTGTCTGTGTGTTTGTGCACGCATTTGTTTAGCTACATGAAGTTAACCATCCTGTACCATCCTGGTTTCATATTGTACAGATAAAATCTCTATTGTTAAGAGTTAAAACAAGTTGCAGTATCATGGAGAACCCACCAGAGGGGAGCAACAGCCAGACAGGCACTGAGACACGCGCACCCAGCAAAGACCACATGTTCTAATGATCTTTGAGCATTGCTGTAGTCAAAGTATTTTGGAAAGATAAACCTCATTTCACTTACAAATACAGCCTGACACATTTCCTCATGCCAACAGCAAGCACACGTTGGGTGTTTTAAATGTTGTCTTATAATTAAGGAAAGCAACAGAGGGCAGTAATACTATGTGTACAAGTAGAGAGTGTGCGTGTGCGTGCCCTCCCATGTGAATACTTGCGATACCATCTCCGTTTGACAAGTGTAGGCTTGATGTGCACATTCTTTGACATGCTGTAGCAGCTATTTCCTCCTAGGCCCAGCTCCAGCCCATCATTTTAAACTTATCCCCAAATGTCAAGACCTTCTGCATTCTGTAAGCTGCTGTTTTCTTACACTTCTCTCTCACATTCCATCTCAATCAGACTCTCTCTGTTCTCCCTGAAATATGATTGCCTCATTTCCTGGTTCACACCTTTTGCACTCTTGAAGTTTGTTGGAATCATTTTACTCCTGGTGTGACAGCAGTGGCTGCCACTACTTTCAAAGCAGAGAGCCTCCCCTGTGTTAAGATCATTGTAATTTGCATAAATAATCACTTATCTACACTCCCATACTGTGTGGTTTGCAGGGCAAGCTATGCAAATTTGCCTTTTTTTCAAGAAATACCTTGCTCACACTCAATTACATGTATTTAGTTGTGGAAGTGTCCACAATTTGAAAGAGTAAAGATTTTTTACTTTGAAAAGCATCTATATGCCTTTTATTAACATTTTTATTCTTCACAATTTAGCCACATCATTGTCAAAAATATGACCAAACAGTTAAATCAGGAAACCACCAATTAATATACAGACTACCACTACCATATTTGATGTACACATAATTAAGAAACATCATAGAAGCATGAATAATAGAATATATCATATCTCTCTCTCACATTTGGTCACATCTGGTGATAGTGATATTAACATTTCAGCGATTGTGGGACTCTAATGAGGAATCACCCTACAGATCAGATATTTACTGCCTGTATCTGGAGTATAGTCCAGCCTTCCAACCCCCCTTAGGTCCTGAGAAGGGGTTGTGTTGTGGGATGGTTAAAATTTACATGCTCAGCAATAGATCATGCCTTTCTCCTTCTGGCAGTGCTTACTCCCCCAGCACCTCCTATCTTTTCCTCTTTCTCATTTGGGTCCGTTCACCACACCAGACCATCATAAATAATCATTAATACCAGTTTGCTAAATGCAAGAGTTTCTCCTAAATTCCCCTTTGGCAGACTTTCTCACTTTTTGTTTTCACATTTTACAAGATTAATTAAATTACCATTAATCTTACCCAGTGTGTTTGTTTAATAGTATATCTAAATAACTGACGGGTTTTATAGGGAGGAAACTGCACACACACAAACGAGCCATCACATCTGCCTCTCATGTTAATTGGGATTCCAATGTTTGGTATATGCCTAGTGGGATCTTAGATGGCCATTACTGTGGTTTACCTGTTCTCTGCTTCTCATTTCTGTCTCAATGTGACCATAGCAGAGCCTCTCTTCCTCAGAGGGAAGTGTGTTTTCTTTGGATCTCATTAGTCCAGTCAACCTCCATAAACACCCAGTCACAGAACACCCAGGGCATTTGCTCCTCTAATGAGACCCATCCAGATGCTCCCAAGTCATCAGGACAAGCACAGATCAAAAACACAACCAGACCTTTTTACCACTGCCCCCTGACCAAACCAAAACACCATCTACTTGTAAGAAGGGCTTTGACCTTAGTTCTTACTGTGTTTACAGTCTTGTGTAATTTTTGCACACACAGGCATTTAGTACATTTGTAACTTTGCCTTACTGTTGCATTTTAAGGTGTTAATTAGCAGCTGCAAAAAAGCACAAAACCATCTATTTGATAAGTTATTCACCTTTCAAAATATGTTAATTTTGTGCATTCAGTCATGTGCACATAAACGCTTTAGAATCTGAAGCATGCAATAAAAGGCTGAAATTACTGTTGCTACGATATGATGTTCCCTTGTTCAGTTGTGGAGGAAAGTATCTATTTTGCAACTTTAAAATCCCAAAATGTATCCCAAATTTAAAAAGAAATATTGTTTCTTCAACAAGAGGTGCCATGACTCATTCCTATATTTGTCCCTAATCTAGTTAGATGTAAAATGTGTTGATATAGTATAGTTCTATAATTGTTTTAGACAGTTAAGGACTCACTTTCCACCCCCACCTCTGCCTAATCAACTGCCTGGCAAACAGACACACAACTTCACACTTTAAAATCTTGTTGAGACAGGAAAGATCTTTTTGTGTTGCTGAGACTTTCTCAACAACTTCCTTCCTGCCTTAACCATCTTATCATGAGGCAGACCCCCTTAATACAAGAGGGGGGGTCACATGCTGTCTTAGAGAGTGATAGAAATAAAAAGGAACCACACAGTGAGACAAGAGGATAAGACGACACAATCTTATGGGGACTTTCGTGATGCACCTTCTTGGCAGGCCACACCCCGTTGCTCTCTGGAATTAAGGTGGTGTTGAATAATCTGCCTAAAGCTACACTGAGCAAAGAACTATAATGGTTTAGTCCATCTCTACACCTCCTCCCTCCCCTCTTCCTTCCACCATGTTCTTCCTTTGTGCTCCTCCCTCAAACACACCTTATGCAAATGACACACTTTTCAGACAGCACAGCAGGCTTTGTTTACACAGCTATCCAACCGCAGCCGCTTAGCCTGCTCTGCTTTGCTCTGCTCAAGCAAATGTAAGTTTAGAGCTAGTAGGGAAGGAATAGCCAGTGTTCCTTTGCTAGAACCACGAGGGAGAGCAACCTAAAGATTTAACTTTGCTCAGAGGCCATAAGTATGGTGAAATTCTTCACAGGAGGAGGTGAAACAAAAGAACATTTCATTGTTCAGTTTTGTTTGAAATGATTCTTTGAAAAAATCCTCCACCCTTGCACTCACTACTGCGTTTTCATTGAACGAGGTGGGACATACAGTAGAGGAAAAGAAGAACAGGCAGCAATATTTTCAAGCTTGTGTTGTGCCTTACTAAAGCACAGCACTGAGGGAATCTGGAAGAGAAGGATAAACCAACGCATTTTGGATATACAAAACTTTTATCATTTGGAAAACCCTCTAAAGGACTTAATACATTTTAGTGGCAAAGGTTGACTCTGCTCTGCTATGCACAAGAACTCCCATTCACTCTGTATCTGAGAGGAATATTTAGCAGAGAGATCCAGAAAAAAGGCCATGGAGTGGGACCACAGGGACAGAGAGCCCTGCCTGTCCCCAGCAGCATTTGTTAATCAGGTGCAATACTCTAACATCTTGGAAGGACGGTTTAAACAGCTGCAAGGTAAGAGTCATACTGACCCAGTTCAGTTCCATTTGGGAATTTATAAAATCTTTATCCAATTTTGTTTGTTTAGGTTAGCTAAGCTAATGCTTTTGAATATATAGTTGTGCTATTGACATCAAAGGTTAGAGTCTAAAGTTTTCTGGTGTGTGTCTTATGGAAACAGCTGTTAATGTTAAGTTATTGATAAGACTCTTTTAGGGTGAGAAATGTTACCCTTTAACACATATCCTGTTGTTTGTTGAAACAGGAAATATTAAATAGAATTTGACGTGTTCGCTTGTGCTATAGTGGTGTTCCTATAGCAGGTGCTTTGCGTTCTGAATGAGTCCCTAAATAGCTCAGCATTTTTCTGGCATAAATGATTCTGTGAGAGGTTGAAAACACTCCTCTATCAATTTGGTACAATTTCAGAGCTTAATGTGTAGAGAATTGAGGGGAGCTGTAGTAGACACACAGTAGGCTTTAGCTCAGCTCTAAAGCAGGCAGGCAGTCTGGCACCTGGGCCACCTGTCCTTTCTTATCTTATTACAATGCATGGCTCTGTCTCTGGCCAAAGCCTGTGAGGTTTGTGAGGTCTTGCGCACAGAAATCACAGAGGCCATTGGTTGTGACATAGGAGTTAGGAAATAATGTGGTATCTAAAGTGCTAACATGTACATGATCTATGATACAACAACCCAACTAAATCTTACTCTGAAACTTAAGTGATTCATTTTAAGGAACAATGTAACTCCCAAAAACCTGTTATTTTCTCAAGTAACAACTGCAAATGATAAAGAAAAACCCTCCCCTGTGTACATTTGTTACTGTGTGAATGTTTTTTGTTTCATTGTCATATGTACCTTATAAGAATTTTTATATTATCATGTGGCCCATTCCTTTTAGCTTTAGACCTCTTAGTCACTGGCCACGAGTTAAATTATTTGCAGTAGCAGAATGTGTACGTGCAATAGTGTATGAAACTGGGATGTCAGTCATTGGTGTGCATGAAGATCAGAGTGTTTTGCTAGGTTCCGGCCCCTCTGTGGTTGCTCTCTGGAATGGAGAGCTGTCTTTGAGTTGACTTGAGAGGCAGGTCTACTCTCTCTGCATGTTTGACATTCTTTTAACAATATTTGTCCTCCATATTAAGCAATATCTTTAAAAAAAATGTCTACACCTCCACACTGACGACACTGGTGCTCTTGACTAGAGATGATACCTACAGAAGAGATTCTATCCTTTACCTCAGAGAAAGTAAAAGATTTACAACATTGGCAGTCAACCATTAAATGTCATTCACAAAAAAGCTAAGGGTACATATCTACACATCTATTTCAACGTGTATGACAAGAAAACCTTAAACTGACTTGAATTTTGGGGGTAAGCGAACAGTCAGTTTGTGCTGACAGGATTTATTTACACTTCCCTACATCAAGAATATTGTGAAATGAGGTTATTTGAGGAGCTCTGTTCATGAATATATATGTATATATTTTATGAGGGGAATTAAGATAACAACCAGATGTATGTGTAATACATATACACTATTCCTTATGTTCTTCGTTGGTCATCTCTGTGCATGGATTAGCCCTGCATGAAGTTTGCTGTAATCATACTCACACACACACACATACTCAGACACACAAACACATTTTGGCAACACCCACTTGTATTTCCAGTTTGACTACCCTTGAGGCTTAGTCTTTTTGTCAGTCCCTCCCTCCTTTTTGTTAAATAATGATGGCTGCTGGAATGATGAATTAGAAGATGTGCACATACATAGTTTGGTGTCATTATACCACCACTTCACACAAAATAGTTTTCTTCATGGTGGAGGGGTGGGCCATGTGGCTCAGGTCCTATCTGTTTGTTGGTACCTGGAAGTTGCTCAATTTCTTCCCAGATCATATTCTTCACATGTGTTTACATACTATATTTTTGTCAACCTGATTTGACTTGAATTTTGAATGCATACAAAATGTACAGTGTTTTTGCATTCATTTGAAATATTTATCACCTTACATGCAATTTGTGCAGGATCAGTGGTTCCCAACAAGTCTTTTAGGATAAAAACTTGACCTCAGCTATACAACATGCTAAACTGATTTCCATGTCAATATTTTAACATCTTACCAAAGAGACTTTTGAAGAAATATTTGAAAGAACATTTTTGAATTGGTAAAGATTTGCTGGCTCTATAGCTGTCTTAACACTAGTTAACACCAGTGACCATTATCTAAGTGACTGGTAAGTAATATCTAACCAGTAAATAATAAACCGAGTAACTAAATAACTTTGGCCAAGGGAGACAGGATTAATGAAACCCTGTTGAGTGAGAGAAAAAAACCTTCACTTTCTGCCATGGAACAGTCTTTACTGACACACCAAGGGAGAGTTGCTGCTTTTTTTAATAGCGTTTATTTATTTATTTATTTTTTATTTTATTTTTTTGCCCACTCCAACATTATCTTTAACCCATAAAATCATTCACAGCCAGTTAAGAGAATATACATCTTATTTCAAAACTTAGTCTTGTCTTGTAGTCTAAATCACACTATGCAAATTGTATTATGCAATCTTACTGTATCTCTTGTATGTAATGTACAATAGAGAAATGCTGTGTGATAGTTCATATTGCCGTACTGCCGTACTTCCAGTTATTGATCCTGGCACCGAGATAAATACGTTGTAACTTTGGTTTGATATCTCAGTTCATAGATAAATACAGTGTTAGTTAGGTTATAGTACAGTGTCCTTGTTCAAAGGGTCACTGTCCTAGCTACCTGGACCCTCTGAGTCAACTGCTGTGGACTTTAGTTTAGTCTGTCACTCTTTGGGCTTTAGCAGTATGCATTTATTTAAATAGACAGTACAACCAGTTCCAAACACATAAAAAATGACTTTCACACTGTAGTGTCGACTTTTTGGTCTGTTGAGTTAAATCTCAACAAAGAAGTAACCTAGGCTACTTTTTTTTCTCTTGCATTTTTGTTCTTATACTTTATTTAAAGATTTTAATTGATACTGGCAGAGCTCAATGTCACATTTTGGGTCAAATTTCAAGTCCAGTAGCACACAATGAATTGAATATTGTAACTTAATATTTCTAACACTCTTAGTGAAAGCTCTGACTCTAGTGGCCTCCAGCTGTAACTCAGAGTCATATTACCTTGGTGAAGGTTCACCAACTGTACAGAAACTCTCTCTCTCTCTCTCTCTCACACACACACACACACACTCACTCTCTCTCTCACACACACACACACTCACTCTCTCACACTCACACTCACACACACACACAAAATGCCTTTTTGTTTGTACAGGTTTACTAATATTGACAGTTTCCTACTTGGAAGGGCAACAAGAAAGTGCAGTCTTGGAGGCTTTAGGAAAATCATTGTCTTGTTGACATTTCACATCCTTCTTGTGTCCAGATGTTATAAATGGAAGGTGCCTGTTTCTGTCTCCTTTGTCATGGGATTGACCTTGGCAAGTCCTCTCCTTCCTAATCTTACCCATTATCAGCTGCAGCTGCAGATGGTACAGAGAGGCATGCCCTCAGTGCCATCAGTGATCAGTGCCCTCATTCCTTTTGGACAGATAAAGAGGACAATTCTGTAAGAAAGGTCTTTATCTCATTCATCCTGTGAGTTTTTTCATTGTAACAACAAACCTCTAAGAGTTTGGCAAAACTCTTGTGACCTCAAACTGTTAAAAGTGTAAAAATAACTCACGCCACATCCGGCAAGGCGGCGGTTTTACCACAGCCTTACTTTCAAAGCAACGGAAGGGCTGTTCCACTTTTATAGGGAGAGAAATGTCAAAACATGTGCATCTGTAGGTGCCATTTCGCTCGCTTTGTTTTTCCACACATATTACTTGTTCACAGTTTGATTTGAATATCATAAACAATTGGTCTGATGATATGCAGGAATGTCTGGTACAAATCTGTAGACTTGTAACATCAGTGGGTAACACTGAAGGTAAATTCTCACTTACCTACAAAAAATACGTAAAGAGTGAAATATTATTTTGTCAGACAGTGGCAGGTACATACAGTACAACATCCTGTAGCTATCAAACAACTGACTTTTTCTAAACTGTTGCAAACTTCCTAAAATATTTTTTTATAACTCATGCTGATGTTGACTTTAAAGATGTAGTAGTTATTGTAACCTTGGAAGAAAAAGTCTTAATGTGTGACTCTGTCCTTTTGGTCATGTCTAGGCAGTTGCAGATACAGGTGTTTGAAGTCAAGCAGATCGTTGTACTCTAGAACTCACCAGAAGTAGCTTTTCCCCTCGTTGCTGAAAGACTATATAAAATACCAACTTCTCCTACAACTGCTTACAACATTTTGCCCTAATTGGCATCTATTAAGTATCACATACTACAGCCATAGTTGACTCTCAACTCAAACCACTCATTGGTGTCAATAAAAATGGTAACCATGAACCACAAAGCTTACAAGCTACTATTGACTATGTGAGATTTTTTATTCTTTGTCCGTAATTTATTCAACATGTAAAGGTATTCCTTTAATGAGTGCCTAGGGTCTACTCTTTAATCTCAGAGAGCAAAATAGTTGGATGCTAACTATAGGACAATGTACTGTCTGATTACAGCATTTCAAACAACTAATGCATGTCCTCTATATAGGTTCTTGGGTAAAATCAAATGTAAATATTTCTCCCATATTCTGACTTTTCCAAATATGTTTTGTCTTACATATGTCAAACATAGCTCATATTAAGTGTCAAACCAAAATATCCATACATAGAGAAATGCATACATACATACTCTACACATATGTACATAGACGTAAATACACACCTCTGTCAATGTGGCTTTCTGTTTACTTGCTTCATGTATACCACACTTGACTCATGCTTAATTTGTTTTCTGCAAACTGTTATTCAAAGCAAATTTTACACTCATTGGAAAAAAAAGTCAGACTCCCACTGCTGAGTGCCTTTCTCTGTGCCCTTTGGCACAATACCATAATCTTGTCTGTGTGGGAATGTCCAAGAGAAGGTCATTAAAGCAGATTAAAGCAGACAGATTGATGGAAGCAGTTTACTCATTCTTTCTGAGGACAGGGTGACCAGAGGCTCTCGTTATGCAAGCCCAGGGTGGGTGAGAGACAGAATATCAAAAGTATATGGAGTCACAGGCATTTCAACCTAGCTAGAAAGGGAACCAGTAATGGCTAGGGACAAAGACATGACTTGGGAAGGACATGTTACGAGCTGAAATTCTTAGCAGCACTTAATGAATACCAGTCTATGCTGAGGCCAGAACTACTGCCTTTGGCTTTTTTTTATATCTCTTCTGAAAGCTTTACACATATTCAGGAGTAAGGAAATGATCATAATAGTCCAGTGTTTTGGACAGTACAAGGTCAGTAAAATGAAAATTGGACAAAATCTGCAGTATTCATTTGTTGCCTTTGTGGGAAGTGCTTACTATGGTAAGATATTTATAGATGAAGTCACTCCTTGTCCTCTGTGCTGAAGTGAGGCCACCTGGGGGCCCAAAATGCAGTGTCATGCAACACAGCAGAGGGATGCAGGATTCTTTGAGAAGACAGCGAGCAACATAGCAAACTGGCCTCAGTAAAGAGAATCAGAAGAAAGTCTTAAGTCTGTCTGTCTCAAATCCCCCCCCCCCTCACTAATGCTTATCTTTGTCTCTGTAAGGGACAAACAGATGATTTCATCAGTGGCAGGGTATGGTCAGTGGGCAAAGAGCAGTAGTGACATCTTGTACCGCGCCGATGTTTGTTGTGTATACAGCAACACACACCGACACTGTTGTCGATGAAGGGGGCCTAAATGTACAGGCCAATGAATCTTCAGTAGAATTAAAACATTGTAAACTCTGAACATCATAGACAAATTCTTTAATTAGTGATGATCGATCGATGATCTGTGGAGTCGTTGAGAGCTGGTTAAGCAATTAAATGCCTCTGTGATGAGTACTGGCTTCCATTCAACTTCTGGCAGTATCAGATATTTTGAACATTCTGTGTAGTTTTGTAGTACAAGGGTGAGCAATCAAGAAGATTGGTCATCAATGATCACTTAACGTATTTTTCTAAAACTCCTGGCAATATGTAACTTTATTTTACAGATCTATCGATTAATTCAATTTTCCAAGAAGGTCGTGGCTAAAATGGAAACACACTTTACAGACAGTAAAAAAAACAAAAAAAAAAACAACAACACTATATGAACTACAGATCAAAACAGCAAAGACCCATAGCCAGCCATAGTGGCTTTATTTGTGCATGTGTATTTCATTGCATCAGTGATTTTTGTTCACTCATCACTCTTGAATTAATTTACTCAACCATGATGCAGTAACTCAACTTGATTTATAAAAAAAAAAAAAAAAAAGCATATTGTATGCTGGGACATGAAAAATGGGAAATCATAAATTCCTCCAATCAGTTAACACCTTTAAATATTGCAGCATATATGATCAGGTAAACATAAATGACCTGGTAAATACTAAATGGTAAACCGTGACCTCAGTACAATGGTAAAGCTGATACAGACTTAATCTTTGTCTTAAAATGCACAGGTGCTGTTCTGATGCATGCTGTAGATGTGATATTGTTTTCCTTCACAGACGTGTGAGATTCATTGTTGGTGTTGTATCTGTCTCCATGTTATCATCAAACATGATCCTAGCCACTATGTGCCACACAGACAGGATTAGGTCTGACGGCATATTTGCTCAGATTACCTGCAGATAATCATCGTTATCAGCAGTGCCAGGGTTTGTTTGGGGGTTGAATACCAAATGAGCAGCGAGTTAAACCTCAGTACCTTCAACATTAGAGAGGGCACTGACTGAGCCAGGCGCTTCTCTACTCTGTGGCCTTACATATACTTAAAGCTTACTACCAGAGACAAACATGTTCAAAGTGACTGGACATGCCCAAATATGCTTTTGAAAAATTCAGTGATGCCTCTAACCACTAGTTCTAATCTACCATAGTAAACAATGGAGAAAACATGGCACAGAAAATCACTTGTTTTTCTAGCTTACACGCAAAGAGTTTCAAGAAGGGGAGCTCCCGGATAGTCGGGGGAGTTTTAAAACAGTTTTGACTGTTCATTACTGTGAAACTTAAACAAGAATACCTTCAATTCTAGTCCCAGAAGGCACGTGCAATAAAGTTATTTAGTAGTACAGTCGAGTTTATGTTTTAAATGTAGAAAAAATATCTTAGAAAAATAAAGTAGTTGATTGACTCTATGTTAGACATAGTGCATACTTGCTAGGATTCATACAATATTCAGAGCAGCCAATATCTATTTTATGCTGGATGACAGGCATGTCAATATTAATATATGGCAGTTTTATCTGTCTTGCAGCCACTGGCTTCCAAACAGTACATTTTAGTGTGGGAGAACTATTACTTAGAATTGTGCATGCTTCAAAGCTGTTGTGGGAAGTCATTTTAGAGGGATTTTTTTGTCAAAAAATTAATTACTAGCTAGTTTTACTAAATTTGGGATTGTTTTGGAATACTTTGATTGCTTTCTTAAACTTATACTGTCTTTTCCCACTTTTCTCTCCTGTTCCCTATTGCATAATTTTACTGTAACAATATTGATAGGCTCTGCAGGTATTTTGCATGACATTAGACATCTGACAGTAGAGAGGAGGTATGTCCTGGCTTCGTTTATCTTTTCTCACCAGCCATCATCTTTTTATTGTCAACGATGAGCAATTTTACAGGTTAGTAAGAAACAATAAACCATTTAGACATGGATGTGTAAAAAATTACAGTTGAAATATCCTATGTACTAAAAACACAATCCACAAATGTCACATTGTTAGAGGAAACAGCTGTGCCAGTTTTGCCCTTATCTACCATAGTGGCAACTGATGACAAGTTTGTGTTTGCTTGCTATAATGAGCAAACACGCAACAGACTGATGTCTGTGTTTGTCTGTCTTATGTCCTTCAGTAGCACTCCTTGTTATTAGGAGTGTATCACCGATAGAGTAGCAGCATTTCTTCTTTAGGATCCCTGGCCACTGCCCCTGTCCCTCCTCCTCAGTGCTAGGTGCTGTCGCAACATGACCAAGCTTCACAAGGAATGTAGACTCCTCCGCTGTACTCCACCTGTCGCAGTAATCCACATCTGCTGGCTCATTGAACAGTTTCAAATTGCTTTGTGGCCCTTTTAATAAGTAAATAATCTGTTAATATGGTACATCATAGAGATACAATGAGAAACAAAGCAGGTTTAGTCACAGTCAGTTCTTGAAAGTTGGAATGAGAAGATAATAAAACAGTTAAACCCAAAAACTCATACACCACCGCCAAAGAACCAGCACACCATATTATAGTATGTACAGAACCCTCAAGGTCTAAACTAAATCAGGGCTTTTTGACCGATAGTAGATGTTGTTTGTCTGATATCCTTGAGTTTAAAACCAGGAAAAAGCAGGAAAAAAGCACACCTATTCAGAAGACAAGAGGGCTTATATCTGGGAGAGGAGAGAATAGCCTCTTTCTGCCTCAACTCCAGCCCTTCAAATGTGCCTGTAGGCCATGACTATAGCCAGCCTTGTCACCTGTGTTGAATTAACCTACTGTATCTTTGTACAGCCACATAATATTTGTCTTTAAATGTCAAATTTCTAAAATGGAAACTTCAGTTATACAGTATATCTGTGCTGAATCTGATTATTTGAATACAAAAGACAACATATTGTTTGGGCCTTTTTCTTAAAATGTCCTAATTCATGTATATGTGTACTTTTGCACCTATTAACTGTAATCTATTAATAGTGGTAATCTCTCCAAAACCAATAAATGTATCTCATTGTGTTGCGTGTTTGACAGGTTCATCTGCTATTGAACTCTTTGTCTGTAATGCATGTGTCAATTGTTACTAAGCCCTCAAGCAGGGACATGGAGAGGTAGCAAACGGTGAGACATAATAATTAAATGATAGTTGCAAACATTGAACACAAACTTCTTACTTCATCTGTAGTCTTGTGTGAAATAAAGCTAGTATAGAACCAGCTCTTATTTGAACATTTATTTTCAAATAAGAATTTATTTTAATACATCCAAACAGGTTTTCTTTGGTATTCATGCCATGAACAAGCACATGTGATTTACTAGTCTAGTGAAAACAATGCCACACATTTTCATCTCATCTTTTTGCTATGTCTATTTGGTTTCTTCTCTACCGCTTCCACATGTCATTCTGCTGTCCTCAGCTCTAATGCAGAGAATGGGCAGCTAAACAACTTTATCTTAGATAATGGAATATATTCCGCTATCACTTATTGGCCAGTGCACTTTGGCAGACAGTGTTGTCAGGAGAAAAGCAAGGAAGGGTGCAACGTAGTGCATTAGCATTTTATTTTAAGCATAGGCTTTCAACAAACACTTATTTTGATGGTGTAACAGTCCCTGAGATTTTCATTTCAAGGCTGTAAAATGACCACAAAAAACACTGTGAAATGTGAGTTTCAACAGGGAAAACATGAGACTTGACAAGTGCAGCCTTCCGCAGTCAGTAGATATTTGTATTACACCACCCTAATGCTCATGGCATATGTATGCAACCTTGTTAGCATGTTGGTGGAACATACTATAAAATAAAATAACAAACAATCTTGAAACCTGCTCATTAAAATCATTGTACATGTCCACTAGAGGTCAAAAACTCCACAGGATACCTTATAATGCCTGAATTACATTGAGGTAAACTACAGAGCTGTAGGGTATTGAGTTTCGTATTTGAATGATATTTAATCATAATAAAAAGATAGTCTCTTTTGTTTTAGAAAATTAGTAGCAGATTGCTTTCAGTTGACTGTTACTATCTGTATTATTTCAAATAAGGATCTCTCAAGTAGAGAAGTAGATACTGAGGAAGCGCCTTCAGTTCGCAACCGCTCAAGCGTTATGTCCTGTGGTATTACTCCACCCTAGAAGTGTTGTGTATAATTTCAAAATCTGTTCTTTTTTTAGCTGACAGTTTTTAGAGTGGTTGATTCAAGAACATGCTGTCTTTGGTCACCTCAAATTTTTCACCTCACATTGCTCACTCTTTTTTGGAGTGTCTTAGTATTCATGTATTAATCAAAGACTTAAGTAAATAAAAACGGTAATATCCCAGCATCTTAATGATATTTTAATTTAATTTAAGAACTGCTATTAATGTACTGACCTTGTGATTTAATCTAATGGATAACTTTTTAAAATTACTATATTCTAAATTCAGTCTCCCACTGTTACACAAACTGCCTATATATTTGGGCCTTGCCTTTGGGTCGGAAGTCTCAGCTTTGAAAAGTGTTGCTTTTGGAAGTTATTACATTCTTACAAACAAACCATGCTGCCTTGGCTTTCACTTCAGTAAAAACGTTATGGATGGGTTTGTTTAATGGTTAATTTCAAAATATGAAGGCTTTCCCATTTTTATTGTTTTTAAAGATCCATTCATCCTCACCACCATTATATTTCATTTTATGCTGCTGTAAGTAGGCTTTGTTTTGTTTAACTCATTAGTACAGAGGTGCTCCTCAGATCTGTTTTCTGTCTGCTTCAAGGTTGTTTTGTGTTAGGTGCAGTGCCTTAAGTACAATGCTTTTCAAAAGGCAGTTAGACCTTGTGTCCTAGAAATGAGGTCACCTTGTTGGCGGCAGACCAGGATTAGCTTCTTACTCCCCTGGTCCATATGTCTGAGCTGCTGTTACAGCTTAGTTTATCGCGATTCTTTTTTAGTCCTGCTATAATAAAGTAACAAAGAAAATGCTTGCTAAATATCATTGCCTTTATGTGCGATTTAGCATAGTCACTTTTCTCTTCTAAACCTACATCATTACAGTAATTAGCATTGCACACATGAGCAGAGCCATCAGTAAATGTTGGTGTAAAGAGTGAAAACCTCTCACTAAGCTGTCAATACAGTGATCCCCGAGACTTAATGGTGCAGCTTATGAACTGCTTAGGACAAGGGCTTAAGTCCTTATGATTTATTGTTAACGGTTTATGCTCAGATGTGATCAAAGTTGTAGACTACACTGGTGTTTGTTTAGAGCAAAATTAATTCCCTGTAAGTATTAATTTTACTGACAGGAGTGATATTGAGGCCAGGGCCATCTCAGTCAGTAGAGTCAATTGTGATCTTGGTGCAATGTAACTTTAACACTTTATTTCTTTTTTTGCAGATGAGCGTGAAGCAGTACAGAAGAAGACCTTTACCAAATGGGTGAACTCTCACTTAGGCCGAGTGACCTGTCGCATTGGTGACTTGTACACTGACCTACGCGATGGCCGCATGCTAATCCGCCTTCTGGAAGTGCTCTCAGGAGAACAGCTGGTCAGTATCATACAGAAACCACCCTTCTTTGTCCCAAACTGGAACCAGGCCCTCAGCATGGCCATCACCTTGCATCACAAGTCAGGAGGAAGGAGAAATCATGTGCTTTTGCTTTCTTTTAATGTGATTTACTTTTCCTCCTGCTTCTGCTTGTTTTTCTCTTTTTAAATTAATGTTCCCTTTCTTCTTCATGTTTGTTGTGATCACTTTGTTCAACAGTGTCAACAGGTCTTCTGTCTTTCTCCTCTGCTCCCCACAGCCAAAGCCCACTAAGGGCCGGATGCGTATCCACTGCCTGGAGAATGTTGATAAAGCCCTACAGTTTCTCAAGGAGCAAAAAGTCCATCTAGAAAATATGGGCTCACATGACATTGTGGATGGGAATCATCGTCTCACCCTGGGTCTCATCTGGACCATCATCCTTCGCTTCCAGGTAACATAGAATAGTTGTATGCAGCTCTGCTCATTCCCCTCTCAGCCCAGGTGCCACGTTTCTCTTTCGTCCTCTTTCAAAGAGCAGGTTTGGATTTGGGACATCAGGTCTCTGCATGTAGCCTAATCCATCCTCTGAATTTTGCCTTTGTACACCAACACAATGGATTTGAAATTAAGCCATCAAGATTTGATTGAAGTGTAGTGTTTCAGCTTTAATTAAAGTGATCTAAATAAAATATCGCAGTAACTGTTTAGAAATTACACCTATTTTTTAAATAGTTCCTCATTTTCAGATCCTCAAAAGTAATTGGACAGTTGACTGACAATAAGTTTCATGGACTGGTGTGGCCTGCTCCCTCAATATTTGATGACAAATTAAGCAGATAAAAGGTCTGGAGTTGATTCCAAGTCTTGAATTTGCATTTGGTAGCTGTCATGGGAACTCTCAATATGCAGTCCAAAGAGTTATCGATGCAAATGAAGGAGGCCATCATTAGGCTGAAAAAACAAAACAAACCTATCAGACAGGTAGCAGAAACTTTGGGAGTGGCCAAATCAACAATTTGGTACATTCTTAAAAAAAAGGAATGCACCGGTGAGCTCAGCAACACCAAAAGGCCTGGAAGTCCAAGGAAGACAAGTGGATGATCACAGAATTCTTTCCTTGGTGGAAAAAACCCTTCACAACATCTAGCCAGGTGAAGAACACTCTCGAGGAGATAGGCGTAGCATTGTCAAAGTTAACAAGACACGCCTTCATGAATATAAATACAGAGGGTTTACCACAAGGTCCAAACCACTGGTAACACTTAAGAACAGAAAGGCCAGATTAGACTTTGCCAGAAAACATCTAATAAAGCCTCCCCAGTTCTGGAAAAAGATTCTTTGACAGATGAAACCAAGATGAACTTGTACCAGAATGATGGGAAGAGAACAGAAGAGTATGGAGAAGGAAAGGAACGGCTCATGATCCAAAGTATACCATATCATCTTTAAAACATGGTTGACGCAGTGTTATGGCACGGTCGTGTGTGGCTGCCGATTGAACTGTCTCACTGGTGTTAATTGATGATGTGACTGCTGATAGAAGTAGCAGGATAAATTCTGAAGTACATAAGGCTATCCTATCTGCTCAGATTCAGCCAAATGCTGCTAAACTGATGGACAGTGCTTCACAGCACAGACGGGTAATGACCCAAAACATACTGTGAAAGCAATACAAGAGCTTTTCAAGGCAAAGAAAACAAATATTCCTCAATGGCCAAGTCAGTCACCTGACCTCACCCCAGCTGAGCATGCTTTTCACTCACTGAAGACAGAACTGAGGGCAGAAAAACCCACAAATAAGCAGCAACTGAAGGCGGCTGCTTTGAAGGCCTGGCAGACATCTTAAGGGTGGAAACTCAGCAATTGGTGATGTCCATGGGCTCCAGATTTCAGGCAGTCATGGGCTTTTCATCCACGTATTAAAAATAATCAACATAACATATAAATATATAAGGATTAATTATGTTAGTCGTCCAATTACATTTTAGCCTCTGAAAATGAGGGACTATGTATAAAAATGGCACAAAAAATGTGATATTTTTGTTACACTCCATGAATTAAAGCTGAAAGTCTACACTCAATCACATCTTGATGGCTTTGTTTGAAATCCAATATGGTAATATATAGAGGCAAAATTATGAAAATTGTGTCACTGTCCAAATACTTACGAGCCTAACTGTATTGATAATATCGGAGGTCTAATTGTCTGGAATTGTGCAAAATTAAGTGGGCACAGTCTTAACTGAATGTATGCACTGCTGACAGATCCAGGACATCAGTGTGGAGACAGAAGACAACAAGGAGAAAAAATCAGCCAAAGATGCCCTGCTGCTGTGGTGCCAAATGAAAACTGCTGGGTGAGAAAGGAGAGACAGAGAGAGGGCTTAATCACACAGGATGAATACTGTTAATATGTTGAAGTAAAATTTACGGTTTTACTGAAGGGTTTGCTGATGAATCTGGCTGTATTGAGTTAATGATTAATGACTTTTGATCTTACCTCTGCAGATACCCCAATGTCAACATCCACAACTTCACTACCAGCTGGCGAGATGGTCTGGCGTTCAATGCCATCGTGCACAAACACAGGTCAATGACTTCTTCCTGTACTTGATGTTACCTTCTACATTGTGATGTGGAATGAAATTGGCCACTGTTAGACATATACTTGGATATAATTAATTTTAACAGGACTCCTTTTCAAAGCAAGGATTTTATCCTGTAAAACAAAATGGTGTCCAGTATCTTCACCCCCCCCCCCTTCTATCTTTCTTTATCCAACGAGACGCACCTGTCACAGTACCATCACAATTCTCTGGGGTGTTTTTTATTTTTTATTTTTTTATCCCCTTTTCTATTTAGGTCGCTTCCTACTCCTCCCATCCTTCAAACAGTCTGCAGTATGGCTAAAAGGATGAAAATAAAATTGGGAGTAAGATGACCTAGATCAGAGAAATAATAACCCACTTATCTTCTATGAAGAGCTGTGCTTGGTAACTCACTTGCACACCCTGCTGGTAATCGTGCCGTTAATAGCTTTTGATAAAATGAATCAGTGAACTGAAAGCCAAAGGTGTACCCTAAACTCCGGAGTCAAATAGAACAGAGAGTAATGTTCATTACAATGAATGCCCAAGGTTATACTTGTTACATGAATGCTAATATTGCTTTCAGTGGAGTTACTGAACCATGAGATATTCATGTAAACCATGACACTACCATTTGCATGATCAGCCCCCTGTTCAAAATAAAGAGGCACTACAGTTAAAATATGCAAAGATTTTTTTTCCCTCTTATTCTAGAATGTAAATTCTTATGTTTCATGAATGAAGAACAAGCTTTAGAATAAGGGTTTCATGACCATTGTACAGTTCAAAATTCTGGACATGGTCACTGAACCTCAATGAGAAAATAGTAATTTTTGTCATCATTTCCATATTTTGGGAATGCCAATTCATGGGTCATTGGTCTTTGGTCATTAAAATTTAATGATAAATTAATTTTATACCCCTCTTATACTCAAGTAAGCTTAATATGAAAACATGGTTTAGCCACAAATGGGCAATAATTGGCGTGAGCATCCTTCCTAGTCCACAGATGAAAAGCCTGTTAGCGTGTAGATGACTTTATCTAAATCCAGTGGATTATTTTATGCATCCTGGTCTATAAACAGAGACACGTATTGGTGTGGATGGCAAAATATATTTTTTTCTATACTACAAGAAGGTGATGCTATATGAATGATATTGCCATTTTTTTGCACCCTGCTCTCCTCTGCAATCTGTAGTTATGAAAACATAATTGTTCCCCTGCAGACCTGACCTGATAGAGTTTGACAACCTGAAAAGGTCCAATGCTCATTACAATCTCCAGAATGCTTTCAATGTGGCTGAGAAGGAACTGGGGCTTACTAAGTTGCTAGACCCAGAAGGTGAGTGAGTAAAACCTCCACTAAAACATGAAGCACTCCTGTAAGTCACACTGATGGCCTAACACTGTCCACTTAGGCACTAAGCCGATGCCTGCTCCCCGAAACAGGTGGGTGTTGGACTATGGAAGATTACTGGAATTAATTATAGCTTAGACAACACTACATCACATGTCAGCTACACTGAGATTACATAAACCATGTCCAAAGATGGTGACAGTTTGGCACACATTAATCTCCTCCTTCAGGCTATTTTGAGAGACAAATTTGTGTTGTGTTGTGTGTGCATGCTGAAGTTTATAATCAATAGATTAAAAGAAGGAGTGAAAAGTTCATGTGCAGATGGGTCATGCTCTGTCTTTTTCAGATGTTAATGTTGATCAGCCTGATGAAAAGTCCATCATTACCTATGTGGCGACCTACTACCATTACTTCTCCAAGATGAAAGCCCTGGCAGTGGAGGGCAAAAGAATTGGCAAGGTTAGCTCTGTGTGTGTGTGTGTGTGTGTGTGTGTGTGTGTGTGTGTGTGTGTGTGTGTGTGTGTGTGTGTGTGTGTGTGTGTGTGTGTGTGTGTGTGTTGCCTTGATTCACAGATTTCTCCTTGTTTCAGGTGCTGGACTATGCTATTGAAGCTGACCAGCTGATAGAGAAGTATGAGACCCTGGCCTCAGAGCTGCTGCAGTGGATTGAGCAGACCATAGTGACGCTCAATGATAGGCAGCTAGCAAACTCACTGAGTGGTGTGCAGAACCAGCTCCAGGCTTTCAACTCCTACCGGACTGTGGAAAAACCCCCCAAGTGAGTAACAGAAAGCTAGGTTAATATAACCAAGTGAATGGCCCAATGCTTTTTATCCATAAGGATCCAGAGTGTGAAGGTACATAGTATGTTAAACAGAGGTGGTCTGTCTCCATAGATTTACAGAGAAAGGAAACTTGGAGGTTCTCCTCTTTACTATCCAGAGCAAGATGCGAGCAAACAACCAGAAGGTCTACATGCCAAGAGAGGGCAAACTCATCTCTGACATCAATAAGGTATGGGTTGCTCTAGAAAGAGATAGAAATACAGGCTTCCTTCTAGAAAGTTTCTAGTTTCATAATGTGATGTCATACAATAAGTCAATATGTTAATACACAGCTCGTTGCATGCTTTTGAGGAAATTGGTCATGTTCACTTTAGGGCTTTTTTAGACCACAAGAGTATCAGCTATGACTATTTAAGTTAATGTGCTTGGACAAAAATGGCATCATATATGCAATATTAGTATCCTAGTTGCTGGATGTTCCCAACTTCCTGTGGTGTTTTCATTGGTGTGACAGGCATGGGAGCGACTGGAAAAAGCAGAGCATGAACGTGAGCTGGCACTGAGAAACGAGTTGATTCGCCAGGAGAAGCTAGAGATGCTCGCTGCTCGTTTTGACCGCAAAGCTGCTATGCGGGAGACATGGCTGAGTGAAAACCAGAGGCTGGTGTCTCAGGTAGATAGATTAAAATCTGATTTATTCAAAAATGGACAAATGTGTGGCTACAGATGCATTCTTATTTCTTACTCACATACATTGAATAGTTTTACTGTGATACACTGAATTTCTTTCTTAGGACAACTTTGGAACTGACTTGGGAGCAGTGGAAGCTGCTACCCGTAAACACGAAGCCATTGAAACAGACATTGGGGCATACTGGGAACGTGTGGCTGCTGTGGAGGCTGTTGCCAAAGAGCTGGAAGCAGAGGGATACCATGATGTACGGCGTATACTTGCACGAAGGGATAATGTGCTTCGACTCTGGGAATACCTGAAAGAACTTCTGGTTGCACGCAGGGAGCGGCTGAATGCCCATCGTGACCTACAGAGACTGTTTCAGGAGATGCGCTACATCATGGACTGGATGGCAGACATGAAGGTAAAGACCAACTCACCAAAATGAATGCTTATACCATCTTAATAGTCCTCACAATGTTTTAACTTGTGTTGAACTACTGCTTTCATTCCTATATATTGTCGGCTTTGTTTTTAATTAACAAAAAGGAATTTTCTAATCCATTCAATTATGTTAGTTGTTGTTCACATATGTTCACGACAGCTTTAGGATCTGCACTTAAAAGCAGTAATTAGCTTTTTATAGGCCTAGACTGAGCTGTGTTGCTTGTCATCTCTGGCTCTACTGAGGTTGGCTGAGGAGTATGTGCCTCTCTCCTTAAGTGGTTAAATCTGGTGACTCCTTTCCCACATGCTGTGGTATTAATTCACTTGGATTCTGCCAGTCTCATATGCTTATATGCCAAATGCAATTGACTGACCACTGACATTTATACCAACTGACTGGCTCAAATGGTTAAACAAAAGTCTGCAGTATCATTAACTGTACTTAGTTTACATGGTGTTACTCCTAGAAATGATGATGCTAGACATCTATAGAGGTTACCAGTCTATAGGTTTAATTTTCTTTAATGTCATGCCAGGAAATGCACTGTATAGGTGTCCTAAATATTCAGCTTCGATTTTAATTTTGGTGTTAATCATTGTTTAAACTCCTGAACATCTATCAGTTGTGTATCTGTTTAAAAATTACCACATATTCCTCTCGCTGCTGTCTCAGATCAAATATCATTACTGCACAACACTAAGGGCTTGCCTTCATCTGCTACTCATCAGTTTTAAACAAATGAAGCACTATTTACGTTTTTTGAGCTTTGACCTAATCCAAGATTAGCATTTGAAGTTTTCTTTACATTTCCCAATTGAGAAAGGATTTAAGTAGGTGTTCTAATTTAGCTGTGGACAACTGGGGTGGAGATATACTGTATATGTCTGCACTTGTTTGTCTGGAGTGGAGCTGATTAGGACATTAATCCATTTCATCTGTAATTTTCAGAGGTAGCTGGAATCACTCTGTTAATGTCTGGTGATTCAGTACTCTCAGTAACCCATTACCATATAATTAGAATGCTTGTATACAGTTTATTATCTGATTATGGTGTTTTTTTGTTTGTTTTTTTTACTGCATTTGTAGCAAAGTGTCCTGTTGTCATGTAATGGACTACTCTATTAGTTTAGATTAGAGGAATTTTCTCTGCTGTCGTTTGAGTACAATTCTGGCTCCTCTTTTTTTCAGGTTAATGGTCTGCAACTGTAGCTTATTGAAATTCTGTTGTCAAATATTTTTATTGATTTTTGGTCATTTAAAAATTCTCAAAGTGCAGGACATAGGTCATAAAATGGTTATGGCTCAAACTTTATAAATATTTATTCTGTTTAATAGATTCTTCCATGAAAGTTGCCGAGTCTTGACACATTATGTTGGTGGACACAATATCCAACCTAGTTTCCTATCTTGTGGATGCTTCTGCAAGCAGAAGATGAAATAACCAAATATTCTGCTGGACTGTGTCCTCTGCCTCTTTCAGGGTCGTCTACAGTCGCAGGACAGTGGCAAACATTTGCATGATGTGTTAGACCTACTTCAGAAACACACTCTGGTAGAGGCTGACATTTCAGCTCAGGCAGAGAGGATCAAGGCAGTGCAGGGAGCGGCAAAGCGCTTCACTTCCTATGAACAGGGTGAGTTTTCAAACATGCTTTTACCTATTCTTTGTACAGACCATGCAACTTTAGTCTGACCTATTTGTGCACAATATCTAACCACCATGTATTCCTGCCTTTTCTAATTGCCAGCCTACAAACCATGTGAGCCAGGACTAGTTAGTGAGAAGGTTGACTTGCTGGGCCAAGCCTATGAGGAGCTTGGTCAGCTTGCTGGGAAACGCAGAGAGCGCTTAGAGGACTCTCGCCGTTTGTGGCAGTTCCTGTGGGATCTCGGTGAGGAGGCAGCCTGGATCAGAGAGCAGGAGCAGATCCTGGCTAGTGGAGACTGTGGGCGTGACCTGACTTCTGCTCTTCACCTGCTTAGCAAACATGAGGCTTTCAGGGATGAAATGGCAGCCCGCTATGGCCCCCTGAGTAACAGTATCGCTGCTGGGGAAGCTTTGATTAAGGAGGGACACTTTGGAGCCCCAGAGGTCACAGAGAGGATTCAAGACATCCGTGCACAGTGGACACATCTGGAGGAGGTGGGTGGTGATCATGACTATTTGTCTTCGTTAAACTGTTACTCATAGTAAAAAGTTATTTTCTCCAAATATATTTTTCTGTTTCTGTAATTTTCTTGTTCTTCCTGCTCCCCAGACAACTAAACTGAGAGAGCAGAGTCTTAAGGAAGCTGTGGCCCTGCATCAGTTCCAAACAGATGCCAATGACATGGAGGCCTGGATTATGGAGACATTTAGACAGGTGTCAAGTCAGGAGGTGGGCCACGATGAGTTCTCTACCCAAACTTTAGCTCGCAAGCAGAGGGAGATAGAGGAGGAGATCCAGAGCCACCGCCCCCTCATTGACTCCCTGCATGAGCAGGTCCAAGCACTGCCACAGGCTTATATTCAGTTCCCTCAGGTATGTGTGCTTTGTTTTGATACTTTAATGATGACATGCCATTTGTAGTACTACATTATCGTTTAATGCTGACTGTAGGTGGATGGCCGCCTACCTGCTATTGAGCAGCGCTATGAGGAACTGGAGTCTCTATCAGCAGCTCGGCGGCAGGCTCTGGAAGGTGCCCTAGCCCTCTACCGCATGTTCAGTGAAGCTGGTGCCTGCCAGCTCTGGGTGGAAGAAAAGGAGCAGTGGTTACATGGCATGGAGATCCCTACCAAACTGGAGGACTTAGAGGTGGTGCAGCAGAGGTCAGTCTGGGGGGAAGGGAAGGGAAGAATGTTAATAGAGATTTAATTTGGAAGACACATTGTGATGGCTGAATTAATATCACTCAAAAATATCGAAGTTAGAGACATTGAAGCTGACATTTACAGATGTGAAATAATAATTAAGACTCATCAAACATCTGTACATCTTTTTGTAGCTCTAATCTTGTCCTTAAATTATACAAAATGTCACTGATTTCTCTCACAAGTAGTTTAAGTGTCTATAGAAATATCTAATATAAAGTACCTTTTTCTTTTTAGAATGAGCAAATTGATGCTTTTTTAACTTTATGACTGCAGATTTGAGACTCTTGAACCTGAGATGAACAATCTAGGCACTCGTGTCAATGATGTGAACCAGGTGGCAGAGCAGCTGCTGAGCTCTGACAACCGTAGCAAAGACCAAATCCACCACACACGAAACCAACTGAACAACAGGTCAGAGCTAACATATAAGTCAAAGTAAAACCAGTTTTGCAAGAAAATATATTTGTACTCAATGAGCACTGTGGTTAATGGTTTTAAACTAAATATTGCATTTTGTATGGTCCCTAGATGGACAGAGTTTGAACAACTGGCTGGTCAAAAGAAACAAGCCCTAGAGTCTGCCCTTAACATCCAAAACTACCACCTGGAGTGTAATGAGATCCAAACTTGGATGAAGGAAAAGACCAAGGTGATTGAATCTACTCAAAGCCTGGGAAATGACCTGGCTGGAGTGATGGCACTGCAGCGGAAACTCACTGGAATGGAGAGGGACCTGGAGGCCATTCAGGTATGGAAAGGTCAAATGCAGTGACTTACCGGTGAGGGATGGGAGCAGAAAAGACAATAAAAAATGCAATAAATATTCTAAAAGGCAAATTAGTTGTAGGATCATTTTTGGTTTCATACTGAGGAATCTTCTCATCATTTCTGCATTTAAACCAATTTTCATGTCTTTTCAGGGCAAATTGGATGATCTGAGAAATGAGGCAGAAAAGCTGGCCAACGAACATCCAGATCAGGCAGGAGAGATCCAAGGACGCCTGGCAGAGATTCAAGAAGTGTGGGAGGAGTTGAATGCTACTATGAAGCGACGTGAGGAGTCATTGGGTGAAGCCAGCAAGCTTCAGGGTTTCCTTAGGGATCTGGATGACTTCCAGTCCTGGTTGTCCCGCACCCAGACAGCCGTGGCCTCAGAGGACATTCCCACTTCTCTGCCTGAGGCTGAGAGTTTGCTAGCCCAGCATGAGAGTATCAAGAATGAGGTGGATAACTATAAGGAGGACTATGAGAAGATGCGGGCAGTCGGTGAGGAGGTGACCCAAGGTCAGACAGATGCCCAGCACATGTTCTTGGCCCAAAGACTCCAGGCACTGGATACTGGCTGGCACGAGTTGCGTCGCATGTGGGAAAACCGCCACAGTCTTTTGGCCCAAGCCTTTGACTTCCAGACTTTCTTGAGAGACGCAAAGCAGGCAGAAGCTTTCCTAAACAGCCAGGTTAGAGAAAAAGCACCATGGAATTGAAGTCTGCGCCAGTGAGCTGTGGCCTCAATGAAACAAAACACTGTATCAACATACAGCCTTATTGGCTTAGTCTGTAGTCCAGCAGCCAGTGCCAAATTCAAAGCCAAATAACTGTTTGTACCTGAAATATATAAAATACTGCATACTTTAAATGGATGATAATGTGTGGGTTAAAGCATGGGTTAGTAAGTAACTATGTGTTAAATAGAAATGTAAATCTAATTCAGATTTCTCACCAGATTGTGTGCCCTCTTGCCACTCCCGTTGTTCTCTACATGACAAAAACATCCTTGATTACATTGCAAAACTATCATAAAATTATATATTACTTAATCATTATTAAAACTTTTAAGCTGAAATTTGCCTTTGCTAATCTAAAACAACCTGCTCCCACGGTGGTTTTAATGGCACCAAGTATTTTGTTCTGGTAATCAGAAATATTTTTAACCCAATATTTAAACTTAATATTTACCCTATACAAGTTTTTATTATGGTTGGTTGGGTTTTTGTGGGTTTTTTTTTTTTAAAATTGGTGTCTAGTTATATGTATTTACACAGCTAGGTCTCAAATCAGAGCAACTGGGAGGAGAGAAGTAAGCTGCACTGTAAGTAGGCCATAGGCCTAGATCTGTATGGTGTAGACCACTATATTAGGCTTATTTTCCTTTCATAAAAATCAGACAAGTACTATTATAGTTCAAAGTAGCACAAAAATCTAATTAAGAGGAACTTCAAGTTCATATAAAAGTAAGGACCCAAACAACCCAAGAGTAGGGATTCAAAGACACCTGCAGCAAATTATAAATTATTTGAGTAAAAATAGAAATTATTTTTGTAGTTTGTTCTAGTTTGAATTCTTCAGTATATCTCCAAACTTACTCTTGTTTTAAATGCTTTAATTTCAATACATCACTTAAAGTAAACCAACAGGCTGCAAAAAGTCAAGTAAAAATATTGGAATTAGATAATTGCATCTAAGAAATCCTAAAAACAATTCTAACATTCCTTTGCCCTTTGTTGTAGGAGTATGTTCTGTCCCACACAGAGATGCCCACCAGTCTTCAGGGAGCAGAGGAGGCCATTAAGAAGCATGAGGATTTCCTCACCACCACAGAGGCCAGTGAAGAGAAGATAACTGGTGTGGTGGAGGCTGGACGGCGCCTCATTAATGACTCTAATGCAAACTCTGATAAGATCCAGGAAAAAGTTGATTCCATCCAGGAAAGGTTAGAGCACAAGTAAAAGAAGGGAGAAAAAATTCCAATAATGTAAGTTTTCCTTTTTGATTAGATGTTTGAAGAGTGGCTCATTTAACTTTCTACTTAATTTTCTTCAGGCATTTTAAGAATAAGGAGGCTGCAAATGAATTGCTGACAAAGCTAAAGGATAACCGTGAACTTCAGCACTTCCTCCAAGATGGGCAGGAGGTAAAACAATATTTAAAAATTAAATGAAATAATAGAATAATAAATAAATGAATAAAGATGCTTAAATGTGAAAGTTACCTAGTGCTGTGACTAGACATGGCTTTTTTTAACCAAAAGAAACAAGCCATGTAATTTGTGTTTATCACTTGTATTTCTGTATAATAATATTAATAATAATGCTTATTCTGTAATGGTATTCTCTTTTCCATAGCTCACATTATGGATCAATGAGAAGATGCTGACAGCACAGGACATGTCTTATGATGAGGCCAGAAATCTTCACAGCAAGTGGCAGAAGCACCAGGCCTTCATGGCAGAGCTGGCCTCTAACAAAGACTGGCTAGACAAAATTGACAAGGTATGACTATATTTATATAAATATAAAAAAGGGAAAAGGCTAACTTTACAGTCAGTCATGTAGGTGTGATATGGGGACCGTTGTTCTGACAGGTGTGGGGATTGTTATGTAATTGTAATAGTTAATTGATGGGTTAATGGGTAAGCTGATAAATAAGGCTAATCAGTAAGGCTAGATAGCATTTCATTTTTTAATTTTTGTATACAGTGGGGACAGTCTGCCTGTCTTGGTGTTGCCAAAACAGCCATATTAATGTAAATGAAAACTTGTCCTTGTTTCATATCTTTAACAGGAGGGTCAGGCGCTGGTGGCAGAGAAGCCTGAGCTGAAACCTGTTGTCCAGCAGACCCTGGAGGACCTACAGCGTCAGTGGGAGGAGCTGGAGGGCACCACCCGCACTAAGGCCCAGTGTTTGTTCGATGCTAACAGGGCAGAGCTCTTTACACAGAGCTGCTCCGCTCTAGATGTCTGGCTGAAAAACCTTGAGAGTCAGCTGCATAGTGACGACTATGGCAAAGATTTGACCAGTGTCAATATCCTGCTCAAGAAGCACCAGGTAGACTACACTGTGCCAACAAAGCAGATTCATGTCATCTTTGCTGTCAGGAAATACTGCTGTATCATAGAGCTTTAATATCATAAGACACGATACAAAACATATGTCAAGAAGATTAACTCTGTTTTTAAATGTGCTGAAAAAACTATAGTATCTACAGTAATTAAAGAATTTCATCTGTACTTAAAGATATTTTATAAATCCTGAACTTGCTGAGTTGAGTGCATTTGGTGGAACTGGACAAATCTGTTCAGTGGAGACTACCAAATGTCATATCTTCATGTCTTACGTCTTTGTACTGCCCCTGTATAGATGCTGGAGCACCAGATGGAGGTCCGAGAGAAGGAGGTGCAGTCCCTGCAGTCTCAGGCTCTGGCCCTGTCCCAAGAGGATGCTGGACTGGCTGAAGTAGATGGTCAGCAAAGGCGTGTCACTGACAACTTCTCAAACCTTCAGGAGCCTCTCAAACTGAGGAGACAGCGACTACTCGCCTCCAAAGAAGCACATCAGTTCAACAGAGATCTGGAGGATGAAATTGTGAGTCGCGTTACCTTTTTGACTGCTTAAATTATATAAAGAAGTATGGTGTCAGTAAGTTTTTCTATTGTATCCTGCTTTGCATGACGCCTATATTTTTATTCATTCTGTTTTTCTCTCAGCTATGGGTGAAAGAGAGGATGCCCCTGGCGACCTCCACAGACCATGGAAAAGACCTGCCTACCGTTCAGCTGCTAATCAAGAAGAACCAGGTACAGTGATTACAAAAAAATAAATATTCTTTCAATATGCGATGGCATGTTAATACTAGTAATTTCTTTGAAAGTTGTAAATGTAGGGTAGTTTAAAGGAAAATAAAGTTGACTTACAATCATTGTCATCTCATTATTAAATGTCTTAAACTGTGTATAGACACAAGGCAAATGTGAGGGATAGCAATTGTCAACCCACCTGTGTAAATGAACACCCTTCCTGTTTCTAAACCAGACATTGCAGAAGGAGATCCAGGGCCACCAGCCTCGCATTGATGACATCCATAGACGAGGAAAGACTCAGAGCCAGGTAGATGGTGAGAGACAGTCTGTCCTAGAGGAGCGTCTTGTTGAGCTGAGGGACCTTTGGAACCAGCTGATTTCAGAGACAGACAAACGTCGTGCCCGTCTAATAGAGGCCAATCGCGCCCAGCAGTTCTATGCTGATGCAGCAGAGGCAGAGGCCTGGATGGGTGAACAAGAGCTACACATGATGTCCGAAGAAAAAGCCAAGGTAAATCAAGACAAAATAAGACATAGAATTGTCACTGTTTCACAATTGTGTGTTTTGATAAAACTTGATAATTTCCTGTTTTTCTGCCAGGATGAGCAAAGCGCATTAGTGATGGTCAAGAAGCACCAGATCCTGGAACAGGCACTTGAAGACTATGCCCAAACCATTCACCAGCTAGCCAACAGCAGCCGCCTCATGGTCACCAGTGAACACCCAGAGAGGTGAAATAGAATTGACTGTTGACACATGCCTTCTGTATGAGCAAAGTTGTACACTCATAACCACTGATCTGTCTTAATTTAATTTTTTAATTTAAAAGCGAGCGAATCACCTTACGGCAAGCCCAAGTGGACAAGCTGTATGCAGGGTTGAAAGACCTCGCTGAGGAGCGTCGTGGGCGGCTTCATGAGAGACTGCGGCTGACCCAGCTAAAGCGAGAGGTGGATGACCTGGAACAGTGGATTGCTGAGAGGGAGGTGGTTGCTGGCTCCCATGAACTAGGACAGGACTATGAACATGTCACAGTGAGCATTTTTTTTCCCATGTCACATGCTTTGGAGACACTGAGGCTCAGAGAAATTTAGCTGAAATAATTATGTTGCTCACATTTGCCCTAATTTTTCTTTCTACAGATGCTGAGGGACAAGTTCCGGGAGTTTGCCCGTGACACCAGCACCATTGGCCAAGAGCGCGTAGATGGTGTAAATAGGCTTGCAGATGACCTGATTGAGTCGGGTCATCCTGAGAATGCCAGTGTGGCTGAGTGGAAGGACGGGTTAAACGAGGCCTGGGCAGATCTGTTGGAGCTAATTGACACACGCACGCAAATGCTGGCAGCCTCCTATGAGTTGCACCGCTTCCATCAGGATGCCATGGAGGTGCTTGGACGTGTTAAGGAAAAGAGGGAGGCCCTGCCTTCTGACCTGGGCCGTGATCTGAACACTGTCCAACATTTACACAGACAGCACAACACTTTTGAACATGACATCCAGGCCCTCAGTGGACAGGTCAGCTATCTGTTGATAAAGAGATCTCAAGTGAGATTCCAAGAGAGCCATGTGAATAAAATAATGAATGTCCCCTCTTCCTCCTTGACCTCCTAGGTGAACCAGGTGCAAGATGATGCAGCACGGCTGCAGAAGGCTTACGCTGGAGAGAAAGCTGATGACATTCACAGGAGTGAACATGCTGTGACTTCTGCCTGGGAGGGCCTGCTCAAGGCTGGTCAGGCCCGCAGGCTCCTCCTGCTGGACACCGTGGAGAAGTTCCGCTTCTTCAACATGGTGCGAGACCTCATGCTCTGGATGGATGGTGTCAACCTTCAGATTGACGCACATGACAGTCCCAGGTGAATGTCATTTAATGCTTATGAATGCTGTTATAATCAGTGCTATGTGTATATTTAAATTTCACTGCTCTCTTCTTTCTGTTGTCCCAGGGATGTATCTTCTGCAGGGCTGGTCATTGCCAATCATCAGGACATCAAGTCAGAGATTGAGACCAGGGCAGACAGCTTTACTGCCTGTTTTGAGATGGGAAATACCCTCATTAATAATAATCACTATGCATCTGATGAGGTATTATTTGAAGGGTTACTTTCACTGTTATCTGCATTTATATTCATGCATATTTACAAGAAACGGTTTTGAGTAAAAAAGGAAGAGTATGATCATGGGTTATTACTTGATGCTGGTCTTTTCACGTGTCCTCTTCTTCCCGAATGTTCTTTGATTCACAGATCCGGGAGAAACTGGCTCAACTCCAGGAAAAGAGGGACAAGATCAATAAAAAGTGGCAAGACAAGATGGAGCACTTACAAATTGGTATGTATGCTTAACATGTTTTAGAGTGTGTATAAGGGCACATTCAATCTAATAGTGCCATGGCAAAAAAAAAAAATTGCTCGGGATCCGTTAGTGTGGCCATGTTGCTACAGGGTAGAAACAGCAGATAAAATACAAACAGGTATGTCTAGTTTTAAGTCCTGTTAGACACAAAGAGACCACACAGCAGTTTATACTCCATGGAAATAGGGTTGTACAGTACAACTCTATAAAGTTATCATGGCTGCCATACTTTTTCTTCTGTCAAGACTTGCGAGGTAAAGAACACAATGCTTTGAGGTGTATACCATATATATTCTGTATTATACGTACTTGATTGGTATTGATTGTATTATAGCAAAAGTTGTGCCAAAACTAACTTTTTGGTTTGTGTCCAAATTTTTATTTTTTACTTGGGCAACCTTCCCTGCACCAACACTGTGGCCTTACTGAAATCAATGAAACCTTTGTTTTTTGCTATAGAGTTATTGTTGGTCTGTTGGTGTATGAGTTGCTGGATGTACAACTGACTCACTACTAACAGCTGCTGTTGAATTTCTTTATATCTCATTATTTGTTCACTGTCTTTCTCTTTTTGTTTTTCTCTGCCATTCCCCTTCTTTCTGCATCTCAGTGCTGGAGGTCTTGCAGTTTGGACGCGATGCCTATGTGGCAGAGTCTTGGTTGGCAGGGCAAGAACCTCTGGTGCGAGCAGCAGAGCTGGGCTCAAATGTGGATGAGGTAGAGAGCCTAATTAAGCGCCATGAGGCCTTTGAGAAACTTGCTGCAGCCTGGGAAGAGCGCTTTGTCCTACTGGAGAAACTCACTACAGTAAGTACAAAGATATTAAAGAGATACAGAGATATTAAATCACGTCAAAATTTTACATGTACTTGAGAATGGTTTGATTTTTTTCTACGTAGCCTAGATACACAATGTACAGAATGTCTGCCTCTCATTTGTGATGAACCAGGGAAAGCCTCACTCATTAGGTGTTACGTTTAGATAGCACTACTTAGTTCCTGTCTTTTCAGCTCGAAGAGCAGGATATCCAGAGGAGGCGAGAGGAAGAGGAGAGGGCACGACGACCCCCTACACCCCCCCCAGCTGAAGCAGTGGCACAATCTGAGACAGAAAGTCAAGCACACGATTCTGCAGCCAGGTAACCAAAGGGGGGTTATGATAGAGCAGAATGGTGTTGGTGTATATTTTGAACAGACATTGTAATTTTTTTTTTAATTAACACACTTTCCCTCCCTCTCAAACACAGAACCAGTCTGGACCAGACCACACTCAATCAGTCTGTCGCAGTGAATGGAGTACACAGTGACAATGACACATCTCAGGTGAAACATATCTATAAATCCAAATGCTTTGAGTGTTACAGTTTTTACAAGAGTTCCAATGTAATCTAGCATGTAATGTCTTTTCTGTGTTGCCTTTCCTTATCTCCTATATTATGACATGGATTTGTAGAAATTATTTTCACTCTATCGCTTAATCTGAGACAGTTTAACACTCAGAACAGAAAGAAATATCGGTAATGGCATCATTGTTACCTTGAAATGTTCCCTCAATATTATATATTCCATGTTATCAAAACTTTGCAACACATTGTAGCAAATCAGGAATTTCATGAACATAGACCACAAGTTTCCTTTGGGTTACAAAAGAAGTCCAAACCTGTAAGTACGTCACACATATAAAACATAGTTTAACTGTTTGTAAGTGTGTGTCCTTGTCTCTGTCTGTAAAAGTCCAATCAGAAGCATTGTTTCAGTGCATATAATGTCATATAATGAAATTAATTGCTATTATCCAGTTGGAAGAAATATTTAAAATATTATTTTTATGTATTTTTTTAATATTTATTTCTGTGAAATTTTACTTTTCTAGTCAACAATATATATCAGCAATGTTTTATATTAGAGACAAGCAGCAAAGTTTTGCTTAGTTATTGTTGATGGTACATTACAAAGAATTACTTTTTCTGAAAAGAATCAATGCCAGCCAGGGATTGCAGATGAACAAATACTCACCCATCAGCTCGGGGACCCTGATTAAATTTACACAGGTTACCTGTGAGGATGGGGGTTGGGACTGGGCTAGGAAAAAGTAAACTTAAATAAATTCTACATGATCATGGTAAAACACCTCACTGGCAGATGAAAAGAAGCACCTGGTGACTTGCTGTGTTACAGAGGAAGTGATGGCAGTCTACACTGGCTGCTTGTGAAATGTGCAGTAGTAAACCTATATTTAGGTCTCCAGCTGATACTCCAGAGAAGAATCAGTCAAAGAAAGGGAGCCATTTCTGTATGAATTGATCTAAAGCGGTAGAGGTGCACGCCATTCACTAACTTTCAAGTTTCTGCCCCAGACAAAGACTTCTTAACAATTTCTTATTGCGTTTTTACCAGCAGTCTTTATCGGTATCGTTGTCAGTGGGAAAGAAATCAGAGCCTAAACGTGTGTTAAAGCCAAAGCAGCCGGAGCGTGTGAGTACCAAGCCATGGTCAGCTTTGTAGCTTCCCCTCGCCCCCCTCACAGCCTCTGCTCAGCTCCTGGTCAACTTCAGTGCCTCTTTTTTCCTAACAGGAAGCCATTGCTCTCTGTCACAGATGCAATCCATTGCTCCATTTATCCATGCAATACGCAGTTTCATTAATGAGCCCCATTGCTCTTTAAAGGCATGATGCAGATTCATGAACAGAATGTTGTCATGGATCAAATATGCAGTCTGCAGTTGTATATGTGCTCATATTGACCAGGACAGGAGTGGCTGTAAATCTGAAGCCCAGAATTGTAACTGTGGTGATATTTGTAGCTATTCAAAGCTAATTTATATGTAGCCAGTTTTAGTCTTTCCCTTTATGTGTACACTTGCACACACAAACATCTCCTGATAATGCTTTCTCGTCCTGTCACATTAATTACTTTAAAAGGCATCCTGTTGACTGTGGGTTTCGTATGTAAGATTCATATGGTAAACAAAAACTAAAATACTTCATCCAAGAGATTTAAGGCCTTAAATCTCTCTCAAAGGATTTAAGGCCTTAGAGAGTTTAACTGTTATTGAGTATATGTTCATGTATGTTGTTTTCTGTGTTTGTGTGTTACAATGTAGAGTTATCATTTATTCATTTATAGTTGCTCAGTAAATTACTAAGGACAAAGATTATCTTTGGAATAATAATATTAATTTGCAAATGTATATCTTTGTCTACCCCAAACAAATCTGATATCCGATTCCTTTGGTACATTCTGATTATTTTTGTACATTTTTGTATTTTTGTACATATTTTTGACATTTTAACTGTCCATGTTCAGTGTAGCATGCATGTTTCCTAAATGTATGGTTATTTTAACTCTCTCTTATTCATATGAGCGACTGTAATTTTCCTGTTAAATATCAGTCTACTGTGATTGTGATTATGTGGACCTTCTGAACCTGTGCTGTGCTTTTACCTCAGGTAATCATACAGTGTCGTCAAAGCAAACGTCATCATGGCTCCTCATATGTGGCTGTGAATGGCTGCTTTGCTCCTCACTACTTCCACTCAGTCGTGCATTTTTTTTCTACCTCCTCACCACCATTCATGTCTGGTTTGAACCACAGGGCTCTGAGTCAGAATCTGTGAACGGACCAGGTAGGGACAGTGGGCTGGCATCTTCTCGCCTTGAGCCGTCTGCCACGTTACCAAGCAGGGGTGGAGCAGAGTCTGAGCCAGAAACCATGGAGGGGATGCTCTGTCGAAAACAGGAGATGGAGTCCCACAGCAAAAAAGCAGCTAGCAGGTGAGTGTTGTCATGAGGGAGAGTCAGTCAAGTGCATCATAATAGACCTTGGAGGGGCCAGAAACTGAAGACTAAAAACGTATTTCGTATTGAACGTATTTCTGGGGAATTAGTCACAATGGAAGATATAAATAAAGAAAGGTATTATAGATTTAGAAAATATATGTACTTTCTGTTTTAATGTGCAAAACGTGCTATTCCTAATGCCATTTATTTGCTCCCATAGATCCTGGCAGAACGTGTACTGTGTCTTAAGAAAAGGAAGTCTTGGTTTTTATAAAGACGCCAAGAGCGCTAGCAACGGCATTCCATACCATGGAGAGGTACCCATCAGCCTTGGAGAGGCTGTGTGTGAGATAGCACACGACTATAAGAAGAGGAAACATGTATTCAAGCTCAGGTGAGAAGAGAGAGAGAGTCACTAAAAAGCTCAGAACAAGGATTCCTGATACAGTGCAGTGGTCACACTGCTGGATTTTATCAATAAATTGAAAGGCCATGATGAAATACCAAGAAAATGGCAAAATAGTCAGATTTGTTACTTTATAGCTTATCTCTGACTTCAGAGTACACCTGTTCTACTCTTTGTCTGCAGGCTAGGAGATGGAAAAGAGTACCTGTTCCAAGCAAAGGATGAGGTGAGAGCTATATACAAATGGTTTTTGTGTTTAAAAAAAATCTTGTTTGTATGCTGTGACTCTGCCTTAAGTATAATAATTGTTTTTGTCCATCTAAAGGCGGAAATGAGCTCCTGGATCCAGTCCATCCTCAGTTCCATTCCAACAGGATCAGGAGACTCGCCCGGAGGTCCACGGGCCCTCAGCCGTGCCATGACTATGCCTCCCATCTCTCCCAGCTCAGGTGATGCTGGAGGTGTTACCATGCGCAACAAAGAGGGTAAAGAGAAGGACCGTGAGAAGAGGTTCAGCTTCTTTGGCAAGAAGAAATAGAACACTTGTAAAATCATCGATGGAAACTACATTTGTCAAATTTCAACAAAGTGAAGCAGGCAGAAAGGAAAGTACAAACAGGTCACACAAACACACTGCTCTCAGTGTAGGCCCCAAGGAATTTGTCGACTGCTACTGTATGTGTCATACAGAAAACTTTGTTTCTTTTCTTTCTCTCGGATTCTCTCCCTTGCCTGTTTTATGTCATTTACTTTTACGCTCGCCCCATCCATATTTCACATTTAACTGCACCCAACAATGAAAGCCCTCATCCAAAGGCGAGTTCAGCCAACCAGCAGAGCTAATTAGTCTGAGTCAGTAAGAGGTGTGGTTATTAGCAGGGATCCAGGCCCAGCTCAGTTCCAATCCACCAAATCGGCTCTTCTTCGGTATGAATATTTTCTCTTCAGTGAGTCTTGGATAGCAGAGCCGTTTTGATGCTGTGTCACTAATAAAACACTGGATGGTGGCTTTCCACTGTAGTGCACTCTGGTTTTATTTCACTTTCAAGCGCTCACTCTTTTGGAAGGATCACATCAGTCTTTTTTTCTGTTCTTGGTATTGATGTTATTAACCTGACCAATATTCTTCTTCTTCTTCTTATTATTATTATTATTATTATTATTATTATTTATCTTTTGCCATTGCTGGTTTGAGAAAGCAAACTAATTAATTTGACAATAGATAATTTTGATTCATGTTGTGGAGAGAAATAAATTTGGTGAAACTAGTGGAGAATGTTGGGCTTGCCCTTGTATGTATTATTTTGTTTCTTTTTTTTTTTTAGGAATGACAGTTAATAAGGTGTTTTGAGAAAAAAAATAAAGCTCTTTAAATTTTAGCAGGGTGCAGTAAGTGATCAAAAGTTTCATTGGGAAAATTATACATATAAGAAAAAAATAAGTGGTTTTATTTTTTATTTTAACTCTAATTTTGCCTGTATTTGATTATTTCTTTTGAGTGATCTTTTCTGCTTGATTTTCAACTTTATTTTTTTTTTCTGTACAAAGCTGAGAAGATTAGTTTTTTAGTGTGTGTGTGTGTGTGTGTGTGTGTGTGTGTGTGTGTGTGTGTGTTTGTTTGTGTGTGTGTGTGTGTGTGTGTGTGTGCGAGAGAGTGTGTGTGTGTGTGTGTGTGTGTGTGTGTGCGTGCGCATGCGTGCGCGTGTGTGTGAGTTGTGGTGCTGTGGATTTTGCACGTTTATGTGATTCCTAATCAAACGTGGCCAGATGGATGCTGCTTTTCGGTATGCAAATGCAGACGAAAACCAGACACAAACTCAAAATAATATCACCGGAATGATTTCATAAAATAAGCTTTTCCTTGCTTTTGGTTTTTGTTATATGTAAAATGACATTACAAGTGAAGTTCCTCAAGATGGTTTCATTATTTCTGTTTCAGTCTTCTAATAACTATTTCTGTTCTCTCTCCATCTACTGGTGTGAAGGCATGGGGCAGTTTGTAGATAAAAAGCTGAAGCACACGTGAGCAGGACAGATGGACAGCTGGACAGGTCTCATTACACGTGAAGTGAGGGTTGTGGAAGTGAGATTGGATAGGCAGTGAATAATGAGCTTTACGTGCTGCCTGACAGAGAGAGGTGTACTGAGCCTTACTTGAATCCACTACAGATACACTTAACCCTTTTTACAAACCCACCTTCCATTAAAACAGTCGTAAAGGAAGCTTTCTTAGTACAAGGATAAGAATGTTAAAAAATGTGCCCTGTGGCAATGATCTAATGTATGTCAGTGGATTATATATGCAGGTACACTATGATATAACAGAAATCATGGAAAGCTCTGCTCACTAGTGGTGGCAGAGAGAGCAAATCCTAAATTCTCTTAGATGAGCTTTGTGCTCTTGCATATGTGGCATGACTTCACGTAGGTTTATATTTGTATGTGTCTCATCATCTGTTCTCTTCTGTGTTGATGTACTCTGAAAACATGAGATCGCTACATATTCAGGGTTGGAGAGCAACAAATTATATGTAATTGGCATTTACAATAATCTAAAACAAGATAATATTTATAGTTAATATAGCAAATGTAAAAAAAAAAGATAAATGTTTATTAGTTTCCTTAAAATACTGTATATGTTTGAAAGGAAATGGGCATTTACAGTATATTGTGAGACTGCACACAGTAGCGCAATTTTATATAAATATCTTGAGACCATTGGATTGGTTGGTAAATAGTCAGTCACTTAAATCCAAGGGTTGATTTGCCTTTTGTAATTGCCCAAATGCAACAGGAAGTTACTGGACAAGAAATCTGGATTTAAAAGTTTTATGGGTTATCTCATAAGTAGATTGCAGGTAATCAATTATTTTTAAATCGTTACATCTTGCAAAAAAAAAATTAAAGCTGATACTTGCCTGGATGTGTGTACCATGCCTTGGAGGGCTGATTAGTTGACAGGAATGTCACACCAAACTGTTGTGATAACACAAACAGCTGGAGGTAAACTTGCATTTGGTTGAAGTTTAAACAGGTTGGCCTTATTTTCTGGTCCCAAATGAATGTGGAACCTTTGCTCAAATCAGACTCCCTTCAAATCAGAGAAGACGAGCATCTGATCCATTTTGAGACTATTGAACCGGGTTCAGTAACAGCACCTGGTCCAACCTTTGTCAACCTTGCCTTGTTTCTGTCAGTGGGACATTGTATCCCAGGTATGTGACAGAGCTCCTAGTTTGAGTCTAGTTTCAGTAGCCTTAAACTAAAGGCTAACCAGGTTAATGAGGTTATTGCATACATAAGTGAGCCAACGCTGTTAGCGTACATTGTGCACAATTTCGAATGGAGGCGTCATTCTTCCCCAGTGGATGAGCTGTTTTAGCGACTATTGCTACCTTCTCTCTGCTCTGGACATCAGGCACAGCATCCAGTTGATGTTAGGGAGCTCAAGTTTAAAAGGTCACACAGTGTATTTTCTTATCAGCCCATTTGAATGTGTGATGAATCAAATTAGTTTGGCCAAATTGGTCATGTGAAGCAAAAATATTTCTCATACTTGACATACATGAGCTCTCTCTCTTTCACACACACACTCACACATTAATACTGTACTGTATAGTTAATGCAGAATGACCCTGGCAATCCAGTCTTGTGGAAATGCCCTCAGCTGGCTGTGATTTGATGTTGCATATGGCATCCTTTTAAAATAACATTGTGCTACTGGTGAGCTTTGACCAGAACATGGAAAGTATGTATTATTGATGTCAAAGAGATGAGTTTTTGATTATGAGAGTACTTGTAACAAGGGAGTACTTAATGAAGAAAAAAACAACTTTTACTTGTTGAGTATTAGATATGAGTGAAAACAGACTGGTGATAATTTGAGCTTCCTTTTTTTAGAAGAAGGCAGGATATTTGCTGTCTAGTGGGAGCTTGTATTTTTTCATCCAGTGGTCTGTCTTGCAGCATTTGATAAGCCTGTCCAACTACCTTCATTTCTCATTACTTTTGACGAATGTCTGTTCCTTCCTCTGTAATTCAGAGTTGTTAATACCACTACTATTATTAATTGCTATTATTATCATTATTGCTACTGTTGTTACTATTACTACTACTGTTACTAATGCAACTTATTGCAAAAATTATAACTGCTGTCCATTTTCAGGTACGTGTCTGTAATACCAGACCCTTCCACACGATGTCAGTGTGCTGTGGAGCATTTTCATTACAAATCGAAGATAATGTTTGTTGACTTGTGTATCTACATCTAATATTAGGAATAATAAAACATGATTTAATCAAAAAAATGATGATGTTGGGGGTGTTTATGTCGAAAAAGTTTAGCCATCACTCTAATGCTTTTACTCTATTAGGTACTCGAGAGAAAGAGCAAGTTGGATATTTGAAATACGGTCAGTTGACAAACCTGCAAAAAGCAAACTTTTCATCCATAACTCAAACTGTTTAATTATATATCTCAATATACCTCAACTATATATGGTCAAAAACGTTTTATTTTACAGCAAATTCTCTTATCTGTAATATTTTTCACAAAAATGCTATGCTAAGGCTCATTCTGATTCCATACTGAAATCATGACTGGTTAAAGGGGTACTCCAATAATGTAGTATTGTGCTTTCATAAAGTTGAGGGACTCACAATCGTCAGATTCTGATTTTTAGATGTTAGTGTGAGTCGAAATCCAAAAATGTTGCATCACACATTTCCCATACAGCAACTCAGTAGAAGTTTTCATTAGACCCTCGCCTCTTAAATGGTCACTTTTTTCAAACCCCACATCCACAGTTTATTACGCAGGCTTTCTCTTAAAAATTTTAAGCCTTGAGACCCAGATAACCGTGATGACACCAACAGGGTCAAATAGCCCATATGATGTCATTGGGGTTATTTTTTTTCATACTTTGGAAAGCTTGTTCCAGAACCACAGAAGACCTTATGCAACAGTTTTCACAGGCTAAGAAGTACTCCCTATGACGAGTAAACTGAACTTCATGTAAAAGCAGTGGAGATCCCCTTTAAAAATGCAAGCAAAATGCAATCTAGCTCTGTTACAGGCTAAGGGATCTGTCATTTAAAAATAAAAAAACTAAAATATTCTTAATAGGAGCTAAATGACTGTGTTCACATATTATTACAGACGCCTAAGTAGAAATATAGTTTTTGCAGTATGACTCTAGAGAATGTGGGAAAGACAGCTGCTGCAGGGCTGCCATTAAGAATGAATTAATGATGTAACCGCAGCATATGAGGTCAAGGATGATTGAACACTGACTAACATACAGCAGGTTTAGGGTGCATCAGTGGATGCTGGGAAGGATGTCATCATCTGAAGAGCAGAGCAAACTTTCAGTGAGTGTTGTTTAGAGTAACAGTGGTTATAATCTCTGTACTGAAGGTTTAAAAGTGGGAGAGGATGAGGATGGTTGTCTAAGACCTCGGAAAATAATGAGCCAGCAGGATAAAGTTATGTAAAGTATATTAAAAACACAGTGTAGGGGCACTGAAGGAACATCTCCTGCACACACTGTATGTGAAGCAGTTAAACTTGGTTTGTGCAGTTTAAATAATTTGATACCATGGATTTAAATTTAAAAGCCAAGTGATGACAAAATGAGAAAACTTGCTTTTATTGTGATATTGTGTCTAATTTATTTTACTTAAGAGTCTGTATTTATTAATTTTTACTTTCATTTTCAGGCAAAAGGGAAAATTGATAAGGTACAATGTTATATAAAATTCACCAATTTCAATTTTGACAACAATGTGGGATTTATGGTTAAAAGAATAATTCAATCGATGATTGCTATGAAAATCTGTTTAAGAGGGGTGTCAAAAAATCGAATCAAGCTTTTATTTCATTATATATTGATTTAACCTTTTAAATGTGAATATGATCAGAGATAGTTCATTTACATCCTGATCCTTTAAAGCTGAATTGGGTGGCGCTGTGCTGGGAATTATGTGATATCAATAAACCCTATGTATTAAAAAAAGAATAATAATACATATTTCTCATAGCTGACATTTTGACCTGTCATAGTAGTAAAAGCACAGGTGTTATTAATAACATAAATGATGCTTCTGTCCCAGTAAGAAACATCATCCACAAGCATACAAAATACTTGTGGACCCTGAAACTGAAGCAGCTAAATGGAATTCAGACATCATTCATTTTAGTATTCACGTCGGTGCTTTTCCTACTAAACTATTTACAATGAATGAGATCCATTGTTGAAGTTGTCCTGTCCTAACAGGTGCAACAAACAAAATGAACAGAGGGGTGAGCACAGTTTGCACATGTCCACACAGTCTGCAGAAGAGGTTTAATCAGGCAGCATGAGTGAAAACTACTGTTGGCTTTACATTGTCTGATGTTTCTTTCTTTTGTTTTCAGTTGGTATTCTTACTGTACAACACTTTGAGCTGCATTATGTGTATGAAATGTGCTATATAAATAAAGCATGTTATTGTTGTTATTATTATTGTCATTATTATTATCATTAAGGATGTAATATTAGAGGATCATTTATCCCACATGTCATGAGTTGCTGATGAAAACTTTTTTATGGAAATAATTGATATACTATGAGTTGCAGCTTTGTGCGATCAAACTCTGGCAATGGCACGATGCCACCAGTAGGGGGCGCTAGGCATAACGTTCCTGCTTTCTCTGCCTACAAGTCCACACAGAGGGTACACATTACCCATAGCCACTTTCCCCGTGTATTAAACCAAGATGGCAGCTGTTGTTGAGAATGTTGTCAAACTGTAAGTGTTGGACTTTTCTTCATACCTTACACCCGGCTAGTTGACACAAACTTTGGTCACATCATAACGGCTGTCTCATACCGCCACCAACCGTGTCGCTAGCTAGTTTAGAGACATTTCCCCTGACTTAGTGAGGTTAGCTAAAACTGTCGGAACCGTCGTCTCTCTTCACATCCTGGTATGGAAGTGTAAGTTAGCAGACATGCAGTTGACGTTTCTGAAACAGGACGAACGAGTCTGCGTGATAGAACACCGGTCGGTTTGATCACAATTGTATTTATAGAGATATTATGTTCACCTGTTGTGTCTTTCTAGCCAAACATTTACCGCGGTTCTAACGTAAGTTAAGTACCGCAGCTAGGTGGCTCGCACGCTAACAAGCTAAAGAGAGTGTAGTTGTGGCCAACGTTGTTAGCGCAGGCTGGAGTGACTGGCCAACTAGTTGAGAATGAATGAAAGCTGGCCTTGAAGATCTCTCCTCTCATCCCGAGACTCCAGGGTTATAGCCACTGTAGCAATCACATTTCTTACTCGCATGTAGTAACATTTCGGAACTGTAAAGTTAAAAGTTTTCAGTGACCCATACTCGGTTGTACTAAACGTGCTTCCATTTCCGTTGTCTTTATTTTGCGTGGGGTTCCTGGTGGTTGATGGTAGACGTTTTTTTTCTAGCAACTCGGGAAGCCCAGTGTCACATGTGACAACGTGGAACCTACCTGGTACCTGGCTATCTTAGTTTCAGCCAAACTTAACTTTTTCAACCTCTCCATTGATTATTTAAATGGCTTCGTACCAACTCGTTAATAAATGCTGCCTAAGAGATATTAACTCCAGTATCTCGAAATTAAGCTCCTATAAAACAATACCAAAAATCATATAGAAAATAATATTTATTGCGTTGACATGAGGACTATGCACATACAGGGCAATTTTTCGTTGGTTATAATAGGTGTATTAGTTCGAGACACACCCTATTTTCCATGAAAAGAGCTTCCCGTTTCCGGTTTAGTATTCACCAAATAGCAGATAGGGAACACAGAAAGACTGACAACATTTGACAGAATTTACAAGTCTTTACAGGAAATGAAAGATCAGATCAGATAAAAGTCAGTCATTAAAGTTCAACATCTGTGAACAGTTGATTTAAACCTTTTTTATAACTACATAGTTTCTTACATTGCTCTCATTAAGGATCAGCTGCCTGCAACTAATGTTAGTATAGCTGCACAGTAAAGTGCTTGCTCCAGGGCACCCTAACAGCCTCAACAGTTGCAGCTGTCGGATGACAAGACAGTTGGAGATTTGACGAAGCAGTAAGGTCTCTTTGTTTTGAGCCTGCGTGTCACACTTGGAAGCAATGCAGGCCTTAGCTATCCTGAAAGGGAATAAGCAAAAAGCACAGTCTATTTAAGTCAATTTATGATGGAAACACAGCACACTTCTGGCTGTGCTGACTATCAAGCTTTTTGTTTTTGATGTTCCAACAAAAGAGCACCTGCTGTGGAGCTCTCACAAATAATTTAGTTCTGAAATACAAAGACACTGTTGAGTGAGTGAGCGGTTTTTCTAAGGTGGCAGCACAACAGAGAAAGACAACAAACTGACGGAGAGGTTCAAAAATTCGCAGCTCAGAGTGTATTTGGAGTAGCCTAATACTCCTCCTGTAGACCTAATAACCAGCATCTGACTCTGTTTTTTTTTCTGTCAGGCTGGGAGAGCAGTACTACAGAGATGCCATGGAGCAATGTCACAACTACAATGCCAGGCTCTGTGCTGAGAGGAGTGTTCGAATGCCGTTCCTCGACTCTCAGACCGGTGTGGCTCAGAGCAACTGCTACATTTGGATGGAAAAGAGACACAGGGGACCAGGTGAGACACAAGACCTAAACATTATGTTTACCTGAGGTCATTATCAGTCCAGAAGTGTTTAAAATTTTGAGAGTTGTAAGACTTGGGCCAATGGGTGAGAGTGAAATGATGGGGAGGAAATTGTAGAAATTTCCTCCCCATCATTTCAAGGAGGACAAATGTAGCCTCAATGTAACAATTGTGTGTAGGGCGAACTTTTGGGGTGAAAAACTTATCATTTATACAAACATACATACATAAATACACACACACACACACACAACAAACTGCTGATGAATATAATCCAATCAGGTTTGCAGGCAGCTGTTCCCCCTAACACAGCTAAACATGCATATATCATTGTAAGAAAATTTGAGAACAATTGTAGAGTTTTTTTACGTCAGTTTGTGAAAAACCTGACAAATTCTGTATTTAAACATTCAGTGTTATGTAGATGGATCTGTTCTGACGTCCCTCAGGCATGGCTCCAGGGCAGCTCTACACCTACCCATCCAGGAGGTGGAGGAAGAAACGGCGATCTCATCCTCCAGAGGACCCCCGGCTTATCTTCCCCCCTGTCAAGTCAGGTACCACCACAGCATTCAGCTAGGCCCAGCTCATTCTCCATTTTACCATGTTAACCATTAGGAAAAAGCCATCAAAGGCTATTTAAGACATTTAACAAAAACTGCAAGATTTCACACTGCTGAAATGGAAAAACAACACAAGTATACAATGTATGTTTAATGGGCTAGTAAAAATCATTTATTAATGTGAGTTCTTCATATTTGAATGTGACTCAGTCAGTCAATCTCATTACCAACAGCGCTACATGTTTTTGCAGTTGAGTATACTAATGCATGTTTTGTTTTTGTGCTTGCATCTTTGTTTTTTATTCATAGAGCTAGACTTAGGTGTGAAGAAGGATGCTCTGTTGTCATCAGATGGCAGCAGCCTGGAAGCCCTACTCAAAGGGGAGTCCTTGGACAAACGGACGACCACAGAACTCCGAGGATCTGAAGAAGATTCAAACCTGAGTGACTACACTGGAGGCCTGAACCCTGCAGCTCGCATTAGAAAGGTTCTTGCTTTGAGCATAAGGCATAAGATATATTTGGAGACAAGAAAATTATTTTACTTTCCAATTATTTGCCTCATTTTCTCATTGCCTCAACACAGAGAATCCTCGAGCCTGATGACTTCCTAGATGACCTAGATGATGAAGACTATGAGGAAGACACACCTAAAAGAAGAGGCAAAGGGAAAGGGAAGGTAAATAACTGTCTACAGTCCATTCTGACTCTGTATGTGTGTCCCAGCCTGTCTCTTGACTAGGGCTGGATATCGACACTGATCTCCCAAATCAATTTCGATTCACAAATGTTGTATAAAGCGCCTCTCAGAAATTATCCTGGGAACTTAAATTTCTTGTGCATTCAACAGGTGAGCATTATGCGTATTTTAAAGAATAAATGCTATCCCATGCAGCTACGTGTGGGGTGTGAGTAGCGGATGATTCAACTAAGTACAGACATGACATGATCACTTTGAGCACAGACGGAGCAGAAACTGAAAGTCTGCTAACTGATTCATCTGCGCTGTTTGTGTTGACAAGACATCAACCTGATATCTGTAGACAGCTGGCTAGCTAGCATTAGCTACCCAGCAGGGACAGACTAAATAAAGTAGAATCAACACACTGTTCACTCGACTTGCAGCTCTTCACATCTCAGCTCACAACAAACCGAGAGCTCAGATCAGTGTATGGTGTTCTTTTCCAGTCTATCCCTCGCATTGATGTGATCTCTAGATTCACTACAAGATAACCGAAATCAATGAATCATCATGATTCACGACAGTCCCATAAACTGCAGTGGGTCCACATAGACTGTAATTATTCATTTTATAATTTATTACTGTTGTGACTCAAGACGTCTCATGTAGCAGCTATCATCTATGTTGCTTTTGAACTTATAATAACCCTCTTGAGCGTGTTGTAATAACTAGATTTCCACAAAGTAGACATTTTACACATCATTCCATTCCATTTTACACACAACTTACAACAAGTAACCACTGCATACACATAACATTTAGTTATGTTTAGTTTACTGAGAAGAAGCACAAATGCAAAGACTGATCTTGGGATATTAAGACTCGATATTGGATCGTTCGAATAAAATTTGTGATTGATTTGAAATTCGTTTTTAATCAAGCCTAGCTCTGTCCTCAGGGTCGAGGAGTAGGCAGTAGCAGGAAGAAGTTGGATACAGCAGCACTGGAGGACAGAGACAAGCCGTACGCCTGTGACAGTGAGTCCTGATGGGGGAGAGCAGAGCATGTGAACTCAGGTCGGAGTAGAGGGGCACTGCATATGTTAATAGCCGTAATACTTTTAATCTAATCAAGCAAGACTTTTCCACAGTCGTCATTCTTTATCACCTTCCTTTACATCCTCCTCCTTTTCTCTTAATGTTCTCCTCCGTACTCCATCTTCTTTCTGCTTTTTCTTAGACTTCCTGTATCTGATTGTCTATGAAGCTAGTCTAGGCTTAGCTGTATTTTTTTGTGTCATTATGATATCAAACATTGCTTATACTTGCATTTCAAATCTTTCCATGGATTTGGGGGTGGAGGGGGGTGTTTCTTCCACTTCTTTGGTTTTGTGAAACTGCGTATCTGTACTGCTTGATGTGTTTTTTCCTCTTTTGTGAAGCATTTTCACTTTCAGCTGCAGTTCTCAGTAGGGCAGCGCTGACTGACTCATCCTCTGTCAGTCTATGAGCCTATTTCTCTGAGTCTCTGTCTGTGCTCTCTCTTCTCCTTCTCTTCTCTCTTTCAGACACTATCAAACAAAAGCATATTTCAAAACCTTCTGAAAGAGGTATATTTCTCTCATTCCTTTTTATTCCAGTCTGCCTTGTCTTTTGTCTTCAATGCCTGTTTTATTTTCTGTCTGTTACCAAGTAGATTTACTCTTTGTGTAGTTCAGTTCATAGGGTAAATATTTTGTTCTAAACCATTTACTTAAATGTAATTAACTAGATTTAGAAAAGGTCAAGACCATGTTATTATATACCCTAATTAAACCGTAGTCTGTAATCAGCTAAAGATATGAGCTGTCTCAGCCTAGAAAAGATAAGCTTTGGCCCATGAAAGTATTTTTTTTCCCTCAATCCAGCACTGAACTTCCCACAGATTTAGATAAACTAGAAGCTGGACCCTGCTGCTGTTTTTTTCTCAGTGCTTTTGTCTTTTGTCTCGCTACTTTAAGTGTGCAATTTGACTGCATTACAGTGTTTGTTTGTTTTTGTTTTTTTCCATTTCACCATCTCTGCACCTTGTAAAGTCTCATTCCATGCTTCATGTTTTAAAGTGAACTGCTGCCTCTGCTTTTGGTTTTAGTTAATTTAATGCTCATTTTAACTTTGGGGAATATTTTTCACATCTTTCTGCCACTGAACACAATCCCTCAGCATGCGACTAGCTGCATCTTCTGCAACTTTGCCAAGATGCTCTGAAGAAAACTGTCCCATAAATGACAGTTTAAATGACAGTTTTAAGAAACAGGACACTAGCCTTTGAGGAAATGAAAATGAGAGAAATTATGGAAGCGAAAGAAGAAGTACTTTGTCCTTGGGTGTTATCTTATGACATACCTCACACACTCCCTGTGACAACGGCTGCACACAGAGGCATCTTTGTCCTCCCTAAAGTCAGTAATCCTCTATACACAATCCCACTGGCTTCTCTTACCCGTCTGTTTAATGGAATATGAATTCAGATCAGAAAACATTAATATTCAGAGCAGTATGGCGGTATTGTTAAAATCGTTTTAACGTGTCAGTCTACAGATGTCGCATACAGAGAGAGAGAGAGAGATGTATGTGGTGTAGGACAAAACAAGTACATTTCTTCTGTTATCTTGCTGTGCTTAAGTACATGGCTACCACAGAGGATGCAATGATGCATGTCTCAAAACATAGCCTCAAAGCATGTTCTTCATATTTCCAGGACTCTTCATCTTTAACTCTAAATTTAGTATATGCCAACATCTCATGTCATTGTGCCGATTTTGATATTAAACAAAAAGTGGGACACCACAGGAACATATCGGGTTCTTCAGCAATTTCCTCTGTGTGTCGCATGTCATCACTTCACCACATTAAAGCAGTTGAAGTGTATTAAATGGTAGCACTGTGCCAGAGTCTTAAGGCTTAGAATAGATGTTGCACGGATAAAATTTTCTGAACATATAATAAAGTGAGGTTATGTTAGTGTTCTGTGTATATAAACTGTTTTCGATTTTTACAGTTAAGGATATTATGATAGCTACTGCCACCAAAAAATTCTGACTTCTACGTGACTTCTTTCCAACTAAAGGAGTTAAATGTCATGTCCAGTATATAAAGCTATGTTTTAAGTAGAAATCTGTAGGGCTTTGGTTATTACAGCGAGACTCTCTTAAGTCCTTGTACTATCATAAAAGACTTAACAATCTGGATGATAGAAATGATATCGTCATAGCAAGTTTTTCTGTTACTTTCAGCAGTAATAATAGTATATTTTCAAATATACAAATCATCCTTTCCATTTCACCACTTTACCACTGACTTTGTATAACATGGACATTACTCATGCTTTCATTTATTTCATACATGTTGTGTTTCTGGTGTTGGTGGCAGTCTGTGGGAAGCGCTACAAGAACCGCCCCGGCCTGAGCTACCACTACGCCCACTCCCACCTGGCTGAGGAGGAGGGTGAAGAGAAGGATGAGATTGAGGTCAATGAGCCTGCCTTGCCGCTGCCTGAGGAGCCTAAAAGTAAGCAACAACAAGCACTTGAAGTTGAATCAGAGATTTCATTTTTAGGTTCCTGGGGTCACTGTACAACTGGACAGTCATGTATGTTGCCTTGTTTGACTTTTGAGTAACTGCGCTGATTCCCTCTGTGTGTTTTCATCCTGCTTCTCAGCTCCCAAGAAAGGCCCAGATGGTCTCGCGTTGCCTAATAATTACTGTGATTTCTGCCTGGGAGACTCCAAAACCAATCACAAGACTGGTCAGTCAGAGGAGCTGGTGTCCTGCTCCGACTGTGGACGCTCGGGTACATTCTAGATATATGGACACTGAAATAGGAGAAAAAATGTTTATTTTTTGCAGATGTAAGAAGGGAATATTTTTGGCAAAAATAATGAAGTGATAAAACAATTTTCCTCGACGCAGGCCACCCGTCTTGCCTGCAGTTCACTCCTGTAATGATGGCCGCTGTAAAGACGTACCGCTGGCAGTGCATAGAGTGCAAGTGCTGCAACATGTGCGGCACCTCAGAGAATGACGTGAGTTAACCTACATTCAGGTGTTCTATGCCAACCACTGGGTTAAGTAGGGTCTAGGTTTTTTGTGCAAAGGGCTGAAAGTGTGTTTGTCATCTCATTTTTTCAAGGATCAGCTTCTGTTCTGTGACGACTGTGATCGAGGCTATCACATGTACTGTCTCAACCCACCTATGTCTGAACCTCCAGAGGGTAAGTTCACCACATGAACAAAACAGTGTTCAACTTAGTAGAAAATCATGATTGCATATGCTTGAACTCAGGTGAAGGGTTAAAACCAAAGTCAAAACTGAGCAAAGTGTAATAGAGAGAAAATGTTTGTGACGGAGATGTAGAACTAGGACTATGCAGTTTGAAAAGACAAAAATACCCCACATATTTTTGTCTTTTCAAGGCTGAACAAAGGAAAAAGACAACTTGTAACATCAATCTTGCCCTCAGTAAGCCAGGCTTACACAACATTTATCAAACCCTGAAAGCCGTGAGTCAGACAGCACTGAAATTTGTCTACTTCTGTTGCTTAAAAGCGCTGAGGGTATTGGTTCTGAATGACTGAATTGATTCTACATCCTTAGTAGCTTCTGAAAATGTATTAGCTTCTACTTGGAAAGGTTGGGTACCCTTTGAAGATTTTGGACACTGGTGCCAATGTGATACCAGATTAACAACCCCAATTCACTACTATTTGAGAAATATAAACCTTTTTTTTCTATAAAACTTATTTTCATTTAACAAAATATGAAAATATTTTCAAATGTTTTCTTAAAGAAGCAGGTGTTCGTGATATTTAATATAATATGGTCTAAAAGTAGTAAAATGTTTATTTACATCTGGAACTATTTGATCAAAGAATAAATAAACAAGACTATGAAACTGATTTGATGCCAACTTTGCTACTTGACAGTTTTTTGAAACCATGTGCTACACACACATTTTGTTCAGTTCCAAAAAAGAATTGAGGTTCAATATCAAAACTTGCTGTTATGATGGCTTTCCTCCATAAACCAGTTAGTGGACTGCCTCGCCTACTTTAGGCTCATGGACCTACAGGATAAAATTTAGCCAAAGTCAATGTTAACAACAGCTTTAAACTTCTCTGACATTTATAGTTCTTCTGTTATTTTGGCACTCAGGGAGCTGGAGCTGTCATCTATGTCTGGACCTGTTGAAAGACAAGGCATCCATATACCAGAACCAGAACGCCCCACCATCGTGATGCCCGCTCCTTCCTGCACACACTCATCACTCAACCGTCCCGCAACAGTATGGTTTACCCTTCAAGACAGATGATAAACTCCCCTGACGAGCTGACCTCAGTGGGAGCGTGTTCAGAACAGACAATAAATTGTGAAAAGGGAAGTATACCTTACCAGACTTGCCTCACTTAGCTTCAGATATGACTGTTACACAGTTCCAAGCTCAGATTCAGCCCCATAGTTTTTAATTTTCACCTCTTTGCAACATAGCCAATTTAAGCAGTACTGGATTTCAACAAGATACACGGCATAAATAGCCAAATTATGACTTACTTTTTACACACACACCTAAATAAAGTTGCTAAACCCTTGTCTCTATCCTGCAGTGTAATGATTTTATGACTAGAGCAGAAATAGAGCTCATTGGAATCAAATAGCATGCCAATGCTTGCTCATCGTGAAGGAAGAAAAAAAAAAAAAAAAAAAAAAAGACATTTTATAGTATTTATATATTTCTATGGTATATAATAGTGTTAAGTATCTACAAATTGGAAAAAGAATGGTCATGTAATGGTCTTTTTATTGGTGCCCATCTCATCATTATTGAAATATCCACAAACCATGTTCTTTTATGGCACTGCTGATGTTTTGTAATTAACTTGATAGAGTCAAAGGGATCTGCTGAGACTGTAAATGATTTTCCATCTCATCCACTGCTACTGGCCACACACTGACACACACAGAAACCGGAACAATGAATAGAAACCCTGACGTGCATGTCAAAGTGGCTCCAAAGGCTGAAGGACTTCAGGGATGGCAGGTTAGACATGAGTCTGGTTGTTGACTCTTGCGTACTGGTGGCTCATCAAGCTGCACAGAGCTCAAGAGGATGCACAAGGACATACTGACGTGCATGTTTCATTCAGGCTTTGGAGCTTTTTTTGACAAAACTCTGGTCCTGATGACTGCAGAGAAACAAAGCAGACTTGATGCTGATAATTGAATGAAAAACTGTCTTCAATCTGCCTGGCCCTTTTTTGGAAAGATGTGATAATGTTATGACGACTATTATTTGCGTCAAAACAAAATTTAAATCTAATTGCGTTATCAGCCATGTATTGGGATAAAAAGCCTTAATTGCTGTGTTGTAGCAGTTTGCTGATCATGCAATATCCAATATCTGTTGAGGTTGTGACACCACTAGATTATTTTAAAGCAATTGAGGACTATTCGACCCAGCAGATGGTCACTTGTTGACAAGGTAAAAGCAATATATGAGCTTCGTAAGATGTAGGGATGACAGGGACTCAGAGTCTGTACAGGCTCTGTTGGCAGATAATGTGCGATACTGTAAATTTTCTTTCTCAGAAAATGCTATTACAGATAGGCGAGTGTGGTAGTAATTATCGATGGCTCCGTATTGTAGAAATATGTGTATATGTATAGTCCTATGGAGAGACGGCTGTTTTTGTCACTGCTTTCATAGTTTTATTATGCAATGGTTTCCTTCTGTGGCAAGGCTAAAAGTCTGGCTGAACTGCTAAAGCAGTTACTTTACCTCAAACAGAAACAGTATTTAAAGGGTTGAAACATGCTGTAGATAGATGGGACAAAGGCAGAGGGATAAATAGTAATGACAGGTGCAGTGTCTGCTTAAATAACTGCATATTCTACAGTTAAACAAGTGCATGCTCAGTAAATGTCTGCACTCTCATATGCTACGTAGTTGTCTCGGCGTTAGCTCGGCAAAGGTGTTGGGAAGTGGTGTAATATAAATTAACCATGCTATCACGTTTAAATAGCCAACTAACAATTACTAAAGCATTACACGAGTATAACTTGATTTATTTTCTCATCACGTTTTAAACTTACTGTTATATAGCGACAGTGGCTACAAGAATATTTTGCTGGTTGTTTTTGTATTCATCAATGTTTGCGTACCTGATGTGTGGGACATTTTGGGACTTAAGTGGAAGGTGCTTTCTAGTTAATCCTGTGATCAACTGAGCCGCTCTCTTCCAAACCTCGAAGCAAGAAGCAAAGCCCATAATGTGATTAAGAGACAAATTCTGGAGCTGCACCTTCAACACTGAATGCTTAGGTAATGATGGACCAAGTATCCAACTTCTAGGCTGCACTCAGAGGAAAGTCATTAACAGGAACAAAAATAGTTCACCTTTTGTTGACATCATTATTTTTTTAATACCAAATTATGGTTTTCTGGTTTCTAGCTTTGGAAGAGAATTGTTCAAAACAAAACATGTTTAAACCAAGATCATAGGTTTACACAGTAGGTGAATTCTCTTAGGGTGGACTTTCATTTGGATTGTGATGGAATGTTTTATTGTACGAAATTTGTCTTCAGGAAAATAAAATACTAAGCACTATAACTTGATTTTTTTCCTCTTTTTTCCTTAACAAAGATTTCACAACAGCATTGGAGAAATTAATCATGAATCAAGAATATCCACAAATCTTAAGAGCACACAGAAGACGCCTTTTTTGTTGATGATAGTGTGATTAATTTGAACTAACTGAATCAATGGCATAATTGCTGTAGTTAATTTTACAACAACAGCATTTAAGTTAAAACAAGTTTGTCCATGTGTCACTTTAACAGTGTAATTCTTAAATAATATAAAAAATGTTTAAATTCACCAGCAGTTTGGCCTCAAAGTTCTATCTGAAAAATGAAACTTTAATGCTACTAAAAAAAACAAATACTGTTGTAGAAATTATACTCAACCAATTTGCTTTGACTTTCACAAATAATCTTTCTGTATCCCCAAAAAAATATATTTCACTACAGGTTTACACTCTATGATACACTGTAGGAAAGGCAGGGTAAAAAAAAAAAAAAGTAGTTTCGGTCTTACTCCATTAGATGGCGGTCAAAGACTAAATGTCCTCTTTCTAATCATTCAGCTGCACTGAATACCTACAGCTCCACCTCCATCCATTCACTGTCACTGCTACCTAAAAAAAAACGCGGTGAAAGAGATGAATTGTTATTGCACATTATCTTTATTGCACTCCAAGATACAACAGTCTTCTATGACCCAATACAATCTCTAAAGCAATAAATTTTAACTCTAAAATATCTTCTACCTCCAACATCACAGCAGAATAAACAGAATGTCCTCTGCATGCTGTGAAACCACAACAAGTACTAGAGCTCAGTTGTTTGGTTTAGTGCTGTTGTGTCTTTCTGTAGCCATGACTAGTGTATTGAAATTATTACTAGATTTGAATATACAAGATCTTACAGCAGAGACTTCCAACAGCTGAGTGAAAAAACTGCTGGAAGTCATTACCTGGCAAAACACAAGGACTTGTGGTGGTTGAGCATGTTTAACAGATGGAGATAGTGAGGATATCTGCTTTGGCACCAAAAATGACAAATTAAAAGTAAGGAACTACAGATTATTTTTAATCTGTAATTATATTCCCAATTAATCTTTTAGTCCATAAATTGGCAGAAAATTGCAGAAAATCCCATCTCAGGTCCCAATTTGCCCAATGTGGCATAGTGGTTGTTTTGCTCAACCATCACTCACAATCTCAACAAGAAAAGCACCAAATCATGTATCTTTGACTTGTGAATGTTTGGCATTTTTGCTTGATAAATAACTCGAACAAATAATTGATTATCAGAATAGCTGTCAGTTCATTTTCTGTTGATCAACTAAGCAAATAATCAACTTATATCATTTCAGCACTGATTAAGAATTTTCTTTTAATGGTGAGTGACACCCAACAGCCTACCTACAAACTAGTCTTCAAACATTGACTCCACTTTACTGACAGGAAAGTACAGCTTTGGACAGACATTTACAAGATAATTATCACATTTTTGTTTTTGCTCGGAAATGTTAAAAGTCAGCTGTCACCCTAAAACCCCATTAAGGTGCACTGATGGGATCTGGTTGCTAAACCCCTGGCATAACATTTGAGCAGATGAGATAAAGTGTATTTCAATGTAACTCCACTTTTAAAATGTCACTAAAAAAAGAAAGTGAATAACAGATGAAACAATTAATGTTTCTGAGACACTATAGTGGGAAAATAGGTGAATACTCACTGTCATTTAAAAGAAGTGCTATTTCTCCAGTTACAAGGGGTAAATGGGTTTCACTAAACTGTCAGTTTGAAGTGAAAACTCAGAATAACTGCCCTTTATGCTCACAAATTTGAATATTCAAGCCATTCATTAAAACATTTTTCAAATCATTTAGTTTTTTTTTTTTTGTTTTTACTTCATTTCTTCAACTTGTAAACGGGAGTCTCATTTTCTGTGTTCCCTTGCATGCATTAAGGTTGAGTGTGTCAAAGAATCAATACTGACATAAAAGAAAATCTTAGTGCTGAAAAGATTTGAAGACGAAAAGACAACTGAAACTGAACTCATTACAAAAGAAGTGCTAGTCTGACATTGTAGACTTCATATTCTGCTAAAAAAAAAAGTCACAAAATATGAATTAATTCTGTTATAATTCACAAGTAGGCTTACATTACGTATTTTTTAAAAATATCAACAATACCACAAAACTAGTCTCTGTCAGACATTCATTATTGTAAAACTATGTAAAGTTTTTAACATTTACAAACAGTAAAAAGTATTGTCAAGTAGACAATGATATTTATATAGCCATTCAAAAAAAAAAAAAAAAAATCACACGCATCCATTTGGCAGAACAAATTGAATTGAAACATTGAATTCATGGGTTACAGTAGATCCCAAAAACTGACAGCATGGCATTCTCGGAAAACTAAAAATCACTGTATTATGGGAATAAATCCACATTTTTGTGTTTTCCTACAGGACAGAAGAGCAGCTGGTACATATGAATAGTGAATATGCAGCATTTTTGGCCATAACACGCAGAATATGTATGTGTGAGTATATCTCGTTCTGCCTCTGTCATGATCCCTGTTTGTGCTGACTGTAAAAATGTTCCATCAGAGTAAGTTAATCTCATAAAATGTACGAGAAACAATACAAACGTCGATTGTCATGACTAAACGTGAAGTATTACAACTAACCTGCACTTGAAGTCATCAAAGTTTGTGACACTCATAGAAGTACATTATATATTAGATTTCATAGTAATGAGACCTCTAAAAATACTGTAACACTAGGTTAATCTTTTTAAGTACATTAAGCTGTACAAATACTTGCTTATAAGTAGTGAGGCAAAATCGTCAAAATATTGTCACAATAATATGCATTTTTCATATCAATGTTTCTATTCTAATAGTCTACTGACATTATAGGACTAAAGTACCTCACTGTCTGTTCAGAGGTTCTTCGCTGTAATTCAGTGCTGCCTGCTACATTTGAATGCCTGTAAATATTTCCACACGAATGGCAAAGTCAGCTGGGGTGTACATTCAAAACATACAAAAGGTATTCAAACCTAAGGCCAACAGACAATTCGATTAATCTGATGCATGACATGGCAGATTAAAGTACCACTTCTTCAAATGAACAACATGAAGAATATCCATTTTCACCACAGCCACCTGTGAATTTCAGCCTTATTTTGAAGAGAATTTGTTCTCTACTGCAGCCCAGTAGGGTTTTTATTGGGTAGTTGCACTTAAACGCCTCTTTTCACCTGCAGTAAATTGTAACTGCCGGTGTCTGGTGCCTCTGCATATCATTCTCGAACTGTTTGATTAGTCTCTCCAGAAACACACGCTTCTGATTAATCCGGAGGAGACAACATGTGGATACAGCAGCAGAGAAGATGCACGCTAATGAACTTACTCTCTATTAGATATGATTTTTGTTTGTTGTGTCGGTATTAAAGCCAACTAGCCAATAACCCTGTAAATGATTTGCTCGGCTGCAGCAGCATTCCAAACACAAATGTGAAAAATACAAATAAATAAACTGAACAGGAGACTCAAAGGAAAAGAGCTGCAGTGACAGTAAGTAAGTAACAGTCCCTGAGAGAACGAAACCTTTGTGTCATTAAGACCTTTTCATTTATGCTCACTGCATGGGATATTAACAATTAATGGGATGTGCATAATCTACGTTTGTGAATGCATAAAAGGGTGGATGTGTGTTACTTCTAATGACTTATTGCTTTCATGAAATAGTGATAGCACATCATTTATTCAAAAAGGAATTATCGAGCAGAGGCAGTTTGGATTTGTAGCGTGTTAGTTGGCTGGTAAGCTAACTCGGCGGATTTTTAGCGGGACGCAGCCTGTCTCAAAATTGATGCGTTTGGCAACAAATGTTTGTAGAAAATGCCAGAAGATTCATTTTTGTATATTCAAATTTAACAAGCATAAAATATAATGTCAAAGTCGTTACTGAATGGAGACAGAAATTTTAGCTCAGTTACATTATATAATTATCATCAAAATATTAGTGGGCTGTTGCACAGCCACAACACTGTGCAAAAACCTAGCTAATGAGGACCAGAACAATTTGTTTTTGTTGTTCCTGTTTCATATTGTTACTAAAGGCCCAACAATCCTGCTGCTTTCATCTGCCATGTCATTCAGGTTTTTGGAAAGTCACCCGATTTGATACATACAAGACTGACGGCTTTCAAACACTGCCCTGTATGAAAAGGAGGAAAAAACATCTGTGCTATTGATAAAGGACTTGAGTTTGTGTTTGTGTAGTTGCATGTGTACGACATCACCCTAGCAAATCCTACAGGAGGTGCACAAAAACTCTCACAAGGAACACAACACTGTCACTTTTTTTTTTTTTTTTTTTTTTTTTTTGGAAAGCTGATGTGTGGTAGAAAGGTAGGTAGGTACTCAGCATATTGTCTGACGAGGTTTGACCTTTGACCTTTGGCCTCACATCTGCCCGAAGAGGATGGAGCAGAGCAGGAAGATGGCATAGAGAAACATCAGACCAAGACCCAGCCGGCGATCCAGCTTCCAATGGTTCAGATGTACACTCATCACCTGCAAGCAGAGAGATGGTGGTGAGGAAGAGCCGAAAAGATTCACCTGGAATACAGTTGTTTTTTTCACCAAATTTTACTCCTACAATGGGCAGTATGAGCCACCAGGATATTAATTGGAAATCCTACTGTGTTTAGTAAAGCAGCTTAGTGTTACATAACTAATTGGATGAATCTTAGAATGGACATGTAGTAGAGCAGGACCGATCATACTGAATTTATGAGGCGACTATCAATATTTGAATGTTAAAAGAAATCTAATAGCTATATATCGACTGGTGCTTTTTTTTTCTTTTTTTTTTTTTTTCTTTTTAAATCGACAAACAATTTTGATATGTATACCTTAAACCTGTATTCATTTATTTTTGACCACATGGGGGCAGTGCAACAAGCTGTAAACACAACATTCACATATAAAGTCAGGGAGAACGTGCTAGCAAACAGTTGCCTATTGACACATACTAGTTGCTGACTTCATCAGTCTCCTGTTTGGTGCTGAGCAAGTAATGTACAAAGGGTTCAATAGAGTTTTTTGTTTTTTTTAGCTGCATGCTGGGACTAGGAACAAGGCTGATGGGAATTGTGGGCCATAAAACCAAAAATATTTAACTGAAATAAGCGCAAACATTCTGTAGAGCTAAGGGGACCTGAGAGATGGAAGACATAGTCCTGACATCAATCTGTCCACAATATCTTGATCTAAAATTAAAATCCTATGCTAGTCCTAAACTTTTTCGTAGACTGACAAAAATGGACACCCAGGCAGAACTGTGCAATGTTTGGTTCACTCACTGTCAGAAACACAGATGCCAGCAGCAGGATGACAGAATACACCAGTCCTTTATTATTTATGGAGACCTGTGGCGAAAAACAACAAGTGTCACAATTTTACAACATCCAACAGAAGTGTGAACCCAAAATCTCTGGCTCTAGCTCTAGCTCTCTCTCTCTCTCTCTCTCTCTCACACACACACACACACACACACACACACACACACACACACACACACAGACTTCAGTAAACCCAGGAAAACAGACACAGACAGAAGAAAGAAACGATTCATATTGCAGGGAGATGAAGTGTGTGCATACTATTGATCCGTGGTCCACCACAAGGGTACGCAAAGCCCAGGGGAAACCCAAACCCAGCAGAATGTCAAAGATATTGCTGCCTATGGAGTTAGACACTGCCATGTCCCCCATGCCTGAAAAGACACAGGAAAAGGGACAGAAAAATACTGAGTTGAAGCACTTGCACCACAAAGAGAGGACAAGCAAAAGATCTGGAGATTCAGAATAACGAGTTGCAGACTTTTGTTTTTACCTTGTCGAGCTACAATCAGACTTGCCATGCAGTCTGGCACGCTGGTCCCTGCTGCCAGGAAGGTTATGCCCATGATGTAGTCTGGGATGTCTAGTGTGAAGCTGATGATGCTAACCTGATGGAGCCATGAGGACACATCAAGGGTCAAGGATTCAGCCATAAAGACTTGCGTGAGTGATTTTATGTGGCTTGTACTGTATAGCAAGGGCAGCAATATCTTCAGCTTTTCACAATTCATCATCTACAGCGTACACAGAAGGAGCATTTTAAGGTGGCACATTCAATATCGGAGTTCACTATCTTTCGGCAGTGCATAGGTCCCGCCTCCTTACCATCCACACCATGAGGTAGGAGAAGACGGCGATCCACAGGGTGGAGGCCACAAAGGTGACCATGAACCAGCGGTGCCAGCGTGGCAGTATACAGTTAGGCACAGTGCAGTAGAGCAGGAGGCCCAGAGGCCACGTGATCACCCACTTCACCCGCGCACAGCAGCCACCTGTGAAGAGCAGGAAGCCAGGCCCATCGGGACCAGGTATGTAATCAGTCAGGTGAAAGCGGGGACTTTTATCAACCAAGGAAGAGCAACAACATCAAAATATGTCAGGCAGAGTTTCCAGCAGCTTGTAACTGATGTAACTGTTGACTAATGGGTCATTAGAGTTTGGTCAACTAAGACATTTTCAAGGGCCTTAAATTCACAAGGAACTCTTCTATATGATTGGGTTTTATTGATCCTATAACTATTAAACAGCTATGAGCTTACTCGATTGATTGAAAACCCGTAAGTACTGTTTAGAAAACAGAGACAAGTCTAGGAAAGTTTGCTTATTTCAGAATTTCTAATGAGCAAAATTAGGAGTACAGATTAAAACCAATATCAGCCCATCGAAAGGAACAAATCATTGCAGGTTTAATCTTACTTTCACTTGCGGCCCTTAACAGTTGGTGCTGGATCTCTCTCACCTGGTATACGCACAGGACTGAAAATCCCATCTTCATCCTCTTCCTCCTCCTCTGGCTGGCACACCTCGACCCCTGGCTTGTCTCCCAACTCTGCGTCTCCTATCCCAGGTCTCCCTCCTCCGTTCTCCAGACTGCAGGAGCCCGTCCTCTTCAGGCTGTTGCTGGTTGACCCGCCCCTTGACCCGGGGCTGGCCTCACCATCCCGCTGGTTCTTCAAAGTACGGATCAGCCTCTGTCTCTGTGAGAGAGAGAGGGGGGGGTTTCTTGGAGAGCCCTAGGCTGATTGTTTTATAATGTGTGATACGCCGTGTCACATACCTCACTGATGAGCATGCGTCCTGCCATGGAGAGCCTGGTGCGGGGGGAGAAGTGGGGGGTTATCATAATACGCAGACCGGCCTCAGAGAAGGACAGTTTGTGGGGGTTGAGGATGAGAAGCTCATCCACCATGATGACTGGAGGAGGCTCCTGACCATGGGCTTGGCCTGTGGAACAGGTGTTAAGCACAAAACAAATAACACACTTTTTGAGATCCCTGTAAGCAATGAATGGCAACAAAAACAAACACCCCACGAACATGTTGATCCACTCGAGCAGTAACATCTTCTGACCTTTGCCAAGCAGCACCATGGAGGTGTTGCAAGCCGAGGCATCCTCCCCCATCTTGTCCGCTCTGTGATCCGCTGATTTGAGACAGCACGGCCTGACGCTTCTCAGCTGACGCGTCACAAACACTAGAATCTGGGAGTTGAACCTGCAGCCAAACAGATACTGTTTGTTTACATCCATAAACATGGACTGTCCACAGTCAGAATTCAGACCTGCGTGGAGGCTTGATGACTGATGATGAGCAAGTTTGGTCTTTTGGTAAACTTACTTCATGATTATGATGTAGATTCCATACATGGTCATGAGGAGCAAGGACTCCCACCTGCAGAGCAAGCAGTAGATTTGTGTTAGTCTAGTCTGACGAACAACAAAGGTATCCAGTTGGTGTCTGCGGCGATGTATTTTCGTGCAACACTCACAGTTTGGCAATATTTAAATCAAAATGCGACGAGAGCTGTTTGGTTGTTTGCTTATGTTAACTATGTTAACTCTTTCTTTTGTGAACTTTGATCATTGTGTATTTAGTCAGAGAAATACGTAAGATTGGACAGTTTTCGGAGACTTTAAGATGGAGTACCACTTTATGATTTACATTTCGGAGCCTTTAATCATATTTATCCACATGAAATACAAATGCAGCACTAAGGGCACTGTAACAGATAAGAGAACTGGTGAATAAACACAACCGTGCACTCCTGAAAACGCACATCTTCCCCCGACAAACGCCCAGACTGAACTCGTGCGAAGAGCTGTTCCACTAAGCCTAGTCAGACGCTAGATAACCGCTGCCGCACATGTGCAGTCTCATATCTCAGATATTCTGAGCATGCGGTGATTTGGCAAGGCCAGCTAAAACACAAATCTGCCACAGTGTGTTCAGAGGAACAGCGGTGGGGTGAAATACAGCAGGACGGGTTTGGCTCTGTACACTGCAATTCAATAACCATATATCACTGATGAATGCACTGCTACAGCTGACATTAAGTCCATCAGTAAATCTACTTTTCATTAAAACCAAGGACACATGCAAGAATGGAAAGCTTTTTTTTTTTGTAAACAAAAGGCCTCAGGTCGACAGAATCGAAAACATTCGGGACATCTAAGGAGCTAAGAAAGCAGATTTTGAAATTGAACATGCTCCTCATCACATCTGCTGACTCTGAAACGAGTGGTGTGACTGGAAATGCATAGTCAGGTGTTATGTTTTTTCTCGAGTACAAAGCAGGAAACATATCAATTTAACGTGCTCCACTATCACTGACTGTTGAAGCTGTTGACACCCTGATCTTCATGGTTGTAATAACAGTCCTTTGAGCAAGAGGTGGTCACACCAATCCGAGCGTACGAGGAAGGAAGTGGATTGGCAGACCTGTGTCGTATGAATACAGACAGCCACTGTAGGAGTGCTTCCATGGAAATGTGGTCATATGATGAGCAATGGTTGTTCTGTCAATAGTGATACAGTTATTCAGAGCGTCGTATATAGTCAATACATTTTTGATGGAATGGTATAATTGTGCGTTTGCTGCTGTAAATGAGCCTTAAAGGGAGCCTGAAAGTTAATTTCTGTGACGTTTCAATCAGGCTCGTCAGTGTGCCAAAGACGTAAACGTCAGTTAACGTTAACAGGAATGTCGGCTCCTTTTCCATCAAATGTAATCATACAATCCAATTCCTCGTTGAAGCAAATTCATGGCAGAACAGGCCGAGCCTCAAGGCTGAATCAACACTGATTTATACAGTTAGTACCTGTGAAAACTGTAAAACATTGCCTAGTGCAGGGAATCAAGTAACCCCTACGACAACATTTATTTAAGGCAGCGCTGCTAAAAAGCACGAACATAATTCAAGTTACATGGACTCACCAGACAACTCTGGCATCATAGATAACCTAGAGAGAAAACAAAGCAGATTCTTTAAAGCACAATGTGGAAGACTAAAAGCTTGACACAGATGTAACACAGAGGGCTGCTTTTGGTGAAGAGCACATCTCACCATGATGAGGGTCAGTACAGAGAGGATGTAGTAGGTGGAATCTCTAAAAAGAGACCACCATGTCAAAGTCACTGTCTGTAGAGAAAAGTTGTAAATGTTAGTGTTTATTCTAAGTAAGAACTACATGCGAGATGTTGGTAAGTGTGTACCTGGCCTGCAAAGATCCCGCTCAGGCCAATGATGACCAGGATGTTAAAGACAGCAGAGCCCACGATTGTGCCGACTCCAACGTCTCCTTTAGTGATGAAAACACCTGAGGGTGGGTGACACGGAGGGACGGGAGGAGAGGAAGTCAGATGCGTCCGTTCACTTTCTTGTTTTGTTTGGTGTCAGATTAGATAAAACTCCCCGCAGTCCATCATCTCCTATTGGCTTCTGTGGGCTGTTGTAAAGCCGCCTGGCACTCTCGCTTACACTTACACACACACACGCGCGTGTGCATTCTGAGTTTTTATTTTCTACAGGCCTTATTTGTTAGTCGTCTCCGGTTTGAAGCATTTTGTGACATTCAGGATACTTTACCGATAAATTTGGCTTCCAATTTAAACAGACTGACAACATTTATTAACATGTCTCAAATGGAGAGACTGAGATTTTTAAATCAAGACATTAAAATAGGGAGGGAGATTAGTTATGCTCTTAATGTTAAACACTAACTAAAATCAAGAATGTAATTGGGACTGTAGATGCTAATTTAAATTAGACTCTGCTGCTGACATCTTCTGGAGGATTTTGGCACTGCAGAGATTGGGAACTGACAACTTGAAATTCCAACATTTCCTTCTTCAAATGTTGTGAGTAAGTGAAAATTAATTTTGACAGGCTCTCTCGAAACGGGCACAACTAGACTGGCTAAGCTACTAACCAATGAGAGAGGTGAAAAGCTCTGGAGCAGAGCTTCCTGCAGCCATAAATGTCGCCCCGGCCACATCTTCACTGAGTTGCAGGTTCTGAAAGATAATTAAAGAAAACAAAAAAACAAAGACCCAAATAAAAAAAGATCAATCAAGTAATAATCTGTGGATTTAAGAAAAGTATACCCAAGGGCATGTTTTTACTGTTTTTCCTCACCTCAGATATTTTCTCAAGGGAAGGGACAAAGTAGTCATCACAGACGATGGCTAGAGCGTAGAACATGTAGATGGCCTGTAGAGTTGTTGAGCAGAGATAAGAGAGTGGAGGGACACATACACATCCTTCCTTTACAAAACATCAATTAGTTATGAGGGTTTTTGTTTGTGATACATGATTTTAGATCTTAGCGTGATGAGTGAAATACTCACGCAGAGTGCATGCAGAAACACAGCCCCCTTCTTCCTCTGCTCCTTGGTAAAGATGTCCTCTGGAAACTCATGGATTGCTGTGGGGGGGATAGACACGGTGACAACTAATGATTGCTTTCGTTACATCCAGTCATTTCAAAATGAACAAGTATATAAAAAATAAGTTTTATCATTCTGTGTGTGTCTCATTTCAGACAGTTTCAAACGGACATAGCACTACCCACATCATCATCTTGCACACAAGAGTGGGAAAGGAAGTGAGGTGGAAGTGAAAGTGGCAGCTGCTTCCTGTCCTTCCTTGAGTGTAAGAGAAGACTGTTGATGACAGCTTAGGCTCCCTCTGTTCCCCTGACGTTACCAGAGAGAGCCTCGAGAGTGTGGTACAGCTCCAATTTACAACTCTGAGCCGAGCTGGATGAATTTAGACTATGGGGGGGGGGCATGAAGCTATTTATAGCTCTTTTGCTGTGTGAGACAACAGTGGGTCGACAAGCACACAATAAGCACAGTGCAGCCATCACGATGCACGATGCACGCTGCAGCGCGGCTGCATGGAAACTGAACAACAGACTGCATGGATTAAGACTGGGTCCCTGGGATATGAGATTTGATCTTTGACGCTGCAGTGTCAGAGAGTCCTGGCGAGGGGACAGTAATTTGGGCATGTTCAGTTAAAAAATGTAAATGTTTGTCTACTAATATTTACACATTTGTGTCAGAGCCCAGCGCAGCGCAGCCTGCCTGCGTGCTTATTGTGCCATAAACTGCTTCTTGTGCATCATTTGCAAGGCCTAGAGTTGAAGTGAGTTTCTGAAGGTTGGCAGTGGTGCTGTGTATCTGTTTTCTGCTCTGTTAGAGGACTGACGAAAAAGCCTACTTCCTCTGTGTGCCAGCTGTTATTGCAGGGCAGGGCTCATCCACTAAATCACCAAGGCTTAGCATGTAAACTTTCTGTCATCTTACTGCTCGAAACAGAGCCTGAATGTGAAGCTGCAATGCATCTTCTGAAGCAGCCTGTCAAGCTGATCAGCTGTTGGACATCTGTGCTCTCTCTGTAGCTTTCTTTCTTTCCCCTTCTTCTCTGCTCTGTGCGTCCTGTCTAACAAGCCCTTGAAGACGTCCAGTCTCCTTTCGGCCCCTAAACATAAACTCCCAGGTTATGCCGTAGGTGGAAACGCAGGACCGCAACATGCAGCTGAGATGGACGCTTAGAGGAGTTGCTCTGGTGAAGGCAGTTGCTATGGTGACCCTCTCCCCGGGGGCAGGTTTTTTTTTCTTCTTTTTTTTTGATGAGTGGCAGTAGGAAGCCAAAGGCAAGGCGATTGCATGAACAGTGAGAAGGGGGGAGGCGAATCTGTATTTCCCATGGTCAGGGTTTATGAAAAATGGAGAAAAAAAAAAAAAAAAAGGAGAAGTGACAGCGGCTCTGGACCGTAATGTCTAAAAATATTTTCCTTAGAAACCCTCAGGAGAGGTCTCAGAGTGAGGGAGGGGGGAAGAAAAGCACAGAGATACACAAAGACAGAAACAGTGTAGTGGTTTACTGAAGGCCGGTGGACAGGAATGTGGCTTTGCCAAGACTCTTACGCTGTGGTTTCACAACGTAGACCACAAACTCAAACATCGCGTTAAAGACGATCGCACACCTGCAACTTCCCAAAGCAGGGATTTAAGCCAGATGTGCCATCAGCTCGATAAAATCAGTAATTCAAGGTCGAGCAGTGAGACTCAGTGAGTTCAGAGAAGATTTGGGCTACAGTGTTGGATTACGGTTACGGCGTTAAGAAAAGTCAATCTGTGCTCAGACCTCCAACATCGTCTGTCACAGTCGTCACAGCGGTTCCAAAAACATTTGTTTCATTCCTACACAGGCTGAAGTACTCCTAAAAAGATAACCCACTGGTGTAAACAGCTCCATATATTTCCTCACCTTTCTCCCACGTTCATTGCACTCAAAATGCTGCTGTGGCTTCTGTTAAGACACAAAGGGCATCACTTCCTGTGCCGACAGGGGGCAAATGTGAAGCTTTAAGGAACTGGCTGGATCACTAAACTCTGTTATCATTCGCTGATATACGTTAAACAGCAAAAAAAGGAAACATTTTTGATTTATTAAATGACTTAACGAAGATCCTAACTTATTACTTTAATTTGAGCACGTCCGTAGTCCATCAGTAATTCTGTATAGATACGACTCTCTTCATTTAAAAACAGATGACTTCATTTCACAAGATACTGATGATTTCTTTAGACTTTCTTTCTGCAACACTTTCATGTGAGGCAACACATTGGACGAAAAACTGTCAGTAAAAAGTGCAAGTAATGCTGATTGGGGAAGACCTCGAACTCAAGCACAACCAAACATCTCACTGGGAAATAAAGTTTTGTGTGGCACCTTTTGAAAATTCATTTTTTTGTGTTTAAGGTGCTTAAGGTTTATGTTTTTGTGGATTAAGACAGTGATTTACACAGCTTTACAAACCAAAACTTATTTAAAAGATGGTCAGTGATCTTCTCTGAAAAGAGGGAGATCTGAATTGGAAAAATGCTAGGACAGCTTTTAGGCCCATTAACAAAGAATTGTTATAATCCAGGGTAATATGCAGACTTCACCCCTGTAGAACTCAATAAAACAAACTGGCTCTTTACTGTTAAGTGCATGAAATTCATCACTTAAAAAGTCACACTGATGAATTTGCCGTGGGAGTGTAGCGGCATCAGACCTTTCTGAGAAGAGTCCTGTCTGAAAAATTATAGAATAGAGGACTGAAGCCATCTGAGAAATTTAACTTTAAAAACTTGAGCATTGTATTAATGTTGAACTAAGTGTGTTTAACACAAAGTGCATTAAAGCTGAAAGTTATTTACTTGAAATTCCTAGTGGAGAAGAATGGTGATTGAAACATCAACAGTCTGGGCCTGGGCTAGGGCTGAGTAAGGAATTGTTATTTGTTTGTGTCTCACTCGCTTTCTCTTGTATGTCATGATTTCACTAGTCATTGTGTTTTAATATCTAAAACTTTATGCTGCCTTTGTTTTATTGTTCTGTTAACTAGCAGATATGGTAGATTTATGCTGACAACGATTATCAGCTGTTTACCCGAGGAAGAGATGAATAAAAAATTTTTTAAATGCAGTGATTATAACAGAAAATAACTCAGCAATGGAAAAAGGACACTAAACGACAAATTCATAAATTAACTCACCGGTGCATGTACAAAAACGAGACACTGTTTGTCAAGAAGCAAAGCTTAAATTTGCCCTAATGCATCCGCTGTAAGACTTAAGACACACTGTCTGCTCTGTAAAATTTTATCGTCTTGTTGTTGACTCCACTGCAAAATATATTGCAATTATAAAACACTGTTGCCTATTTCAAACTGCAGCAGGGCATTAACCAGTTACCGGTTTATTTTGGTGTAATTTGATCATATAATATTAATGACAGACAACAATTTTAGTCTTAAGTCTAAGGCATTGATATTAGTTCTATCAAAAAGGGTACAGTTTTCTGTCTTTTTTTAAATTTGAATCTGTTTATGCTGCTCAGTTTATGGTCACTGAGTGTTGCACAGATTACAGATGACATCCTCTTTTGTATATCTGAGTGCGGTACAAGAAAACCTGTGCAGCAGATTAGATCTTCAAGTATAAAGGTTAATGTTAACAAATTCTTCAGAAGGCATTAGAACTGAAATCGCCACCAAGTGAAACCAGTTATCGATCTGAAAGTCTGCAGGGTGTCCTCGGCACACAGAGTATAGTCGTATCATACGCCAACCAAACCGGTGATGGTGTATCCACACACACACACACACACACACACACACACACACACACACACACACACACACACACACACACACACACACACACACACACACACACACACACACACACACACACACACACACACTTGTTCTTTGATTTGCTTTCCTTTGAGGCAGTTTGAATGCAATGCTGACGAAACCACAGCAGGGCACAGCACCGACCACCTCACCTATCAATAAAAACACTAAACATCATGCTGCACTGTTGTGACAGAATTGAAAGAAAAAGCTGCTGGGGGTGTAGCTGTGGCTAATCATACTAATCATACAACACCATCCATCATCAGCTTGGTGGGTGAGGACATAAAATGTAAAGTCTGAGGAAACCGCAAAAACATCTTCCTATTAAGGACAATGATAAACCTCAAACTCAGCCATAACCTCTGCCTTTTATTCCTTAAATTCCGACTTGTTTTTTGTGGGCATAAAGTGAAAAGGAGTGAGCAAGATCAAACCATATCTGTTTCAAATTGTCAAAAACTTCACGATAATGGTTGCATTAACTGCTGTTTGCTCTCTGTGGCATCCATTATCTGGCTGTCCTGATAAAAGTCCAAGACCATTTAAAGACAGTTTGTGTTAGATTATCTGACAGCTTCTCTTTCTCAGTGCCTTCCCCCCAAAAAAGAAAAGAAAAAAAAAACCTTGAAAGCATGGCTGTGGAAAAATACTATTCTCAGCTGTCTGTCACTTGCCAAAATAAACAACATAACAAGCAGCAGCAATACACCCAATATGAGCCACTTCATTTACATTAGTTGGATTAATTCACCCCCTCCTTTGTCTCCTCGCAGGTCTATTTTTAGTTCTTTGCTTTGCACTTTTAATGCTTGAAAGACAGGAATTGTCTGGGGTCCAAAATTTAGCATTCAGTTGCCTGGCAACAGCAGTCTCCGAGGCTTGTCAGCTGCAGGCGGATCAAACCGTCTCCATCTTGTTAAGCAGTGAAAGGATGAAGAGAGAGAAAGAGAGCCTGGGGCTGGATGTTACTGTGCAATCCCCAAGATAATATCCCCCCGAGGTCCAGGGCAGGCTTTTTAATCACACTATAGATTATGCAATCACTGTCAGACGGCCTGCCGAGGAAGAGGTTGGCAACCTGAACCTGGAGCCACGCTCGCTGCTGTGACTTATATTACCTGTCCAGCCTTTTGTTTGCCTGCTTGTCTCCAGTGTATTACCACAATGAAGTATCTGCACATCATACGGTGGTGTCTTTATGAGAGATAGCTAGGGAGATCTTTTTGCTACCAGGAACTCAGTGTGTTATCAGGTAGCAAAACACAAATGGCTGTATAGAGCAAATGGAGCACTGGTGGAGAGATACACTGAGTCTAATTATTTTCTCTCTCAAGTGTGGGAAAAAAAAAAAAAAAACTGTGATGTAATATCACAGATGAGGATGTGTGGCAGACAGCGGGAGAGTGAGGAGCCTGTATTGTGTGAATTTACTGCAAGTGCCAGATCAATTCTCCCTGATGAATCCAAGTTCATTCACCTCTCAAGTAGAAGCTCTCCAAAAATATAACCAATAGATGATTTATAATGTCACAGAGTTGTGGAATTACTTTCCCCAGCTAAGATTATCAGAAGCTCGAGTGGTTTTAAGCTTAAAATGGCTTAGAGTTGAGGTTTGCTGGTAAACAAATGATGAACCAAATTAAAAATGACGTCTATGGTCATACAGTGGATAACTCAGCAAGTCAAGGCTGGACCTCTGAAATAAACAAATGTCTTGAAACAGAATTTAGTGAAATTATTTCAAATCCAACCTTACTTACATAAATAAGAATAGCCACGCTGTCAGCGTCCAGTGTACATCATGTAAACCTTTTGTGAGTAAATTAGGGCGCCCTCACATGATGATATTCCCCAACTTCTGTGACAAATAATATAAATGTGAAAAGTGCTGGGAAGTCTTCACGATGAGCTACACTGCATATTTTGCTATTTGCTTTTGCTTTTGCCATTTTGCTGCACACGTCCTTGCTTGCAGAAGGTGTCAGGAAAGCATCTTTCACTCAAATCTATTTTTAAAAAGCTTAAAATTATTCATTGTGTGTGTATATTTTTTCTATGCTGCACACCCTCAGTCGGCGGATTACACTTTAGGTAGTATTTAGGAGCGTTGTCCTAACAGGTTACTTGCTCAGTAGATTATTAGTATAACATGACTTGTATAAGTTTCTGTGAGAATTAGTTGGTTGGTTTAACAATAACAGAGCAGTCTGCATACAACAAAACATTATGGCTGTGCTAATATTAGACCGTCAGTCACAGAGTAATTACAAATGATCTGAAGATACTGAAATGTATTCTGTCAGTAAGGCAAAAGATTTTTCTTTATGCGGTGTTATTTTATCTACTCTGTGCTTTTTCTCCCCACACAACAATAAAGAGATTTCCTCTACGTTCTGACTTTTTAATAACAAAACTGTCGGCTGTGATGAATGCGGCTTATGTCAGCCGGCCAGCCAATCGGCCTGGGAACCAGAGTAACACAGGTATAATTATGGCTGTTAATTGGCTGCATGTCTGAGTAATAATTTCATAAAGAGCAGTTTGAATCTGACCAAACTATTCAGGGTGCAAGTAGACTCGAGAAGCAGAGGAAAGTAACTTGGCGTCTGCTAAAAACAGAATACCTCAGAAAATCAGACCTTCACTCTGGCTGCCTCGAGTATTTCAGTGCATGAGCTTGACACTGACTACGCACACCTGACAACTAACACAATGCTTTGTCCGCATGACCTTTCAGTTCCCCTGCAGGGGAGAGGCAGAAATCTCTGGTATACTTCGCCCTCCTTGTTTACCTGCATATACCACACACACACACAAGCACACACACACACACACACACACACACACACACACACACACACACACACACACGTATCAAAAAAGTGGCAGAAAAAGCATTTCTGGCTCCCTACATCTTTGAAATACTCTCTCAAATGAACCGATACGATGCACACCAGGCTTTTCTTGTTTGGGTGTGTGTAATTCCAGATATCTTACCATGAATTAGCCATGTGCAATATGACATTAATACTCAGTTGCCAGTTTAAATCTAACGCAGTCTTATACAACAGCCCTAACATAAATCCCACCTTCATTAAGGTTTTAATATATTTCACTGGGTAAGCAAAAAACAGACATTCCTATCTGGTTTTCTCAGTTTTACCAGTTTTGAGAAAATGTAAAACATAGCAATACATCATACACATCGGCACCATCCGCAAAGTGACTCACCTGCTCGGGGCTGGTCCAGGCTCTGGTTGTCTGACTTCTCCTGCATCAGCCTGCGCGTCCATCGCAGCGTCCCGCCATTCACGCCCAGCCGAAACCCAGAAGACTCGGTCTCTGTTACAAAAGACCACCAGAGTCATTTTAGTGCAGAACCAGCCTGATACACTTAAAAAGACCTCACACAAACTCCAGCTGCAGAAGGTAACCTCTGTGCTCTAGGGCAGAGACTAACTATTTGATTTATACGCCAACTATTTTGATAAATCAGTTAATTGTTTCATTGTTCAAGCAAAAATGCTTTTGCTGCCTCTCTATTATGAGGATTTCCTGCTTTCTTGTCTTATTTGAAAGTCAACTGAAAATTATGCAGCTGATAATGTATATAATCACTAGTTGCAGCCCTCATAAAATGTAATAAAATATGAAAAATGCCCATCACAATTCCCTGGAGCCCAAGGAGACATCTAAAATGTGCTTGTTTTGCCTGACCAACAGAGTAAAACCCAAAGATATTCCATTTAAATGGGCATAAAACAGAGAGAAGCAGAAAATCCTCACGGGTGATAAAGCAGAGCCATCGATTTTTTGGCATTTTTGTTAGAGAAATTACTTTTGAACTACAATAACCAGACAATCGATTTCTCATGTTATTAGTTTGGGTTTTCAATTTTAAAAAAAATGTACACTTTCACACTATCATCCAAGAACTGCTATTGTCCCTTTTTCCCCCATCTAGTAATTGTCTCTGGGGTTATTCTTGAGTTAAGTGAGGACTCAGCAGATGGTAGTTTCATGTTTCTGTCTCTGGGAGATAACAGCATGTTCAGTAACTCACTCCATGCTGCCATCAGCTGTCCTGAGCCATCAGCACTGAAATCTTTATGGTGTGAATTTCAGCTCTGTATTTCATCCCTCAATAGCTAATCTCTGTGTGGGTATCAGTTTTTACGGCTTTACTAGGTTGACAGCCGAGGAACTCCCCACAGATAGAACTGTCTCATCATCTCTCCTACGGCAAGAAAAAAAAAAAAAAAAAAAAGTACAGATATCCTCCACTGCCACCCTCAGAGATCTTTCCACCAAGGGCGGAGAAAATAGTGAGACAGTTATTACACTCTGTACTACACACTGTCCGTTTATTTCTGAAGCGGCTGGGTGTCTGTGTCTGATGCATTTTGTGATTGCCAGGCGCTGTAGTGTCCCTTTGTACCGTAAAGCTCTATGAGCCCATTTCAAAAGGGCGGCGGTCGTGGCTGAATGGAGACGTGAAGGCTTTCATGTTTAGGCATCAAGAACAGCTCAACTCGTATGAAATTCAAATGGGTTTCTGCCACAGACGGCTCTGCACCGTTTTCACACTTGTGACCGGTAGAAGTCTCCAACACCTAATCCATGCCTCGGCTCATTCGAAAAAGCTGAAATAAAATATGTGAGGCTTGTTCTATTTCTTCTCCAGATTCAGATTTTATTAACTCAGAACAATGTTTGTTTGCTCTGTACCAGAGCACAAACAGAGCAGAGCTGTACATTTGGTTACAGATTCTCAAATGCGAGGATTTGCATTTTATTTTATTTTATTAAAAATTAATTAACTTTGGGTTTTCAACTGTCTGTTAGACAAAAAACAGGTGGAAGACCTCACACTGGAACTTGTGATAGGTATTTTTCACTCCTTTCTGACAGTTTACAGACAAAATTACAAATTAATCAAATACATGATCCTTTAGTGAAAAAGTAAAAATTAGTTGCAGCCCTAATACTGAGAAAGCCATGGCTCCCAGTAGGAATAAAATGCAACACAAATTACTTGTAGCTAGGTCAAAAACATTCTACAAAAAGGCACCTAATTTACATAACTTTAGGCTTATCTGACTGTAATTGTAAAGAGAGTAAACAGAGAGACTTCTTAAATAATGCCTTGGCAAGTCTTTTTTGCAAATAGTTCACTATGCTTGCATTTGTAAAACAAAACACCCAAGAAATACCTGCTTCTAGAAAGTTGTCATTAGAAAAGTTAGACTCTCTGGTTCCTTTCCAGGGCATTGTATCCCTCAGTAGGTTTGAGGGTTCTGGTGATGCCAATGCTGACATGGTAGGTCACCCAGATGTTGGTGCCTCTCATCATGTGATCAATTAAGTTAGTAAATGACAACCTAAAGAATAGATTAACTCATGAAACATATGGCATTTGCTGTGTCAGATAGCCTTTTGCTCTTTTTACTTAATGTTCAATTTCATTAAAAGTTTTAGTTTTTATGATATTAGGCAAGGTGACCTCTGTTGTAAAAAAAAAAAAAAATCCTGCCTATAATTACAAAAAGCTGTTTTAAAGTGGACATAAAGATCACAACCTCACACTTTCAGTGCACTTAGCAACGGTCTTCACTCTGACCCCGACCTTTGACTTAGAAGACGCTTAGAATTTCGGTGATCCAGGGTGTTTAAGCCAACTCTACTGACTTTACTGCTAATATCCTAAAATGTAAATATAAAGTAAAGGTTACAGCAGAAACAACGATGAAAACCAGGACATGAAATGTGGTGTTTGTATGGAAATATCTTAATCCTGCTGCCACATTGCTAAACATAAACAAACTGCTTGAATGCAGAAAGGTAAGTGTAAATACCACAATGTTAAGTGTAAATAACACAAATCATAATTCATCTCTCTATACACATCCATAGCTATAATAATACAGACTATGGGGGGACCTCTGAGCTTAAGCTCTGTGTCAGAGACTCTCAGATGTTCATGTTGTAACATTTATTCACTTTTTTTTGTCTGAAAGCAGCAAAGAGGTCAAAATCCCATTAATTCATCTTGTTGTGAAACGTGCTGAACATGGACCGAATGAAAATCACTGATGCTGCAACTATTCAATTTTGTTCAAGGCCTGAAAGAAGAAATCATTATCCAAAGTCACTATACACACATCATCGGTTCCATTAAAGAAAAAAAAAAAAAAAAAAACACTGTTTCCTCCTTCTTTAGCAGAAAAAAGACATTTGATACCGTCAATCACACATTGACTGGACAGACCGGCTTCCTCAGTTCTTACCCCAAACAGGCTCACTGCCTCCTCAGGACAAGACTGCAGTCTGTGCTAGTAAATCTCTGACTGTGAAATAATCAATAGAGGCAATGCAGGTAGGCACGGCTGCATCTGAAACCCGAATGTTTTGATATTACTTTATAAAAGTAATATCTGTCTTTCAGTCCAACACTCTGACCTCCAGTTACTTGTAGATAACAGCGCAGTCCTCCAGATCTCACCTCTGACATTCAGACTGAACAAGTGTCATGTTGCAGGAAACAGAGAGCTGATGAAAATTTGATTTGACCTTAAATGGGATCTAAGCCACAGTTATAGAAACTATTTGAGCGTAGACAACAAAAAAAAAAAAAAAAAGGGAAAAAAAAACAAAAAAACAACCAAAAACAAAACAATATGGGGCAAAACAAAAATTAAAATTAGGATTATGTTATGGGTACAATTAGATAATAAAATTTCTCCCATATACATCTAAATTATTATAACCTGCTGATATATGACTGCGGATTGTGGTTCTCCACAATGCTTTCTTTTTTTTTTTTTGCACGGTTCTCATTTCTCAATTCAACTGTGATAATTTCCCTTTTTGGGAATGGCTACTATGGCTCGAAGAAATTTTTCTATTTTCTGAAACCAATAGTGATAACACAGCATTTTGTGTATGTCAACAGAGTTTCAGCACATTTTTTTCTTCTCTATAGCCACTGTGTACAACTTTAATGTGATTGCAACATTTTTCCAATTGTGATGACATGAAGTTTTGCTTGTAGAAGAATGAATCAAACTGTTGCAATTTAGTATGTGCGTTTTGGACCCATTCAACTCCCTGGGTGGATCTTCACTGGAGGGATTCTACAAATAGTGACTTTAAAGCAGCTATAACCAACTTTTTTTAATTTTAACAATGGAGCACATGTCACATGACTTAATGTTTGTGAAAAGGGTTGTTTGTAGTGATGAGCCCACAGAGAATCATCAGCAACTTTTCAGTTCCTCTCAGCTCTGAAGAGGATTCTGGAGTGTTTAGACCTATTTTTGTTGTTTTTGTTTGTTTGTTTTCTGGCCTGCAACTTTACTGTTTTGATTGATTCTCACTGCTCTCAACAACCTCACCTCCTGTTGTAACAGGCAGCTGTTTTCAGCAAAAAAAGATCTGATAAACCCACTGTACGCGACCAAACAGGGGAAAGACAAAGTTAGCAACCAGCTATCGAACATAGCGGAACATTTGGCAGATTAAGAGCCGGATATTTCCCTCAGAGGTTAGTGGAAAACAAACGGAGCTAAAAGTAAAGTGAATAATCAACTAACATTCATTGGGTGGACACAAACACAACTCCAAATGATGCTAATGTTGCTTCATATCTGCTGGATGTGTAAATAAGCAACTAGGCTAACACGTTCACTATATCAACCTTAGAAGACGATATGTCAGTGTATGTTTACAGCTTGTTGCCACTGGTCCCAGTGTTTACCACTGAAAAAATTGGTAAAGAATAAAAAAAATTCAACACATTTCCTTTTTTTCAGCTTTGCTTTGCTGCTGTCTGTAGGGAGTAGTTTCACACTTTGTCATTGCTTACAGCAATTTTTGTTGCTCTAGCAAAGGTTTCTTTTTGGCAATTTTTGCTTGTACAGCTAAATCATATTCCTTTGTGTGGCGTTTATGCAAATATATATATATATTTTTTTTTTTTTAAATTGAGTTTGTGGTGTTAAAATATATTTGTAAATAGTTTGTATTGGATTGCAACCTTATTTTTCTAAATTTTTTTCAACCTCAATTCAATCCAGCATTTTTTTGACAGAATCAGGCTGATATAGATACCAAGTGTTGGATCAGCACATCCATAAATGGTCATGCAAGCAGTGGTATTCAGGATGCTACAGTATATGTAATATTTTCCAAGTATTGTGAGCGTAACCTGCCTGTCGCCATTACAAACAGCAGACCACACGCTTTGTCCTGTGCTTTCATATGGTTTAAGTTGGGCGGCCTTGGTCCCAGTTCAAAAAACCTCTTCTGGCTGATCACGCACTCATAATTTAAAGGTGAAGTATAAATATTAATGACATGGCTCATTCACCAGGACACTCTTCAACGAAGGACGGCCTGCAATACCAGGATGAAACCTTAGCATAAATCAAAACACTCCTGATGGAACAAAAAGCTCACTCATTCATATCTTTATAACGCACACAAGTTTACACAGGAAAACGCTAGTGCTGAAGCTGCTGATGAGTGTGTGTGACAGTGTGTGACCACATCAGCAAAGGTGACGAGAGGATAATGAGCTGGAGAGGGAGGCGGGGGATGCCTTTCGGTGCACAGCAGCTAGATGAGACACGAAAGTATCTAACTCAGACTTCACTTACTTATTTGCTCATGCATATGCAACCGGAGAAAAAAAAAAAACCTCCCTGGCCGTTAACGGATACTGATGCGAGCAGGAATGGTGCATATTGTTATAGAGGTTGAGGATTTTAAGGAGAAGGACGTGAAGTGAAGGAGAGGTGGGTCTATGTGCACATGACGGTAATGATATCCAGTGATTTATATGACATGAACTGCTCTACATGTCCTTTTATAGATGTATTGTTCTCACTGTGTCAAGTTTATCTTACCATGGGGACTGATGAAGACTTACACCGTGGGGAAAATCAGGAAATCCGGATTATGTCAATCAGACGTGTTGTGTGTGAGATTGTGTTATATTGTGCTATGAATGGAATGAAATGACAGATAGTTTAAACAATTCAAGATAAACAATATTAATTTATCTATTATTTGTCTAAATTTAACAACAATTTATTTAGCTGAATGAAAAACACATTCTTAGCTACAGTAACAGCCTAGGAAAAGGCAGGAATTAAAAGTGCCGGCAGTCCATTTATGGATAAGGGAAGTATGTCCACAAAAATGTACATATACCATGTACTGTATTTCCTCCGAGATGACTGAATGCCTGGTGATAAATGAACTTATCCCCAAAAACTGGATTTACACATGCCACTAATTGGGTCTGCTTTATGTAATCGACAAACTATCATATTCCTGCAGTGTGAACAGAGTAAAAGTCATGACCAGAAGGGCAGAAGCTGGGAGTTATAAAATAAAGAACTAAGATTTATATATTTCAAATAGTGCTTCAGGTGTCCGACATGCAGCACTGTTTGTCACTTTGAAGACAAAACTTTGCTTTAAAAATGACACTTTGCTGGAAAATTGCACCTGCCTATCTTACTTAGACAATTAAATGTTATAATAATCTATGTTTTGATTCTATGAATACATTTTGATGGACAATTTGGGCACTTCTAAACCAGGCATGCCATATGTATTTATATTTAGATCCAGACCTCGAGGTCCATGGATAGGAGGGGGAGCATATTGCAGCCTTGCTCCATATGAAGACAAAGCGCTACATGTTGTGCTCTGTATAGCTGCATGGATTATGGTGAATTTTCAACTAGTTTGACAAATGTTCTTTAATGAAGCTCTTTGTCAAGATCAGTAATAGTTTTATAAGGATGTGTTTCAGAGTGTAAAACGGTAACGGTAAAAAAAAAAATAAAATATATATATATATATATACACACGTATATTTTTTCCTTTTTTAAGATTCGTTCTTTTTACCCGGTTTGTCTTTATTGTCACCATACACTGTCAGTTAATGTTAATAGGAGATTAAATATTCAAGTTATATATCCATGTATATTTAAACAGTGATTAAAATCATGCATATGATGAGGATAAAATGCATTATGTTTTAGACTAGTTTTTAAAATCTTGATATAACAGCTTTTTATCTCCCTGTGAATATAAGAATTTCTGTACTATAATGTCTATAATAAGGTTTTTACACACTCGTGCGCGCGCAGCCTGTAGGTCTATATAAAGGTCTCACCTGGTGCCTGAATAACCTGTGTGAGCCAAATGACGGCGACCAGCCCGAGTCCACAGCAGCAGAACCGCTGGAAGGGCCGCCGGTGCCTCGCCGCTGCTCTCATTCCTCAGCCGGCCGCATATCCACGAAAAAACATCTGTTGCTCTCCCTCTGACACTTGCTTCACACTCTCGCTGTACACCTCCGAACAAACCTCCTCCAGTCGAGGCAACAGCAGCAAGCGACTTCTCTCCAAGTTGTGTCCGAAGATCCCCGCGGAGACGAGCCTGGTTTTCCCCCTCCAGACTCAGAGCAGACGCCGTGCTGCTTCGCTCCGCCAAGCCTCCGGGTCGCGCGTAGCGAGTAAAGGCGTAAAAAAGCGCTCGGCGTTCATGGGTACGGTCTGAAAGGTCGAGAGCAGATCCCGCAGTGAGGGGCAGCAACAGAAGGCGACATGCTCCGAGCTTTGTGCGCCTTCTCTCTCTCTATCTCTCACTGCGGTGTCCTACGCGTGGCCACCAGGCGGCGACAAACGCAGGACTCCTTGTTCGGAGGAAGTGAACAGAGGTGTGTGTGTGTGTGTGTGTGTGTGTGTGTGTGTGTGTGTGCCGACAGCTGTACCCGTGTACCCCTGCTGTTCTGCAAACAGTGTTCTCACTCCCAGGCACTGAAGCATAGGACATGGGTTCGACACATTAAAAGCAACACCTGTAGCCTATCACTGGTGTCTCCTTCTGGTCCTGGAGAGCCCCAGTCCAGGGCCAAGCTGCATCAAACTGTCCATCTGCCTTCCACTCTGCCCACACCTAATGAGCTTCTGATTGGCTGAACACACCTGATCCAGGTAGTCGAACACGACTACCTCGGTCGCAGCGCAGGCACCACTAAATGCATTACATTAATCCGAACGAGTCCTTAAAGTGGAACTCCAGTGGTTTTGTATTTGTCATGCACATAGTTTGAGTGCAAGTTGCATGAGACAGAATTAAACAGAATAGTCGAAACCAAAGCAGCAGAGGACAAGATATTCTGACCTAGAGTCACTAATATGAGTCAAGTTCCAGCAACACTACTCCCATACTCCCCCACTCCGCACTGGGTTGGGTGTGTGTGTGCGAGCGTGTCTGTGTAGCTGCAGACTTGGTTTAACTGAAGCTTAAGATTCAATATAAGGACAGATTTTCATTTTACTAATTTCTAACATTTCAAATCTTTTACAAGGTATGTTCTTTTGAAGGCAACACTATAACCAAGTGTCTAACTTACCCACTTATGTAACAACAATTAAAAGTGTCAGGTATAAGTTACAGAAACAAACAATTACATGCAGTATGTATTCCCACGACAGTTTTAGTGTAAGTTAATACTGTGTATATGACATATTATTGATACTGCAGTGGGCTGAAAGGAAACACAGGGGCAAAGGCTACTATATAATGTACACCTGATTGAAATATTTATAAAAATAATACCTTATGGTATTGATAGTCAACTATCAGAAATGGGTTTTCAGACTTACAATCAGCCAGGAGACTGTCTCTCACCTAATGTGATTCATTGCTCGAACTCAATTCATCGTCAATGTTGCATTGAGTCATCAGATCACTGTCAGAGATGACAACCTCAAAAATCCAGCACACAACATAACCTGCGCTATAATTGCATTCACTCGACAAACAATAATAACAGTGCAACAAAATGTGCATACTGGTAAGCTTTTAGACAGGCCTGCCTCCAGATCTACAGTCACCCTGGTCTTTTAGACCCCAGTTTGTAAAGGAGACTTGTCCAAGCCCAAACTGAGATAACCCCGATGATCTCACTATGACATCATCAGTTACTTCTTTAGATTTCAGAGAGTTTTCACAGATTGAGTATAGTACTCCTCATGATGAGTTAACGTGATGTATTCCCCTGTAGAGATTTCTTATTAACAAACAAAAGTTACTCACCAGAACGTATTGTGTGTATCCTTAGGGTCTAAAAGAACTTGTGGGTGCTTTTCCTTCTGCATAAAACATTTGTAAAGGAGATTATTTTAAATATATTTAAATCCTGCATTGTTTTTTATCCATTTTTACTTGCTAGCAGTCTTCTTCTTCAATGCTTTTTGGGGTACATGACTACTGTATGCTGTCTTTGCAAGTTGTTGCCACCAACTGTCGATCAGCAGACTAGCACGTATATTGTGCTGGCCGCATGCTCACATTTATTAATGTGCATCTTTGTGTATTCAAAAAAATGAGTCCATAGGTTGTTTGTGCAAGCAGCTTACTATTGTAACCATAACTACAAATGTCCTCTAACCTCAATGAAGTACTTTTTTAACCCGACCCATGATTTTCCTTAAACCTAAAGCACTTTTTGTGACTAAGCTAAACTAAACCACGACTGTCCCATAGGCTTAACTGCGTGTTTATTATTATAGCCATGATGATGAAGGTCCGTTATGCCTGCCACCGAAAGGATGCTATTTCAGGAGACGTTTCAAGGGATCGTAACAGATGGTAGAGACAAACGACCTACATGGTTGTTCAGGTCAGAGGACTTGTTGCAAACAAAACAGGGTGCCACACTTAAAACCATTGCTCCATAGCACCACTAGTGGTCAAAAACTCGACAGGGCACCTTTAAGTTGCAATAAGCTATTATGACTTAAAACACCTATTAATGATTCAAAGTTAAAACTCATTTTTCTTGTCATTCCAGCTATGAAAAGTGAAGTTGAAATTATATGTAGTTTTTTAAGGAGTAGGGTATAGAAACTTCAAACAAAACAGAAAAGCATCAAGACAAAAACATAAAACATCTAAAGGGTATAATGTTCAAAGTAGCAATAGAAAATGATGCAAGGTGAATGATTTACACATATATGTTTATGTTAACTAAGATGTGCTGGGCAGGTGTAAGGTGTTCAGCAGTTTGACGGTCTGCGGAAGATGCTAATGTGCATTCTGGTGGTTATTGACTATAGTAGGTCCATGAGGATGGCATGGAGTCAAAAAGTCAGTCAGAGGGGTAGAAATAGTCGTTTTTGATATTGGGCCTTTTGTAAGCTCTCTTGCTAGATGTCCTGGGGAGGGACACCCCAATGAGTCTGTCATCTGACATACGGTCTTAACGGTCGGATTTACTACAGTGTTCGTATCAAATAGTGTTATTACTGGTTAAGACATTCTTTACAGTGCCCTGATTTAAGCTGGTGAGGGTGACAACATAGCTGTACAAATCATAGAATACAGTTTGATGTAGTGCCATCATTTGCTACAATCAGTAACATTGTGTAATTATCTACTCAATATTCATTTTTGTTGAGATTGTCAGAGAAGTTGGATGTTGGTTCAATTTATGAAAATCTGGTTGTTCATAAAACGTTGCCTGTGGGCTTTATAGGTGCTATTTATTGCATTTAATTGTATAGGTGTTGCTTCTCCTGTGTCCAGCCCCTGCACGCTGCACCCAGCAGCATGAGATTTTGAAGCTTCCGTTCTCCGTCCATCCAGACAACTTACTTAGCGTTACTATAGAGTTTTGTTATTATTAACAAAAAGAAGCCAAAGAGAAAAAAGGAAAATATGTTAAAATATATATGCTTTGCCAGGAATGCTCTACAGGTGTGTTTTTCCTTTTTATGTCTCATTTTATTATTCCCATGTCTTAAATTTGATACAAAATAAAAATACTAAAAATGACGGCCTGCCCTGGTGTCTGTTGGGAAACAAAGACTACTTGTCGCATGGAGACCTTCCAGAAGCAGAGTGAAGATTAAGAATCGGGGCTGTACTGCCGTCTGCTAATAATCCACCCTGCCAGTTTCCCAGAAAGAATGAAAGTACACAAACCCTTTCGTGTAAAAGTGCATGTACTGCACAGTTGAAGTAGTCTGGTTAATGTCTTCTATTAAAAATTAAGACCTTAAAAAAGACCCATTTCACTTCAGTAAAATAACATAAAAAAGGGGAAAGCAGCTTCATACAACTTCAGTGAGCCCGCAATGCCCTGGTGTTTTTTCTTCTTTCATGTTTAACTCCAGAGTGTATGACATGAGGGCAAGACTCTCTAATTAGTTTATCTTCGACTCTCATGGCTTGTTACATGAGGTGCATCAGGTTGGATTCTTTACAAAACAGAAATATGTTAAACATGTATTAGTTTGTTGCATTGGGGTAGAACAACAATGCAGTGTAGAACTTAAAGAAGTTTTGTCTTTCAGTTCAGTTTTTGAATTTTTTTTTTTAAATTAAAGGTTATGTCAGTATTGCTTTTGTTTGAAATGAATTGAAACCAAGCTTTTTTTCCAAAAATTGAAATCTGCAATTTAATTCCATGTTACGCTAGATAATATAAACTATTTAGCGTATTTCTAAACATTAGAAAACAACTTGGATAAAATATTTATCAGTTGTTTGTATCTCTAGATGCATAACATTGATCAAACATATGAAATTTAACTCATATAAATGCTGTTAAGTCTCATTTATGGCAGGGACACAGCAGGGATGTTGCAGACAGACTCACATTAGGCCTCATCTACTTGTTGTGCATGGGGCAACAGTGGCCAGGCCATTTAAAATACAGTATACAACCCCGTGAACCAGGAGCCTAATCACACACACACACACACACACACACACACACGCACCAGCACATGGCCTCTGTATTTACAGAACACGAATGAGTCAAACTGGCGTTAAGCCCCTGAACTGTGTGTGACACGTAGCCCCTAGTGAAGACTCCATCCTGTGCTCCAACCCCAAATAAAGACATAGGCCCGTGCATTGTTGTCATCAGTTCTCCTCCTGGTGGCGGGGCTGGGAAGATAAAGCGTTTTTCTGTGGCTGGTGTTTAGGAAAACCTTCCAGAGGACAGAGTCCTGGGAAATGTTTGCATGGTGTTGTCGTGCTGTATTATGATCATGGAACAAGCTTTGGAAAGTGTATTTGTCTTACCTCATGCTGTATCAATTCAGGGAGATGGGAATGTGCATCCAATCAGGATTTCAATCTGTTTTAAAACTGTATTATCTCACTCTAAATCTCTACACGTGTTACTACAGGCTGGTTTTACTTTTCTATATAATAAGATGTCTCTGGTGTTGTACTGACGTGACGGCGTGTAGCAAACATGACTGCAGCGACATCCAAGCATTTTTCCAAGTTACCTGAATTTGCTGGTTGGTCTGTCAGTCGGCTCATCACTATGGTTCCAGACTGAAATAGCTCAACAACTTTTCGAAGAATTTGCAATGAAATGTGGTAAGGACATTCCAGGTTGCCAGGAGATGAATCCAATGACTTTGATGACCCCCTGTCTTTTCCTCTGGCGCCACCATGAGGCTGACATTTGTGGTTTGGAGTGAAATGTCTCAACAACCATCAGATGGATTGCTAATTTGGTACACATTCATTTTTCTTCAGGATGAATTTTTACGGCTTTGGTTATCGCCCGACTTTTCATTAAAGCTTTTCATCAGGTCAAAATTTCCCATCGGCCTAAACTGTAATTTATGTTTAGTGCTAATCTTAGAATTAGTTGTTTGTTTATTTGGTTGCATTAAGTTAAGAGTTACAGTATGGTGTGTAACAAAGCGTAATAACTACCATGATTGTGTGATTATGGTCTAATAATTTGAAAACATGAATCGGGTTAAACTGAAGAGGTTCTATGGTTTGCTCTGTCTGCCTTCTTTCAGTTCCCTGTAGGATAGAAAATGACAGTGAGGACTTTTGACAAACAAAGCTGTGCAACTTAACAACCGTCTGGTGGAGTTTTGGAGGGCATGGGATAGAGCTTGTCACCGCACTATGCTTGCTCAGCTGATCTAAGTAACAAACAGGAAGTTAAACTGTCTGTGGCTTGGTCAAACAGCTTCTAAACCCACACCTCATAATAATAAACACCTCATAATCCTCAGCATCAGAAGTTCATGCTGACAGTGTTTTAGCCTCCATGACAATACAATTACACTAAAGTCAGAGGTTTGAGATTAAATCAAAGCTTTTGACAGCCTGGTTCTCAACAGTTGAAGTGATCTCTTACTCAGTGATGATCTCCCTTCGAGTCAAATTCCTTCCAAAATAAACCCAGTTCATTCAGACGGATATTATCCGCTAATGAGCAGTGTTAAGCTGCAAATGCATTTTTAATTAAAAAACAATTTAAATGTTTTTGTGCGTCATGCCGTGACCACAGATATCAGATTTGGACCATGATACAGTATTATTGTGAAGAGATGAGTAGTTTTTTAATCCCGGTTCTCAGAGCTGCTGGGTTTCATTTCGGCTGCGGGATTTATTTACACCTGGAACAACACTGCAAATAAACAGCTGGTATGACAGAAATTCAGCAGTCCTCTGGATGATGTGGAATAAATGCAGTTAGTATTAGGTTAAAGTTTAGCATTGCCTTTGCCCAAATGCATGTCATGTCTGCTATTTTCTTTTCTCTACATTGTGTCATGTCTGATGCTCATGCTGGATTCTTTTTTGAAGCTGTAATGTGTAGTGTAAATGAATTTCTAAAATTAAAACCAAATAATTTCTAAAAGCAAACACTTTCCCTTTATTTTTGTATTTGCCTGTATAAATGGTTATAATACTCTCTTTTTAATACAATTAGACTTTTGTTCCTCCCGAGCCAGATGGTTTCCACAGACGACACTGTGAGTTATTTATGTTTATACATACTGTATTTCCTGTACTTTCTTCTCATTTCATAAACTGACTTTTATGTCAGGCCTTAAAACTCATCAAAGAGTCCAGTCCAGGATGTGAGATCCTTACACGTTCTGCTCTCAGACAAATCCATCCAGCTCTTCCAATGAAGACCTAACTCTCTGTGGTCACCAGAGTCATCTCTAGAACTTCACCACCATCCATGTCTACAGTATATTGGGTGGATAGTCCTATGATTGATTACTTCATAAATTTACATCCCGTGAACATGATAAATGCACACGTTGCTACACACTCTTTCTATCTATCCCTGCTTGTGATTTCAATCATGTAAATCAATAAAGGCATAAAATAATACTATAAAACTAATAACTGAATGAAAAGTAAATAGAGGTGTAGAGTGAGATAATGATTTGGGTTCACAGGTTTAGATTGTTGCATTTCCAGATTAGAGTAGATCTAGCAACCAAATTATTGTTGATTTCTTTTTCTTTTCTTTTCTTTTCTTTTCTTTTGTTTTTTGCTACTTTTGTTTCTTTTAGGTAATTCAGCCACATTCAGCATTTTTGGATACTCTGTTGGATTTTTTGAGACAGTTTATTTTTAAATATCTAAATACCAAAATAATACTCCCTTAGGGGCCATTGGCCATTCAGCGCATTCATTTCATTTTAAACTTAATTTCAATGCATCATCAGTCATTTTAAGCACCTTTTTCCTTTTAATTCACTTTTAAAAATTATATATTTGACGATTCTTGTAACAATCGGTGGTACTCACAGAGCTGTAAACCTTCACTGACGCTTGAGATCAACAACACACATCTATTATTATTATCTTATTATCCTATCTTATCTGTTCTTTCGGATCATGTGTCACCTAATGACTTTTCCCTCGCACAGCGGATGAAAGACCAGATGTTGAGATGGTCTCTTAGAAAATCATTCATCTGCCACAAACAACCTCAGTAAGTGCAACCAAAGACAAAGAAAAGAGATCACTAAGCTGGGTTAAGATACATTACATTTTCAGGTAGGCACAAGTCAGAGAAATAAGCCTTCACATAACACCAGTATGACCAATTTTGACCATCCATTCTGAAAGAAGAGTTTCACTCATTAAGGCGTACCTAATGGTGTTTTAAGACCATATTAAATATGTAAGAGCTATAGCTGAAATAGCCCAATACTAGAATGATAATAAAAACCATAGTCACATTAAGCAAGAGTTGCAGATAGTATTTTTGTCACGTCATATCATGGTTGTTGGTTTTCTACAAAAGAAACAAAAATCTATAACCAAGCCCATGTTCCTTTCTGCCCTATTTCACATTTTTCCTCATGACTTCCCTCCAGTTTAAACAGCTACAAGAAAATCCACATTTCCATGATTAATAAGTTACATTTTTATACATACACACATGGGGGAGGGGGGGACTTGGAAGTTGCTTGGCACATTCTCATGCTTGACCAACCTCCTACAATCTAAATGACTATACAAGACACAGTAAAACAGGTCTTCTCACACCAACGTCTCCCTGTTCAGTCATGAGGCTTCAGCATGTACAGGGGATGAAACAGGAACCTGCATGGCCACAATTAACACTTTTCTGCATAATCATCCTGTAAAAGGAGGGCATACACAACCCAATGCACTAAGTAACATGGAACAGTTCAGCTGTACATACAGTATCTTCACATACTGGTAAAGTTTAGATTCATAATTTAATCTGTATATACTGTATCTTAATATGCTGGTACCAAGTATTCACAGTGACTCTAAAATAAAATTACAAGAGGAAGTTTATACAAGAAACAAGAGAGTCTGAGTGACTGGCGAAAGTTTGGCATCCTTTTTGTCGGAGTTCAGAGTTTGTAGTTGGAGTTTAGTTTGTGGCTGAGTCAGTTCTGTTTGATTTTGGTGGGAATCAGAAGAGCTGCCTGGGCTTTTTCGTTGGCACTGAGGAGAAGCAGTCCACCTCCTCTGAACACAAGTCTGATAACAGCGCCGTCAGCAGTGGACACAAAAAGGTGAGGTAAGGTGGTGTCAGGGGGATGAGATCTTATCCACCTTCTTATGTTGAGCAAGACATAACTTGGGCAGGCTAAATAAAGTACAGTGTGTGCCCTGTCCAGCGCTGATTTTCCAAAAAAAAAAAAAAAAAAAAAAAAAATTGTGCAAGAATGACACAGAAACACACACAAACACACATCAGGGTGGAATGGTAAGATTTCACCTATTGTCCTTACCGCTACCACTCATAAGCCATACTAAACAATTACCCAAAATAGTCACTGTAGACATCTGCCAAACACAAAACATATTTAAATACATTATTCTGTATTTCACTATTAGTTCAAGGTGTTTTATCCAGACATGTAAAGCTATTTTGCGAGCTGAAAGAAAAGCTGCCTTTTGGCATTTTGTGGTTCAGGCCAGCAGGAGATCTTCTACAGTATGGCTGCTACAATAGTGAGGTTAGAAGAAAACAGCTACAGGCAATCATGGAAGGAATCTGAAGCAGTTCGTTCCTGCCATCGTCTGTGTCGTCAAGAGAGGTATAACCCTATTCGGTATTCCTTTAATACTGTTTTCATTCACGCTTCCAGAAGGAACAAGCATGCTCAGTTCGTTGTTTTTGACATTTCCAGTTTACATCCCTTTCATTTATATATTTTTTAAAAATTGTTCTCACCCTAAACACTCCAGAATTTCTTAGACGCACACGCACACGCACACGCACACGCACACGCACACGCACACGCACACGCACACGCACACGCACACGCACACGCACACGCACACGCACACGCACACGCACACGCACACGCACACGCACACGCACACGCACACGCACACGCACACGCACACGCACACGCACACGCACACGCACACGCACACGCACACGCACACGCACACGCACACGCACACGCACACGCACACGCACACGCACACGCACACGCACACGCACACGCACACGCACACGCACACGCACACGCACACGCACACGCACACGCACACGCACACGCACACGCACACGCACACGCACACGCACACGCACACGCACACGCACACGCACACGCACACGCACACGCACACGCACACGCACACGCACACGCACACGCACACGCACACGCACACGCACACGCACACGCACACGCACACGCACACGCACACGCACACGCACACGCACACGCACACGCACACGCACACGCACACGCACACGCACACGCACACGCACACGCACACGCACACGCACACGCACACGCACACGCACACGCACACGCACACGCACACGCACACGCACACGCACACGCACACGCACACGCACACGCACACGCACACGCACACGCACACGCACACGCACACGCACACGCACACGCACACGCACACGCACACGCACACGCACACGCACACGCACACGCACACGCACACGCACACGCACACGCACACGCACACGCACACGCACACGCACACGCACACGCACACGCACACGCACACGCACACGCACACGCACACGCACACGCACACGCACACGCACACGCACACGCACACGCACACGCACACGCACACGCACACGCACACGCACACGCACACGCACACGCACACGCACACGCACACGCACACGCACACGCACACGCACACGCACACGCACACGCACACGCACACGCACACGCACACGCACACGCACACGCACACGCACACGCACACGCACACGCACACGCACACGCACACGCACACGCACACGCACACGCACACGCACACGCACACGCACACGCACACGCACACGCACACGCACACGCACACGCACACGCACACGCACACGCACACGCACACGCACACGCACACGCACACGCACACGCACACGCACACGCACACGCACACGCACACGCACACGCACACGCACACGCACACGCACACGCACACGCACACGCACACGCACACGCACACGCACACGCACACGCACACGCACACGCACACGCACACGCACACGCACACGCACACGCACACGCACACGCACACGCACACGCACACGCACACGCACACGCACACGCACACGCACACGCACACGCACACGCACACGCACACGCACACGCACACGCACACGCACACGCACACGCACACGCACACGCACACGCACACGCACACGCACACGCACACGCACACGCACACGCACACGCACACGCACACGCACACGCACACGCACACGCACACGCACACGCACACGCACACGCACACGCACACGCACACGCACACGCACACGCACACGCACACGCACGCACGCACACGACACACACACACACACACACGCACACGCACACGCACACGCACACGCACACGCACACGCACACGCACACGCACACGCACACGCACACGCACACGCACACGCACACACCCACGTCCACATCCACGCACATACTGTTTCATACACACTAAGAGAAGCACTCCAGCATAGCACACCAACACAGCAGCCTGAGAGCTGCACATTGGTCAGTCCATGAAGGTCATGGGATTCTGAAAATGTCTTTTTTTTTCCTTTTTTATGAGTTGATTTGCATACTCCCTCACCAACAGGCAGGTCAGGATTCAGGACAGAGGGTATTACTGTGGTAATACAGATTGAAGAGGATAGGTGTGTGTGTGTGGATTTGCTTTTTGAAAATATGTATGAACAAAATAAGTGTTCTGAGTGTACAAGGACATTGTACGATTTGCATCTTTCTGCGGATTTGTGTGTTTGTGCGTGCAGTGGTGAAGCTAACAGGGCTTGTTGACGTTGCACAGCAGCTCGGTGACTTTGATGAGGCGGGCCACTGTGCTCTGCGACTCCTCCTGCAGCCGCTGATTGTTCTGCCTGAGGCTCTGCACCTCGGCCTGCAGCACTGCCTTGTCCTCTTTCTCCTGAAAGACATCGGCACACAACAAAACAAAAGCCGTCGCTCAGATCGCTGTGGCAGGAACGGGAGGGGAGCGACAGGTACAGCGGTGGCGTTAAGGAAACTAGTGGGCACACATAAACACAGAGCTTGAAATAAAACAACACAAACAGTGTAGAGAAGCACATCACACTGCAGTGAGGAAGAATACACTCACAATCCAAAACAGTACAACAGTACAACAATTAGTCACTAAACTGATCATTTGTTTGACAGAATTGATTTTTTTTTTTTTAGTCATCAGGTAAAAACACCAAACATTTGCTGACTTTTCACTGTTTATATCATTTATTAAAATCAGTTCTTTAAGGGCCCCTAGTCAAACTAAATAATCACTTACAGTGGTTAAAGGGCTGCAACTAACAATATTTTCATGATTGAATAATCTGACAATTATTTTTCAGTTAAGTGTTTCATTCATGAAATGTCTATAAGAGTGGGAAATCACAATCACAATTTACAAGAACCGAAGCTGATGTCTTCAAATTTCGTGTTTTGTCCAACCATCAGTCCCAAACCCAAAGATATTCAGTTTACAGTCATTTAAAACAGAGAAAAGCCGCAAATCCTCACAATTAAGAAGATGGAAAATAAACAAGTGATCAATTATCAAAATTGTTGTTGATTCATTTTCTGTCACTAAGCCAACCAGCTAATTGTATCAGCACTAATGATTTTTTGTTGTTATTCTTGAGAGCTCATGGAATAAATTATTGCCTGATTAGACAAATATACATCAAAATAAGCAATAATGAAAATAGTTAGAGTTTAGTCGTGATCATGGACTTAAAAAAAAAATTTCCATGTGATTCGGAAGAATATCATGATTTGTACATACAGAGACATATATATATATAGTATTGACAAAAAAATTCTCAAGACAAGGTCCATTTAGCTGTAGTTGACTGAGCAACTCCATCCACTAAGGAAGGCCATGAGATGTGGTTGAAAGTTTGGAAACACTAGAGGACTTTGTGCTGAGAATTTCTTTTGTTTTTTTGCTGTTTCCACCTTTGAATTCATCAGATACAGTATTCTTTCACATCTACATGAAAAAGTTACAGAACAGAGAATTATGCTCGGTAGTGCAGAAGTATTAGAAAATATTGATAAGACCTTTAAAGAAGTCGTTAATAAATAAATAGAAAATTATGATTTCGGAATTGTCCCAAAATCTGAAAATGTTATGTCAAAAGAAAAAAAAAATTTAAATACATTTATACCTTTTGAGTGTTTTTGTATGCATCTCTACAGTGAGTCAGCTGTGACTTGAAATTGTTGCATGGATGAGAGGATTTGTACTGGTAAACAAAAGGCTGCAACAGAAAATACAAATCTTCTCACTCCGGTAACAGAAACCAATCAATTTAAATTTTTTCTCCTACCTGCTTACTTTCCTGTGAGGAAGCTCACTGAAAATGGTATTAGAGAGAAAAACATTCATGAAAGTCAAAGCACCTTTTGCAGGTCATCCTGCAGCTTCTTCAGCATGGCCTCCAGCTGTGATACCTTCTCTTCTAGGTGGCCTGGAGAGTCACTGCAACAAAGAGAAGCAGTGACACTTTGTCAAAAGCAGTTACAGAATTTTAAGGATTGTAATTGGAAAATATATAAATGAAAACCAAAGTGGCAAAATGGTTTTGTTTCCAAACCACCAAACCAAAAGATGTCCTAACTGGTTTTTCTGCTGCATTTTATAGAAAGATTTTCCTTGCATTGCTTTTGCAAAAAAAAAAAAAAAAAAGAAAAAGAGGAAAAAGTTGTCTTCTCTTGTTATAAAACATCCTTTCATTCAATAGAGAGTGAACTTTTTAATTATCCTGATTGGTCGTCAAGCCGTCTGTCACTTTGGCAGCGTCAGAGCTCAAGGCATCGTCCCTGCTGCCCTTAACTAAACCTGTAATACTCGGAGATCAATTTACAGTAATTGCTATGGCTGACAAGCAGACCTATTCTGAGTGAGTACAGTCATCCCATGATGCATTTCGTCTGACTGCAGTTATACATAATGACTACGCCCTACAGAGCAAAGCACAAGCGCTCTCCTGTTGATGTGGAAAGCATGACAATGCTTTTAAAGGAAAGAACATGGCTTTGTTGTTAAATGATTTGGTCCTAGTATTTTTAAGTTTGATGATTTGATATGGCTGTATATTTCATATTTCTGGTTGGTTTAAAGCTCATTTGTGAAAGCTATCCACAAGTGCTACATAGTGAGTGCTGGCTACATTTGAGGACATAAGAGGTTGGCAGTTTGCCTTTTATTGTAGTCACCAAATGTAATCTGAATTCCTCTCTTACCCAACTGGTATATACTGAAAAATGGAAAAAGGGAACTTTTGATTGAAATGTTGAACAAAAGTTGTGATGATTATTGCAATTGTTCAAGTTTAGGGTCCCAAGCAGACACTAATGAGGGAAGATAAAATAGTACAGTATATGGAGCACACTGTGCTAGGTTCTTTTCTAAGCATTTTACATGCTAACTGGAGCCCAGTTTAATGGTGACGTAGTCATCAAAACTGACCTCTACAGTACGTGGGGCCTTGGACTGAAGAAAAGCTTTAAGTTGGTGGTTGCTTATTCATTACTGACTCATTTTCTGTTTTGTTTTTTTGTTCTGTGGACTTGATACAAAGACAACATGGTGAAGAAAAAGAAGTCAGCCAAGAAGCTGGGAAAAAGTATGAAAGAAGAATAAAATGGGTTAGGGTGGGAGTTATACAGAAAGATGAAAATGACAGTGAGTCAGACACCGTGTGTGTCTTTGTGCGTTTGTGTGTGTGTGCATCTGCGTCTGCATGCGTGTAAGCGCATCACTGAGTCAGCAAGAGGGCTCTCTGTATGTCAGAGAGAAGCCATCGCATTGACTCGAACTGTTGGATGTAGCCCATAAAGTCTAAATAACTGACGAAGAATAAAGGATTAGAGGTGTCAGTGATTCAGACACAGAAAAACCAAGAAAATAACTACAAAGATATTGAACTGTTTGAACACGCATGTACTGTATAGCAACCCACCTCTCCTTTGAGTCTTTCAGCTTGCCATCGGTCTGGTCAGCTCCTGCTTGTGAAGCGTCTCCAGCTTTGCGGTCTGTGACAAGGAACGTCATCGACATTATTGCAATTTACAACAGCTGTGCATAAAATAGTCAGTAGTAAGGATGATGGAGAAGAAGACGGGAGATGTACACTTTCTCTCACTATAGAACATGGAGTCATTTAAACACTTCTTGAAGCAACTTTTCTTCTCTGTGTCCTCTCTGTGTTTCTTTCAATATACATTAAATGGCCAAAAGTATGTGGACAGCTGAATGATTGCTGAACATCTCACTCCTAAACCAATATAATGCTGTCTTCTGAGAGCCCTTTGCACATGATTGTAGAACCAGGCTGCAGCCACAAGAGCTTTAGTGAGGTCAACCACTGTTGCTGGGGGATAAGGCCTGGCTCACAGTCGTCTTTCCAAATCATCCCCAAGGTGTTGGGAATAAATGGGGTTGAGGTCAGGACTCTATAGAGGTCAGTCAAGTTCTTCTGCAAGTTCTTCCTGTAGCTTGGTGTTTTCTGGTTGTGCTAACCACCAGGACAGCTTGTTGTATTATTTAACATCTACGTATACACTAAGTGAGGTGTCCACGTGTAAACAGTTTCTTACCCTCTCGAGACAAAGCCTCCAGGATGCTGCGGCAGGCTGTGGCTAGGTCCGCGATGGATTGCCACTCCTCCTCAGTTGAATCTGTTGTCTCTGAGAGAACTGAGAGAAAGAGGCTGAGATTTATCAAGCTTCCATTTGAGACATGCAAATGAGTATGATGTAGCTTGGACACTGCAGCAGAACAGTGACACACTGTAGTCATTGTGAGCAGATCCACTTTGGCTCTACAGTAACAAAGAACCACCACTGGGGGATGCTGCTGTGTTAACACTGGTCGGATTCCGGGGCAGAGCACATAGGGACAAGGAGGAAATGTTATGATGTATGTAGTGTGCCTGCGGGTTTCACTGAAAACTGTTTTTTGACTTTGTAAGATGTTTTTGACATCAGTTAAGATGGAATTTAAGGCAGCATATAACCAAAAAACAGAAGAGATGAAAGTCACAATGCAAGACAATGAGCTTAAAATCATCAAGTCTTGGTAAATTACTGGATGCAAATTTAATAAAAGATTTTTTTTTTAAATGACACTCAAGATTCTACAATTGTTCCTTTTTAATATCTATTAAGGCCTAGGATTTTATCATTCAGTTTAAACATTGTGATGCTTTTTAATGACCTGCAGACTTCCTGTGGAAGAACGCAATGTAAAACAATCCCCCCGCAAAAAACAGAAGAATCTGATGAGGGCATGACCAAGTGTTCTCTTATGGTGGGTAAATGATGAGTCTCATAGTCTCAGTGGAGGCAGAGCAGATGGTGTAAGAGGGGTTCCTTGATTTGGGGCTGCCTAAAAATCCACGCCTCCCACTACCCATCTGTCCCCCTTTTATCCCAGCCCTGGCAGGGGGTGGCAGCAGAGCAGTGGTGATATTAGATTAGCGGAATAGGGGGCAGCGTGGATGAAAGAGAAGGGACAAAGGGGATGCAATGGGGAGCAGAGGTAGGATAATGAAGAGAGCGGTTTAAGGCAGAAAAAATCTGGAAAAAAGGAATTTGAGGCTCATATCAGGCAGAGATGATCGGCAAACGTGTAAATGTTCCATTTTGGCATCGTTCAAGCAGTTGTGTCAGCTGTTGTGTCTGAGAAAAGAGCATTGTTCATAATCTCTGTGTGCTCTTTGTCTCCTAATTCATTTTCACACATTTATATTTTTTTATTTTTCTTGCTGCTAATATTCCTGTTGTTAAAGAATACAACATAAATACGTACTGTTACTGATACTGACAAGTGAATATACATATATTTCAAGTTTAATTTAAAAAGTCTACAGGTATAGGGAGGTACTTACTCTTGGTGATGGAGTTATGAAGACTTAGGGCTCGTGAATTTCTTTCAGCTCGGTCTACACAAGACAACCGGGAAGACGAGAGAGAGGAGTCACTTGCCGAAGCTTTGTCATCGCCAAACTCGGCCCCCATGAACTGAAGACAAGATAGAGATAGAAATAAAGGGGAAACGACACTGTCAGAGAGGGGATGGAGTGTTGGGGAGAAACCGCTCAGATGTCCTTTCGTCTCAGTCTGTCACCTGTTCGTCCTCCAGGGGAACCTTGGGTTTGACAGCCAGGATCAGATCCGGTGTGGCGTCTCTCAGCTCCCCGACATTTTCATAGATGTGGCGTTCCATCTTCAGCCCCATGTTGCCGTACACGTGCCTGTCCAACAGGCAGGGAGGGAGAGATGTGGTGGTGGTGGTGGGTAAAAAACACAAAGCAAATCTGCTGTTGATGCTTCGTGACATTTTTTTTTTAATCCAATCCAGAGGTCAAAGTAGAAACTGGAGCACCTAGACAATTAATCTCCAGGACAGCTTAGATTTTGGATTTTTCTTTGCATTCCTGCACTTAAATTATCTAACACAAACATCATATGTGATGCAATTCAGTCAAATTATTCGGCTTTGCGTGGCAATAAAAAGCAGTCAAATTCATTATGGTGAACAGCAGAGTTTAATATTATCCTCATGAATATTTCCTTTATGCACAAGGTCCTCTTCAAGCTGATTGGACTTTTTGGAGTGAAACCAGCCAGTGTGCTTAAAATAATCTGCCAGGCAGATTCATACACGTCATGCTGCTTTTACACATGTTTTTTTCTCTCTTCTTCGATCGTAATACTTGGCAAACATTCTTGTGACATTATGGAAAGAAAGGGAATCAAATGTCCTTTCTTGTTGTCATTTATTTGACTTATTGTTAACTATTATTGCCCTGAAAAATAAAAACACTTAAAATAATTTCCTCTTTTTATTATTAAAGGGAAAAGATCTACTGTCCAGCCATCCAAATGTTCTGGAGTTTGAAAAAGCACTAAAGTTGAAAAAAGGAGCATCCTTACTTATATCTAGGTAGGTTTCACATGTGAAACATAAGTCAAACACCACTGCATTAAGGTAACACAATCCGGCGAAGGAGAGTGACACAACAGTTGGTGTCCTTTCTCTGTGCCTCGTCCTTTGCTGAGAAAGTGACGCACTGCCTCTAAGATTTATGATGCATCAGCTTCGGTTTCAGGATATTTTCAGCCATCTTGGATGAGCTGATGGTCTACACATTTGCAGATGTATCTAGAGAGATTATTACATCTAGCAGAGCAGCATTTCTTGTTGTTTTTTGGACATGAAGAAGTCATTTTCTGTGTAATGCTTCCGTCACACTCACATGACAGGTTATGACAGTTTAAATGAACAGTTGCATTAGCCTTATTAACACTCACCCATCACATGTATCCCCGTAGGACGGCTGTCTCTCCAAAGAGTAGCTGCGTGTGAGCTGCGAGGTGCTAACCTCCTGGCTCTGATTGGCCGGTTGGTCCTGCAGAGAAGTGGCCCGTAACAAAGGTAAGCTGGACGGCGTGAGGAGCGAGTCATGACTTCTCTCACTTTGCCCTTTATCACACGACTGCTCTTCGCTCTCTTCGGCCTCCACCTGCACCTCCATTATGTCCGCTTCACCGACCCCACCCGCCTTCAGCTCGCCCTCCTCCTCGTCCTCCTCCTCTTCTTCCCTCTCATCCAGCACCCAGGCCTCTCCCGACTGGTCTTCGCCAGGCTTACACTCTGCATCCTTGATGGCTTTCTGGTACAGCTCAGAGAAACTTCTGCAGAACAAAAAAACAACAACAACAACAACTTAGTATGAAGAATCATGCCATCATGCCTCTCTTTTCCATCCAGCTTCTCATTTCACTGTTGAGTCATAAATGAATCTAAAAGCCAAAAACAAAAATGAAATGGGAAAAAAAGCGCTATATTTGTCTGTGTGTCTGTCATATTCCTTTGAAATCACAGAGCCTCCACTTCTTATCATGAATTATGACATCTTTGTGACAATTTGAGCTTGGTTGACACAGAACAAGCATTTCAGGACTGAAATATAAAGGGGGGTTCCTCTGTGGATGCTTCTGCTGCCAGCTTTGAAACGTTGCCTCATTTAACTGAGAACTGCAGTGCCCAGTTTCAAATTGGTTTTATTTATTTTAACAATCCTGTCTGTGTGTCAGCTGAAAGGAAAGTGTGCTGGTAACAGTGGGACAGCCTGTGCCAGTGTGAATAAACATCATTAGAGGGATTGATTGGTTGTTAGCCAGCTGATGTGACACTGACTGCAGGCTGCCAGAGTGGCACCTCTCTTGTTTTTCTGAACTGACTTGTGCTACTAACCCCCTCCTCCTTATTTGCTGTCAACCTCTCTCTGACCCCCTCACTGACCCCCTCCCCGGGACTACTCTTTACATTTTCTGCTGCCTGCTTTATACCCATCAGCCCCTTAGTCTAGTCTCAGCCTGTGTCCATTGACCCAAACATGCCCTCGTTAGTGTCCTCTCTCTCCCTCCCCCTCTCCGTCTATCTGCAGCCTCACCCACCTGCGAGGCTTGCCGTTCTCGTCCGGTGGGATGACAGTGATGTGGATCTTGTGTGCAATGCGCAGCAGCCTGGTCCTCTCCTCGGGGCTCAGGTGAACCAGTGAGTGTCCGCACAGCCGCACCACACGAGCCCACAGCTGCAGGCCTCCGCTCTCAGCGTAGCAGAACCGTTGCAGCTCCGTCACAAACCCCTCCTCGTTCATCAGGAAGCCGGGCTGGCCGACTCCATCTCGCAGGGGGGTGACCTCCAGCGCCTCACAGCCCCTCGTAACCAGCTGTGGATGTGCAGAAAAGGATGATTGATTCAGAAAGACATAAACCATTCACTGCAAAATTTCAAATCAGGCCAAAACCACTCACCTCTAGCCTCTGCACCACCTCTCGTATATCCTCTGCCTGGCTCTCCAGCACACTGATAGACACTGACTCCCCGCGCTCATAGAAGATATCTAAGCAAGGCCCCCCCTCCTTAGTCTCTATCACTGCTTTCCAGCCAATGACATCTCGGCAGGAGCAGTTAAACACCACCCTGCGTGTGCACCTCTCAATGAGAACCACCGACTCAGCCGACACCCCGAGCAGACAGGGGAGCTTGTGCTCGCCGGCCTCCGCTTCATCTCTGCTGTAGACCATCGCCGCCCACACCAGTGCCCCGGCACTGTGCAACTCGGCACCTTTAGTGCCCTTCAGCTTGTCTTTGCGCTTGCCTCCCAGAGAGAGCAGGGGGAACTTGGTGGAGGAGTCGATGGGTGTTGTGGTGACGTAGTTTTCGGCCAGGTCCTTCAGGTATTCCTGCCGCGTGCGAGTGGCCATGGAACGGAACTTCTCTGACTTCTCTGCAGCGTTTTCAGCGTTTACTGCCTTCGCCAGGAGGAAGTCTCTGAAGGCAGGTGAGCGAGGGAATCGGGCGCCCTTTGGGAACAATGGGCCAAATAATGGGATGTCTTTAGAGCGTGTCACAGCCACCCTGAGAAGGAGAAACAAAAAGAGGAATGACAGAGTAAAAGAGAGGGTATGGTGGTGCACAGATTTGTGTTTCCCCCTGAGCTGCCCCACTACTACTATGATGTGAGATGTGTAACATCACATAACATATGTATATAGTAACATCCATCTTTATATTGATTTACATGCATATCATGAATTATATGGTGAGCAAAATCTTCTGTGAACTATTTTTGTGTTTTTCCTTGAAGCTCAGATCTTTTCACAACTTAATTTTAGTTCACTGCTTCATTATCTTGACAGATCTCAGCCTTTAAAAGAAGGGAAATCAATCAAAAGGGGACTAAAAATATGAAATTAAATGCCTGGGTATCAATAATGGCATTTTGCACAATGTGACTGATTGGATCAAATCATACCTGTAATAGGTGTTGTCAGTGCAGGGCTCGTGAACCTGAACGATGATGAAGACATGTTGGAAATGGGAGCGGATGGACTTTGGAGTGAAGGGTAATGCGCCTGGCTCCTGGAAAACGATTGTCACGATGTCGTTTCCAATGTGTCGCTTCCTCAGCAACTGAGGAGACATTACAAAGACACAGAGAATTTTATTCAACAAGCAGGCCAGAGTCTCAGTAAAATAAAACTAAGAGGAGAACGAGCCTTCTCTCGCTGTAGCAGTTTGCCATGCTTTATATCTCAAGTATCTACAAAAAAAAGGTTTTAAGAAACAGCTAAGTAGATTATCCTTGAAGACAGGCCTGCAAAATAACTGAGCAAAAATTTCTTGCATGTTCACATGGACTGATATTATTATTGTTATTTTTTTGTTTTACCAATCAACCCACTTAATTTGTTCTGTTTTAATATTTTGTATATGTCTGGTTTTGATGTAATTTTATTTTTGGATGCAATGGTGATGTTGCGACTGCATTATTTACTTTATGTAGTGTAAATGTAAACATTTGTCGATTATATTTATTTTCTTTTAATATAGACCCCAGGGGAGGATGTCAACTAACACTACCAATCCCCAGCTGTAGCCACCAGGAAGCTGCTAGGTTAAAAAGGAACCTCGGGCCTTTGTCACTACCGCGTTTTATTTTATTTAAACCTTTAATCTACATCAGTAAGTCATGTCCAGTTTCTTTGTAATTGACAGCAAACAGGCTTAAACTATAGACTGCACATTAAGAAGTGACAGTCAGCTGAACAGGAAGGCTGTCTGAGAGGCGACAGTGAATAGCTTCATGGTGGGAGAGAACACTGGGGGGCAGGATTTTTATGTCATGCTTATTGCGGAGCACAGAGGCTTTTTCTAAAGCATTTACCAAAGCAGTCTGAACAGACATGGGTAATGAATGTTGATGCAATTTTTAAAAATAGAGGGGAAAATATCTGAGAAAATTGACTTCCAAGTTACGAACTTGACTTTGGAAAAACACAAAGAGCAGGAAAAGGAACTCATTTGTCATATCTTTGTTATATTTATTTCACCTGTTGTGTGTTGTTGGCTGTGTAGGGCAGCATAGTGGACACATGAAACATAATCTCGTACTCCTGGTAGCGTGTGTAGAGGGAATGCGTCCCAGTTGAGTCCGCTGCACAAGCACAAGCAATACATAAACACACACACACACACACATCACACAAAGAGACAGACAGGTAGACGGTTAGCGAAATCAGTCAACATCTCTAAATGAAAACTCAAACTGCCACAGTCAGGGTGAAATCTCTCCCGTTTGCTGTTCTCAGCTGCTCACTGAAGGGAAAACAGCTCGGAGATAATCAGCAGTGACTATGCTTATTTGCAGGCTTTACTCAGATTACATGTGGCTAGATTGGAGTTATCTTAGGCTTTCAGATGTGCACTGATGCCCTTCGGATAACGGTCCCGTGACAAGGTGAGATGCAGCCAATAGATCAGGGTGTGGTGCGTGTTTTTCAGCTCACTCTTGTTGTCCAGCTGAGCTCGGTATTTCTCCCAGCCCTTCAGCCGCACCCGCTCCCCGAGCAGATCCAGGAACTCCTCAAACGCTGGCCCAGAGCTCTCGTTGTTGTACATGTCTTCCTCTGAGCTCTGCCCGGCCCGGCAGTACATCACCCCAACCTTTCGCTGGAAATTCAGCTGCATCAGACGGCAGAGAAGCAACGAGCTCAGAATTATCCTCACCACACTGTCGAATATGCATATTTATACCATCACAACCATCTTTTCATTCAAACTACCAAGACTTTTCATATAATGGAGTACCCTCATCATTTGACATCTTACTTTTCAGTTCAAAAAGAACATTTTTTACACACCCACACAGCATACATTACATTATTGGCCCTATCAATCCCCTTCAGATTTTACATCAGAGTTCAGGCTGCTCGACACACAGTTTATTTTGTCAAAGTTGAACATTGCTTCTCTGACCTAGTTAACCTAAAACGTAAAGCCAGAGCCTGTCTGTTGTGGATGAGTTTAAATGTTCAGCAGGCTCTGCAACGCAATCATAAAAATAAAGTTTCTATTCCTGTGATAGTGCTTAACACATGATCAACAGAAGATCAACAGAACTATGAAAATGTTTGCAGTTTTTTGTCAAACTTGAAGATACTTTTCTTCATTTTATTAGTTTAATCTCTTTTTTTTTTAAGTCTTGTGAGTGTTTGTCAGACAAAATAAGCAACTTGAGGACTCTGGGAACATGTGTCAAACAACTGTCATTATATTGACCGTTTTAAATTATTTATTGAAAAAGTGTTGACCAGACTAATCATTATCATATTAAATGGGTGAAGTTGAAACTAAATTTCAATTTGGTCTGTAAATAACACATCAAAAAATGTCAGTTACTCTCAACAAAACAGTAGAGAACAACACGACATATCATCAAGATTTGCTGTAGACCAAAGGGTGTAGGCTGAAGCTACAGCTGAACCTGCCTTTTTTATAGTACACAACCTATTTGACATCAAAAGGTGACATACAAATTCATCAGCTGCAGTGCTACATGGTGAGTGAAAAGGCAGCAGAGTGGCAGAATTAGCTACAGGAAGAATGAACAGATGTAATAACTGCACTTTCACACCTAAACACAGCTGATCGATCACTGTGGGCAGTCCATGATAGATGTAGACTGTTTAATAGACTGTACATGCTTTTAGTTGCAACATGTTGAGACTCCGGACGACATTCAAAAAAAGCTTTCTGATGCTATTTGCCCTGAAAAGCTTTCTGTCTGACACACGCAGCAGTGTTTAGTGTCATCAGACGTATCCTTACTTACCCCCTGTTCGTCAAGCTTCAGGAGCGTGTCCCTGACCTTGGGGGAGTTTGAGGCCAAGCGAAGGCAGTGCAGGTTCAGTTCAGGCATGATGAACTCCAGCAGCCTTTTGGGAGATAAGCCTCTGGGGGTCGTGTGACGAGCAGCAGAGGGCACTGACTCCTCGAAGATGGAACCTCGCAGTGTCTTCATCTGAGAGGGGGGGTTCACATTCACCACATCCAGTCAAATCAATTTTACATATACTGAACCTGAAGAGAGCTTTAAGGGGAGAAAAGCGCTATTTTACCTCTGTGGTGCGAAAGATGATTCTGTAATTGTACTGAGCTCCACTGGATCCTTCTTTCTCCTCTCGACGGAAACTGATGGCTACTGGACCGAGGCGATCGTCCATGCCGAAGAAATTCTGGTGTTCTGTGATGAAAGTACAATCACATAAACACAACTGTGAAGAAAAATAATGAAAAAACTAAGACAGTGCTGGGTCACAATAATACAACGCTGATAAGGGACTGTAAGAAAAATATTGGGGCTGAAAGTTTAAAAAGTCAGCCTATCCTCCCCCTCCTCCCTAATAATTCTTGCACTAGTGTCTAAATGGCTAGATGAGAAATCTGAGAAATTTTGTAACTTCATAAAGACTTGAAAAGAGTTGAAAAGTGATTGCTTATCCTTTTGGTGTATAGCACCAAAGTGTAATTCCACTTTTTGTTAAACTGGACAATCATTGACTTTTATCTCGGTGATATTATTCTCTCATTTAACTGGCATAAACAGAATCAGCAAAAATTAAGTTAACTTGCACTACACATACCTTTCATGTAGAAGTATTTGCGATAGTAATGGGCTCCTAGATCTGCATGCTCTATAAAGTAGTTGCTCTTGCCCTGCTGTTGGATGTTACTCTCTCTGGGCTCCTCCAAGACTGACACTGCATCATTGGGAGTTCGCAGGCTCGACCAGAGTCCCCGCCGACCCTGGGATCGAAACAGACCCACCTGCTCTTCCCCCCCTGTCTCATTGCGGAAGTGGGGGCAGCTGAGCAGGAGCTCATTATCGTTGCCATCCCCTTCGTCCAGCAGCAGCGACTGCTCAGGGTCATCTGCATTCCCCCCGTTACCTCCCCCACCTTGTGCAGGTGAGGAGGGGGTGGCCTGGGAGAGAGGGCGCAGCTGGGAGGCGGCTGAAGCCCCTGAGGTGATATTCTTTTTCCGACCAATGCTGTCTCTGTTGTGGGCTGCCTCGGTGAGGTCAAACAAGATGCTCTGAACATCGTAGTGGGCAAAATTCCTCACCCAGGCTCCACCCCCGATGTTGTCGTAAGGGCCTGGTTGAGGGATCTGTGGGGCCCCAGGTTTGGTCTTCTTACTTAGACCTTCAGGCTTAGGCGGCTTGGCAGGTTTTGGGGAGTCCCCTGTGGAAACAGACAGACCCCGAAAGAATCCATCAGGCTCTGGAGGATTGCCCTGCAGTCCTAAAAGCAGGAAAGGGTCTTTGAAGCGGAGGGCATTTGGACTCAGGGGCCCCTGCTCATCTGTGCACGGCTCCTGGGCTTGAGTCTGTCTCTCCAGTGAAGACAGGCTGCCGTATTCCCTGTGTAGCAGCACACCTGAGTCGCCCTGAGCCCCCACACCCACCTTCTCACCAGCCGCCCGAGCTGCTTTCCCCCCTGCCTTCCCGGAGGAGTCCAAGTCTCCTAAGGTTACATCGCTGTTACTTCTCTGCATGATGTGGCCCCGACCCACTGACCTCAGGTTCAGCCCCACGCGGCTCGGAGTGAGGCTATCGCCATTGGCTCCGTCTACGTCCCTCCTGGGCGGCCACTCTACTACACCTGCTTCCCGTTTGGGGTCAAAGCTGACGGTGGCAATAGGTGGCCGCACATTCTGACGGCGAAACTTGCGAATGAAGAGGTCATCTGACTGCATGGTGCCTGAGAAACAAACTCCAGTCCAACGATCTTTTCTCCACTCTGGTCCAGAGCTTTCTTCTCTCCCAGTTAAATTTCTTTCCTGGTTTCTATGGTGCTGGTGTGAAACTGGAGCACTGTACACAAAGATGAAAAGCCCACGGAGTGAAAGCAAAAAATCTAGTCCTCATTCACACCACTTAAGATGGTCGAACTTTCTCAACCCTTTGGCTCTCATAGATGCCTCTGTGAGGTGCCACGCTTTGTATTCACAATGCAGTGAGTTCTTGAGTGTAAATGAAAAAGACTGAGGGGAATATTCAGCTGTTTCTGGTTGCAGGGGTCCGTCCAGGTGTGCAGATGTGTGTTTTGGTGGTACTCCAGTTGCAGGATGGTCCTTCCTGGGGAGTGAGGATGTAGGGATCATCACTGGAGCCCGACTCGCTGTCCTCTGTTTAGAAGAGGTTCTGTCTGTATCAGCCCTTCTAAGATGGCATCCATTCGTCTGCACTCTTCAGTGCCTGCAGCTTCCCTTTTGGTCTCGTCCACTGGCCACCTGCATAGAAAAAGAGAGAAAAAAATGTCTTTTTCAACATCTCTCTCATTATTCACACACAATGCTATTATCTTAATTGACAGCTTTATATTCAACCCTTATCAGCTTGTCAGTGAGTACACATAAAGACACTGTGGAGGAGAATGGGTTTGATAAACAAGTATTGAATTCCAACAGTAAAGCAGCAAGCAGGTCTGACGTCTTTTATTGTTGAGTAATGCCCTGTACCTCTGTTTTCTTTCATTATTATTCTTTCCTTTACACACTTTCCGTTCCAAAGTTTCCCTAAATAGTTCCATAGCAGTCTTAATGCTCACCACATCCCCCCTGCTCATGCTTACAATAGACAGTATTAACACAGGGGAGGGGGTCTTCCTGGCTTACTGACAGTGTGCCAACATACAAGAGAAATAAGCTTAAAAAGTCTCTCACCCTCACAAATAGAAACACACAAACAGACACAGTTTTGTAGTTTACTCCTACACCAGTGTTTAAAAGAATATATAAATAATAACACAGAAACATTGTCAATAACTACCAGTATAGGGTTTTGGAGCAGCTGTTAAGACCTTTATATGTTCACTAAATCAATGAACAGATTAAGAGTAATTTAAAGGCAATAGCTTTGCACTACAGAGTATAAAGTAGCGTGCTTCCCTTTTTCTACATCCTAATACAATTCATTGTTTTAAGTTGTGATTGCAACTTACCAGCAAAGTGGATTTCGTTTCAGGTAGAGATCGGCCAGTTTCTGTCATCATTTGTCCCTAATGCTCTGTCTTACCATACTGACGTCAATCAACTCAAGCTGAAACCTTTTGTTGCTCTCAAAAAGGTACAAGGCTTCTTCCTGTCTAGCTTTTTCACATGCATCTCCTCTCTCGTGCTTGCAGCCTAAAGAGCAGGTGCAGTGGTGCAGATCTGCTACCAGAACAGCTACACAGCTTGCGCACGCACGCGGACACACACACACACACACACACACACACACACACACACACACACACACACACACACACACACACGCACACGCACACACACACACACACACACACACACACACACACACACACACACACACGTATGCACATACAATAAAAATAGAGAAAAGTGAGGAAGTCACAAGAAATCTTTCTTTTCCTTCCTTGCCTGCTCTCACACTCTTTCTATTTCATCACAGTAAGAGAGTATATCAGCAGATGTTTTCAGTTTTTCTGTGAAAAGCCTCTAAAAAGCTGTAAACTGAATATGGAAGTTGTGTACAATCAGAGGTTATCAGCTGTTTCAATGGCGTGTGAAGATATGCTAATGTGCGTTGAGGTGTAAAGATGCACTTATATCATCTAGAAGACATTTGGTGACACAGGAAGTGTTGCTGAATACATATTTAGCCAGTTTCTCTCAAAGGTTTTTCTTAATACTGAAGTGGATTATGTCTGCGCTTCAAGAAGAGAAAAAAGGTTTGTATTGGGCTTTGTAACATGCTATTGTTTTACATCGTTTGATGCAGCATTTGATCACTTTGAACATTGTCTTCTTTGTTGGTTTCCTCATTGCAGTCATAACAGTGGTGTTGTACACACTGCAGAGAACAACAGCCTCCCAAGTCTCTTATTTGGAGCACTAAAGGCTTTTGTTATATATATACTGTGTATTATATTTGATCTGAAGCCCTAACTTTTCACTTGTTTTCTTTAAAATAACAACTGCCTGATCTGTGTGACATATTAATATTTCAAAGTCTCCATAGAATGGGCAAACTGCTGTTTGGACACAGCTTCTGTGTCAACAGCGTACAAGCCGACACATACTGTCCCTGAGCTCACAGTTCCCACAGGAGAACACACACACACACACACACACACACACACACACACATATATATATATATATATAACTCTGTTGGAGAAAGACTATAAACCGTGATTTTATTTTATTTTATTGGCCATGAAAGGTCAAATTTAAGAATACTGACTCATAATCACTGCATTCATATAGAATTTATAAAAGGCTGTGGTCACATATGACTGAACAATATGCGATGAATATGATATGACTATAAAATGACTTCCATGTGTATCTGAGCTACTGTGAGGCTTGATTATGTTGTATGCCTCAAATGGTACAGGGATGTGGCAGAAGTGGACAGCTCAAGACATTTCCAGTCACGCGTGGTTTCCCATTTGACACACAAGTGGTGGTTCATATAGAGAAGCGTCCAAGCACCATCTATATGGTGTCAGGGCTGCTCACATTAAGACCCTGCTCATGTTTTTTACTGGGAACCCTCAAACAATCTCAAACATCATTACCCATGGGGGCACAAATGATGTTTGTCTACGCCTATCATTCATTAGGTGCAGCAACATCATCTCCATGTTTCACAATGCCTTGAAAAAGCGTGAGCAATCAATTTTCTCTTCGGTCTCAAAGTGAGAGTGTAGATTATTGGCAGCCGGTTCTTTTTTTGAAAATCACAGATTGCCTTCATGTTGTTCCAACAACAAACTGAACGTCCGGGGTCTGCTAAAACCCTCCTGCTCTCCACAAACACAGAGAGGGTTGAGCCTGGACACTTATCACTCACTGCCTTTGTACAGATCACATATTCCCGAGCTTCTTAAGACCCCAACCCATGAATCAGTCCTTGTTTCCATGGTAACCGGTCTGGTGCCACCCTCTCTCGATGTGGTATCCAGTCCACCAGTGTTTTATAATAGCCCTGTTTACTCAGAAGAAGAAATAATTTCATTTTTGTCAAACGAGCCCAAGACTGATGATATCTGTGTCAGTGACCTTGGTCATACTTTGTACCCCTCAGAAAACTACAACAAGGCAACAAGGACAAACAAGGTGGAAGATTTATCCTGTCATGATTTAACTGCTTGCTTTTAAAGCAGAGGACAGTGATGGTTGACTGAATCATTTTAAGTCAATTCATATCTCAGCTCTTGAATACCAGATACCTATATTGTATAGATGGTGTGTGCATAGATTTCCCAGTATGAAAGTGGTAAGCAAATACAAAAGTATACAGTTGTGCTATGTCTATCTTAAAAAACACATGTAAATGACACTTTGAACTATTTGATACCAATGATATTAGTTGACCATCTAAAATTAGTTCCTGTGGCTCCTTAGTACCGGTACCTGATCAAAAAGGGGCATATTACACTAAACTACTGTTACCTAAAGAAAACTAGGGACTAAATATTATCAGTTGTTGCAGTTTTTTTAGGTTCTTAATTAGCCAGAACTGAATTTGAACCAGATTTCAAGAGGGTCAGCACAGAACCTGGATCACCAAGTCATTTGCATGATTCACATCTACATAATAAGTCTGGTGTTTTAGCATCTATGTACTACTAAGTTATTTTTCTTCTGTGTTTACCACTGTGTGGAGGTAATAAACACATTCCTTTTGAATCAGAATCAACGACAGGAACAGAAATTGAAACTACCTGAGATAGTTTCATTCATTGAAAGGAGCCCAATGTCTTAAAAGCAAGAGTGTCTTTTTTTTTTTTTACCTTTCTGACGTGTGAAATCTTCATCCAAATAATCACTGGATTTATAATATATGTTACCAACTCCTTCAAAAGAGACCTGTCTCTGAATAGAAACTGTCCTCTCTCTGTGTTACCGCTATAGAGAAGTGATATACAGTACCTTACGGAGAAGTACAAAGTGAAGAGGAACTGAAGTGTCTTGTTCCTGCCCCCTTAAGTTTCTGCTCAATTTATCTGTAAACCCACTGTTTTTAATTTCAGTAAATTCTGAATGCATTATCCTAACAATTTAAATGTCATTGCACGGCACATTCTCCCAACACAAAACCGGTGAAGCTTCATAATTTTAAACAACTATCTCTTGATCCAAAAATGTTTTTTTCTAGAAATAAAAAACATAAATTATTGATAACCAGCTTAATGTTTTCCCAGGATATTTTTCGCTGAACAATCTTACGAGTTTATATCAATCCGGCTTAAACCAAACCCTAATACATAAATGGATCATTTTGTAACAACAGGACCGACTGAGTGGCAATAAAAAAGAACTTATGGATGGTATGGAGGCTTGAGACAAGAAACAGCAACGGAGAGCTCTTTTTTTCGAAAGCTTTCAATACAGCTGACAGCGCTCTGATTGTTAACATGCATGGCCTTTTATTTTGATGATGCTGCTTCTTGCTGTTTTAAAAACTGTTTCCAGAACGGGACACAACATTGCAACTCCTAATTCTTGTTTTTGTGTTGTGAACAGATTTAATTTGGATGGTATGCTGGACTAGAATGATTTTGTACAAGATGTGAAGCCTCAAACTAAAGAAGATTAACACCAAGATTTTACTGACACACTGCGGTGTAGTTTCATTACTTTTTAACATAAGGACATAAAGCCAAAACATAAAACAGTAGGTCACTGTCCATGCAGAGATTACTGCTACTGAAATCATTTTAAGATGATATTAAGTAGCAGCACCCATCAACTATCCTTTCTCTTGTATAAGGAAGCAACTTACTTTGTCATTCTACTGCCCTTGATCCACACTAACTGAAGTTGATTCACCACATGAATCCAATTATGAATCACAACTCTGATATGTTATTCATATGGTCAGTGTATTTCATAAAAACAGCTGTATGGTCAATAGTTTGCAGACGGTGTTGTCTGTGCAGTGCTATTCAAGTGTTGCATCAATTAAAAATAATGATCAGAATAAAAGTTCCTTTGTTTCTCTCTACTGCCACAGGATCAGTCCAGAAGGGATGACCCAGACATGCAGCTGATGCTCTAGGATTGTTTTTTTTTTTTAAAGATTTGTAGAATCCACTAAGACCACTGGGAGGCTGCTGCCCTCTGCAGATCCCCATACAGAACCAGATCCAGTGTCTGCACCAGAGAAACTCAATAATGCACGTGGACAGCAGTGTTTAATCCTGCATGTCAGAGCTTAAAACTCAGTCAGTGGACAGTAATGATCTCAGTATTGTGCTCACGTGTTGGTTTATTTTAGTGCTGAAAAATCAATTTCTTTGTGTACTGAGCTCCTGTGTCCATCAAATGTAATAAAAGTGTTGGGTTCTTGTTCACCATCACCAAAAGTTAAAGCTGTCCCAGAAATTTGATCAGAAAAGGAAATGCGAAATGACACTGTTGAGCATTATAATTTTATCTGCTTTTAAAGATTATATCTCTCTGTAAACTTTTGCCTGGACAATATTCAGTTGTTCTTTTTGCACCAGATTAACTTTAAAGGGCCATGACGGTCCAGGGTATATGTTTGGTTTAACTGACAACAGTAAATAGGGTCCACTTCCATGTTAAGCCCATGACAAGGTTAATGGACCTCTGGTGTACCATGTCAACACACAAGAGTTGTATTAAACATGCACCATTTTGGGGAAGTCATGGCCGCTTGACTTATTTTGCACCCGCTCTTGCAAGTCTGCGTCCTGTGAAGCAGGAAGAGATGACTGACTTTTGAACCCTGAGAGGATGAGTGTCGTCATCGTTTCTACTCAACACTTCCACACCTATGGCAGACTAGCTGCCACACTGCAGCATGAATGAGCAGTTTTTTGCCTTTTGCTAGTAACTGAAGTTAAGTCAAACCCAGCTCGTGTGCTTTTGTCATAATTAACGCTGATGGTGCAGTCAGTTGAAGTATTTAATGGAAAAAGAAAGATTGCATCCTGATATATACGATTGAGATTTGATCTTTCCCTTCAGGTGAAGCTGTGGAAATCGGCTTAACAGCTTAGCAACAATTACATGTGATCAGTGACAAAAGTTGTGCTCTTGCTGCAGCCTTATCAACTGTATCACGTCATTCTGTCAAGTTGCAGCAACTGTTCAGATATCCGACATAATGTTGTGCTTACTGTCTTTCTGTCAAAAATGAAGAATAAAGTTGTGAAATACCCTGCTTACCCCCACATATGATGCAAGCAGTCTTTCAAATTCTTTTGACACAACATTAAAATGATACATAAAAATGGAGAAACCAGCATTAACACCAACATCCGGCAACATGCAAGTTATTGCACTTCAGTGAATATGTCTTTTAGCTCAGAGATCTTCTTAGAAAGCCTTTTAAATGTCCAGCTTTACAGTGTTGAGATTAGCTGCTCAAGTGTCACTGTCTATCCTTATAGTTAAAAGCTGCCATGCCGATTTCTTAACCGCAAGGTCTAAATCAACTCCCTAATAGTGATTGATTTTGGGAAATTTAAAGCCAGGCTCAGTCTCACTCTAATTATTGATCCCTTGCAACCCTGTTACATTTGAGATCAGGTTGCATCCCTGCTTTGCTACTGAATATGTGACTGAACTCAGCTGGTTGCAATATTTTTAAGAGAGTAAATGTATATTAATGTGGCTGGAACCAATTCAGAAAATGAATTAATTCTAATGCTCAACACTTGCTTTAGGCATCCTCAATCTTCCCCACCAACACCACCTCTCTCCCTTCCCCTTCACCACACTGCGGACAGTGAACTGGGCCAAGTCCAGAGGCTGCTAAGTGGTTGGTACTGCAGCACTCTCTTTTTTTGTAATGTGTTTTATCTCCCTTTTTCATTCAAACAGTTTGCAAATGTCAGTCTGAGCTATTGGTCCCCTTGGACACATCAGCCAGCACTGCTGGTACCTTTGTGCTCAATGGACCGATTTAAAAAAAAAAAAGGGGGTAACTGTCATGGTGGCAGGAAAAAGAACAGGTTTTTAAAGTATCTCGAAAGAATTCTGCTGTTACTGTGAGCAATATTTTGCAGCTGCTGAGATTGGTGCTCTTGGTAGTGAGTATGACCATAATCCACAGTTTGATCCTGTCATTGATAATCATTCATTTCCCTGATATGCAAGCAATTCTCCACACATCTTTTGCCTTAAAATATTATGCATGTATCATCACTAGTATAGAGGCTATGACTGTTGCTTTTTGAGTTCTTGCTCCAGCACTTCAAGGTGATGTTGACAGATAACAGAAGAGCAGATACATTTTAAAAAATTGTTGGTAGTTATTTCCTTCATATATGACGACTGAAGCATTGCGACAGAAAATAAAAAGCAATCACTACACCTGTCCTCTTTTAGTTTTCTTTTGTCAGCTATGTTATGGCATACTGATGCTAAGTGGATCTTTTAAGGATACAGTGACAATAGCTTTTCCCCTCCAAACATGTTTTTTGCGCCGTCTGAAAAAAATGTCCTATATAAAAGAAGGGGCATGATTAGCTCCAAAAAGTCTGGAGAGGAAAATATTTCAGCCAGTGGAAATGTTAAAAGCCTTTTCCTGCAAAAAGACCGATCAGCAAAAAGGGTCAGTAAAATGCTGTCTTTGTCTGCATCAGCTCTACTGTAGGGCACTGTTGTTATGGTTATATGTTGAGGTCAAACGTCCCCCTGGGCTCTACAGTAGGATAAAGCATCATATCCACACAATCAAACAACTTTCATTTCAAGGAAAGCTGCCCTCCTTTAAATGTGTCCTTCAAAAATTTAAAATAAGTCTGCTGCTTAATACATTATTAATGAGTCTGGGCAAAAGAGGGCGAGGGTTACCAAGATGTTAATTATTCATTGGTTGGTTGCTCCCTTGTCCACTCTTGAACCATTGGGGATGCACACAGACACACACAAACTGGGACTGATTTGTTAGGATTTATATTTAAGTCAGTGTCTGAGTTCTTTGTGCACAATGGCACATGTGCTGCAGTAAACCAATATGGTTAAGGTCATCAAATGTGTACTTTTAGTTGTGTCTGCTCCAGTTCCAGTTCTTTTTTCTGCTACTTTTTAAGGAAATTAGGTTTTACTGAGAAAACAAGCTGCTGAAGCATAGGAGAGTCACACACTGTCACTGGGAGTCGGAGAAATTAATCTGTTCGTTTTACAAATCGGTGCATGTAGACATTGTTTTTTATTATTTTTTACTCAAAGTGGATGCATAATCAGTGAACCTCCTCTTTCAATAAATGCAAAGAGGAAGTATGCTCAGAAAAGCTCCGTCTAAAGTATTGTCCATATTAAAACCTAACTTCCTCTTGTGATACAACATAAATGTGACGCACTCTTAAATACTTCAAGCGCTTCAAGCGCTATCGTTTCTGACATAACCTCTGTGCTGTTCTGCTACAGTAAAAGAAAGTACCTAACTCACGCTATTGTTCGACATGAGATTTGCCATGACATCAACACTGTGTTAGCAGAGCACTGCCTCTTCCTGTGTATCTGAAAATACACCTTGTGGCAGGCCATGTGTGTAACAGAGGGACGGGCAGAAAGATTTAAGGCCTAAATGTGAGAGAGGTGGTTTGAGTGCGTTTTGAGTGTGCCGTTACTAACTCTATAAACAGGGTCCAAGCCTTCAAGATGTGGCACACTGTCCACACAGTGACAGGAAGAGCAGCTGTCCCTCTGTGACTGCCCTGTGTGTGTGTGTGGGCGTGTGTGGGCGTGTGTGAGAGGGAAAGGAACTGACCCTCAGCTTCATGACTGTATCTATTATGTGGAGCTCAACGGTTCACTGTTCCCCCTGTTTCATGTATGTAAGCAGCTCTGAGGCAGAGGAAAAGAGATTGCCCAATATTGCCATAATAGCACTCTGAACTGTTACCCTACCTTGTCTACTTTCAGAGGAAGAGATGCTGACCTCCTCCGCTTCCTCACTGTTTCTATTGTCCACAGAAATGTAGCTCAATGCCCATGAAATGGCTGCAGAGCCAACGTTGCCCAAAAACATTCCCATTTCTCAGCTGAAACTCTTTGTTTATTGGAGTAAATCTCTGAAGGCTGTCTTCAGTTACACTCAATAAGCGTTGCTTATGACTTGAGGGTACAGCAGCGAGGAAAGGCCACCTCTAAATGGCTGCCATCAAACTTACAAGCTACACTAGTTCGGTCTATGTCCATTATGATCTCAGTGGACACAAATTGCTATCATTATTTAGAGAAATAGACTACTGTCTCTTGTTGACTTTCCCAGCGATCTGCAAACCTTTCTGCTTGTCCACACACGGTTCACACAGAAATCATGGCTTACCCAAGTTAGCGAGGAAATTACAGCTGTTACTTCTTAAATAAGATGGGGATTTTCTGTATGTGATGATTCATGTTATTTGTATTTATCCCCCCGTTTTCTCTTTCCTTCCATTTTTATTTATTTGTTTTTTCACAGGAAAATATACTAATATTGAACAAATTATGAGTATCATCATATGTAAGCAAGTGTAAATCTACGTTATGCTCTCTTGCAATAAAGTATAATAAAGGTTGGGGAGGAGGTGGGTGCCAGTAGCGTGTTGTTGGATCCACTAAACCCACTAGTACCTCTAAAACTTGCCCCTTTTTCTTCACATTTTCCTTGTAGCTAGTTGTGAATAATAAAAAGGTCCAAAAATGATCAATATCAAACTGTGATAAAATATTTTCAGCAGTTCAATGTACACCCGAACATTGCAGGCAAGCACTTGTTGCTGTTTGCAGCCTCCCTCCTGCTTGGTGGACTCGTGTCATTCACACGAGCGGCTCTGCATCTTCTGACCTACATAAAAACGAGCCCCTCGTGCACCAATATGCTAACTGTGGTGATGTGGTTTGGTTTTACACTTTGAATGAAAACAAACATTGTGTCACCAGCTGACCACTATGTATCCTGTGAATTACTTGTGTGCACTAAAGCTTACATGAATGATTTATTAAGCAATTACTGGTAAAACTTGCTCGAATTTAAAGTTCATCAGTGTTTGCCTGGAGCCAACATTATTGTTTCTGCCGCTAATTTTTTTTCACAAATGTATAAAATTGATGCATAACTGCTCTAAATGCAAGGCACATATTTGTGTCACATTAATAAAAACGACCAACAATAAGGGAAAGTGTGGCAGAACTTAATTTCAAAGAAAATGAGAGAAAACCCTCCAGCATGAGGTGACATCTCTGAGTCAGTTTCCTGAGTGCAGCCGCTGTTTGGCCTTGTTAGGGTAGACCGACAGTGTAGCACAGAAAGGTGTCTGCTCAAACTGCTCTCCCCACTCACGTCTTTATTAGCCATGCCTTTTACATGTAAATGAAACAGTTGAGGTTGCAACTTCCTCCCCATAGTTGTGTGAGAACAAAGAGGCTCTTCAGTTGCAAATAAACACGTTGATAATCTCTTGTATTTTAGGCATTAGTTCGAGAATAGAATATTCTTCGTGTGGGTATTTTTACACTCCTCTCAGCGCGGGATATTTTCTGCCTTTTTGATCTCTAACTACCAAGTATGGCGATGAAGTGACGTGGTGCGAGCATGAATGGTTGGTCCTGGTTTGCTTTCAGTGGCTCTGAATACCCTTGAGTGCACTTCTGTAATAGCAACGAGAACAATGACAAGGAGCGACTGCACTGCGTGATGGTTTAATGTATGTATGACATAACTGAGAGGGACATTGGGATTAAGGACAATAAGCTTCAATATTTTGCTGAAAGGAGGCATTTTACAACATGGGAACATGGAATAAGTCGAGGGATTTTTATTTATGTGGGTTGTCTAAATATAACAGAAAGAATCATAAGTATTCACAGCAGATGCTTACATAAATATGTCTCATGAAGACAGCAGCTTCCGCATATTCCAAGACTATTACATCAGGATTTTGTTGTTAGATATGCCTGGCTCAGTTTCTAATTCTCTCTCTCTCTCTCTCTCTCCATAGAAGGTGCAATTATTATCAAAACGATTGCAATGTCATTTATTTGAACAGGTCTAAAACAGCATTCATCAACAATGATTATGTTCTTTGTACTTGAAGGACCTATTTCTTTGTTCATCCATGATCTCACACTTGAACAGCTCATGGGTTTTGTGAGGGGTTTCAAAAGGGACATTAATGACTGTTATTCCCATGTGTAATTTTGGAAATTTAACAAAAACGTTCTGTGTAGACAGTGGGTGTTGCAGAATCTTTCAGGGACATTTTAGAAGCTTAAATCTTTAAATGCTATATTTCAGAAAGATAATCGCGACTCTGTAGCAAGTGTGAACTGACTCCTCCAATGATAAAAACCTCTCTGAAATATTTGCCATATTAATTTATCTCACCTGTGCAATCCTACTTTCTCTGAGACTCTAAAGGACTCATTCTCTTAATTTTTTTTTTCTCTGCTCCGTCTCACAAAAAACCAAAGAGGCCTTATCTACCATTAGGACCATTGGCGAACAGGGGCCAGGTGAAAACCAAGCATGAGCTAAGAGGATCCAGCCAGTGGCTTACACTGCCGGCATCCTGCCATCCGATGAGGGGAAGGCTCCGCCTGTCCAACTGCCTTCCTCGCTGAGCCCCCACAGGGAGCCTGCCAGGGTGTAGCCATGCAAAATGGCTCCAAATGAGAGGAATGATATGATGCTGACTCAGAGCAGAACAAAATCTGCCTGGTAACCTTGCAACATGTTCATCTAAATCTCCATTACTGAGTGCAGAGACAGATCAGTCACTTTGCTCATATCTATGCGAGATTTCGGACAACTTTCTGTTCAAATGCACATACAAGGACCCTCTTGTATGGTGCAGCGCAAACAAAAAGTACCTTCAGATCTAACATTTTTGGAGTCTGCATTTTCCTCTTATCGACAAACGAAAACTGCTGATTGTTGACTAGTGTCAGCTATTTGCTGGAGCTGATGCTCTGTGAACGGGGAGTAATTTTAGGAGTCACAGTCTCATTCTGTACGGAAACAGGACAAACAATGTGAGCTAAAGTTTAAATCCTGGCAGACAAATGGCCTCAGAAGATCTTAGCCTTGACCTACCCGGCCTGACAGTGACTCAATCATATTGCTTAACTAGGTGATGCTAACAAACTGTCATTTTTATTATACAATGTAAAGCACACAAAGGTTATTTACTTCTGCACCTGCATTTACAAAAGGCAAACAATGATAACATGGCTGTCTTCTACAACAACAGCCCTCTTGGCTCTTGTTTGGTGCAGGAAATAAAAGTAGGCTGATCGATTCATGAGTTTCCTCTGACTCTGTTCCCCTCCTACTCAACCTGGAATAGTGTGAGTCCCACAGAGGAAACCTCTCTTAGGAAAAGACATCCAGGGGTTCTAAATTATTGTGCTAAAAAAAACAGAACCCTTATGCATGTTTGCTATTTTTTGCTCGTGGACCATCTATGACCTTGGACAGCAAAAAACTCGGGATTTGTTCAGAGATTCACATATTAAACGTGTCAAATACCTGTTTTGCCTCCAGTTCAACTGCTGCTGGACTACATTCATGAAGACACTTCATGAGGACTGAACGCTAAGTGTCAAGTGTGTCCAGATCAGATAGGACTCATATCCTGGAAGTCACAGTAACCAAACTGGATCTGAAACGATTTGTCAATTAATTAATTACAACAATTTTGATAATCGATAAATTGGATAAGTAATTTATCAAGAAAAAATGCTAAACATTCTCTGGTTCTAGCTTCTCATATGTGATGAATTGTCATTGTTTTCTATGACAATAAACTGAATATCTCCAGGTTTTAGCCTGTTGGTTGGACAAAACAAGGTATATGAATGTCAATTTTTGCTCGTGAAATTATGATATTTACTATTCTCCAATATTCTATAAACCAAACAATTGATTAATTGAGAAAATAATCCAAAAATAACTGTAAACTGCCGCCCTAATCCAAACGCCTCCCATATCTCATTACATACAAAGCTGTAACTACTTAGTAATAGCAAGAATGTAATGGTCATAGATATAACCATTGGAGGTGATTCAATTATTGAAAATAATGATGAAACTAATGATGGAAAATAATAATCATTTTCATCAGGTTGATTTAGAAAACTTGTCTTCACAAGAGAGAGCATTTTTTAGCTAAAAAAAAATCTAACGTTACATTTTCATGGAGATAGCAGATCAAATTATAGACTGTGATGCTTCACAGAGGCTTCGGTTATTCTGATATTAGTAGGCTTTTAAATGAAATTTTGGTTCTGTGCACCTGCTCTATCACACAACACACATGCACTCTAAATTTAGGAACTTCTTTTTTTTAGCTTTTTAAAAGTTATACTGTTTGAACATTGGCACAGACCGAGGATTTTACAATTTTGGTATAGATGTATACAGTAAATGCAGTGCAGCGGATGGCAGCAGAACAAATGTCGACATCAGCTGAGTTTAAGAGGAATAGGCTCCATACTGTTAGCACCGTTATGTCAGTGCACTACCTGCCTGACATATTTATCATTTACTGTAAAGAATAACTGTAGGGAGAGTAAAAGAAGGCGGATTTTCATACATACACGCACCTCATAACTCTACATTCAAAGTTGACCCTGATGAAAAACATCCCAGCCGGCTGCCAGTCTCGCCAGGAACACAAACACAACGCCATCAAGTCACCTTCAATTATCACACAACCTTCCTCCATCACAAACTGCATTTTATCATTTAATATGCTAATGTCAACCACGGCGACGACCACATTGTATGAGGAACCATGCGGCTCAGTGTAAATTAAATGGCCCATCCTTTGAGTGCACAGGCTTATGTAAGCTGCTGCTGCTTGTCTCCCCCCCACCACCCCTCCTCCCCCCAATCTCTCCATCCCTGCCTTTCTTTCCCTTCAGCAGCCTTCTCCAGCCCCTGGAACCCAAATGTCTCGTAAACACACTGGCCCAACCTAAATTAGAGAGTGCAGGGGGTGGTGAGGAGGAAGAGGGAGGTGAGGAGGGGAGGGGGAGCCCGACTCCCGCATCCCTCATTTTCCCTGCCACCTTGAAAACAACACCCCAATTCCGTTTGTGGTTCTCCATTCCATCATTGTCTGTGCACGTCAGATTCAGTGGTGTTACAATCCTCTTTAACAACACAAATCCCCTGCCCACCCCATTACTGATGGCTTTTTTTGATAATATGTATCTAGAATAAATCCTGCCCCCTTTTTGTTCCTGCATCTCCTTTCCCTCTGTCTCTCTTTCATTCTCTCAGTGTCCCTCCATCCATCCCTCCATCCCCTCTCCTCCTCCCTCCACCTTGCCCTCATCTCAGAGTCCTGCCGCCGCGAGCGCTCTACAGCAAGGTTTCTCAGTGGCTCCTTGACAATGTCATAACACTGTTTTTAAGACAATCCTGCCTGGCTGGAGGGTGCACAATAGAGAGAGACGGGAAAGATGATGGGGGGGGGGGGTGAGTGTCGAGAGATGAGGAGGGCTGGGGGGTGGGGGGGAGTGGGGGGTGAAATGCGACAAAGGTTGCGAGCTGAATTTAAACCTACAATGTCGCGTGTAAATGTATGCACACGAGGCACCTTTGCTCCCTGAGTAAAATGCATTTTTAAAGAGCTGACAACAACACAATGGGCAGAGAGGCCGAGGTTAGACAAGCTGGATGATGATATGATAATGCCAAGCCATTATTTCACATCTTCTGTCGCTCTCATACATTGTCTCTGGTTGGACTGTGTGAGAATATGCATGCCTATACAGAGGTATGTGGCATACACGGTGTGCAGATCCATCCATCCATCCATGTGAATTCATTATCATCAAAAAGAGCACACAGGAAGGGTGGAATGTGAATTCTCCATAATCTCAATACAGAAAGAAAAGGCTTACCTCCACATTTCAGCTCTGCTCGACCCAGCCTTATTTCATCCTGTTCCTCTCTGCCGACTCCCTCCCCTTCTCTCCCCATGACAGCATTTTTCTGCTATCTATCTCCACGGTGAGGCTCTTTTCCTCCTCCTTCAGTTCCTCCTGTCTGCTATTCTCTTCCTCTCTCCAAAAATAAAATAAAACAGCACAACACATACACTTCCTGATCTCTGCGTCTACCGGCTCCTCTATTCTGTTGTTAAAGTCAAGAGGCAGGTTGATTTGTGCTGTCCTCCTCCCTTTCTCCCTCTCGCGCTGATTCTATTCCATTCACATCACACTAAAGCCAACCCCCTCTTTCTACTCCTCCCTCCCTCCCTCTCTCTCTCTCTCTCTGTCTCTCTCTCTGTCTCTCACACACACACACACACACACACACACACACACACACACACACACACACACACACACACACACACACACACACACACGCACACAGCTTTACCCAGCCTCTCTCTCCTCCCCCCTCCTTAGCTCCTTGTGAGAGAGAGGTTGAGGCGGTGACAGACAGCAGTGGCCGAGGTCTCTGTGTCTTAAACTGTAATTCAAAATGCTTCACAGGCAAAAGCGTGAATCTAACAATGTACTGAATCAAATGCTCAAGATCCTCGTATAATACCGTGACATACACAACCAGAAATGTGGCAGAATAGATGCTGATGCAATATTGTATCAACACACAATGTACCCACTATTTCTCAATCTTTCTTTCATTCCAACTAATCTCTTTGCTAGGTTAATATATTGATGGAAATAGGCCCTTGTAATGTCAAACACATTCATTTAAAGTCTCATTCTTCTGTTCCAAAACTGACAATTCTGCACAAGAGAGATAAAGGCTAAAAGCAGACTCAGGGGCAAAGGTGAAAATGGCTGTGTTTGTGTGTTTGTGTGTGACAGTCTGTTTATTTGTAGAGACCTCTGTGTACTCCCCAAACGTAGTCAGTGTGGGTCGAGACCATAACAAACAATCAACCTGCTTAAAACAATGAGAGAGAGAGAGAGGAGGATAGCAACACAGCTCGCCTTTTCCTTCCCAATCAGCCACGGCACCGTCTTTAAAGAAACATACCTGTGAATTTGGATAAACCATATAATGATGCTCAGCAGAGGAGATGAACCATGCTGCTTAACCTCCACTGCAGAACAGCCAAGTGTCCGGCACCATCCCCCTAATTACTGGAGGAGTCTCGTCCTGGCCATACCATATGGCTGCGTGTGTTACCAGGTCAGCGGCTCTGGTCTGGGGTTGGGGGCGGGGAGGAGGAGAAGCCTGCGTTGGTGGTGATGTGTGTCTTGAAGAGATAAGAAAAATAAAAACAGAGGCACTAGTTGATAGTAGGTCAACAGTTTTCTTAAAAACAAGCACACCTCAGTGTGTGTTCATCAGTGATCAAGAGGTGTTTTTGGAGTTTGTTGCTTCCTCCAGTGCTCAGCGTTGTTTTATTCTGAGAGACGAGTAAAAGAGCAAAAAAACAAGCCAACAGAAAGGTCTAACGATCCATTACTTCACATACAGGTGAATTACGAATTTCAAGTAAGACCGAGTGAAATGTCCCCTATATTTCCAAGTGACAACATGGAGTCTGAAGAACTAAATAATTAAAATAAAATCAAAATACTAATATTCTTCTTAATTTTCAGATTGGTTTACATTTCAGTCTGATACCACTGATGCAATCAGCACTTATTTTTTTTAATTTTTGTTTTTTTTTTAACCTGTATAGCATTGCATGATTTGTGATTGTCTAAGCTCTCCATACCGTTGGTCACACCAGAGGTCATTTTCAAAAGTTTAATTACCCCATAACAATCAGTGCTACAGTGACACCATGTGGAGATGTTCCACTAAGACTCTTCTAGTGCTTACACCTCAAAACCATTTGTCTTAAGTTTTGTCCTACTTACGACATATAACATATCATGAGATACATGCTGGCAACTCGACGTTTTGAAAACAGTGACAAAATTTGCTCTTTTCAAACATCAGCAAAATAAAGATAAACATTTATTCTTAAAATTCAAGCCGAATGTACAACCTAAGTGCTAGAATGCATTTGAATCATCATTCCTTAATTTCCATTAATGATTTATACCATGGGTCATATTTTTTCCTCCTTAGTGATAGCTGTTGATGCAGTATTTTCAGCATGCTAAGCTAATAATCTGTGCAGCCGCTACAACCCAAAAACAGTGCACATTAAGGCTGCAACTAACAATTATTTCCATTGACAATGACTCTGCTGAATATCTTCCTGATCAACTGATTAGTTGTTTTTTTCTATAAAATGGCAATCGCCATTTCCTAGGACCCGTTGTGACGTATTCAAAACAAAACAAAATGATATTCAGTATAATATATGAGACAAAGAAAGCGGGGAATCGTCACATTAAGATGCTGAAACCAGAGAAAAGCTGTGATTTTTGCTTGAAAAGTGAATCAAACAATTAATACATTTTCAAAATACTTGGTAATTACTTATCTGTTGACTGACTTTCTGTGTGAGTTTTTATTAGAACAAAAAGACCTGAAGCCAGAAAGAAACCATATAAAGCCCTTGGATCTCAGAGGTCCAGATGACACAGACTCTGCCACCAGGCAGGAGTCAGGATGAGGAAACGTACTAGAAGTCAGGAAGACTGCCCAAATGAGTAATGTGGCAAGGATATTAGATTAGTGTGAAATTCCTCTCTGGTCTCATGGGGGCTGGTGTGGCTCTGCCAGGTGCGGAAAGAAAATGGGTGTGATGTGATGTTGGGAGAGGCTTCACCAGTGCTACAGAGCAACAAAATGTCAGAATAGAGAGGCAGAGAATTCAAAACTTACATCCAGAAATGAAAGAGCGTCAGGCCTGAGCACCGCAGATTCATTTTAAGCAGATCATTGAATTGCTGCTGTTGAGGAAACGTGCTGATTCAAAAAGAAACTGATTTTTTTTTTTTTTTAAAAGACCCTTCAGACCAAACACTATTACATTTTGCTTTAAACAAGCATCCTTCATGTCTAATTTTAGCCTGTAGTTTGAACTTTGGTAATGAAATTTGGCACCCAGTGAGGGAAATTTATACTGCTGCCCCCTGATGGACAAACTCTATACATACAACGAAATTAGAGCTTAAAACCTACAGTATTCATAACTGGCCACATTTTGTTATAAATTGTAATGTATTGATTTTATTTCTGTAAAAATACATTTATTTTGATTCAAACTACAAAAGTTGAATTTGAGTTTGGTGAGTCCATGTCACCTCATTTGGTGTTAAAAACCTTGAAGCACATTTTCCAGATGGTCTTTCCAATTTTACAGAGTGCGTGAGCATTCTTTCTTTCGTTAAACATGTGTGATGCACTAACCTATCTCTACACATCTGATATTAGCAATCATGAAATGCTACAGATCTCTGCAGGCATCAATATTACATTGAGTATTACCTTCAGGGACCTCTACATTAATGTCCATCAACTTACCATTGCTTCAACTTGTTGAATCTGGTTTTCAAGCCACTCGCCAACAATACTGCATACTGAAGGACAGAAGGCTCACTTTTAAAATCACACATTAAAGACACTTTTAGGGTTTTTGAGATGTTTTTTTTTTTTTTTTAATCAATTCAACAAGCTTTTCATATCAAATTTTCAAATCATATTCTCAACTATGTTTCACATAAAGATATACTAAATAATTTCAACCAGGTATATTCAACATCCTTTGTAACATGTAAACATAGAAACACAAACAGAAAGTAAGATATCACTTTAAGGTCTTTTCCTGTTAATATTGCGAGGCCTGTTAGATTACATTAAGTAAAAAAGAAAGACAACTGTACACAAAATATACATTCCTCTAACAGTTCAACATGGCTTCTGTCTTCTAAGTTTTTTTGTTTTGTTTTTTTTACAATCAGGTTCAGTATGTACAGTTACAGGGAACATATGTTTAACTTTGGGAATTGATTTGTCTCATTGCACACTGTATACAGATGATCATGACAGGAGATGATCTGAAAAGTGGAAGAAATATTCACCTGAATGATCACAAACAGAGAGTATAAATGCTTCCAATTATTTAAAATATAGGGAAATGGAAAGCAGAGATACTACTGTAAAAGATAACAAACTTGAACTGACCATGTTGGTTTTTAAGAAACATTACAACTGTAGGTCTTGATGTCTAGTTTTGAATTTTTTAATTTTGTCTGCATCCAAATAGTTCTGGCAAGTGAGGCATATTTGATTTATTAGTCGACACACTACAAAATAACCCGAAGCCTACAGCAGGGAACTACTTGCACAATTCTGTTCTCCCAGTTAGCTGAGGGACATTAAAATTCAGGAACTCAAGGAGCATCTCATAAACTGAAAATTACTATCTGTGTGTTGAGATGGGAATTTGAATGGGCAGGTGTCTTACTCATAAAACAGAACTGAATTTTTGATTCCTTGTACCTTTTCCCTGTTTACACACTCACAATACTTATCACATTGACTCATTAATAGGTCAAGAGAAAATGTAACCACATTCTGTTCATCAGTAGGTATTGTTTTCAAAACTATTCAAACCTTTGTACCCAGGAAGAGGCATCTGAGAGAGGTTTTCAAGCCTGCACACTTTGTACAAAAAGACTAAATTTTGGAGTGTTGTTCAGACATTAGTTGTCCTATTGTTTAGTGAGTGCTGTAAGTCTAATACATTTTCCTACATTTTCCAAGGTTTCTTAAATATAAGCTGTATGAAAAACTAAAGTGAATTTTCTGGATAAAGTCACGAGGAAATCTTTTGGACTATGTTTACAAAAAATCTTTCTGGGATATATTAATTCTGATTTTAATTCTCTTACTTCTTGTAAAAGAATCACACACTTATGTTTGTGTTGGCCAAAGCAGAAAAAAACTGTCCTTACTGAATTTAAGGAAATCTCCTTATATTTCTGTCCAAGAAATTTACTGTAGAACTCAAATTATTATCTATAAAACCACCATCTCGTTTTCATGAGGTGGTCTGTACATTTGCCATTTTAGGCTTTAATTTATACAATCAAACAACACCATATTCCACTTTTACACACTGTTTCGGTCATAAACTGGATCTTTACACAGTAGAAGGTGTTTTTTCTGTAAGCTTTTTTCCGGCCGTGTCACTGTCTTTCTTTTGTCCCCAGGTTTGAATGTTTTTATTCACAATATATAATAAATATTCACAATGTACGCTTACGTTTCTCAAGTGACAGTTTATGTTCGTTGTTTGGGTCTGGTTTAAAAAAGATTTCAAGGTTGTGGATGAGACAGCCTGACAAAAACCTTGATCTGATCCACTGCCTGCTTCAAGTCTGCAATCTGGCAGTTGGGAAGGGTATTCCGTGAACCAGGCTGGGACTCTACCACTTGCCCCTCTTGCTCCAGTCCTTAGGTGTGAAGTGAAGGCATTTTGGATCTATGCGCAAGTGTCTCTTCTGCATTGCTCTTTCATGCCCATCCACAATATCCTCTGAAAGCGTCAGGATATACTGACCCTAGATTCAAGAGACAAGGCAAAGTCATTTCATGTTCTCTACAGAATACTGTAAAAATAGTTCATTTAATCAGTGATGGAAGCTTTTAAATAACATTGTATTTATGATCACACTACCATCAACCAAAACCTACTAGTCAAATTCTTATCCTCACTGGTTATTGTAACTCTCTTCACCTTAATTTGACAAAAATATTTTTGAAACCATTTTCCTCACAATAAAGATTTTAAAAACATTCTTGAATTTAAGACTCAAAACATCTGAAGGTAATTTTTTTGCATCTCATCATGGGCATCCAGTGCTGTTTTACAGTGCATCTGGGAATCAGTGGATTTAGTGAAAACTCTGGGTTTGTTGACACTGAGTTGAGGAAAACTTTTTTCCCCCCATTCCAGAAACCAAGATTATCAGAATAGGTTGCAGATTAATTTAATTATTCTTGAACCTACTCAGTGGCATTGACTATGGTGTAGCTGAAAAGACTACAGCTAAACACGACTAATTGTGGCTGTGAGGTTTTTGAATGATGATGTATATAGTCTTAAGACCTTTTCAACTGCAAATAATCAAAATCAGTATAACTGGGTCGACTAATGCGGTTACAACTGTAGGTCTCTAAGTAACATGTCTTCTCTGGGGGATCCATATTACTGTATTTCATCTTCCAATTCTTGTCAAGTGCATTTTGTCCCTGGCAGTTCAATAAATATAGAGAAAATACTGTATAATACATTGCAAGATTTAACTACTCTATCATCTGTTAAGGAAATGTAGGTCTGGTAATAGAAAAATGAATTTGTTAATTTAATTTAAAAAAAACAAACAAACAATACAAAAACTGAGCTTCCCATCTCGGGGTTCATAAACTCAAGGTTCAGAGTTTGTGAATCACATTTTCTGGAACAGGCCCCAGCTACCAGATTCTTTTGTTTATCCATTTTCATTTAAGTTAATTGAAGGCATTTTAGATCGGACTAGAAAATCTACATTTTGAGGCAGAGGAGGATTGGTCCTCAGTCACCTTACACACAGCATTGGTCTCTCACCTTGTAATAGTTGATTAGGTTGAGGTACTGAAGTGTTGAAATGACATCTTCTTTCTTTACACTTGTGATCTCACTGATTTCACTGAGGGTACAAAAATAAAGAAGTAAAATCAGGAGAGAACGAATGATTAAATTTCTGCTTTGGAAATTATTGTTGGGAGATGATTAGAGGTTGAGATAAAATGCCAACAATCACATACTTGATGGTAATCTGCGGCCTCTCTCCATTGTCGGGTTTAAGGTCCATGAGAATTTCCAAGATGGTCTGAGACCAGTAGGAGCGATAGGACAAAAGTCCGAGATCAGAAAGTGGCTTCTCAGGAGTACCCGTCTTCCCTTCAACCTTGGAAAGCTCATAACCTGACAAAAAACACACAGTGGGCAGATAATTAGCACAAGTAAACACGGAAATGTCCAATAAAAATCAAATATGCAAATATTACTGCACTTAGCACCCCTGTTTTTGATACTATACTTACTGAACTCAATGAGCAGTTTGCCATAGCCTCTCCGCTGGTAAGGAGGCAAGGTCAGGATGCAAGCAACATTATAATCTTCAGTTGACTCTTTTTCCTGCACACAGTAAATAGAAATTAAGTCTAGTTTTGGGAAGCCTGGTTAGATAAGAGGTCTGTTTCCAAGCTGTTATAAGTGGATAGTGCATACATACTATACTAGTGTTTCAAAATTCTTTGCATAATTTGTGTACCTTAGAGAAGTAGCCCACTATGTGGAAGCCTTTGGAGTCATACTCCGTCATTACATAGAAGAGGAAAGGGTCTGTGTCATAATACAAGGTTTTGTGATCCAGGAAACACTTAGCAAGTAAACACAGGTTCTGGGAGTAAGTCTGGAAAAATATAATAAGAATATGTCAATCAAAAGCAAAATAAAAACAATAAATGTTGTAAAAATATGGAGAGGAGAGAGAAAGATATCCTATCACTAACTTTGTTTTTTCTGCCGTCAATCTCAAAGAAAGAGATGGTGCCTTTGCGGTAGATCTCGTTGCCTGGAGGATGTCTCAGATTACATTTTGTCTGTCAAAGACAACAGACACAAGAGGATGAAAGCAATGTACAACAACCTAAGCAGCCAGAGATAAAGACCTTAAACTGGTAACATACTAATGATACTTACCAAATGCCTCTGGAGACACTTGAGGCTTTTGAGGTACTTGAGGCAGAATTCACAGAGGTAGAGGATGGGCAATGTGGTGAGTTCCTGTGGGTACGGCGAGAAGTACCAGGGCTTCAGTCTGTGACGTCCCAGCTCTATACACTCTATGTTTTTCATCCGGGTGACGATGTCGTCGTGGCTGCGGTCAGACACCAGACTGCCCGTCATGCGGGGTGCAGAAGGGATGCCATCTGAACTGTCCTGGGAATCCTGGCGGTAAACAATGTGGACATTAGATACATTAGAGACTCTAAACACTCCTGCTGGAATTATTTTCAAATACTTAAAATTGTGTTAAAACAAAAAGCTGCTTGATCAAATTGAGCATGTAAATTTTATTTATTTTTTTTACAGATTATTTGATTTCTTTAAACAGTAAGTGACATGTATAATCACAGTGGTTGAACATGTTACCAAAAGGACTAAATTTGGGTCTGAGGTAAGCAACACCTCTGTTTTATTGGATCCATTAAGGCACAGCTGAATTTGGACAGCAACACACAATCAATGGGCAATAATAGGAAATAAAACAGACCTCTGGTGGTGGTAGAAAGACACTTGCACTTTGAGGGTTGTTATACTGCAAAACCTTTATCATCTAGCAGAAAAAGACACAAAAACATGGGCTTTTGGAAACTAAAAATGGGAATAAAATGAATCTTATTTACACTGAACAGTTTGGTTAAGGGGGGAGATTGAAAGCAATATTGAACTTCAGTGTACATTTGTAGTTTTAGTACATTCCAGAGTGGGTTCATTGGTAGCCAACCAGCAATACTGGCATTCATAGGCAGTGATGGAAATGTCAGAGTGAGGAAAAGCGCAAATGCAAAACAGACTAATTATTTCAAGTGGGTTTGACAGACTGTTTTGTTAACTTATATGACGAACCCACTGGCCACTGTCATCAGAGATGATGGGAGAACGTAGGAGGTTTACCTGCAGCAATTTTCTAATTCAATACAACAGCTGAGCTAATCATATGCGAGTACCTTGACGGAGTAAATAGAAACTCTGAGCTGCTAGGTCATTTTTAGGACTCCTTTAGTTACATCAAATCTTTTTTCAGTGTTTGTAACTGCCTTGTTATGTTTATATAATTAAAATGGGCCAGGTTACATTCAGGTCTTCTGCTGGGTTATGCCACCATCCTCTCAAAAACAAAGAACACACATTTTAGATTATTTTGTCAAAAGATCATGAACATTTTGAAATACAAATTACAAATGTAGGATCTTCATATAATAAGAGGAATTTGTAGTTGGACATTTGTTTTTGTATACTTCGCTTGCAAATGACTCATATCAAAGTGAGACTTTGGTCACAGCACTGAATGTCAAGATGTGGCAAAACAAAAGGTCAATGTAAATGAACCCAAACCTAAAATGAAAATTAAACTCACAAGACTGTAAATCTTGCAGAAAATAACCATTTAAATAGTGGTTGGTGAAGAATGAACATGTATGAAAGCACAGCATTTGCTCCCAAACACTTGCTGGTATGTTATAGGTCATGAAATTTATTTCTGCTAGTCTGAAATGAATGGTTCAGTAATCAAACAACATTAAAACTAAAGCAAGGACCTAACAAAATAGATTTTACGCTTGGAAATGCTTAACCAAACCACAGGACGTTGTGGTGGATAATGTACTGCTTTAAATGCCATGACAAACATAACCTGCAAAAAACATTCATAAAATAAACAAATTAAAAGCCCTAGCTGGAAAATATTTTTGTCAACACGCTCATATACTTGGAGTTTCTAAGGTTGGTTATATAGAAATGGAAATGGTGAAAAAAGAAATGAGAAGAACTATTTTAAGAGAGTAAAGAAAATGAAAGGATTTGAGGAGTTATTAAAGGATGATTAAGCATTATGCGAGAAACATCTTTCACTTTTATTTTTTATAAAATTTTTAAATTTGTTTTCAGAAACATGCTTTTGTAAGACCATTTATATAACTAATTCCGCAGGCAGTACGTGTCGTAATTTTGACTGTTAGCATTTGTACATATAAGGATATATTAAAAATTGTTACTTGACCAAGGTATAGAATTGGCAAAGCTATTGTTCACCAATTTAAATGACTTTATCACCTTTGAATTGGAGAAAAAACAAAACCAAAAAGATACAAAGAGTGTAAAGAAGAAATATACTGAAGTTACATACCTCGTCAGTTCCCCCACAATTAGCTTTTCTCTTCCTCCCGGGCTGAGAAGGGATGAGTCGTCGGGCAGTGCCGTTCTATCGTTAAATAGAAATGAGAAATTACACATTAGCCAATGATAAAATACTTCAACTCAAACATTTAGGAATCCAAGAAAATGTTCTTTACTGTTGTGAGCGAAGAGAGCTGGTCATGGTCTTCACGGGACTTAAAGGTGTTGGTCTCCCTCACAGTAGGAAAAACAGATGCCTGGGAGGCTTCAGCTGAACTTGGTAGGGAGGGCACAGGGGTAGCTGGGGATACCTGAGTCGCCAAGGGGACGGTCTCTACTTTCCTTTTCTGCAGCAAACAAACATTGTTAGACATTTTGCTTAATATACAGACACACCAAACACTTAACTGAATCAGAATTTTTGTTTCCAAACAATACTTTTTGAGTCCAGCCAGACCAGAGGCATGAGGAAAAGTTTTAAAATACAACCAATATAATGATTAAAAGCTGGGGGCTCTAGTCTTAGTTCATAAAGGAGTGCCATCTTAATATTACCTGCAGTTTGTTCATTGATAGTGCCAGGTTAAACTATTCCAATGTAAATTATAGCCCATTTAAACCTGGTATTAATATGCAATGGACACAGATCAGCTACAACTGCACTGGGTTGCATTGAAACTAAAAATATGTCTTCAGAAGTAAGTTATCAACCAGTTTTCTTTTTCCCCCCACCTAAAATGCCAAATGGTATGCATCAAAAACTTTTCACTTTTTTCCCTGCTGTGCTAATGTGTTAGCTGCTTCAGTGCATGTTGTTTTTTTATATTGTTTTTATAATATCTGCAGATAATTAAAGCTCATAAAATAATTATTTATCAGCACTACTACACAAGAGATTACAACATAGAAAAAGCATGCCAGCTACCTTGAAAGATTTGTAGCTGAAATGTGGCTTGACAAGTCCAGTGCGTACACCTGACAAACATTTGGATACACTGTGTGTTAAACCACTTCCAGATTTGATCTGCACGACTGGATCATCATCTTCCTTTATTGCGTCATGGCTGTTTATATCTGGATTTCCATGCAGTTCAGCATGACCCGACAGCTGTATGATCATACAAGATGCATGTTAACACCAGGTTTAAACAAGGTCTCAGTCTCATCTGGAATGGGTAAATTCAAGTTGTACCGGTGTGGGGAGGGTTTTGCCTCTGGAAGGAGCTGTGGCAGATTGTAGGTTGAGATCTAGACTCTTCCTCTGAATTGAACAGAAAGGAAGACAAGGAAGGGGGTTAACTCACATTCATGTTAACCCTGTGGTTAATACTGTATGACGAATTAGTATTCACTGTACACACAATTTAACTAGTGTCTTGAATAATAGTTAACACATCACTAAATAAACAGTTTATCAGGCAGTCATCTGAATCAAATTTAGATCTGAAGAAATATGAATAAAAAAAATTTAAGAATGAAAACTGAGGATATCAATGTTTCTGGAGAGTTCTCTATAGCACACACTCCTTAACATTTTTTCTAAATTTATCTTTTAAGTGTTGAGGCTGGGTTGCATGTAAAAAGCATTTAACAGGCAGTGGGGTTCCCATTAGCTTTCCCATTGGGAAAGTGGTCTCAGACTTCTGGACTCCACTGTATATTCCTGCGCCAATACGGGAAGCAAACAAATCATATATTCTGTTGGTAGATTTGAGAAAATCATTGTTCAGCGTGCAACATATTGCCGGTCATTAGTAAAGTGACCCTGTAAATGGTTGCTGATATCTTGTAGTTATGCTGAGTTTTTCTGCCTTGCAAACAAACCACCAGTGGAAATGATCAAGTTATTAAAAAAAAATAAAAGTTATTCTTAACGACTGAAGTTTTAAGCTACTTATAGTATTTACCACTGATTACAAATACTGATATATCTTGTTATGATCTACACCATACAGGTTACTATATCCACTTAGCAATATTCATAACACAGTAATTGAGATTTGCATCAACACTAACTTTTAACTTCTGTGAGCATCTTGAAGCAATACAAAAGGCTACCCAGCTGAAACAAGATTAATCTCAATCATCTTAGAAAAGCACAGCATCCACTAGCATTCTTGGAGCCATATTTTAAAGTCACTAAGTTACAGTTGCAGCTGCCGAACAATCTGAGATTTAAATTGTTGGCACATATTATATAAACTAGTGCTTTAACAATGGTAGAATTATGCTGCCAAACCTGAGCATATTGCTGCAATGTTTAAGGGTCTGAGATAAGCATTTGGTGGTTTTATATACACTTACCACTTCTCTCTCTGGAGAACTGGGGCGGGAACCTGGAAGACCATTCTTGGTTGGAGTTTTAGCTTCTTTCTTAGGGAACTGAAGCTTCTTCATGTCCAGCCTGTCCGCTGTGACCCACTCATCCAGACGCTTGTTGACTTTAAACACAAGCAATTTTACACAAAGAAGAGCTCATTTGCTCTGAAGTTACTGTGTAACGTACTTCAGCCTACAAAGTGACTATAACAGTTAAGCGGTTAAAAAAAACTGAGAAGGGACTCAAATTATACTCACAGTCAATGTAGTGAACATAGTAGAGCTTTCTCCCGGAGACTTCTTTCACACTCAGAATTTCAGCCAATGCTGTGTGAAAAGGAGAGAGATCCTTAATATTATAGATTTACCTTCATGCTTGACAACTGACAACAGACTTTGGTCAATTTTAAGCTCTGGGAAAATTTTATGGCCATTTTTCACAATCTCCTTACATTTTATAGAGTAAACAATTACTTAAAGCATTAGTTGCAGAATTAAGATAATTCTAAGGGGTCATGAGATGATAAAAAGTACAATTAGAAAGAAAAACTAACATGTATTAAGAGTGCTACAGAAATTGTGTTCATTTTTTCTTGTCTACGCTAAACTCTAAGATAGAAACATCTCTTTTTTCCATTACTCATATTGACAAATATAACCTCTAACAAGGGTTAGTGAATAGTTGTTGCTTTGATTCCTGACTGTGGGTCTAACTTTCCTCAACCTGCCTAAACAAGTAGGGTCAGCCACGATCACATCGACCCAAACTTGGCATCTATAGGTGAGCCAACCTGCATTCAGACAAACAGCTATTTAACTTGAACATCTGTTTCATATTTGTAAACAACAGTCTGGTGTAAGATGGATTCCGCCTAGTCTTCCCCAATAAAACGTGTTTTTATAAACACGTTCCCAAGAGTTGGCTAGCTGATGTCTTGCTGGATGTAAAAGTGTTTAGTAGTCATTCAAATTAAAGCCATTCACGCTGTACATCTGCATGTGTCCCCTGAGAGTGTGGTGTTTACGGTGCTTTAACCAGAGGCCGGGGCGTCCGTTGACAACAGCTGAGGTTCACCACTTAGCATTAGCATTAGCTTAGCAAGGGAAAAACAACTGGACAATACTTACGCCATTCGTCCTCATGTTCTTGGTTTTTACGAAGAACAGGGAGCCGACAGCCCTCAACAATCTCGACCTGTGGAAAAACAATATGTTCATTTCCGTCCTGAAGAGAGTAAATGTTTCTAAAATAAAATAGCATCTTTTGGAAACCTACCGACGATGTGTTGTCCGCCATTTTCGTCATCTGTGAGAGCAGTAGCACCAGCAGCAGGGTGTTGTGGGAAAATGCCGGTCCGCGTCAAAGATGAAACACAGAGCAAGATAAAGATCTAACAGCCAGTGTGATGAGCGGAAATCGGAAAACTAACCCTGAAAGACCAGGAAATAGACCGCGGAACTGTCTGAACTTTTATTTTCAGTTATTTAATTAGTTTTTAGCTTTATTTATTATCTATCTGAACTTTGCCGAACATGTCTTTTTTTATCAGTCGATGTTTCAGCGGATTTACTGAGTGGATAACCTAAGATACTGCATCGTTCAAAACACTTACAAACCATCAATTTATTCAAAAAAGCCAATGGCTTGATCCCGTCCTTTTTTTCTCATAGACCAAAAATAGGCTAAAGTTGTTGAAAGATAAAATTTGTTTTAATCAGGGTATCTGCATGTGTTGAAAATCCATATAGAGCACCAATTTCAGCTTTCTTTAAAAAAGGCCTTAGAATGTATTAAAAAGTCTTTAATTTCACATTTAAAGGTCTTCATATTTTTTTCTATGTTGCCATCCGCAGTAACATTATCTAAAAGGTTTTTGTATGTGATTTTAGCAGAAACTGGCTGGTTAATCTCCAAGTACTATTCTTCCACACCTCTGACCTTATGTAAAATTCATACGTGGACCACAGGTAAATTTGCACTTGATGAGTAGAATTACTTAATGACCAGTAGGACTGTGAAACAGGTATTAAACTACATTCTATGTGATCTTAAAAAGTCTTAAATTTAACTTGTGAATCCTGTAGAAACCCTGTTTAATTGCAGTTTAATGATAGTCATTTCAATATTGAATTTTCCAACTTGGACAAATGGAAACTGACATATAGCAATTTACACTATGCTGGCAAAACCGAGTTGATGCAGTGGTTTAATACAGCTGACATTATTTTGCATTTGAAAATTTAATTGCAATTCATACATGGATATTTTAAAGTGTTTTGAGTATCTTGTCAGCTTTGAGACCCATCTGCATGCCAAGACTTTCAGTGATCAACTTCACCCTCCATTGTCACTGACTGCATTACAGGACTGGATCTGCAGCAGCTTCATTGCTCTAATGACTTCCTGCTACAGTTGTCCTCCTGTTCTACTTTTTGTACTGGCATCAAACCTTGTCCACATCCAGGACCTAAAGGTTTGTAGGTGGTTGTTTAAGAGTTGGTGCAAGAATAGAGCTGTCAACATTTTTACTTGCTTTCTATGACGCATGCTCTCCTCCTATGAGAGATATTTGACAAGAGGTGTCATTGGGAGCACTGTTTGTCTTAGAATAGCATAGTACCTCTACCACCTTTACCTGACTTAGCACAGATTTATGTATTCTAGACAATGACAGCCCTGGTACTTAGTCCTCTGCCATGACTGGGCCTGCTGTGTTGCTTTGTACTCAGACCAAGCTTGTAATATCACATCCCTAACAGCCTTCACCTCTGGTTTCTAACCAGTAGTGAAGTGTATTAGAATGCAGAGCACATGCAAAAGAGCAAGTTACCTGAAGTAACTCAACTATTATAAGTACATGCATCAACTTCTAAATGTGTAAGCTGTACCCAAGGGCCCCTTTGTTCTCAGTTTGCTGTATTTAAGATGAGCCAAGCTGCAGGTGTGCAGTACCTTTTTTGGCTATAGTGTTCAGTATTGTGCATATTTTCAAACAGCGGGATTCAGGTTGGATTAACAGTGGTATGACTAAAGAAAACAGGTTTGGCTGTGACAGATTAGGGAGCATAGCCATAATGTCAAGATGAAATGAGGTTTCATATATTAATGTTCATACACACAACTGCAAAGAGACTGTGTGATATGTAAGCACATGCAATACTGATAAACAGTAGTCCTGCATTCTTTCAAGGAACAATGATATACACTTCTTGACAGCAGGGGTCCCTGTTGTCTACAAATTAATCTAGCCTCAAGGGGGAAAAAAAGGGTTTATACACAATGTGCCTCCTACATGGCTCTAAATGGAGATTTAAACATTAGTTAGGCCAAATGGGAACGGAGTCTGAATAAGAACGATGAAAACTGCTGGACGTTCAGTAAGTAAATACATAAACATTTAATATTTGTTTGAGGTTTTTATTTTTTCCCCACTGACTTCTCTACTCCTGCTGCTGCAGCACCCAAATTTATTTTTGCATTTTTTCTTTACGTACTACAATGAGAGTAACACAGGACCCAAGTATGAAATCTAGTTTCCTAACCTGACCCATTCTAGCCATCTTTCTTTTTAGATTGTGGTTGAATACAGCAGTGTGATTAAGACAATGAATTCAAATCTTTGTTTCAAGTGAATTTTTTCTTTTGTCACCTGCTCTCAGCTTTTGTTGTGATGTCTCATGTTAATACAAATGGCTAAACTGCTTCACCACACTGAATAAAGCTATTATTTACTTTTGTGGAAGCAATTAAATCACTCTCATCATGCTGCATTGTGTTTTCCTGCAATTACTGCTCCTGCAATCATCAAGACAATGGCCAGCTTTACATTTTTAAAAGAATAACTTCTCTTCTTAACATTTTACTCATTCTATCCTCTATAATACAGTTTACTTTTGAAAAAGTTTTTTAAAGTTAGAGGCATATACTTAAATAAGGAGGTGTTTTCATATTAATCCATGACATGAAACAACAGCTAAGCTATTATTGAGTATTTCTGCAACCTTTGTTGAAATGCCTCTAATGTGACATTAAGACTAAAACCAGTGTCTCATGGTACATTTACTTGAAGAGTGAACAAAAAGTGGTTATGTTTAAAAAATTTTACATTTCACACAACCACATCTTTCAAGAATTAATCCTTGAAAAACTTGGGTACTGCAAAGTATGGACAAACTGTCATCGACAGAGTGTTCTGTGCTCTTACTGTACTTGTAAGTGTGGGATATCTGATTGAACAAACAACAAATAACCAGATATATATTAACTTTGCTAATGTTGCTACGTGAACTAATGACAGCCAATGCTTGAGCCAATCATCTCACTGAGCAAGGGTAAAGGTTATAAATAATCTTTATTGTAATCCTCAGAACAGCGTTCAGTGTACAGAACTTGGATTTTTTTAATTGAGACACCATGGACCAAACTGTAAATTTTTAACAAATTATATCACACAAAAAATAAAAAGAACAATCTGTGTTAAACCGCCTTCCATTCGACTACTAATTTTCAATTAAATGTAGCTTTCTGTAGGGATCGCCTGCATATTATTATTTATCATGCATGATATGGTGCCCTAAAGTCAGGTGGCCTATTATGACAAACCATTGAAATAGTGACATGATAAATAAAAGTGTCAGAGTGTGATTTAAACATACACTCATCCGCTGCATCCCGCACAATCACTTCCCTGACCCTCTTAATACTGTTTACATGGGATTACTATTAATTAGGATTAAATTATTTAGTTTCTGGATCTGGATCATATCAGTCAATAATGATTACTTGTCTGACCTGGGGACACTGGAAAACAAATCCTAATAAACACAACAGTTTTAGGAGGATCAAGAATCCAAAAATCAGGAAAGTCTGCTGGGATTTTGAATGACTACAAACGTGGATGTATTTTCAGAGCTCTTTCTTTGGTCAGAGAATTAGTGAGAACATTGTACTATATATTCTCACTGAGAAGTGAACCCACTATATTTCACATCATGAAGCAGAGGAAGGATGATTTGTTTTCTTCTTTGGTACCACAGGCCTTTAGAACTAAGGCCGACTTTCCCAGACTGGTTAATGACTCCAACACTGCTAATTATCCCTGCTTTGTTCCTGGGTTGAAGCTGTTTCTTTTCTGCAGTTAGGTTTCTTTTTTTACAAAGTCATACCTGCAGGTCTTCTTCTGACTCATGACTTTTGAAACATTTTGATGAAGATTAAAACACATACCTGCTTTGTTGGCAGTAAAAACTAACTTTATGCAATATTTTTCCCATGCTACAAATTTCCCTGCACTAACTTGAGAACCAATTATCTTGATAGGGTCTGACATTAAAATTGCAGCATCTGCCCAGTGTCTTTAACTTATCCAGCACCCATCTAGAGTACCTTTTACTATTATTATACTGCTTTTTGCTTTTAATCATTAGAGTATCATTTAGTGAAAATGTCCATCAAGTCAGCCTCTTTTACTGAACAGAAGCAACAATGAAAAAACTAAAATGAAAAGATGAAAATTGGTCTCATAGAGTTAAACACCTTTGGGTGGTTATTGCACATAATAAAACAAGTAGGAACAAAAAGACTGGAATCAAGTTCTTAACAAAAAAGATATAAATAACTCCTGATGCCACAGCAGTTGGAGGTATGACAATGAAACATCAAAATGTTGACTATTGCTATTAATGACAGAATCCAAACCTCAGCTGCTGCAACCGTGTCTCTGCGCAGAACCCAGGCTGCTGAACAGTGAAGCAGATCAGTGATTACTGATTACTGATCTGCCCTCTGATCCAGCTCCTTCCCAAATCTCTTTAGCTACATGACGATACGTTTCGTTGACTGTTATTTTTGCCATCTTCCATCTGGCACATCTCACACTCTTCGACATTACCTTCACACTCCTCATTGTTTCTTTTTTATTTTTATCTACGCCAGTGACGCACATTTGATTCCAGACATTCTAAAAATGTTCAGCAGAAAGCAGAGGATTTGCATATCCTCAAACATGGCAGGATACATACATTTGGATGAGGAAATGAAATCATTATGCGACTCTCTGAAATTTATAATTTCATGAATTTCATTCCTAAAGTGAACATGCAACATTCAGTTGCTGTTTTCCCATTATACTTACAAGCAGCAATCGTCACATAGATATATAAGAAACAAAATTAAATACAAATAAATAAAAAAAATAAACATACATTGAAAAGTGCAAATGTACATTTGTTTACAGCTCGACATATTCACTGTACAATCATTGATTATATACTCACATTATTTTATGCATTATAATAAGGATTACTAAGTAGCATAGTTGGAGTAAGAAATATTTCATAGCAAGTCTATTGGAAAATATTTGCATTGCCCTGTGACAAGGAGAGGCTGTTCTAAACATTGCTAGGGGTGAATGTGTGTGTTTTCTTGTGTGTTTGTGTGTGTGTGTGTGTGTATTTCTCTGTGCAGATGTACCCGTGTGTGTGTGTGTGTGTGTGTGTGTGTGTGTGTGTGTGTGTGTGTGTGTGTGTGTGTGTGTGTGTGTGCGAGCGCGCGTGTGTGTGTTTGTGAAAACCAGCATGTACGCTGACATAAGGTGTAGGTGCAAACAATGAAGCAGAGGAAACTCAAATCATTCTAATTCAGAGGCACAAAAACTGCCCAGCCAGCATTTCAAGTATCTAGCATTGTTTTGGACAACACACATCTTTCAGACATCAGCGAAGCAAAAAGAGAAGCGAGAAAAAAGGATATTTCCTTTCATAGCTCAGGGAGGAGGCAGCTAAAAAGTCAGATGAGTGGAAACAAGCAGTTCAAAGAATTGTGTCAAAAGAGCGACACTGATTAGACAAACATCACACTCTCTAACCATAAGACAGGCTATTGCGCTTCATCTAAAACGACATTCTCTCTGTGCAACCAGTAAGATTAAGAAAGCACTCTGCATCAGGCTGGAAACAGCAGTCATGCTTGCTTTCACAATTTGCTCCCAGTTCATCAACTGCTTCCTCGGTTATGGGAGAAACAAACGTGTTATAATGAGGGAGCAACACCTGGTTGCAGGATGTCTCGATATCAGTCTTTGTATAAGACACATTGCTGGACATTTTTGCGAACATATAATCCACGTCTAAACGTTCTACCACAGTCAATGGTAGGGCAGAAGGCTTGTGAAAATGATCCTCACTGGAAATGGAAAGTCATCCACTGGCAGTCGGTTTGTTAAGGTTGTTTTCCATAAAGAAAAGACATCGTGTTCATTGTCATGGTAAGGATGCCTGATAAGATGATCGTACAGGTGAGAAAAAAGCCACACAAAAGTGTTCTGGCACTGAAAGTTACCTCTTTTCCTGATGGCAATAAGACAGTATCCATTTTGAAATCTTCTGATGTGCACCTTTGGTTACCTTTTTAGGCATTGGCTTTGGAAGCTACATGTTACTAGACACTCCCGTACCAAGATGGGTACAATGGCTCCCCATAAACCCGGAGGCTTTAGTTTAGTATTCACACGGCACTTTTCTGGTGTGGCCAAATAAGTATAAATCCAAATTTCTCAGTTCAATGAAACATGCTTTCTGCTACTTTGTTGAGTATTCCGTTTATGTATGGTGCAGATACACAATATTATGGGAAGGTGATGGTGATCTGAGAAATACTTTTACCTGGAGGACAGCTAATGATGGGTAGGGGGTAGAACACCATACTTTAGAGTCTAAACTTTCCTTTTCTTTAATAACAAACGTTTGTAAAGATAATATTATACTGTACAGTTTGGGTAATGGTGCAGCAAAGGTTTTGGATGACTGTATGTGCTGGAATTGTGTATGTCTTTGTACATGTATGTATGTGAAGTAGAAACAGAGAAAGAGTGACTACATGTTTTCTTACTATCTCACACTGCCAGGATATGAGCGTCTGAATCCATCAGTGGTTGCCTCTGGAAGTCTTACCGCTCTGACTTAACTTTGTAGCGTAGGACCAGGTAAGTAGCCAGTCTGAGGACCAGGAAGAAAACCCCCAGCACCATGAAGTCCACATAGAGCTTTGCATCCTCCACATCCAGCAGCTGCAGGACCTCTTCAGGCTTTTGGAACTTACACACCAAGTCTGGACATTCCAGCTCCGACCGGTTCATCCCATAGATAGAGAGTATCACCCCTTCAAAACCATACCTGAGAGTGGACATTTTTGACAGAGCCTCATGAACCCAGGCACATTTAAAGATAATAATTTCAGATCATAGAAAGCCTCAACACAAAGACCACTGGCCTAAAGTTGAAAATGCTAGTAAAACTCTTAGAAATTGTAACTGCATAAAGTAGTTGACAGTACCTGACATAGGAGACATAAGAGCTCCACTGCAGGTATTTGGGAATGGTGTCAAAATTGACAAAGAAGCCAGAGAAGAGGAGCACAGGTATAGCTGTGACTGGACCCACAAAGGTTGCCACCTGTGGAACAAATAAGCAGTATTCGTTGAAAAGACCTGCTCAACAAAATATCTTGTAAGCAGATACTCACGGTGTGCAGGTGCACCTACCTGCAGAGATGTTGATGCAGCCCCTATAAGCAGACCCAGGGATTGAGCTACCAGAGCTGTGGATGTGGACAAGGCCATGAAAAGTAGGTAGCGACCTGCCTCTGGTGGCTGTTCAGTCATCCAGTACACTATACTACAGTACATGATTGGACAAATCACCTGTGAAAGAGATTTTCAGTGTCATTAATTTAAATTATAGTCAATACATGTCCAAACCACTGAGTATCAAATCACTGAAACATTACCTGGAACGGTATGTCAGCCACTGTTTTGGCCAAGTAATAGGCCTTCAGGCTGTACCAGTAGTTGAGATGTTCCCTTACAAACACAGACATCTCCAGAGGAACTATGGAACAACAGCAGCGTTAAAATATTTTCAACTTCCACCAGAAAAACAACATACCAAATCAGTGGTAGAGACTTAGCATCTTACAGGTTAGGACAGTGGGCATCAGGGCAGCAAACATGAGGAACAGCATTGAGAAAAAGAGGAAACCAGTGTTGTTGAAGACTTTGCTGGCATCATTTCCAATTTTGAGATAAAGCAGGCCAATCAGAACTCCAATACACAGATGGGACATGACCCTGAGGTGGGTCAGCACCTTGAAAAGAAAAACACCCTTAAGTGATATCAAGAATCAATTTAGCTTTGTTTTTCCTGAGTAGGAATAATTTGTAGAATAATTCTTTTACCGTGTCCCTGCATATTGTAATGAAAGTTCTTTTGAAGAGGATGCAGAACTGTGTGAATGAACTGGTGGCAAAGCTATGTTTCTCAAGGGTTCCCGTGTCCTGTTGAAAAAAACAGTGAGAGCAAAGAATCAGTTATGTAGTACACACAGATACAAGGAATTATCCCCTTGTCATTCTCCAAATTAAATCTTTAATTGGACTAAACAGTAAGGGAATGCAAATATATTTTATTGGATGTTTTAATGTGTGTATTTGTATGTCATGCAAGATATTTTTGTGTGTTATTTGAGTTTGTGTATTAGGTACAGTATCAGTCCTAGGAGAAAGTGACTCAAAATGTCTGTAATTGATGCTGAAGACACAGTTCAATTTAATTTCTTCTCAGAAAGTTAGGTGAGAAAAATGATACCATTCCCATGTTTGTTACATATGAAGTGACAGCAAGCAGACAGTTAGCTTAACTTAGTTTAGCTTAGCACAAAGACTGGAAACAGCTAGCCTGCCTCTGTGTGAAGGCAACAAAATCCACCTAACAACACCTCTATAACTCACTAATTAACAGGTTTATATCTTGTTTGTTTAATACGTACAAAAACGTAAGTAAGCCAACCGGTTGTTGGCTGTAGCTTTATATTTAAAGGACAATTATCAGGGTGGTATCAATCATCTCATCTCTCCACATATTTCCCAAAATATCACACTATTCTTACACAATGTGCCAAAATGTTAGTTCAGACATGCATTTTGTCCATAATTTCATTAACAAACACAGAATGCACACCGTGTCTGCGCCAGACTAAGTGATGAACGATTGCAGGTACTTCAACTGGAAGCTGAGAAGTTAATGCAGAATGTTACTATGGTTCAATAACATCTATACAATATTTGTACATGTTAAATCATGTAATCAAAGAAGATGAAAGTTTGGAGGCAATGGCCAGAAAAAGAGGATGAAGATGCAATCACTGTATGTAAGAATAGAAAAGATCTCTCTATCTGTTGTAAAGGTTACTGCTTGATGCCTCCACAGAAAAGTCCAAAAGAAGTTGCAAAGGGAAACAATGAAAATCAATAAACTGATCAAATGTTAAAAGGAGTGGAGGGCCGAAACTGCATTATGTATAGTATAGGAATAATGGTATAATAGAGTGCTCTAAGTGGTTTACTTTTACAGTTTTAGCATTTAGCTGATGCTCTTATCAAAAGTAATTTATGAGACTGAGAAAGAAGTGAGAGTGAGTGTTAGCGGAGAGAGGCTGAGGAGAAAGATCGATGGAGTGAAGGAACAGTTTGGGGGAATAATTAGTAATAATATTTTGTTCCAATGTAACACAACTTGCTGGATATTGATTTTTTTATTGGCTGTGTCCTTTTTTAGGTTCAAATTTTGGTCAAAATGGACACAACTGACACCACTTTACTATTATTTGTTTAATGAGGGGGACAATTATCATTTCTATCACACTTTGGCAGTGTAGATTTGAAATATTTTGCCTGCATCTTTCATGTAAACGAGTACATCACTTATTATGAATGCAGTAAATCCTTCAGAAACCACTAAAGGGAACTGATGAAATCTTATGCAATTTCCTGTAATCATACTATTTTTGAGATCAGTAAAGGTGTTTTACGGTTGTTTAGCTTTGACCTCTGTAAATACAAAGCATAATGGTGTGGTGCTAGGTGAGGGGGTTAGTATAACTTACACTGTGACACTGTGAAGGACAGGAAGAGTCACTTTTGGAGTTCTTCTTGCCCTCCTCGGAGCAAAGTCCACCCTGGACAGCCTCAAACAGCACCGGATTTAGGTCTCCATACTCCCCTGAAGCCACCTCAATGACTGGGAACAGAGAGGACAAGCTAGTAAGAACAAACACATTGACAAGCACAAACATGCAGGGAGATGTTCGACTTACTGAAATCGGCAGGATTGTGATACGTCGGGCAGTGGAGGCCCAGGTTCTTCAGATAAGGGATAAGGTAAGGTACTGTGCCCTTGTATATGCACTGACCCTGACTGAGGATGTACAGCTGGTGGAGGGGGAGCACAGGTACAGAGTAATGAACATAGTTTCCGAAACACTGACTCCCTGAAGAATATATGTACAACTGACAAAACAACATGCCTTTCAGCTGGATAAAATGAATCATGCAAACCTGTGTTTTCCTGGTCGGAGCAGCAACCAATGTAAAGCTAGACGTGTTGAGCACTATAATCACTCAAATTACCTTATCAAACATCTCAAAGAGCTTGGCGCTGGGCTGGTGAATGGTGCAGATGATTGTCCGACCTCCCTGAGCCAGAGACTTCATGAGGGAAACGACCTGGAAGCAGGACGAACTGTCCAGACCACTGGGATGGGAAACAAGGTGAGACAGAAAACCAGAGAGACGTATGCACTATTTAGTCAGGATTCATGTTGAGACTACTTAGATTCAGATTAGGTGAGTGATATCCTACCTGGTGGGTTCATCAAAGAACATGACAGGAGGATTGTTGACCAGCTCGAGGGCAATGGCCAGTCTTTTACACTGACCCCCAGAAAGAGAGTTGGTGCGTGTCTGAGCACACTCCAGAAGACCCAGAGCAGTCAGGATCTCATCCACCTTAGACACAAATAGAGATGAATTTCGGTACATGATGGAGTATATTTCTGACAACAGGAGTGGGTGATATGGATACAATCTTCTATGATGGTATATGTTACCTTATATTGCAATATTGTTATAGTCTTTGACCTAATGTAGAAGGAACTGACTGCAGACAAGATGGCAGCCACTATTGTCATCCGTATACAATGTTCTACATTTTTTTTCGCAGCAGTGTCTGCTTTCTTCTAGTGGAAGAATTTGTTAAGTAGAAGTTAAACTTTTATTACTTTAAACCAGTTTATTTCTGTGAACCAAACCATTAAATGCTCCCATGTTAAAATGTAGCTTTGGTTAGCTGTAATATTCCTGGCTGGAAGTCACATGACTTCCTGTATATGGATGACTGTTGTTGAAGATTGTTGCCATCTTGTCTGCAGCCAGCTTCCCTTGTGGGGTTGGGGGATTTCTGCCTGATCTGTGTTTTGACCTAATCCTGTAAATTACATTCCTGAAAAATCAAGGCACATCACTACATTGATTTAAAATCATATATATATATATATATATGTATATATATATATATATATATATATATATATATATATATAATGCAATCGATATATTCATACTTACAAGTTCCTTTTTGACCTGTATGCTCTCATTCAGTTTCAGATTGGCAGAAACCTGAAAGTAAGACAGAAGTCAACATATTGATTAGAAGGGTTAAATGAGGTGTAGGGAGTTTTTCTTTTATTGACCTCACCATCATGGCCTCCCTCGTAGTAAGGTGTGGCAGCAGCATGTCATCCTGCATGATGTAGCAGGACATCTTCCTGAAGGTCCTAAGGTCCCTTGGTCGGCCATTTACCAAGATCTGGCCCTTCATGCCAGTCTCCCTGTTTCCGCACAGAAAACAGAATATTATTGCAGCCATTTTCTAAGCACTAGATTAAATCGAAAGTATTATCTTGTAAAAATTATGTAAGAGAATATAAGGTGGTCAGGGATCTGCACAAACCCCCTACAATTTACAGCTCCCCCATTCAATCTTACCTGTACCCTGCCAGAATATTCATCAGAGTGGATTTCCCAGCTCCAGAAGGCCCCATGATGCCAATCAGCTCTCTGCTGTTGAATCTTCCTGACAAACACTTGAGGAGGGCTTTGTAACCTGAAGAAAAGAAGAAAATGCTCAGTTATTTATGTTGAGGTAATTGGACATTTTACTTTTACTACTTAAGTTTACATATATTTTTAAACCATATTATTAGGATATCTAAATGTTTGGAAAATAGACATGAATGATTGACTGGTAAAAATCATGAACTCTAAATAATTTCTTTATATTTAATATTCTAGCCCTTTTACATGACACACATTTCGGTTACACTGTTGACAACATATTTCTAAAGTGTAATTTGAACATCAACGACTAATAATATTCAATAACAGTAAATAAAATGCACTGCATAAAGTACAGTAAAAAGCAAGGTTAGGGACCATGGAAAAATATATGCACAAAAACAAAACAGCAAGGGCAAAAAGTGAGATTTCAAGAGTTTATTTGCAAGATTCAATATAAGAGCTAAGGATAATTTCAAGGTTAATTTGACTGTTGTTTATCTGACAAACAGATGGTTAAAAGTAAGCTTCTAAATGTATGTTGTACACAGGTCAACAGGTCAGCTATTGTTAGATAAAATTATATTTTTATATATTTTTATATACTATTTTCTTCCCTACGTTTTTAGCGTACTCGTGGAAAATTAATTGTAGAAAAGCCAGGTATAAAAGCAAGACGAGGACTGATGTTTGCTCTTGACAAGAATGATAACTGGAAATTTCTGCTGACACAAAAGTATTTTACATTCTGTATTCAGTTTGCCTTTACAATGTGGTAATTTCATAGCCAAGGTCCATCTGCATGGTCAGTTATAAGTCTGCACCTGTTCACCGCCTGACAGCCTTAGCCAGGAACAGTGTGAACTCAATTCACGGATTCTGAAATTGTTTCTATGGCTGATTATGCAGATAGCAAGCCTAATTTCACTCCAGCAGAGCTACTTAATCCGAATATCATAAATGGTCAAGCCAGTGTGTTGTCACATATATAAATATCATTATTAGCAGGCTACTCTGACTATTATAATCACAATTGACTATTTTAAAAAGTACTAGAAATACTGGAAATGGGAAGTTAGACAAAGATTTGTAAGCTGTTATCAATATCTGGAGAAAAGAAAAAATTCAAGATGATGTTGGATGTGAAGAATGAAAAAGTAAAATCCAGAAGATTTTACAGCACTTAAAGAGATGTGTGCGGCCTAACAGTGCTGTGAAAAAAAGAAAAAGAAAAGAAAAAAAACAACATTGCAGAGAGATTTAAGATCATGACACTCTCAGTGGCGCCAACAGAAAAACCACAGGTATTACTTCTGTGCAGCGGTTTTAAAAATGGTTAGTGATGTGGCCTGCTAATGAAGATGACTAGTTTTTTCAGCTCAGTAGAAATAGTAAAAAAAAAAAACCCAAACCTAACAGTTTCACGACTGTCAGATTCTGAAAGCTTCCAGATATGGAAAGTTAAAATAAAAGGGCTGTTAAGTATCCTCCCTTGTTTTCACCCGTCTCCTTTGCCCCACCCATCTCTTCAGTGCCTGCAGTCACACTTCTTCCTGTCTCAAACCGAGTGAGTAAGGTCTCAGCAGAGCTTCCAGCCCTCCTAAAACCCTCGCTCTATGAGTCAAGTAGCCTAATGGCAGTGCCCTCTCCTCCCTCGCAGTGTTATTACATCAGACAGCTCCACTCAGACAGCAGAGCAACCTACTGTCAGTGAAGCAGCCCTGCTCTGGCATGTGGTGCATACTGATGATCTAACCCAGTGTTGGAGGTCTTGCATAGTAATGGTCTAATCTGTGTGATGCTGCAGGCACATCCTGATCACCCAGTATGTAAGTCACCTCACTGTCCACTCTTGATACCACAAAGACACACAGATTTAACAGCATGTGACAGTATATTCAAGAGTTTCCAGCCTGATCTCATAGGTAATCTCAAAGTAATTCTTAGACAAATTATTATGATTGAGGTGGGATCATCACATGCCTCAAATTGGAGCGCATGACATAAATGAAAACTCAATTATCACACAAGGAATATAATATTTCCATAAACCAGTATGATCTGGCTTAATCAATGTCTTTTTCTTTAGTACAATCTTATCTTAATTTTCTAATTTCATTCTAATCTCACACAAAACACAAACTCTGATGAATATGCTCTTTGATTAAATTTGCTTGGATGCACTGAGAAGATGAGTACCTCTTTTACATTTGCATATTCTGTATTTATCTCATTTGATTAACCTTAATGTAACATACACAGCTAGGCAGTGATCATAACGTTGGATGAAAAAATGCATTTCAACACAACAAAATAATAACTTTATATAAAAGGCTGTCGTGCACATTATAGATAAAATATGTGTTTAACCGACTACTCCACTGACTTTTATAACATTGTTGTTAACATTGTTTTAGGACTGCATTGAGATATCGTCTTTTTAATTCTATGCATTCTTCTGTCAAAACCTGCCACCTACATTACCCACAATGCAACTTGACCGCCAACAGTCCAGTTGGAGATTCAGATGTGTTATGCTAGTAGCAACTAATGTACCATTGATCTGCTAGCCTCAAGGAGAACTGACCTGCATGCTACAGAGGTCTGGTGAGCTCACTTCTTTCTAACGCCGCGCCCCCAGATTTTTTTCATTTTCATACTTGTAGCCTTCAGTCCCAAATCACGCTGTCTCAAGTGACATCACTTGAGGCAGTTAATCAAAATTTGTGCAGCTTCCTTTGCAGCCACAAAAGGCTTTATCCAACTTTTTTCACTTATACAGCAGTACTCGCCAACACCTGTTAACAGACTTTGGTGTGTAACGCCAGTGGAGTTCTAAGCTATTTAAACTATATACAACTGCATTAATCAACCCAGTTCCAGCAAATTTGACCAATTATGGTAAAGTGGAAGCAGCTTTAAAGAAAGAAACAAGTTTATTAAACTATATGGGACATTATTAAATAAATTTGTCCAAGCTATGAAATTGTGTGCAGAGAAAATGGAAATGAGGGAAAGAAAGAACCTAAATGAAGCAATAAGATCTGCTTGATAGCCTTGATAAACTCACATTGACCTGTCATGAGGATTTAGAAGATAACATACTCAGACTCTGCATAAATTGCTACCATTCTTTATATGACAAACATATAACGTGTCACTTTGACTTCTGTTTTACCCTTGTTTGAACATACAGTCTACAACATAACAGGATGAATAAAAAAGCAAACACAAGACTACATCACATCACTGTGAGCTCCATGTACAGACTTTCTTTTCAAATCTGATTAAACCTAATCATACATTTTCATACCCATTCTGCAAGAAAATGAGAAAATGTTAGTGGTGAAGCAACATGGATTACTTTGCCTCACAGTCATAAATTTGAGTTATTATGTGCATGGTTATGCATTTTAAGAAAAACAGCACGGTCTAGGAAGCACGGAGCATGCAAAGTATAAGCTGTGACTTTATCTCTGTAAGATGACAACACTCCTTTTCCTCCTAATAAACTCAAATCATCAACGCAGGTGCAGACAAGCAATTGCAGTAAAAGACAAAATGCAGAGCAGAAATCACCTTGAGGCATGTAAACATTTTCCTGCTCTCCCTCCCCTCCTGCCATTCCTGTTTCGTTGCTGGACTAGTTTTCTACCAGATATCTCCCTCGGGAGGAGAATACCCTCAACATGAAAGCAGTTCGCAGCCATTCATCCCAACAGGGATGAATGGCTGCCCTTGCCAAGAAGATCCTGTAATACAAATGCAGACCGAGGGCAGCCCATGCATCACCTAACCTTCCTGAGCCCTTTTACGATAAAAGGAACAACTGTACATTTACTGCATTTACAGTATCTCCCCGTTGGAATAAGACATAGTCCCTCTTAGTAATCGCTTCCTGTTGGTCGCAGACATTTTAAGAAATGACTCATAAGTAGTGTGTCAGTGGCTCAAAGACCAGAGCACATTAAATTGCAAATGACATCACGGATTTTAAGGCTCACAGTTTGTGCTGCACATCATCCTTTTTCTCCTCTTTCCTTCCTACCTGCTGTATAATTACATATAGCATAATTCAGCAAAATAAAGTGAAATGATGTATTTCATCCACAGAAAAATAATCACAGCAGCACACAGCAGAACAATAGATCTACATGATTACAACTGTTTTGCAGTTTTGATCAGGGGGACAGGGACTACAGATAATCAGCTCTAAGCTTAGCTTGTTAAGGGAGAAAAAAAACACCAGCAAGCCCCTCAGAATGAACTATTAACTAACCAAGCATGTGTAAAATACAAGCAACACACTGATCATAAAGTTAAGTGTGGCTTGTAATTTTATGTGATTGGTAGAGGTAATTGCATTGGCAGAAAGGGGTTTAGGGCGAATGACAGGAGGTACAAAATGGCAAGCAAGCCTCTTTGTGAAAGACACCACTGAAATAGTAAAAAGCTGAGACACTTCCTATTCCACAGCCTGATGAGCTGAGGCAGGCATCCCGTAGAGATGATACAAACAAAAGCAGAAACCACGGGATGATTTTGATGGGACTACTAAAGAAAAAGCATGTGCATCAGTGCCCGAACAAGATTCCCCTGGTGTTCCTCTTTCCAGCCATGATCCTCCTCATGAATACCCTCCATACATTCAGGTTTCACAGGGAACAACAAACACTCCTGTGCTAGGCTTTCATAATGCACATCAATATTACACAAGACCGAAAATAAAACAAGATGACCTGCAATGCATCATGTAGGGCCTCTCCTAAGGATACCACTTGGAGAATGTAAATGAAGTTTTCCTCTGAAGTCCCCCATCCCCACCCGGCTAAATACACAGAGCGTAACAAGAGCAGCTAAACATAATAGTTTACAGAGGGTGGTTTAGTTGACCAACATAGATGACCAAAGGTTGGAGGCTCATTATTAATAAGGGGGGTGAGTATAAATGCTCTCCATATTTCATGAGGAGATCAATCATGGGCCTGACTTGCTGCCACCGCCTACCGTCAGACAACACAGGGAAAAGAGAGGCAAGCAGTGTGCAAACCTGCAAGCGTAAATTATTTACTATGTCTAAACTCTGCTGAGCGAAGCAAAGCCTACAGGAACACTGGCTGCTACAACATGGTGGAACTCTGCAAGTCTGTGTGTGTTAGATCTGGGCTGGACTGCATGTTTCAGAACAACAGAGCAGGTCAAGAGCGACAGTACAACACTGGGGAAAAAATATTTTTCTTAAATATCATGAAGGCTTTTAAACTCCTCCTTTGAAATTCCTGCACTCCAGATATTGATCATCATGGGTGGTGCTTGCTTGCAAATCCATCATGGTTACAATGCGAGCTGGGCTTGCAGTACCTCTCCTCCTCCACCACGGACCCTCGCGGATGGTGTAGGAGAGCTCATTGAACTCCAGGTCCACAGCGGAGCGGCGTGGGAGGTGGGAGAAACGCTGAGCCTCAGTGATGTGGTTCTCCACCTTCTTCAGGTGGGTGAGCAGCGGCGCCTCCTGAGGTGCCCCGCCGTGGAGTTTGGTCTCCTCCATGGGGATGCTGACCGAGCCCTGCTCCAGTGTCTTCTCAGCCATACTGAAAGGCTGCAAAGGAGGACAGGCTTGTCAGTTTTTAAACTGTTCATCTCCACTCTCCTGCTTCAGAGGAAAATGTTTCATTCTTTTTCATCAACCCTGCTTCATATATCTACATTTTCATATATGGAGAACCTCCAATACAATTTCTCACCTGAAAAATCAATTTAACCAATTTCTTCAAAGATCTGAAACTTCCCAAGCATTAACACAGTTTCAAGTATATTTTCATTTGGAAATTTGTAACATATGGAAATGCAACAGAATGGTTAATTAGGCTTCAATTAATTATTTTTCAAAAAAGATAAACTATGACATTTGCAAAGAGGTATGTCTGACTGAGAGGGTTCTCGTGTTAAGTGCTATAGAGATTTAGTTAGTAATAATGTACGAATCATGACCTGCACTGCAATAAACCAGATGAAGGGAAATAAATCTAATTTAACACTGACCAGTAAACAGGACAAACGTTTCACTGGTGTTGAGTCATTTATATTGTTTTCTAGTTGGTTGACTGACGCGTTGCCTGAGCAGATGTGTGGACACAAAGGTGTGTTGTAGGGAGGATTTTAGGACATCTTAAAACTAGGTGCTGCACATGATCCGATTACAGTTTATTCTATGGAATGGCTGCTTGAGGGGAATGAGATTCTGAGTGTGAGGAGTTGGGATCTGGTTTCAGTCCTGCAGCAGGCTTATACTGCTGATTCACATAAATTTCATCCTAGACAAGACAGCCTGTCTGAGGTGTCTGTTAAACCATGTAGTGCCTTCTGAAACATTAGCTTTCCAATGATCTGAAACTGAAACAACTCGTTGTTTCCCTAATATCAGTATACCGAAGATGTCAGGACAGTCAAATCATGTTACTGTTATTTAATTGATCAGGTAAGAATCAATAATTATTTATCACAAAATACTTCAGAACTAAATGAAATGAATTAGGAGGATCAAGTGCATAATTCAAATTACTTTTCAAAAGTTAATCAAGTGGCCAACTTTAGATTAGTATTCTAGCTTTAAATAAAAAGCCATGTAAATATCAGTTGAAGGTTTCTGGATGGTCATATTAAAATGCTGTGAGCAAAACTAATAGGCTGACGGCATAATGGAAGCATAGTCAAGTTGAAGGTGGAATTTAAAATATTATAAGTCACAGTAAAATTGTTTATAATATGAAAAATTAATATTAGAGAAAATGTATGGAAAATATTTTTAATTTATGCGTTTAAGCTCTGGAGTCGGAGCATTAATACAAAACTTGCTTGATGACTAATACTGTTGTTTTTTTATTTATTTTTTTTATTTACAGCAACATGTACCTCAGACTGATTCAGACTAATGTGGAAACTGTAGTTTGATAATTCCATTTCTTACAAAAGTCAGTGTTCTGACAATGTTTTTTTCCAGAGGTAGACTCTTACAGGTCATAGTGCCTTAATATTTTAGGTTACATGTAAATAAAATAGTATGCTATCGAAAATAATCCAAACTAGAGCCCAACCAAGGCTGGATTTATGAGGCAGGATGGATACGGATACCTCGATAGTGAGTTTTAAAATATCTGATAACGATTTGTTGGTCGATATTAATTTTTCATAAACAAACACTTTTGATTGATTAAGAATTGTGACCAAGTTATGTACAGTATGCATGTATAGACATTTTTACAGATCAAAAATGAACTTGCCTGTAACTTCTGGTAGACAAATCATGTAATATCAACACTGTTTCCAAATTACCTCACACATATCTTTGGCATTTCTTTGCTGCAAGTTTGTGTAACTTAGCGACTGGCACACTTGCCAATTCTGATATAGCCAAGCCAATAATACTGTCGGAACACCTTTGGCTTTATCAGTTGGGTACATTGGTATTTTGCAGTGAGGGATGCATCATCCAATATACTGGATTTAGAAATACCAACATTTATTAGCTGACAATTTTTTTTTTTTTTTACAGGCTAATTTGTACCCTGTGTAGAAGAAGGAATAATATAAGAACGCAGCAAATGTCTAACGAACAAAACATAATGACTCTGTACAAATAGCTGAGAAAACACCTTTAGGACTGCTTTTGAGTGATTAAAAGAAGTAACCAGCACATGTTGACAAAACAATGTCTGTCAGGGTCAGATATGAATTACTGAAGCTTCTCTTTGTTCCACCTATAACATATTTACAGCTCATCCACCCAGCGATCTCCAATACAGTTGTGATTAGTTAAGGCGCATTTATCCTCATAAAAGATCATTTTGTGACACCACTCATGTCAGAAACAAGGTTATGTGGTAAATGCTGATAGATATGATACAGTCGACGCTCCTCGGTGGCAAAGAGTTGAGAGAGCATGCTATGGAGCAAATAAAACCTAAAACAGAGACTAAAAACCAGCATCAGCAAATGTATGTGAATAACTCTCCTCATCAAAACACCTTTCATGTGTGTCCACATAATCGATGTGTACAAATATCCACTGCCGCCATGCAATCCCATGCAGTCCTGTAGTACTCTGCAGCTACTGTCTACCCTCCATGGCCTGCTGTATGTGTAATAAAAGATCCTTATGTGAAGAGGACGAGTGAAGAAAACTGACCATGGCTTCTATTGATCATCCTGCCATTAGTGACTTTCCATTACCAGCCCGCACATATACTCTTTAAAACACTGAGAGACTTGAATGGTCTCTCAGTCAGAGGAAGGCCTCCATGTTCTGTCATGTGCGGCCCCAAAGCCAGGACACGTGAGCACACACGACCATAGTAAAAGTCTCCTGAGGGGATGAAATATGGTTATTAGATGTATCTGTAGAGCTTTGCAGTGGTGTGGGGATTCTGGGCTCTGCACTGATGACAGATGCTCCCTGCTCTTCAGAAACAACCTGTTAACGACAAACCGATGAGGATGAAAACCTGAGACGCTATTTAAGCTGGAAAATGACATAGCAGTGGGGGGAAGTGACTTTTGGAAGGTGGCTGAGTCAAAAATGAGCCTGAGGACATCTTTACACTAACGGTGGCTTTACCAGTCAGTCCTACAGTGTGTTGCATTGCACATGCACACGCACACACTCACGCACGCATTGAACATACTTATTATTGTGTGTAGAAATGACCAGGTGAGCAGCTCAGCACTGGTTCTCCTCTCTGGGTGTGAGCAACAGCGCTCTGTTGATGCTTTCAGACAAAAAAGCGCAATTCCTCCACATCAGAAGGTCCCCCTAAACAGTCCCATTCAGCCAAAAACAACAAGATGCTCACTGTGCGCCACAGTCCAGGGAAAATCCGGATCGGTTGTGTGGCGTTTAAGGACCGATCTGTGTTCTCCTTATCAGTATCTCTCGGGGTGCGGCGCTCATCATCCCAAAACCACTACCGCAACTCCCTGAAAATGGTCAGGGGAACAGGATGCCTGTCATGTTTTTCCTCGGCGGGATTATCCCTTTCGTTAAATCTATCCGTCCCGAACTCGTATGGAAATAGGCCTACTCACGGACATCTTCGGCATTGGCGTTGATGACAATCTCCAGTCCCTGACGTCTGGAATGAAACAAAAACAGCCAAACCGGGATGCAGATGCTTCAGCAGCAGCAGCAGCAGCAGCAGCAGCAGCTCGATATAGCAGCCGTCGTTATCCTCTTAACCGGTTGGTGCGTCTGTGTGGTACGCACGCCGGTCTGGGGTACAGGGCGTTGCTGGCAGGATGCTACTGAAGGAAAAATCATCTACTGTTTTGGTTTTGATCGTGTCCTTCTCATCCTCATTCTGACATCATGTTTGAGGATGGACAAAGTCTCAGAAAGAAAAATAAATAATAAATAGAGAGCATATTTTAAAGGCACCATAAGCACAGTGCATTAGTTGATATGACACAATTTGAGTCTCTGTAAGGACATTTTAAAGACATTATGGTGGTTTAGGGCTGGGGCACTGACTTAAGAGTTGGAACCACTTCACAGTTAATTAGTCCTTCAGATCAGATTGACTGCAGAGCCTGTTTCATTAAATTGGCCTATCAGATCATATTTTTAAACATTTGAAGTATTCCATTTTCTGCTCTGGCGCTACTTTGGGATGTTGCCCCTTGGGAAAAAAAGAGAAACAGGAATAATCCAATGAAATGAGAATAAAAACGCTGCTGTGAATATGAGTTTGTTTTTCTTTAATTTATCATCTTGCCACAGAATACTGATACACATGAACAACCTGGCTCCCGTCGCTGTCATTACACTGCTAGTAAGAGTCGGTATAAACAAGAGGAGGGTTTTGGTGAAATGTAGGCATCTCTGCCTCTTTAAAGGCCGCACCTGCGCAGCTGCCTGGTGCTGATGCTGCAGTGCCCGGGTTATTTTCGGTAAAACAGCCGGGGTTACTCGCGTGCAAGCGGGCCCGCCATGCCTTACATCACCCCAGAGAGGAAATCAAAACCATTTTTAGCCAGTCGTACCTACCTCGTAATGAGACCAATTTAAAACGAGCTTTCAAGCAAGCAATTTGAGCAGAGCAACCCATCCCCCTCTCTGTGCCTCCTTTTAGATGCTAATATTACCTACCAGGACCATGTTATTGCTCTTGTCCACATTCTAAAGCTTAGACATATATGATTATGATTAAATGATTAGATATATTTTTTTCTACAACTCCGCCTTGGTCTGATGGGGACAATTCAGGCTCCAGTAAGTGTGTTGCATGGCCATTTTCAAGTTTGATTGATAAGACTGCAGTACAGACACATGAGGTACTACTTCAATATGCTATTCTACTTCAAACGCCAAACCCTGAATGCATAATGTAATATTTGCCTTGAGGGAAGTGAAATGACCTTTCTTCCATTCTCTGAAGAATAATCGCATGTTTGCATTCATTAATTATATAAAAACAACCGACCATTCTTATTCACGCCTTCTGAGAAAACACCAAGAGTGAGATCATTAATCAACTAAATGATCATTAATTCACTTCAGAAATAAGAGTTTTTCTCTATTCATACACCATTAACTGCGACTGACTCACATTTGTGAGATAAGACTAAACACTTGTAGTTTTAGTTGCAGTCTGTGGCTGAATGTTTGAACTCAACAAAGAGGTCTGCAAAGTTACATGGCGACAGCATCAATAAAGGTATTCTGGGACCGGAGTGCGCTCACAAAAGAGGGTTAGGCACACTATAAGTACTGAGCTGCTGGGCCATTAGACACACGTCTGAGGGAAAAGACCAGACAGGATGGAAATTAGCACAGCTACTCTCCTCTCTGTGGGCTCTCTTCTGTTGCTGACCCAAGGAACTCTCACCAACAAAGGTGAATTTAGAGTAGAATGCGGGAGTATAATCTTGAATTACTCACTTTTGTGGGAATGTATGGTGTAAAGCATCACTATAACTGAGTATGATATGGTGTGCAGGTCCAGTGTCTCTTCCAATTAGACTGTCCGTGGAGGGGGACCTGTCTAACATGATTCCTGAGTCCTATTTCAGCTCTGTGGTAGAGGGAGGTGTGCTGCTGGGCGCTCTGAGGAGACTACAGGCAACACAGCAGGACTTCAAGTAAGACATTCCATGAGATCCCCTTTAATATATCTCCACATCTTGCTTTATTCTGAAAGATAACGCAGCCTTTATATCCTACCTATTTAAGCTTATGATGACCAGTTTCTGCTCTTGAAGAAACTCCTGTAGAAACAAACTCTGACTCTCTGTGTGTTGCCAGGTTCACGGTGAAGGAGGATCCAGACTTTGGCCTGTTGCTGGAGAGTGTGAATGGCATAGCTGGCAATGAGCATGAGCAGACGTACTGGGAGATCCTATCAGAAAGCTCAGGAGAGTATAGCAGGCTGGATGTGGGTGAGTATCCTCCCCAGAGTTTTAATACAACATATCTGAGGAAGACTTAATGAGCTGTAATGAGCCAGGAAATTTGGTTATCTTTTCACTTATTGCCTCATGATGTTCCTTTAGTGTGATTATTCTAAAACTGTATTGTTATGACAGTTTCTCTATATCTGTCTTTTATATATGCAGCGGGCAATGCTACTACATAATTGCAGACTTATTTTGCAATATAATGAGTACTTCTTCGGTTTTTGGAGAAAAGATGCTGCAAAAACAGTTTCTCGTTATCTTGTAATTGCTATTACTGCAAGAACAACACATCTACTGAGCTGCACCGAGTCTATGCCAATGTATGAACTCAAGTATCATATCATAAATATGTCTGATGTAGACTTTGTACACGACCCTTTTCACAGGAATTGGCTGCTACAAGCCTACAGCAAATGAACACATCATCCTAAGGTTCAGCACCTGGACCCAACACTGATGAGCTGCATTGTTCAGCAGAAGGGCTGTGGGGTCAGATGTGGAAGAGAATCAAACTTTGTTTTATTTTTTATTTTTGCATTTACGGCTGTCTCTGGATTATCAGGTTTCTGTAAATTGAAAAGTGTTGCTAAATGTTGTAACCTGCTGTATGTGAGAATAAACAAAACAGCAACATCTGGTGGCTTTCAAGAGCAATGTCGTCTATCAAAGGCACAGAAAGTAAAATAAGATAGTGAGTTTGTGCTTCCCATTTAGTGGACTCCACCAAACTGGCTGGCAAATGATCAAAGAGTGGCACTGGTTGAAAAATTAAGGTAACATTTATTTACATATTGTTTATGTTTAGCCAATTACTTCTCCTTGTGTCATCCATAGTTCTTGGAGATAACTTGTTTTTAAACTATTGTTTTTACTTTTAAATATATATATGGGGTGTATCAGGAATGGATACAAGAAGTATTTTGAAGAACACAGCCAGTATTGACAGAAATGTTACAGGCCAGAAACTGTATTATCCACTAGAACTGCTAGAGGCTGAAAAACAGTCAGAGGGGAGATGCATATGTGATGATATTATTCTAACTCCTTAACTGTTATTAGTGGCAATATTTTTCAGCTCATGACAACTTAAAGTCTTTTAAGGGAAAGAAACTGATACAGACTCAGGATTTGAACAGGTTTTCAACTGTACCATGAATCAAGAAAGAAGTGGATGAAAAAAAGCTTCATAGAAACGATTTCTCTGTGGGTTGTTTGACTGCAAATAGGCCAGTATTAGTTTTGTTCCTTTTATTCCTTTCAAATGCACCAGACATCATTTCACATTTACACAGTCCATCTATATAAAAATAAAGATTTGATTTACGACAAAAATAAATATTTTAAAATGTGTACATAGTAAACTAACTGTAAAATAGTGTGCTTGTTAAATTTGACCTCTGAGCCCCCTGACCAAAGCTCCTCCCTTTATAATAAGATTAAGGTTTCAGCTTCTTCAGACAGATGGACTGAGAGGAGGAGCGATGAGGCAAAGACGCTAATCTTTGTGGTTTCACTTCCCTCTCTCCTTGTCTTTACCTATATTTCTCCCTTTCTCTTAGGAACACAAACATGTTTACAGACACACATTAAATAGAATATGTTCAATACGCCCAGGACATGGAATTTGTGGCATGAAATTATAATCATAATTATATATATATATATATATATATATATATATATATATATATATATACATATATATATACATACATACATACACACATACACATATATATAGATAGATAGATAGATAGATAATTCCGCCAACCAGAGAATTCTGTCCTACCTACCTAATCTGTCCTGTGAACAAAAATTTGCCTTGCCAAAATGAGATTCTTATTAAAAACATAACTCACCCACTGGCACTTTAGGTAATTTTTTTTTTTTTTAAATTTGAAGTAATTCAAATAATTATTTGACCCGAGCCAGACAAAACCTCTTGAAGGCAGTTTTAAATGAGTAAAATTCATCTCATTTTTCTTTTCTGACCCTCTCGCGACCCTACATCACACAGATGAGTTTAGGAGTTCTGCTTTGTTTATAATTTATCACTGACTCAGATGGATCTGAACTTCAGGCAGTGAAATCTTCTTGTCATAGCGTAACATTCTGTATACAGAAACCATCAGAAATTGTTGGCTTCAGTGTGTCAGAGATTAAAGATCCAAATTTTGCACTGACAAGTTGTCTGTGTGTTTCCTCTTCATCTGATGTCTCACTGTACAGTCAACATAGTGTTTTCTCCATGTTTTAGCCGGCAGATGCTAAAAAATGAAAACACAAAAGTTAAGTTTGCATGGAATTCTTCAAAGACAGACAACAAATTAATGTTCAAAGCAATAATCAAACACTTTCAAGTGTATTTGCACCGAGACAACAGTGCAACGTGCTCACATTACATCAGTTCCAGTCCATAATTTATATCTGAGCGTATAGCGAGGAAACTACTCACCACAAGATAAAGCGCAGTCACAAATGCAAGGGACACAGTGTGCAAAGAACCGCTTCCAGCCTGTCTCCTTCTTCTTGCAGTTGTCTATCCGAGCGCAGCCTTGTTTGGGTGGGCCGAAGTAGCTCTTATATGCGCAGGTGGAGTTGCAGGTCCCATTTAGTTCCCTCTCACTTATTTCAATGCGTCCCTGCTGACACATTCCTACAAGACAGGTAGACTAAATCATATGATGAACCAAAAGGGATCATAAAATCTTTCTGTCACTGTGGTCAATGTTTACTCACGGAGGCAGGTGGGTTTTGGCGTCCAGAGACCATTAGGCTGGCAATATCTGGTAGGATTTCCCACCAGCATGAACCCAGAGCGACAGGCATACCTCACCACAGAGCCCACCCACCAGTCGTTACCGTACACTACACCATTATAGTCCACGTCTGGGCTCCCACAGTTCACTGCCACACGAAGGGAAAGAAAATGCAAAGGCAAAGCATAACAAGTACATCAGACAGAGTGACTTTAGTTTCTCTGTGTCTAAGGGGTTCTATTGAATGTCAACAGAATGTCAGTCATAATTGTGGTCTAAGTCTTACCTTTGCACAGGGACTTGTAGCCGAGCCAGCAGCAGCTTGAATCTCCACAGCTATCTCTCCTGAGCTCCTGGTGTCGCGCCTTACAGCCTCCTAAACAAACAGGCGCTGACCCAGACCAATATGTGTCATCTATGAAATCCGGTTGGGGAATCCATTCTGTCTCACCTACGGTAAAAAAAAAAAGAAAAAAGAAAAAAAAAGAAAAAAAAAAGGAAGAAACTTAAATTAGCTTTGTCATACACCAGAACTAGACAAACATCCATACAATCAATGAAAAAAACAATGTTTTTTCAATGCAAACCCCAATCTGGAAATACTCTTCAGACAAAATCCATAAGAACTCTTCCCACAATACAATGAGCCCTGTCCCATGACTTAAACAATAGAATATGACCAAAAAAATAACATTATACTGGAATTATAGGAGATCTTACCACTACCTTCCACCTCTCCAACCCATCCAGGCAACTGAGGCATTCCTCTCTGGAAGGACCCAAACAAGGACAACAATAGCAGTGGATAAAACCTCATGGTGCCCATCTTTTGATGCAATCAGTTCCTGTGGAAAATCTGCAGAGGGATCTGGGAACTGACCATCAACTTTATATTGTACATCGTCATCCTTGCAAAGTCAACAGACAGGAAGCCATTAGAAGCTGTCCCAGGAGAGCTGAGTTCCCTTACTGCACAGTGAGGAAGCAGAGAGCAGTAAGTAACACTTAAACTAAGCTGTGTGTGCTGCCTAATCTTCTACACACAGCTAATGCCACTACATATGGTAAATCATGCTGTGACTGAGCTCACACCTTTGGCAAAGATTTGTCATGATTCAATTCACCTGATCACCAGAGCCTTTATAAAGCAAAAAGGGGACGAGACAATCACATTGTGTTGTCAGGTGTAGGGTTATGAGAGGCATTCATTTTGTCTGAATTATTGCAATCAAAGCACTGATAGTACGTATCATGAAGTAGTAAGTAGTGTATATAAATATACACATTTTTGGGTGTAAAATGATATGCTTTTATAAAATCGGGGAAAAACTCACTAAGTAGATTAACTTGTACACAAAGTGTGCCTTCAAACAGCCCATCCAAACGTATTTTGCTATTCGGGCAAAAACATTTTAAATCACATGCATGAAAACTATAATATGAGAATATGCCTATCTAATATAATAATAACATAATATAATATAATAATGATATAATAAAATATATATGAGTCAATATTATTAGAAAGTCAAAATTTCAGTTTACACTCACCAATATCTGTTTTTCTTCTAAGAGGTCCGTCAACATATTAAATTAATAACTTGTCCATTCTAGTGAATTTCAATTGATAAAATAGAGCTGAAGTAGAGCAACTGTATTCAGCAGGTTGCACCTTCATGCTAGTACAGATGGTGAATATTATAGATGTAGTGGCCTGAATGCATATGTAATGCATATTCCTCCAAATGTCTTGTAAAAAGAGGAATACTGTGGACCGTGTAGAAAACATTTCACTCCATATAATACAAAAAAACCCCCCAAAAAAACCAACTATTTCAAACGCACTTTTTGCAAACATTTTGGGTCACAAGTTTATTCAAGTTTTAGATTCCATGTCAAAAAATACACACTTTCCAAGCTAATGAGTTAAGCCATCTTTGCTAGATTCCACACATTATGGTGCTAATGCTAACACACCATTACTTTGAGTCATATCTTAAACCTTCAAAAGTGGCTGATGTATTTCTGAATTCTGGACAGCTTTACCATCTAAAAATGAATGACCAGCCACTAGGCAATAAAGCATTAGTATCCAACAATCTGACGATGTTGCAGTACAATGACTAAATTGATAATAATTTTAAAATACTGGCAAACAGGTTGTCCACACGTTCAATATTAGCAAACATAACATGTAAAAAAGGTTTATTACCTAATATAGGCTTATAGTCAAAATCATGGAGTAAGTGTTCCTTCATTTAAACGTTTTAACTTATCCTCACTTTCTAACTTTAGAATCAGAGCTACATCTCTGTACCAGCCCCCACTAAAGGGTCAGGTATTCCACAAGATTTTTCATATACTTTCCATGTATCCTTGAAACAGCAGAACAGATTACAGAATGTCCTCTCATGTATGCAGGACTGTTGCGGGGGTCAAACCATCTGCATTCCTTGCTGCTTTGCAATATCCTGAAGATGCAGCATGGCAGAGCCCTCTCCAGCTTGTGACAAACCTCCAGTCAGAACGTACAACATGCCCTCTTCCTGACTGCTCTCCTCAGCACTGATGGTCGTCTCCTCAGTCCTCTGCTCCTCCAGCAGCACCCCTCTCAGTTCCACCTGCAACTCTGAAGGAGCTGCACCCGCAGATTCTTCGAGCTCCTGCCCCTCAGTCTGGTCACCGTCCTCACCTTCCTCCGCTTGCCTGTTTTGTCTTTCCCTCATCAACTGCTCGGTCAGTTCCACACTCTCGTAGCGGATCAGCTGGAGACGCAAGAAGCCGTCTTCGTGCTCCTTGTACCTGAGAGAGTGACAGACAGGTCATCGATGCTACAATACTCCACACATCTCATGGTCAGTACCATTCGATGATCGATGCAAGACTTACCTGAACCTTGGGTGTCCAGCGGGCCATTTGAATTGATGCTTTTTGTGCAGATGGACTGTTAGGTTGTTGCCCCTGGTGAAGCACTGACCACACACGTGGCACTTGTAGCGAGCTACAAAACTCCCCTGATTACGGAAGGGAAACATTGCAGAACAATAAATGATACTAAAATTCCCCAAGAGAGTGCAAGTCAATTATTTAAAAGATTCCCCCTTTTACCTCATGCTCTTTTTTGTGGTGAATCTTCATGGTGCCAAGGGTACGAGAGGTGAAACCACAGCCAGGAATGTCACAGTGGAATGCCGGCTCGCTGCTGTGCGTATCCAGGTGTTTGCGCAAATCGATCAGATTCTTACAGCTACAAATACAAAAAGAAGAAAGCTTAAATGCAATGTGTGTCAACACGCTAATGTTGATTTGCATTGCTGTATCTTCAGAGGAAGTGACACCTGTATTCACAGTATTCACAGCTGTATGGCTTCTCATTACTGTGGCGGAACTTGATATGGTTGCGCAGTGAAGAGGGTGATGGACAAGTCATGTCACAGAGCGGGCATTTGTAGTGGCTCACTGTACCAAGAAGAGAAGGACAATACGTTAATTAGATTAAATCTTCTAATAATACTGCAGCGATGTTTGTTGTCAAAAGGATTCCCTCACTCACTTGGACACCAAAGTGTATCACTTGGTCAGTTGGTCAGAAATAGACATTATAAAAGCCTATTTTTACTTATGCTTGTTTCAAGCCAAGAAATCCTTACGATATCTTTATTTCTAAAACTCGATTCTGTTGCTTTCACAACACAGACATCTATTACAGTGATTATATTGCAGTGTGAGTTGCAAACAGGATGCATTGGTCTACAGAGTTGAAGTTTAAACGCTTACTAATGGTTATGGGTTCAACTGTGCAGTAACTCAACTAGCAGTGTGTGTGTGTGGGAAATGGGTAGGACTTATGGCAACACCTGTGGGGGTAAAAAGAAAAAAGAAAAAAGAAAAAAAAAAACCCCACACAAACTTGTTTAGGACAATTGTGGACCAAATAATTACTGTGATGGAATAGCTAGCGTCTTCATAGGTGTTGTGATACTGATGAGTTCTCCATCAGATTTTCACTTCATACTGGCATGAACTGAAACAAGTTTTTACCTGGAAGGTAGAAATCAATCTAAAAATGTAAGGCAGAGTTTAGAAAATGGTTATTAGTAGTACAAACTTTGTGTTTTGAGTTTCTTGGCTAAAACATGCGAAAAAAGACCAGTCAGGTGTTTTTAGTCCTCACATCTTTCATCTCAAGTCTACACATTTTTTTAAGTCCATGGGAATATCTGATAATAACCAGTAATATTGATCAAGTGATGAAGGTGGAACTGACCGTGGGTCCTCATGTGGTCTCTCAACAGTCGTTCTGTTGCAAAACGTTTGGAACAATGAGAACACTGGAACCTCTGACCTACAGCACGTACAAGCGCAAAGAGTGAGTATGTTAGAATTTAAACCTAAATAAGTTGCAAACTTAGTTATTAATCATCCTGTCATAATTTTGAGAGGTTTTTACCTTCCATGGCGCTCTGTCGTATGATGTGGTCAAACAACTTGGTGTTGCTGGCGTACATGCCCCCACAGCCTGGACATGCCACTACCTTCTCCTGGGTGTGGCTGCGCAGATGCTCCCGGAGCTTAGGACGGCCCTTAGCAGTGGCTTCGCAATCTGGAGAGTGACAAGTGCAAGTCTTGTACTCAACAATCCCATATCCTTGGTATTACACAGAACAGTTACTAACCTTTCACACCTCTTTCACCATAAATTTGTTGTTTAGTATCTTTAGAGTTACATCGACATTTCTGAACTAAAATATAAAGATAAGCAATGTTACATTACTTACCTTTCCATCCGCAGCGTATTGGGAATTCACAGTCTCCTGCTGGTATATCGATGCACAGGCTATGCATCTCCACATGGCGGTAGAACCACTCAGGGTTTTCATATGGTGGTTGCTTTGACAAATATGAAGAAATTGGTTCAATTCTATTTCACGTACATTTAACAGGTAGAAATCCTTCCCTTTATCTCAGCTGTGTGCACCCTGAGGTCAAGTCACTGTACCCTAATTGTTTGGCATTTAATATCATTTGCCACCAGATTTTCCAAACTATTACTGTGTATCAAGTGGCTTTATTAAGATGACTGAGGCTGTGAGGAATAACTGGCAAGATGTTGTAATTTGTTGGTGTGGTATGTTTCACAGATGTAGACTGTTGTAGACTGTACCTCACATTCCCCCCAAAGGCAGATAAAATTGTCTGGGATTTCAGGGATGATGTTGCGGTTGTGGTAGCCGATGGAGCAGCTGCCAATTTCTGGCTGGGCATTGAGCACCTGCTGACCCAACTGCTTCAGCTTAGTGTGGTAACAGTGAAAGAACAGATGTCGTCGCAACTCTTCAGGACCCTCCACAGAGCAGAAACCACACTCTCTCCAGAGACAGTTTCTTTCCCCTTCGCACAAGAAGAAGACTCTGCATTAGTGGACATTGCCTTTGTCGGGGCTTGTTGGTCATCTATCATTTAACAGCACTAGAGTACAGTGGATGTAAAATGAAGCAAGAGCCTTATGGGCAAAGTGACAGCTTTTAGCTATAATTTTTTTAGATGCACATCAAATAAAAAGTGTAAGACTTGTCATCCTCTTTATACTAATTCGCCCAGTTGTAAGGGACAAAATTCGACAAAATAAAAATGATACATAAAGTCATCACATTTAATATTTGGCTGCAAATCCTTTGTATTCAATGACTGGCTGAGGTCTACAACTTACAGACACCAGCACAGACTGGGTATCTTCCATATTTATCACCTGCCAGACCTGGACTGTAGACATCTTCACCTCTTACATGTGTTGGGGGCTTTTTGCCTTTAGTCTGGTCTTCAGCAAGTTGAACAATTGCTCAATGAAATTCATTTCAGGCAGCTGAATTTACCACTGAAGAAGAGTTACAATGCTTGAACACATTTTCATTCATTTACATCTAATGTGCCGAAGTGCAGAGCCAAATCAAGGAAAAATGAATCAATGTCCCACTACCTCCAGACTGCCCTCTTATATCAATATCGTAAGTACGCTTTCAATCCGCATTCCACAAGAGCTCTAAGTAACATTTCAACAGGAAACAAGCCACAGGCAGATATTGTGAATTACGATACAAAATACTCCTCACCCTCTGCTTCTTCCTCGTCCTCCTCCGCCATGTTCAACGCACTAAGGTGACCCTCCGCATGCTTGCAGAAGTTTTCCATCCGACTGAACGACTCCTGACACGAACCCCATTCGCACTCCAATTTCAGTGTTTTCTTCTGTATCCGTTTGTTGGGTGGCATCTCTCTGAGTCAGACTGGGGCTGAATGAATCGCGTTTTACACGCAGACTGCAGCTGCTAACGTTGTTTCCCAGGTTTGACCATCAAGTGCCGTCTACCGGGCGTTAGCTAACACCAGATGATGGCTGTAACCGCACAGTCTCTGAAACACGGACCAGCTCTAACACAGCCTTACAGACATCGTGCTGGAACTCTCCGACAAACGATAAAACACAAAAAGCGACAAAATTCTTCCTCGAATAGCAGCGTCGATACAATACTTTGCGGTTCAAACGCACCGAAGTGATGTAAACATCGGTGTTGTGGCCAATCACAAGCGATGGGGTTTGTGTGCAGCACAGATGAATATCTCCCCAGAAACAAAGATTAAGACTTTAATAGTTCCGGTGTATTTTTTGTTCCGCCTCAGACCTCATTTTCCATCAACATTTGAAACCATTTATGCTGGAAAGTAATTACATACATTTACACGAGTTCAGTACATAAAAACAATTTTTCTTCTGTTGTACCTCACTTAAGTACTTTCATTTTATGCTTGTTTACTTCTACTCGACGACATTTCAGAGGCAAATATGGTACATTTTACACTACATTTATTTGTTAATTGCAGATTAGGATTTTTCATATAAAACATCATTAGTTCATGCATTGTTAAAGATTAAAACACCCAACACTGCATAAATTAGTAGAGCCCACTGATACTAGATTTTTGAGGCTGACATCGAATTCTTGGGCATTTTTTTCAATTTAAACTTTTAGTTCATAACAGTAAATACCTTTGACAATGTTGTATGTACTTTAAAGATATCATTGGCATTTATGCACTGCAATTTCTTGTTATCTATTGGCTGGCATATACACCTATGTCAATATATCTGTAAAAAGCTACAATTAGCTATGTAGTACATTTAATATTATTACTATTATAGTATTTTTGCATTGTGGTATTGCTACTTCTTCTTAAGGATCTGAATACTAATTCCACCGCTGCAAATAATAATGATGGCAGAGTCTTATATTTTAATTTTCTCAGCTTTAATTTACGAATTTGAGGCTTCCATCTCAACAGTAAACAGTCTCTTACATGTAGTTACATTCCTAAACAATTCCAGTGCCAGTTGACTTCACATTGATGTTTGCTGAACCTTTGGAGGAAATGCATGTTAGTCATAAAAATACAGATATGTATCAAATAATACCGAGAAAGGTAAAAACAATCCATTTCCATTATTGTAGTCACCCTTCACCTTCCATTGTTCTTCAGTAACTTTTACAACAATCCAGACACTAGGATCTCATTTCATCTCTTCTAATATCCACTCTGTTTACCTGCCTCCACCAAATCCCTATGATAGTCGTCAGACTCTTAATTACTTCCTTATCTTTTCATTGCTTTTCTTCACAATCACCATTCTGAGTGCATGTGTTCAGAGGTAAAAACCAACAAGCAAGCAAAAAAAAATTATACTAACTTTCCCACCCATGTTACATGGACTGATGTCATGCAAACTGAAGTGTGAGTGGGTAAAATTCCCTCTGCCATTTTTTCTTCAACAGCAGATTCAAGCAAGGGACCACTATGTTAATATATATATTTTTTAATCTTTGTAGAGCACTTCTACATCCATATATCTGTCATCAAATTTAGGAAGAGTCTGCCCTGGAGATCGAAACTCATCCCCACTTCATGTACTTTCTTTTAAAAAACCCAGTACAAAAATATACTTTCAGGGTGGACACACAAGATTATTCCAATCCAGTCATATTTTCCTGCTTGTAATTACCGAAATCCAAAGGAGAATAACAAACAGTACTGCTGTTGAAACATTGCTTTAAACCTTGCACTGAGTCTTTACTGCAGGTTGAAGTTGAGGCAGAAAAGTAACAGTGACATAATGGAATCTATTAAAAGGCAGATGAACCACGAGCCTGTAAAATAGTTCCCCAACAATATCATATGTTCTCAGTCAGCTTTCTCTCCTGTTTCCCCGCGAGCTGTCTAGACGTCATAGAAGAGACGCACCAGGTGATAACGGATCCCAAAAGCCACTGCGCTGCCCATCACCTGAGGGAGACGTGGAAATGAGCACCGAGTGAAACGTTCATACACTTCTATATGACTAACACTTTTCCAGCGTATTTGTATACAGCAGGTGCTTTGTCATACCTGCATGATGAGCATGATGACTGTGAGATTTCTCTCATGGACGGGACCGAGTAATTTCAAAACCAGATTTATTAAAGTCATGTTGTTGCACTCAATAAAATCATCATCTCCCCCCTGGCCTCTTCGCACCTCGAGCAGCTTTAATAACTCTGCCACCTGTTGAGGATCGAAGGTATTATTGTTAAAAACCAATAAACACAGCTGGAAGCCTGCAACTGGTCTACATCAAATGCATGTTTACCTGCCTTGACCAATCCTCACTACATGCACTTTATTAACCTGGTACCAGACCTCTGAATCACTGCCCACATCTCCAGTTTTTTCAGTAATTCAAATAGTAACAACGACGAACTGAAACAAAATTGCAATTCTATCTGATTATCAGGCTAATTAATAGGGGAATTTAAGATTAATCAGCTCAGCAACTGGTCTGTGACACTAACTAGTCTGCCAGCATTGTGGTTTTGGGTTTTACTGCACCTGCACCACCAGGTAAGCTGCTACCTGCTTGCTTTCAAGTACTGAGGGTATATGCTACCCCTTGCATGGGCACAACAAGTCATTACTGGACTGTGGGTATGATGTGCAAGATGTACATACAGTACCTGAGCAAACAGGTTTTACATTAAAGCCAAATAATGCCACTGCATTCTGATACTGTACACTGACAATGTGTGTAAATTACAACAAAAACAACTTGTAGATTAAATGATTATTCCAGAGACAGATAATTAATTGGCAATAATTATGATAATTGGTTTATCGTTCAAGGCAATTAACAAGTAATACTCACAAACATTCCCTAATTCCAGCTTCTCAAATGTGAGGATTTGCTGTTTTTCTGTTTTATATCATTTTAGAGCTGAAATAATTAGTTGATCAATTGATTAGTTGACTGAAAGAAAAATAATTAGCAACTATTTTGATAATTCATTAACTGTTTATGTCCATTTTTAAGACAAAATGCCAAACATTGATAGTTCCAGCTTCTCCAGTATGGGGATTTACCACTTCTTTCCAGTCTTATGTTGTCGTAAAATAAATTTCTTTGGTTTTTTGACAATTGGTTAAATACAAAAAGCTATTTAAAGACATCTTGGGCTTTGGGAAATTATTTTGTTAATTTTTCACTAATTTCTTTTGCTTTACAGACCAAACAACTAATGGAGTAATCAAAAAAATTAAAAGGGAGATTAATCGATAATGAAAATAATTGTGAGTCGCAGCCCAATATTTTTTTAAATTGAACATCTTTGGATTTTGGACTGTTGATTGGACATGACTTGCAATTTGAAGACCATATCTTGGGCTCGGGGAAAATGTGATTTTTTTCTGACTTTTTTGTAAACAAAATGATTAAGTGATTAGTAAAAAATAAAATAAAATAAAATAAATCAATAGATTAATCTAACTAATCAGACTGTTCATAATGAAAATAATAGTCAGCTGCAGCCCTAGAGTGAAATGTGCCAGCTCAGTAAAGTGTGGACCAGTCTTGGAGCAGAGTAAAGTAAGTGAGTATATTCAAAAAAGAATACACAAAAACAATAGCTTTACCTGCAGAATGAAGTGTCCTAAGCTAGAAAGGTCCTTTCTTTTGAATTTAGAGTAGCTCATCCCCAGTTTGCCTGTGTCTGGATTCAGTCTTTAATTAGAAGTAACATTGGGAGAAGGAATACAGACAATGAGTAAATATAATCACCATAAATGAATGAAAAAACACCAGAAACTAATTTAAAGCCCATGAGCAGTAGGTTACCTGGGGAGTCGGTGTCTGGGACAGGGGATGATGTGAAAAAGCTGAGGCAAGGAGTAGATAAAGTTAACCACCTGAGGAATGAAGAAAAGCAGCATAGTTTTGCTGAAGTGTCCCAATATGCCGACTACAGCAAAGGTCATCCCGGCAAAATAGCAGAAAGTGTCTCCCACAAAGACAGATGAGGGGTACCTGTGTAAAAAGAGGTTGCAGGTTTGCAAAAATATACAGTAAGGGCACCGACAAATGAAACATGCCACTGCACTTTCAAATGTAGAGCAGATTTTTCATAAAACTGGCTCAGGTGATAGGATTAACTTACCAGTTGTGGTAAAAAAGTGCTAATGTGGTGAAGAAGAATGGTATCATGAAGTAGAGGGAGAAAACGTGGTCATCACGGTAATCTCCTGATAAATAAAAAACACAACAAACCAAATGTCAGATGAAACTGGACAAGGATTTTCAAGTAAAATAAACATAATCCATATCCAATACATGATTTGCAGCGTAGAGGGTGTGATCTATGATGCTGCCACACACCACTGAGCTCCAGCAGGTTGAAGATGATGATGGAGCCGGAGATAAACAGGGCTTGACCTGACTCGATGCCGTTGATGCCTGCTAGGATATTGATGGCATTTGTGCAGAATACTGCAAGCATTCCCATGTAGACGTAGTAGAGAAGACCTGTAGAAGATCATAATTTACTTTATATACAGAACATGAGTGCAACAAGAGCGGCATTTTCTATATCCAATGCAACAAGTGCTGTATCCAGATATATCAAAGTGTTAATGTAAGTCCATCAGTTTAATGTGCAGTAAAGCAGTTATAGTACAAAAAAAGAAAAAACAAAGAAAAACTGCTTTCTCTTTTATATCAAGATTCATATATTTAAAGAGGGATGCCTGACAAAGAACATGCTGGAGGGATCATGTATCCCATTTGGCCTGGGAACAGCTTCGGATCCCCCAGGAGGGTCAGGGTAGAGGGACCTCGGGGCTACCTTGGTTAGCCTGCTGCTAACTGGACAGTTCTGCAAACAACGGCACAGCTCACCCAGATCCAAGTGCAGCCCAAGCAGGGCTCTGAAGGGCTTGGGCACCACAATCACCGTGTTGCCAAAGTTGGTAAAATAGACCATGAGCAGCGGCAGGGAAGCCATTGTGGGAAGCAGGAGCTTGTGTCTCCACCGCAGGTTCAGCACGTCATCAGCAAAGCCCAGGAAGATCATGCAACAGATGGCCAGAAGTGCACCGATCAGCTGTACAAACTGAGCAAAAAAAACAAACAAACAAAAAAAATCCCCGTAATTAGAGCTGGACTTCAGACTTAAGGGAAACATACGGGTTTATTGAACATCAACCTACCCACCTCATCATGTGGGAAGCCCATGCACTGATCTCCTACAAAGCAGCTAAGGAAAGGCACTGGGATGAAGCAGAAGAGGATGATGAGGAAGACTGTCCCACTGATGACTCCTTGAGACTCTGGACTGCAAAGAGGGGTGACCAGGAAGAGAAACAGAGCGAGAATTAGAGCAGGAAAAGAGCACCTCTGACTTCCTAACCAGACATATTTTTTACCAAACATATTAGTAAGCACAAACCGAAGGATAGCAAATCATAGGACAGATAAGAAAACGACTCACACTTCCTTTTTGGAGGTTTTGTTTAGGTCCATTCCGTACAATCTGGCTGAGATGAAATGGGCTTTGAAAGCAGGAATGAGTTTCGCTGTGGCCAGACAGCCGAGTGCAGACATGAAACAGTTGATCACCAGCGGAAGGACGGGTACTGGTGACATGTTTTCAGGCAGTTTGGTGGGTCTGTTTCCGACGGATCAAATCACGCTTCTAGCTAATCTGACGTTTCCCCCTTCAGGCGATCGATGAACTAGCTTTGGCTGTGTTCACTGAGGTAAAAACACGTCATAAGTCATTATTAGAACAAAAAACATCTGAGTAATTCCGGCGTCAGAGAAAAATAAATCCATAAACTGCAATGGTAATCCATACCATCTTTCATAACGGGGTGTTGATGCTGTTATCCGTAGGCACTACCTGGTTGCCTGAACTACACGTCTGAGATCTGTTCAACGGTTGGTAACCCAGTGTGACGACAGGGCGGAACTTCCGGCCAAACTCTTCAAAATAAATCCTCTGCAACGCTACATTGGCTGGACAGAAAATCTTTGGTTGAAAGAATAGAATTTGTTGCATTTTCGCTAAATATCATATATATTTACTCAGTCTCTTGATGCAACTATCGCTGAACACCTTTGTCGCTCGCTAGACACACCTGTAAACAAACATTAACCAGTAAGTTCCTGACGCTGCCAAAACGCTGTTGAGACGGAAGTGAACTGCCAACTTTAGAGCGAACACTTCAATCTCTCTTTCTTTCTTTACTTGCGAAGATGAAGGGGGGTACATTACAAAATTTTAACTAAACAGGTTAATATATGATATAGATAAATGAAATCTATAAAAAAATAAACATCATTAACAAAAAGTACTATGGGAATGTGGAGGAGGCAATGTAACATTTGAAATAAAGAATTTTTAAAAATACTTCAAATAAAAACGTCAGCCTCCATAAAATACAAGACATATATACAAGGTGTAATTCTGGGTTAATTTAAGATGGCAATGTAGCCTAAAGATCAGTGGTGGAAAAAGTTCAGATCCTTTACTTACAAAGTAAAGCTAAAAGTAAAAGTAGCAACAGTGTTAAAACTATTCCATTAGAAGTAAAAGTCCTGCATTCAAAATATTAAACTAAAATTAAAAAAATATATTTTAAGTATTGTAGTTTATTTGATGGTGTTGATGATGTGAAGAGGATGAAGGAGACTCCGCTGACACCGTCTTGATTGCATATAAAGGTTTATTACAAAGAAGAACAGCGTCAAGTCAAGCATCTGCAGATCTGCTTGTGAGAGGGTGTGAAGCCGATGAACCACTCTGAAATTCAGCCTTGGTCACCGACTCTTAAATAGGACAGTTGTTTTCCTAAAAACTGTCACTCACATATGGTTTTAGTTACAAAGCATTACCTTCCTTTGGGAACTGCAAGACCCCTTCTGAGGACCTTTGACCTATGGGCTCTGAGCCATACCTCTATTTTCACACATGGTTTATATTCTACATATATGACCATACACCTCAGTATCAAAAGTAAAAATACTCATGACAAAAGTTACTAATATCACTCAGAGCAACTGCATTATTATCATATATTAGACTATTGGGTTATTCTTACTTATACATTGTGTAAGTTGCATTTTACTATTGTATATTTATATGCAGTTGGTTTGTTTAATCTATAAAAATGCATCATATCTTATATGCTCATCATCTGTTTTGCATGTGAACATCTGCAAAGTGATGAGTAACTGTAGTGGTGAATTAAATTTAGTCAGGTAAAAAAGGTTTTGCCTCTCAAATGTAGTGATGTAGAAGTGTAATGCAGCACAAAAGTGAAACACTCACAAGTAAAGTACAAATATCTCAAAATTACCTTAAGTACTTACATTCCGCTGCTGGTACAGATGGATGGGCATGGCTAGATGAATTTGTTGTTGTGCACCTGGGACCAAAATATACCATTTGGAACATGTGTCCAGGAGCCCAAGGCATTCACAACAAACAGATAGCAAACAGCATGCTGTAGATAGCAGCTTCATTATAACTTGCCCAGAGACTAACCAAAAGGCTACTCTTTTGCTAGAATAGTACCATCTGGCCCCAGATTTCTGTGTGTAAATAAGTGTGTGGAAGTGTAATTAAACACAATTTTACTTAGGATTATACATCACGTGGGCACGATATAAACAAAAATAATCAAGGTTTTAGAACTGGATTTTGAGGGCCCCACTCTGCAACACAAGGCCACAAGCTTATATGATAATGCAAGACCCAGTTGATAATGTACTTAAGTATTTGAAAATTCACAAACAAACTGGCAAGTAATAAAATGACCATAATTGAAGTGACAAACTGGACCCTCGGTGGCTGTCTGCTTGCCGTGGTTGGTAATGAGGCCTTGCGGATTGATTGTTCCTTTTGGACGCTTTAAGCTTTCTGCTTTTATTTCGAAGGCCGTGCCTTTCGCTTCCTTGTTGCTGTTGCGTTTGTCACCTGCAGCGCCACCTGTTGTCCACGGCCGTTCTTTGTTAAACCGTCATTGTGGAGACGCTACAGAGGCAGGAGGGAAGCACCGGCGGACACCTTGAGCCCGCTGCAGCCCCGGATGCGCCAACGGAGAGCAGCAGGGCTTGTTTTTGAATCGGCAGGTGACAGCAGACGGACACCAGTCGAAACGTCGCCGAGGACTCGGAGACGCGACGGACGCGTTCGTTGTCGGCAGCGCTGCATGTCGCCATGAAGCCAGCGTCGCGTTACCGATGCCCTGCTCTCGTTTCCCAGCAGCCTCCAGCGCGGACCGTCTGAGTTAATCGGTAGGTCGGCAGGTTGACTGTCTGAGTTTTGTCCGTTAACCTGCGCACGCATCGTCCTCTCTGCTATTGCATGGTTCATATTTTAGGCATCTGCGTAACGTTAACGCAGTTTTTCGGTGCACGGGCTTCTGCTTCATACACGCACGAGCGGTGTTTTTAATGAGACCCGAAACAAGCAAATTCAAGTCAAGGAGGCAATGGGCACCGTCTGTGTGGGTCCCCTGTGTTTACCGAGGTATTCCTCAGTTTTAGCGTGTAAGTACCCCTTGAATAAAGATGACTGACTGACTGTTTGCTGCCGCTCACAGGGTAAAGGCAGCCGATCTGCTCGGACTGACAAGTCCTGATATTTCCACCTGGACCCGATGATATGAGAGGCTCCAGGAGGCGGTGATGGAGCTCCAGGAGTTGGGCTGGCTGTGTGTGGTGGGTCTCTTTCTAGCATCCTCGCTCATTGTGCTGGGATGGCTGTTCCAGTACGTGCAGACCGTACTGCGGCTGTGGAGAGCCAGGAAGACCGCCGAGCGGGACCGGGGAGGAACAGCATGGCAGCAGCTCTTCTTCACGCAGTCCCGCCGGAGCCAGCGCGGAGGTGTGTGGGGCTTCCTGATGAAGCTCCGCTCGGGCCTGGATGGAGGACCTGCGACCGAGGCCGGGGTTAAAGGCTTGTTGACCTCTCTGTTCGCCTTCAGGTCCTTCAGGGAGCATTGGCAGAGAACCTGGGTCAAAGCTCTCAACGAGCAAGCCTGCAGGCACGGGGTGAGTTGTTAATTTTAGATCTGTAAGCCACGGATAGGAGGGGGTGTATAGCACAAATCATATTGCAAAGGGGAGCCGATGGCAGTGTGTAGAAGAGCATGCCTAAGGTTACTCCACTAAGCACAGGCATTAATAGTTAAGCAAGGGCAACTGGTGTGCCAATGTGCGCTGGAAGTGTGTGTGGGCAGCGAGTTGGAGGTGTGGGAGTTGGAGTGTCTCTAATCGGTGAGAGGATGGGGGGCAGAGCCTTGCATAACAGCTCTGAATCAATGCACATAAGAGCGGAGAGGCAAGAGCAGTCAGAGTATCCACAGTACGAACACCCACATCTCGTAAAAATAGTCCGAGCCTATCCCAGCCTGTGAGGGGAAATGGATGTGTTCGATCACAGTGGGAGGAGGCAAAATCAGTGCTGTTGCTCAAGACAGGAGAATGGTTGTCTCACCTTTCTTGAGGCTCCTAAGCTTTGTATTGAATATAATACTGTATGTATTAAAGCAAACTTACAACACTACTTCACACATAAATGTAGGATTCAGTGTGGTCAGTACTCCAGGCAAGTTGGTAGTCTTGCACGTGTTAGAGGCTTTGTGTAAGTTTCTAAAGGTCTTTCTCGTTTCAAATAATTCCTTTTAATCTGTGTGAATCAAGGTCTGCTGCACAGTCAGATGTTTCCTATGTGCACAGGAAGAGATGGATCCTCTACCCCCTGCATATAAACTGTCTCTGTGTGTGTTGAGTGAGAGATGAGTTGGCGGGGAGTTTAAAGGGTTCAGATCAATCCGCAGCACTCGATTTTGATTCATAAGGGTCAACTCACCTTGGCGGATTGAAAGCTTCCCCTCAGATGTTCAAGTAAACAATTTGGAGAAATATTCAACGAGCGAGGGTGCAATTGTTGCACACTGGTCACTCTTTTAACACCCACATTAGAAAGAGATCTAACTTTCTCTTCAGTCCATGATCTCAGCCCCCTCAAAAATTACAGCAGGTATCAAAGGACTGAAATTTCATATTCTAATCAACTGATCCTTTAGCCAAGGGCTGTCTGTCTACCAGACTTAAACCAAATGTTTTACTTTTTGAGATACTCTGCTAACAAACAGACAACAGTTAAAATAAAATATGATTTATTTATTTATTTTTTTTTTTTTAAACAAAAAACTGAATCTCACATTGGAGTACTAGTAATAGGACCAGGGGCCATAATTAGCTATTACCATTTATCGATGTTCAGTTGTATTGTATCGTGATGATAGGATCATAATTTATTATCATATTACAAAATTCTTCTGTCCAAATAATCAGTTCACTTCATGTGTGGTTGGCTGTTACTAGCCTTTATGCTAAGCTAAGGTAAGTACCTGCTAGTTTCATATTTAGTGTACAAACATGAGTAGCACTGATCTTTTCATCAAACACTCAGACAGAATTTAAGCAAATATATTTCCCAAAGTATAAAACTGTTGCTTCAAAGTCTGACAGCCGTTGTGTTGGTCTTTAGGACTTAATTAAATATGAAGTGGACAGAGGCTTCTCCGAGAGGGATACATGAAGGGTTGGAAACATTGCTCTGCTGTACTCACTCTAATAAACAGTATGTACACAGTACTATAGTTACAGATACAAAGAGCACAAACTAGAGGAGCACAGAGCTTTGAAGACTGGGCGTGCTTCATGTTCTAAGGTTCATTATGTATTTTCTTTGCATACTACACATACTGTTTGTTTCGGTATGCAGCATTAAGCCAGCGGAACTCCCATCTGTATTCATCAAAGTGTTAAGGAGCCTTGTTTTTGTGCGGGTCATATGAGGTCTCGGCTGTTCTGGGAAACTGCCTCTCTTTAATAGATGGTGGCAAATGGGTGTGTGACAGCTCTGTTATCTTGTAATGGCCTAATTAGTTGAACCAATGTGACCTTTCTTGCTCTCAGTTACCAGGAAACTCCATAACAGTGGACTGAGCCTTGGGTGAACCTTGGAATGTTTAGTGAGAGAAATTAGACAAGGTTGTGTGTTTTGGTATTTTTAAGGAAGTTGCTATGGATATATATATATATATATATATACATTTATTTATTTATTTTTTTTTAAGTAAGAACCTCTTACCTTCAAAATTCTCTGTAGGTTTGATCTATGTGTTTTGTATTATTTATGCTGACTGTGACCTTTTAAACTTATGAAGTGATTTACAAACCCAGGAGACGAACGTGAAAATAGTTGTCATGCTGAAAAAACAAGTATAAACAAAGCTTGTACCCAGCAGTGATATATGATATTTAATGTAGTTTAATGTAAGATAATTCTCCAGCCTGGGTAAATACGTCAGTGAGGAGACAGAAACAAGCTGTCCATGTCTGTCTGTCCATGTGGTGTTCAGTTTGTGAACTGAGCGTGTGAGCCAAAGCTTCCCAAACTCAGTCATCCCAATAAAATATCTGCTCGCCATTGTGTCTGTGTGCAGAGCAATCTGTTACTGTAAATGTGTCCGGGGCGTATGCAAATCACTTGAGACTTTGAACTTGACACTGAGATAACAAATTACGAGCATCTTGTTAAATAGATATACCAAGAGGGCTTAATCTAAGAGCTAGCGTGGCCTAGTGGTTGATCATATTGTCCTTGTCTTGTAACTTAAAGGTCACATGCTTTTTAAAATGAGATGCATCAAATGTGAAAGTATTTGATGAAACTTAACAATGAACACTTACTTTCACATTTGATGAAACTGTAAGTGTTTGTTGTTAAGTTGCAATATGTAGCCAGTCAACTCGGTCCTTTTGTCTGTACTGTTTAGACTCAGATTTGTGACTTGGTTCACCTTATGGTCTGTTTTTTTCACTTCCTCCCTCAAACCCTGACAGGAAAAACCTGCTGTTGGGGTTTGTGGAGATGTAGCAAGTGTTACGTGGCCGCATGCCAAACACTTTGCATTCTTTGCTTTTCACACACAGAAAGCACCTGCCACCTGCCAGGCATGTTGCTGTGGTCACTTCGAAAACAGACACTAGAGCAACTGCCCAGACTATGGTCCCAAAGACTCACGTTCTCCTCTGACTTCCATTTCATCATTATGTTTCTACGTCAGGCAAAACATGAGCTTCCTTGGAGGAGCAAAGCACGATGATGATACGGCTTCAGTGTCATCATGTGGGGATTAGCACGCAAATCCTTTATAGCATTAACCTAAGTACTTCTCCTGCATTTAAGATTGATGCTGACAGAGGTCTTTAAATAATTATGGTGAAATGTATCCAAATAGGGGGCAGGTTGAATGAGCCTGTAAGGAAAAGTTGAAGCAATAAACAGAGCTCAGCAAAACCCTTTCCTCTGCAGCCTCCATTATGTTTGGTCAAGCAATAGGGCGACACTCTGTGAAATCCATCATAATAAAGACTTCTGTGCAGTGCTGCAGGAAATTTGATTCCAAAACCTAAAATCAGTGCAAATATCCATCTGTAACCTCCATTATATATTGGGCTGAATCGATAAGTCCATCGACAGAACATTAATTGGAAACTATTTTTCTAAACAGTTAATTGTTGGAATAATTTTCTGGCAAAAGCTCATTCCAGCTTCCCAAATGTGAGTATTTCCTGTTTTTTTCATCTTATATGATATTAACTAACCAAATATCTTATGGTTTTGAACTGTTGTTCGGACCAAACAAGCAATTTAAAATATGATGCTTCTAGCTCTTGAGAAGTTATTTCGCTTATTTACTTTCTCACCAGCTATGGCCAAGGATAAAAGCAACCTGCCTACCAGCACCTCCGGAGCTCAATATTTTACATGTTATATGTTGTTTGTTTAATTGGTACAAAAGCCAAAGTTTTGTTTTGCAGGGGGTTATGTGCTGGACTATTTTTTTTGGCTGGGAGTGAGGTTGTCAAGTAACCAGCAGAGACTCCAAGAGAGTTGTATCAGTGTCATCTAACTCTCAGCAAGAAAGTGATTTAAGCATTTTTGCCAAAATGTTCAACTATTCTTTGTCGAGAAAATAATTGGCACATTAATTATTGTTTAAAATAATTGTTTGTTGCAGGCTTGATTATATACCTTTTCTTCATCCATAAATGAATAAATGACAATTATGCCATTTTAAAATTGGTTATGGGGTCCAATAAAGGACTCTGGATGTCCCTCAAGTTCAGTTCAGCTATTATACAATAGCCCCATTCACACATGGAACCTGCAACATTCCCAGATTAAGTTCTGCAGGTAAACCAGGGTGGGTTCATCAGTGTGTTCTAGGAGTGGGCTATATGACCATATATACTGTGAGGAGATATAAATTTGTCTGCCTTTGCCATACTGTTTATACATCGTAGCATTAGGCTATTGAAAGTAATGCAGTAGATCAATGAGCAGGACAATTTTATGCTCATACTGGATGTTTATATGATGATTGCTGCAGTGTGATAAAGTACATTTGATTTGTCAGGTATTAAATTCACTTTATTAACCAAAAACTGACATTCCTACATGACCATTATCCATTCACAATTTCCCACTTTTAAAAGATGTATTGTATCTTGATATATTATGTTGTGGATAAAGCATTTTATCCATATCATCCAACCCTAGTGTGTTCTTATATGACCAGGTACTGAAAGATGTAATACTCAAACTGGATCTGTAGCACAGTACCTTGTGTGTGTGTGTGTGTGTGTGTGTTCTTTCTTAACACACCGTTATTTTCGAATGGAAACCAGCTTCCATTTAGTATGACTGACTGACTTGCTCTACATTGAAATTATCACATGTAAGAGAATCATAATAACCTGTTCAATGATTTTGCTCCCAGGAGAACTGTGGATAAAATGTTTCAAAAAGTTTTCCAAGTTTAGCAGTTTGCTGCAGCATATTACGTGGACAATGTTGTCATGATTCACATCTGATGTGGGAAAGAAGCTAATATGATATGCAGACTGGTGTAGCCGGCTGGTTTGGCTTATCACAATGGTTTTTAATACTGAGTCACTTATAAGATCATTGTGAAAAATTATATCCCTTTTAAGGACCTGGGTTTTCTGCTTGAACAACAAATGTTGTGTTTCAGTCACCAGGGCAGAGTATTTTCACTCAGTGAGTACATCTGGTCACAGTAAAATGGATAAACATTATACATATTTCAGTTGCAATCTCAAAAGGAAGGTTTTTCTTTTGTTGTCAGAAATCTTATTGTGGGCATTTGGTTTTCATCGCCAGGTAAAAAAAAAAATTGTCACAAGGCAAAAAGTGCTTAAGGGTCCATTTTTATTTATTGAGCTTTATAAAGCAGGGTTGTGCCTGTGTGTACCCTTTTTTTTTTTTTTTTTTTTTTTTTGCAACAAGGTGCTGTGTGTTTGTTAGCTCTACAGTTACATTGTTGCTGCAGAGGTGTTCAGTTCGGTGTGTATGTGCTCATCAAACAGAGCATTATGTGAGGAGATAAGGCGTATTGACAGTGGCCCATGCAGCCTCTTTCTTAAAAATATTTAATCAAGTGGTTTGGTTTTCTGTCTCTGTCTAAGATATCGGTTAGAGAAGACAACAACCCCAGGGTGAAAAGCAGAGGTCTAGAGCACTGGCCATGTGCTGCAGCTGGGCTCTATAGAGTTTTAAAGATATGTCAAGTCTACCTCTAGTCTAATGTTAATTTATAGGGTTCCTAAGAAGACATCTTAGGAAAAAGAGACAAGTGGATCTTATCAGCAACATAAAAAGCGAACCTAACCAGCACATCAGACTTTTTGGTCTCCCTCCTGCACCTTTTGACAGTAATCACTGATGCAGCTTGTTTCATGACTCACTTGTTTATCCAGAGAAATTGTCTGTCTCCTGAAGTATTACTGCAGGAGTCTCTGGCTATAATCGTGCCCTGGCAGAGTAAACTTGATATGGAGCTATTCAGATGTCTCTGGCTGGATTAGTTTGTGGAGGAGACTTGAAGGACTGGAATGGTTGACGCTGCTCAGACCCGCAGATCATAAAAGCATCGTCAGACTGCGTGTGCATCCACAGCTGACACATGATGTCAAGCCATCGTCACTGGGTGCAGTGGGTGGAAAAGGATGTCTGCTACAGCATACAAGTGTGCATCTGCAGGGAGGGATGCTCTCTGTCCATTCAAGATCTGCAATTATAAAGAACCCGGTGATTAGCTTGAGGCCACTGTATACTTCTTCCCCCTCTGACTTTGTGCTGCCAGTAGATGATTAATGCCCTGTGATTATGTTCAAGTGGATTTCTTCTTAAAGACAGGGGATGTTAAGCACTCAGAACTCATTTGCTATGATAGTACAGGAAACTAACCTTTTTATTCCTCAGTCACAGATTTAAATTCATCAGCCCGTTTTACCGTCATAGTAAAAACAAACGTTTTTAATCAAAATCTTTCTGTGGCAGGAATTGATCTCCAAGGCTGCTCCTTTGACTCAGCATTTAAAATAGAGACACACGAAATGTATTATAATGATTTCTATAAACTATCTATAGAATATACTGTGAAGTAAAGCTACTGTAGATCAGAAATGCTTAAGACGGGAGTCCTTGTAGTCATGTGCCATCTTGGTATGGTTTTATTGTACAGTATTTGACAGATTACATTGAGTAGTTCCATGTATAGCGCATGTAGAGCAGTTCTCAAAACACTGACAAATATCAAATTGAAAATATAAAATCAGTTGAAATTCACATGCCTACTCAATATCAGTTTAAGTCTAGCAAAGCATGATTGATGGCTGATGCATGGATTGTTTAATAGATTTCAACAGTTTATAGAATAAAAGTCATGCTAGCTGCAGTGTGAGGGTAAATGCTAACAGCAGCATGCTAGCATGGTCACAATGACACTGCTAATATGCTGATATATTGCAGGTAATGGTTACCATGTTCACCGTTTTTCTAGTATGTTAGCATTCTAGCATTTTCTTTTTTGTTAGCAATGTTAGTATGTTAACATTGCTAGCAAACATTGCCATCCCTTGAGTTACACTGCTAGCGTGGGTAGCAAAAAACAAGAACCTTTAACGTGTTTTATGTTGACACTTTCAAGTTATCAAACCAGTGTGTTTATGTATGTGGGCTAAAATGTTTCCCTTTCAAACAATTCCAAATCATTGTTAGATGTTTTATCGTTGTCAAAGTACAAAAACCAAAAAACATTTGAAATAGCTTATTCTAAACCACAAAGTTTATGCCCTGTTGTTGCCTGAACCTCAGATACATGCAACTGAAAGAAAAGACAGGGGAGGAAGATGAGGGTCAACAAAAGCCACAGGGAGAGTGTATTTCTGGTTGACCCACACGCTTTTCAGAGGCGTTTGGCCAGTCGGACCCAAAGGGGCTGACGCTGACAAACCTGAAATGACACCATGGATGTCCTCAGGAGCTGTGCCTCTCCAGAAATACCCTCCAATACACACTCAGTTGATCAGCGGTGGTTCACAAGGACAAATCTGTGGTAATGCTGCTAGCATTCCCCTCTCCATGACAAAATGAGCTCTGTAGCCTCTGCCAGGAGGATGCACAACACCACAGTGCCCCAGATGGCTGCCTATGAAGAAAATGGATGCAAAATATCTAAGTAAACTCCCTTTTGAAGGAATAGAAACCCATATATTTATGACCATTTATATATTCTGTGCCTTACCTAAAAGATTGAAATAGTAAATACTTTATTGGAATATTTTCCAGCCTTATATTTTCAGGGACATGGTAGACCTAAATACCGGGTGATGGTTCCACCGTTCTGGGCCAAATGTCCAACCGCATTTACACTTCAAGCATTGTGGGAAACCCAAAAAACATACAATGCTGGAATTTTGGTTCAGCTCAATGAGTGATTATTTATTATATCAGCACCCCCTGGCAGAAACAACAAAGACTGAAAATCTCATGAATCAACCCTCTCTCAGGCGTGCAAGATTTTGATTGACTCATCTTGGCAAGCCTGTGCTGCTGTGTGTCCTAAGGTAATTTGCAAAAATATAAAGTTGTCAGTTTCTTTTTGTCATGGATTAGCATGTTTGACATAAAAACTCAAATCTTTGCTATCACTTTCTTAAATTAAGGTATTGAGGACTTGAGGGTTTTTAGATCTGATACTGGGAGGCATCGGGAGGCCTAGAAGTTAAGACACATACCATATAATTGAACGTTTAATGTCTCAAGTTTGATTCTGGGACCAGGGACCTCTGATGCATGTCAAACTCTACTCTCTCTTCATAATTTTTGTCTATGTCCACTCCCAGCTGTCTAATGAAGGTAACAAATATTTTGTTCTGATCATACAAATTTTTTCTGAATGTATGGATCCCAAAAAAACACTGACATTCAGGAGTATTTGCTCAAAACATTGTACTGACTATAAATTAGCCTAATTACAAAGGTGCTAGCGGTTTTTGACTGCAGTGACACAAACCTTTAGTAATACACATGTAAGAGTGACACACAATAAAAATCCTGTGATTAAGGGGTTATCCTGGAAGCCCCCAATGTGAAATACATCACATATTTGTGCTGCACTTTGGATGTAATGAACGGTTGGGTGACTGAGCAGTTTCAGAGGCTCCAGCCAACCGAAGTAAACACAGACGGTTGTACACTGTAGTCATGTGACTGCAGTGTTGATCCAGGGAACCTACGTAAGCTTGCAGCATCGCAATTGGCTTCCTGCCCTTCTGGCTTGAACACACACACACACACACACACACACACACACACACAGACACAAACAGACACACACAACAAACTTTGTTATATCATCCCCCCGCCTCCACTGTTGTATTTGATAGAGATTGGACTTGGTACTATAGGAACATATGCCCTGACAATAGGGGATTTGTTTTCTCTCACTTGCATCTCCTGAGCCAGTTAAAAGCCATCCAGTCTAACAGATCCTCTGACACACACACACACACACACACACACACACACACACACACACACACACACACACACACAGTGATAGTAGGCCACTAGTATTTTCCATGGTCCTAGTGAATCTTTTCTTACAAGTGAGATGCAAATTCCTCTTGTTAGGAGTGTCTTCCAAGTCCAACCCTCATGCAGAGAAGCCTCCCTTACTGTAAGCAGGACTAAGCATTGACTGATAAAGTCTTCATAATGAATGCTGTTGTGATGTCTGAGCAGCCTGGACCATTCGCGGTTCAATGAAAGAGCATCCAAAAGTGTTTCTGCATTATTGCAAAAGTTCATGTTATAAAATGTATTCCTTACCACCATTTTGGAAAAACATATGTTGTAATGTTTTTTTAGCCAGTATCTTCAGGGACTATTCGTCTGAGTGCACAAATCCAGAGCTGCCTGAGCTTTAAATCACATTTGTGCTTTGCCATGCATTGTAAATACAGTATGCCATCAGTACTGTATGCAAGTGACGGTTCAATCACTCTGAGCAAAGATCAGCAAAGTTCTTTGCTGTCTGATACCAAACATGCCTAAAATTCATGAAATCCCTAGTTAATTTGCGTTTTATTTTAAATAATGCAGCAGCTGTTTCACTTACTAATTGACTAACATCTGTAAGGACTATGACTAACTGTTAACCAGCTTCGTTAAAGGCTTTATCACTGAATTACACAATCTTTTATGTCATCCCAGAGTTTCCCTCCTCTTTCTTTTATTTAATATTTACTACATTTTTTTTCTCTCCTTTTTGTCTCTCCCAGAGCTCCATCCAGATCACTTTTGACAGCAGTCTCCAATTAACTGCTTCTTCTGCAATAGATACAGTGACCTGCACTGACCAGTCGGCACACAGAATGGTCAGTAATCTTTGTGGTCCATGTTCATTGCAGCTGCAACAAACACAGGGATTTACATCTAAAGCTGATATCTTCAGTCAGTCACCCAGTGAATCTTAATTGGAGCAATGCATGACAAAAAATCGTTGACCAAATTTCCTTGTCAAGTGAGATGTAGATGAAGACACATGGATTTTAATAGTCTCAGAGACGGTATGATGGTTTGTCTGTTAGTACTGAGCGAATCTTTCTGTTGAAACAAAACATCTTCAAACATGAATGTTTTGTACCGTTTCAGTATTTTCCTTTGCCAACCTCTTCTTGTTTTACAGGTTTTACACTGTAAATGTTGGGTGGATACAGTGACATTTCCCGTGACTGTCACGCAGCAGTCACCTGCTGCTGTTTCCATGGACACCTATCAGATCACTATAGCACCCATGGTGACAGAGGTACAAAAGCACAACATCTGGATTTTTGCAATTTGCACATTCAAATGTGTAAATTTACACAAAAAATCATACGTAATCCTTCCATCACTGTCATTGTCATTCAATGTAACCTCTGTGTTATTCCAGAAGTGGTATTCCTGCAACAGTATTTATCAAAACTGTTTCCCATAAATCATGTCGCTTCCTGTCTTGGAGGTGATTTTTTTTTTTTTTTTTTTTTCCCTCCCTTACCTCACTGAAGAGGATATTCATGGCAGAAATTATTTTCCATGTGTTAGGGTTAGTGTTTACCCTAACGCTAAAACAGATTTTTTTATTTTACATCGGAATAAAGCATCTTCTACAGTGCACTGAGACAGAATTCAGACCCCAAATATACTAAAAAATAAAAACTGAAATATCACATTGACATAAGTATTCAGACCCTTTGCTATTACAGTTGAAATTTAGCTCAGGTGCCTCCCATTTCTCTAGATCATTTTGAGATGTTTCTAGACCTTGATTGGAGTCCAACTGTGGTAAATTCAATTGAGTGGACGTGATTTGGAAAGGCACACACCTGTCTATATTAGGCCTCACAGCTGAGAATTCATATCAGACCAAAAACCATGTTTAAATACTGTATTCATTTTTTTTTTAAATTACAACATGCTACACATAGATTCCTCACTATATTACTTTGATAATCTATCATAACTGCAAGCCTGTTAACCTGCTCTCTGGCTCTATGCTTAATGGGTTTTCCAACCTCGCTCCCCCTGTCTGTCTCCTTCAGGTGGTGGTGTGTCTGGAAGACGTGGAGGACGAGGGTCTGCTGATGTCCTGGACTCTTTCCAAGCAGCCATCATTTTCTCTGACCGTGACTCCATGCAAGCTGCAGAGACAGGTGAGAACATCTCATATAATACCACGACATTCTTTACAAACTAGAAGGTTGCATACATTTAAGAAAGGAATGAAAGAAAGGAAATAAACATTATGCAAATCTTTCTGAGACTGTGCTCAAGTTTTCTTTCAAATTATGTTCATAAGTCTCAGGCAACATGTAATGTAATGCATGTGAGTCACTTTCTACCCTACTAAACTCACCATGAGTCAAGAAGGAAATGCTTTTCTTGATTGACGTTACATAAATGTGCATGACATTTTATGCCTTTTTTGTCTGAGACAGCAACAAAGTCCATAGGAAAAAACAAATGGCACAAAAAAATAGTTTTAACTACTGAAGACAACACCCATGGATACTTACTGGATCTGAAGACAATGATATCCCAGCAGTCTCTACAAGTCTAACTTGTTCGGGGGATTGGTTCAATCCCCCAAAAGTGCAAAGCCTTTTGAACAAATGAAATCGGTTTTTAGATTAAAGCAACAGTAAACAATCCCATTCTGTGTTCTTTGTGGATATTATTAGAAGTAAGATGATATCAGGCATAAAAATGTATTAAAGGTTTCTATCTGTTTCAGTTTGCTGACCCCCTTGCTACAACACATACTGGTTTGTCATCAGAGAGTAAACACTTGCTTCTTTTCCTTTTCAGGACACTGAGGCAGACCTGGGCATGATTAAGGGGCTGATAGAGGACACTCTGTTCAGCACTCAGCCAGCCATGGTCCTCAATCTCAAGACTTGTGCTTCCAGTCCTTTGGTGAGAAATGGGTGGTTTTTTCTTTCGCATACTTCGCAGCAATAAGACAAACTATCTAGGACTTGTTTTCTGACATAAATAAATTGCTATGACTGGATGCTGTATGATAGATCACATGTTTAAACTGGTTTTGCTATTCAGATCTGCCCCCTTTTTCTCAACATTCCCAGGCCCCCATGCACCATCCGTCAGTGGGATTGAACTCTGTATCCCAGAGTGTCTTGATGCGACGACTACAGCTCCAGCAGCTCAGGGCGACCTTAAGTAAAGGTCAGATATATTCCCTCGACGTCCGATCATTTCCATCTAAGTTCCTGTTGATGGCTGAGGTCTCACTGTGTCGCTGCGTTTGCAGGTCAGTGGTCTAGATCAGAGGAGCTGTGCTGTGTCCTGAGCCTGGACCAACCCTTCACAGAGAGGACAACCCGCTTCCTGTCTGTGCCCAGCAACCCCAACACCCCGTTGGAATGGAGTGAAGAAATTACTCTGTAAGAAGGCATCTGTGATGTCAAGCTGCTGATGATGTATTGTGATTGTGTACATTCATGCCAAAATTAAAGCAAAAACTAGCCTGAGGGAAAAAGGCACATTATTCGAACTAATGTAGTTTTGCACAGTGGGGTTTCACTTAAATTCTAACACAGCTGCTTTCTCACTCTTGAAGGGAGCTGGGCCAAGAAACCAAAGAGCTGAGAGTAAGGCTTCGGGAGCGGAATGGCAAAAGGGAACGTAAGCCATTGCTCGATAGCAATCTACTTTTGGCTGCTGTTCAGAAACCTGATCAGCAGGAATGTTTAGACGACTTAAGGGAAATCATCAATGCTTAAAATGCACCACTTGCAGGCTCACTTTAATGATCTTTTTGAGCGTTTTAGGATGTATAAAATGCTGTTTCTACAAATATGTTAAGACTTTCTTTTTGTTGGGTAGAATTCCTGCCTGGTCAGGCCTCCATCGCCTTGGACCTCCAGTGCAAGGTTCCCACTGGACAACACATACTGTCAATAAGCCCCGGCCACGGCTTGGCACCAAACGCTACTGTCACAGCAGAAGTGAGTGACAAGATGCAAAGCATTACTGCAAAAATTATAGAAATCTGTTTCAAAGCCATTCTCATGCTTTGAAGTGAACAGTTAACACCACAGTTTTCCATCTAACATCAAGCAAGCTGGAATGAAAAATTCTCAACAAAAGAAGAGGGAGTGTCGTATAACAGCTGATACAGCCCATTGTCATGCTTGTGATGGCTGTCACAGATCTCTTCTGGCCTTTTCAGCAGCTAACTTGTCGCCTTTTTTGCAATCTACATATTTCTTAAGAGAGCATGGACATCTGTTTTTTCTCTGTAGGGTAAGATTTCATGTTGGTACATTATGTGTTGTCGTCTAACAAAAGCGGCAAAAATAACCTACAGGAGACAAGGTAACATCTGTACCACTCCTGCATCCTGTTGTACCTATTGATTAGTCATCTAAAATTGCCCCCTGCAGGTGAAAATGTCAGTTTAAATGTAGTACAAAGTACAAAGCCCCATTAAATGTGGGAGTATCTGAATCCATTTGTTTGGGTCTTCCAGCTGCTGTATTTGGAAACAGAGGAGCCTCGCAGCGACCACAATGCTTTGTCACTTCGTTCCTCAGTCACCCCCACGAAGAAGGTTGACGTGGACCGTACCATCATGCCGGATGGAACCATCATCACCACTGTCACGACCGTCCAGTCTCGACTTAAACTGGATCGCAGTCCAGGTAAATTTACAACAATTATTGTTTCAGGCTAGGTGCACAATGTGAGATAAAAGAAGGCTGTGATAATATTAACGATATGATAAAGTGGTTGTGATGCCTTTCAGGTGATTCCCCTTTGCGCTCAACATCCAAAGTGGAGGTGACCGAGAAGAAACCCACCATCCTGTCTGATGGCAGAGGCAGCCCCAGCCCCAATCCCAGCAGTGAGTGCTAGAGTGTGAAAGGCCAGACATTGTTTTACATAACAGATGCAAAGTAGGATAAGCAACAAGCATTAGTGTAACATGAGATGAGAGAAATGCACGTTTCAGTATGCGTCATGCGCTCGCTCTGCAGGTACTCCTGTTCAAAAACCTTAGACATTAACAACAGGTGTACACAGGGAGGTAAAAGAAAATCTGAAACACAATAGAAAATGTTAGACAACTTCAACCATATGTATCTAATTTTTCTTGGACATTAAAAGGCTGCTCTTTTTAGTTTTGATAGAGTAGTCTTCAGATAAACCATACATTTTCAAATTGGCATGTACATTTTTGAAAAACAGTATATCACAGTTCACTAGTATAGTTCTTATTTACATATTTATGTTCTTGTTGCTCAGAGAGCAGCCGCCTCTCTAATGGCCTGGATCCTGTTGCAGAGACGGCCATTCGCCAGCTGACAGAGTCCGCCTCCAAAGTAGCACGGAAGACACCAACAAAAAGGAGCACACTGATCATCTCGGGCGTGTCCAAGGTCAGAGAATGGAAACTGTGTCAAATGTAGTGGCTTATAGCATTTGTGCCATCACTGGTAAAACAAAAGGGAAAAAAAGTAATGAGCCATTCTTTACTTTTTTAGATATACAGTACAGTGTGTTTTTATTAGTGTGTATATTCAATTATTTTCAGTATTTGTGCACTTATCATTGGGATGTCAATTACCTGCACAGCTTTTTTTTTTGGTAAATGAAAATATTTCAACTTGGTTTTGTTTTTACCAAACTTCACTCTGAGTACATAAGTCATTAATGAACGAAACCTATTTTTAAGGAATCTAAAATACGATGACATAGAAACAGGCAAAATGAGTTGGATCTAAATTTAGTCCAGCCGCCAACCCCCTATTGGACCACATAATAGCAGAACGAGAGTCCTCCGACCTGATTTTTGCCTGAAAGCCTGTAGAAATGTATGCCAGAGGCTATGCTTGAAACCTGAGACAAAAATTCACTGAAATGTGAGGGTGTCATCATGTTGAAAGTGTAAAAATGCTGATGAAGTGCGTATTTTAAAATAATGGTCATAACATTGTGTTCATCCTAAGAAGCATTTTTAGGTTAAGATTCCATTAAGTTGTTACACATTTCCATCACTCCTCATGTGTCCTTTATTAATTGTGCTAACATTTTAAGGACATAAATTGATGCAGTATATAACACACAACAGGTTCCACTCTCAGAGGATGACTGTGCATTATCGAGCGGCTACGCTGCAGCCATGGACGCAGCCATGCATGGCAACCATTTCGGGGCGGGGCATCACCAGGACCCAGATGAAACCACACCCTCCGATGTGTCGGAGCGTCCGTCTGTGGACGATGTGGAATCAGATACTGGTTCGACTGGTGCCTTGGAAACCCGTAGCCTCAAGGACCACAAAGGTAACACTGTTGTCATGGTTATTAATTTGGTCTTTGCCCTAAAATCATCAAAAGTAGAGGTTCAGTTCCCGCCAAGACTGTTCAGTAATCCCTTGCTAATTGTAAACATAATATTCATTCATTCAGATATTGTCTTTGCAAACTGATTGAATGTTGCCCCCTCTCTGGAAATTGGGCATATACTAAAAAATAGATTCTTTTTGTCCATTTTTTAAAAAAAAAGGTTTTTGTTTTCATTTACATAAGTCACTGCTATTTTATCAAATACTACAGTACATTTCACATATAAACAAATGTTTTATAGCCTTACATGCCGTCAGAATTTCAATTAAGCAATAACTGATTTACATGCCATACAACACAACTGATTGTAAAGTCCTGCTGCTGCCCTCTGCAGGCCATGCTGCAGCATACAACCCACCCAGATGAAAGTGGTTATGAATGGATCAGTACTAGATTCAATTTGAATATCAATTTGATGGGGGAGCTGTCTCATGAAATCAGGGAATTAATTCATAAATAGTAGTTGGGTGATTGGTTAGTGTTGTTCAACAAGGTCCCAATATTCCTGCTGTCCATCTGCTTCCTACAGTGGGCTTTCTGCAGAGCGGGACAAAGCTGTTGTTCCGCAGAAGACATCGACAGAAGGAGTCCTGTCTTAGCCAATCCCATGAAGACATCTCCAACATGGGCAATAACTTCACTACTGCTGCAACCAGCAGCCGCACCAAGTCTGGCAGCTTCTCCCGGCGTCTCATCAAACGCTTCTCTTTCCGCTCATCAGGCAAATCAAAAGGAAAAGGCACTGCTACCAACGGAGGAGCGAGCTCATTGGATAACTGATTATCACTATTACGGTAGGACATGGGTCATCCTGAGTTATCAGGATTGTTCTAAAGCCTCTGTTGGTACAGTCAGAAGAACAACTAAACCTTGAGTCTGGTCTATGACAGGTTGAACACCCCAGGTGGGTTATCACCTGTACATCATGAAAGGAGGATTCCTCTGGGAGGGCTTCCCTCTGGAGAGAAATTTATTGCACCTTTGGGACAGAAGTCATGTTCAATCACATCACTGAGGTTTAAATGTGATTATGAAATCTATTTCTTTTCAAGGAAAAATCTGCTGCTCAGTGAGGAGAAGGGAATAACTACAATGAAATGCTGTGTGCTCTGTTTGAACACAAACTGTTTTATTGTGACAGATGGTGGAAATGCTCTTAAACTATAATGATATAAAATGCCAGTATAACATTATTGGTTGCACTTTGGACTTTAAAGTTGTGTTGTTTTTTTTTGTTTGTTTGGTTTTTTTTTTAAAAACAGCACATGTAAAGTTCCTGGGTTGTATAAAGGTCATTAATTATTATGTGGTTCTCATGAAACAAGTGCTATTTATTTTACTCCCAAAAGACCAAGTCATCATAGTTGCATTATAATGTAAAATAGAGACATTGTTGTGTTTTTCCATGCAACTGTAATTTTAAACACAAATTTTATGTGAGTTAACAAGAATCAGTCTTAATCTAGCTGTAATGTCCATTCATAATTGCTTATACATTGGTTTTAGAATGTTGTTCAATGTTGTATCTTATATAAGAAGCAGAAAAGATAATATATTTATTGTACGTTTTTTATTTTATAAAAAGGTACTTTTCTCTGGAATTTCATTTTAAGCTTGTAACTGCTTTTCAGTTTTCTTTTGAAATTTTAGCCAGTCAGGATCTCTAGAAGACTCTTCAGGCTGGGAAATGAGTTTAAACTTTTTTCCGACAGTATTCTGTCAGGAAAAAACAAACTGGAAAAAAAAAAACACGATCAGGTCCTTCCCTCCTTCATCTCCTATTGACTCCAGTAAGTGATAAGTGGATCTAAGCACATTATAAATTTTTCAGTTGATGCTCATATGGACATTTTATTATTGCAATAACTATCATTACTGTGCAGCAAGATTGCATACGGTATATTATGTCTAACTCTGAAATGATCAGCTCATAACCATCATCTAAACATAGCAAAACCTACCCTTTAACATTTAGAAGCATTATCATACTGTATTTCTTTTTAAACAATTTAAATTTTCACATGACTGACAATATAGCAACAATGCCGCAGTTTTAAGAGGTCTCAAGAATGTCACAGTTGAGGACAAAGTGATGGGTGAAGTGGACACACTCAGGGCTAGAAATGAAATTGCTACTAGCAACTTGAGATATGAGGAAACCCGCTGCACCCTTCAAAGGCAAACAGAACTGGTATGTAAAAATGTACATCAATTTTTGGCTATTTTTGTTTTGTCAGAAAAATCTTAACTGACTGCATTATTTATGGGACTTGAGAACAACCAAATTAAATTATTTTGATTTACTTTTCATGTTTATTTGCATCAATAAAAGATTAGCTGTCAAAGGGACTCTAAAGGACATGTTCCATGTGCTTTACAAAATTACAACCAATTCAAAATGCTGAAGAAACAAAGCCACTTCATTGTCTAAAGGCACATTACATATTATGTGGCTGGAATGTGAAACAGGAAGTGGCTGCAAAATTTAAGATGTTTGATTTCTGCTGTTATATTTAAAATGTTTAATTTATTGCAAATAAATTATTTTTGAAGCTCACTTAGTCTGTACCTGACTGGATTACTTTAAGCTGTTTTTTGTGGGGGTTTTTTTAAGTTACTATTTTAGGGGGTGTCATGCATTTTTCAGTCACCCTAAGCCCCCCTTTTTTTTTAAAGTGTAAATATAAAATTGAGCCTGTGTAAAGCTAATTTAAAATGTCATTGTCTAAAAGGCAGTAAAATTACTTTTGAAACTTCAGTTCCTGCTGTTAATTTCATACAAGGTCATGAGTGTATCCTCTTGTGTGGCTCATCATTCTCACAGGCCGAGATGTACAAAAGGTTTAAATGATTTAACAGATTCGAGCTTTACCGATAAACTTAAATGCACCTTCAATGTTCATAAATTCTGTATTACTGATTACTTTCACTGCAGAATTTTTATAAACGCGCCAAAAACTTCGAAGCTGGAGGGAAGATGTTGGATTGGTTTTCTATGTACGCCTCTTTTACGTATGACCCTTTCACAGCCAGCAGGGAGAACAACAGCCAATCGCCTTTGTTTCTTTTGTAGGGCCGATCGTGATTGGTTTGAGACCAGAACATTTACACCAATAGTCACCGACTTCCTCTTCCCTTTGACCTCTCAAAGCCAATCATACTTTGCAGTTTTCAATCCAAACGTCAATCGCGTATAAGGGCGGGACAAAGCGTGGGATTTATACCCTGTTTGTGTGGCCGCAGACCTACCATTGCAGAATTCCATTTTGGACGAGCATCGTAACAAGCGACAATGTCTGGAAGAGGTAAAACCGGCGCTAAGGCCCGCGCTAAGGCCAAGACCCGCAGCTCCCGCGCCGGTCTGCAGTTCCCCGTCGGCCGTGTCCACCGTCTCCTCCGTAAGGGCAACTACGCTGAGAGAGTGGGCGCCGGGGCCCCCGTGTACCTGGCTGCTGTGCTGGAGTACCTCACCGCTGAGATCCTGGAGCTGGCCGGTAACGCCGCCAGGGACAACAAGAAGACCCGTATCATCCCTCGTCACCTCCAGCTGGCTGTCCGCAACGACGAGGAGTTGAACAAACTGCTCGGCGGCGTCACCATCGCCCAGGGCGGCGTCTTGCCCAACATACAGGCCGTCCTGCTGCCCAAGAAGACCGGCCAGTCTGCACCGAGCTCCGGCAAGGCGGGAAAGAAGGCCTCCTCTCAGTCTCAGGAGTATTAGCTTGCAGGCTAATAACTTTCAACCCAAAGGCCCTTTTAAGGGCCCCCCACTCCTCATTGAAAGAGCAACTTCTGTTTAATCGCTGTCTTGTCGCACTTTTCGCATGTTTTTTTTTTTTTTTTTTTAATTTAATAAACGCTTGTTTTGTAAAGGTGGTCGTTACCATTTGTTTTGACGTAAGGTGAAGCTATCTGCTAATTTTATGAAGTTTTCCTGCCACTAACCGGTGAGTTTGTGTGTAGCTGACTGGCCTCGATGGGCCCCAACTCCCTGATTATTTCTTTTCAATGCAAGTTTTAGGTTCCTAGTACAATTGTGTTAGCTGTACACTAACGTTATGCACTGCAGCTGCTCAGTCAGCAGGCCACTAAATTTCTAGGGGAAAATCATGCCTCCACTTACCAACAAGCAGGGCTAGTTCATAGGCTAAATCCCGCAGCACAAACTGTAGGTTGATGCTCATGTGGTTCCTTCTAGCGTGACTATGCACTTTTGTGCAAGCTGGGTTTAAGTGCCTCTGTCTCATTTTAGAAATGATGTGAACAAATCCTACGATACATGGCTTTTTAAACAGAAGTGCAAATTCTAAACTGAAAGCATAGTAAGAGTTTAGGCTCCTGCGTTAGGTATAGTCCCTATTCACACTTGATTGTCTGCTCTATTTAGTGCACCTGGCTAAAACTAAACATCTAATCCAACAAATTCTGCCTTCAAAAGGGTCATAATGTTCAGGTTTTGTTGAAACTGTAAGAGGTTTTTGTCATTTTTGAGCCCTTGGTGGTGGTGTGTTTTTTTTTGGTCCACCCTATTAATGTCGGTGTACAGAGGCACCACAATCTACAGCCTCCAAAATTACCATTATGTTGAATCAATGCTCCTATACAACAGCTCCAACAAAGAATGAAACATAACCCCTGTGAGTAAGATTTATTGAAGGGCTGTTGTATTCAACTGCATTACTTTTAGGTAGATGGACCAGAGACAGTGAAAACTAAGCATATGTTCATGTATAAACCCATTTCCAGAGCTCAGGCAGGTCGTTTCGTACACCCTCTCTGGGGTTTCAATGGTTAAAACGGTTGCCTTCAGGTAAAAATGCCCTGAATATTGTGTTTGTGCATCTGTGTGGTTAAAGCCTGCATAGCACAATAACGGTCCTTCCTGCTTGAGGCTCCAGGTGTTTGCCTGTTACATGTGATGAAACACACAACTGCCAGTTTACCAGCATGAGCACAGTGACATCTGATCAAGTACACGTCATTGTGAAGGAACATAACTTTGTTAATCCAAAATTACTCCCTCAAATTACATATTCCATCATCCATATGTGTAGGATATGTGCTAGAAATCAGGCAGTACAGAATCTCTTTAAGGAAGAACTGTTCTGTGATGACTCGAAGGCCATCAGCCTATAGCAGCATAGTTCTAGTACATCATGAGAGTCATTTCTGGTAGTGCAGTAAGATTGCCGTACGTTACCATTTGCTACTTTCTTTAAAAAAAAAAAAAATGTAACTTACAGTTAGCTCTCATAATGTAGAATGTGAATTAGTGTTGTACAGAAACTTAGGTTAAAGTGTTTTGTCCAGTCTGAAAGGGACGTGGTCTAATTATACAAGGATGAGGACAAACCCCAAAACCTCAGCTGGCCAAATAAAACCTATGCTGAAAAGAAAAATCTGTCCCCCATACAAGCCACATGTCAGTATTGCACACTAGGTTGCATAAAAGAAAGTAATGGCTTCTGACACCTTGCCAGGCAGCTACACGGTTCTGTGATTGGACTCCATACACATCCACGCGTCGCAAATGTTACTGATTCAGCATGCTGGGAAAAGGCAGTGGAACAGCAATACTGAGGTGGTTTCGGATAGATCCACCCTTCATCGCAAGAATCCATTGTTTCTGCAAAATACCTGATTCGATACAGTTTTTCCTTAGGGATGTCCTTATTATAGAACAAATATAGTTTATTTTATATCACAATCATAGCATGTAGTAGACACAACACATCAGAAAATGTAACATGTCAGAGCACTCAGAGTGGTCATGATGGTGGCAGTGCAATTCACTGACTTTGCCACCAGGTGTCAGGAGTTTCATGTCTGAAAAGTCTGGGATATTTGTGCTTTTGCCCCATGTATGTTTCCATTTAATAACAATCGAAGACAGTTCACTGCACATATTGTTCCAACAGATGTTCAACTCATGCAATCTTGCCATACTCCCAAGAAGAGATTGTCGAAAAGGTTTCCTGCTGGAAATGAAAGACTTGGAATCATCATTAGTAACATTATGTCAAAGAGTAAAATTTTTAAAAAGCTATCTAGAGGAGCCATCAGGCCTTCCAGCAGTCATACTTGATAATTCTATGTGAGGGATCCATACAAGGTGTAGTTATTTCATGTCAGCTGTGGTGCAGATTACTTTTTTACTCATCAGATCTCAGATGTGCAGATAAAGTCCCCCATAACCTTTCCGCCAGAGGAGAGCATGCAGATATTTCTGTCTGCTTTGACTGTTTTATTAGTGGCAAAAGCAGCATGATGCAATAAGTTTGAGCCGAACCCAGGACAGGCTGAACCAATTACTCAGGCCTTGACAACGTGTCCAACACCAACAGCCAAGCTAAAAATTCCAGCCTGAGAGGAAAAACCTGAGTGTCCATTGGCTGTGATAACTATAATTTCCCGATTGGCACCCTGTCTAAGGCTCTGAATTTACTGCCGTCGCTCTTCTCAGCTGTTTGTCGTCAAGCAAAGCAAACAAAGACTCGGTTTTCCTCAGGTTAGCTCGGCTTTTTCTGTGGTCTTACAGTATGTTTGTAATTTTATGCAGGAAGCAGAGATGTAAAGTCACAGAAATTGTTGACTTGTTGCTTTTGCCAAAGTGCAGACAAATGTTGACTTTCCCTCTCTAATCCGTAATGAGTCTGAAGTGATCTCGTCCTGATGACATTTTTTCCATGTTTTGTCTGCCCCGTGAGAATCACAGAGCAACATAAGGGTAGGGAGTGGGTAAAGTCAAATGAAGGGGAAAAAGGAATGATAAGTGGGGGGAGAAAGAGGGCCAGGAGGAGGGCTGGCCCCGACAGAAAGATGTATGTAGATATGCTGGACGTTTCACTTTGAAAATAACACAACTGCACAATAGCAGTGAAGAACTGACAGCATATTTCCATCATCGAGAAGAGAACTGGGAGACTTTTCTCATGGAGAGTTGGGAACATTCCTCATCTCTTTTTTTTTTTTTTAAATCTTTGGACTGACAGACAAGATGTTCCCAGTCAGCTCGGGTAATGAGAAACAAAAATATTTGCCTGATGGTCTGTGAATGTGTTGCGGAGTGAGAGGAGATAATGGGGCTATTGTGGCAGTGCAGGATCATGGTTTTCAGCCCAGTATGACCCAGTTAGTTCTCACTCACTATCTACTGTGTATGAGAGAGTTTACATACTTTCATTATCATTGTTTTAATCATTTATCATTGTCTTTGAGCACATCCAGTAGTAAGTTAACTATTACAGAGCAGTGGGAGCAGGTGGAATTCCTCTGGGTTTCAGAGAGAGATTAGGAACCAAACCCGGCCCGGCTCTGTGAATGGACACTTGTACGTGTTTATGAGATCAGGCTGACTTTGGGGCTCATGCGTCTAGTAATGTACTTTGGTGGAATTACAGGCTGATGAAGTATTTCCCTCAACTGGAGTGGGAGGTGCACACATGCCTGAGTGAGTATATTTTTAACTTTAAAATGCCAGAAATCTTCCAATGCGATGCATTTCTGTGTGGCAGGGGAAAACAGCTATAATATACTTAATGATTAGGACTTGTTTGCATTGTGGTTATATCTGCCCCACCCTTCTAATGTGCATTGTCTTGAACGTATTGATAAGTTATGAGAGACAAGTGGACAGATGTTTTGAAAGGAAACGCTACATCTGTTTGGTGGGAGACTCAAAGGAAAGGCTTTGGGAATATCAGCAGCTTCCTGTTGTTCTTTTTTTTTTTACTCATTCTGGTTTGTCTGGGGTCATGCCATTTCAGAGAAGCATTTGGCTTCGCATTACTTGCTGTAACGCGTGATGATTGTTGCACCACATGAGAATGTGGGTGTTATATCAGCAGGGCAAATCCGAAGATTCAAATGGTATTCATGTGTACATATTGTTTATTTATTGCTGTATAAGAGGCCTGTTTTTATTTTGACAATGTTTCAGAATTGACAAACTGTCTAATATCACAGTGCCCTGTGACTATCTGGGTGTGTGCTGCAGATGATATGAATCTGTCTAGACCAACTGTGCATCACTCTTATCCCTCCTCCTTCAGGCTGAGGGTATTTCTTGTCCTGAGTTGAGCCTCTCATGCAGCACTCCTCCCTGCCTGTGTACCAACACAACAAGCCCCAACACTCAAATGGTTATGTTTAAGTTAAGGTTAAGGTTAGGGCAAAGGGGATATTTTGGAATGTCAGTGTTAGAGACAGGATTTGTGCATGGCCTGGAAGGCAGTGCTGCTTGAGCAACTCAATACAGGGCAAGGAGGACCATGTCGTGTGAATTCATACAAGTAGAAATGTGATCAAATAACTTGTTCTCTTCAGTCTCCCATACATCCATCAGGTGAATGAATCAGGCTGTTTCTTTTTAAGTCTCCTGAGTCTCTGACTGAGACTCTTTCAGTGTTTTTGCTCTCATCCATTCTTTCACCTGTCTACTCTTGTATCATGTCCAGACATCCTGCACGAGCCTGCATACATGTGCTCCACAAGTCAGTTTAGACAGTGTATAGCGGTGTCTGAGTGCAGGGCACACAAGCTGACCAAACCGGACCTCCCACCAGACACGTATTTCAGGGTCTGTAAGAAATCCTCACATCGGTGTGATCAGTAAATACACATACTGACGCTGCAGCTGGCAAATCTTCCAGTAGTGGAAAGATGGATACAAAATAATACTGAAATGTAAAGAAAGCTTTATTATCATCCCCCCACAGTGCTCATAACTTGTTGAATGCAAAAACATTACATCATCTATTTATTAAACCTGGTGTTATTAAGCTGAGGCATTTGTGTTTTTAGTAACTTTTGACCAATTCCTTTCATTTACTGTCGTAAACGTTTATCAGACAAGTCAAAAATGTGAAACTGAGGTGCAAGGAAAGCTTATTAATTATCTTTTTAATTGGAGCACATTACTAACAGAGATTAACACAAACAGTCAAAAGTAGTATTGTATGGAGCTCCGAAACGGACAAAATGTAAATGGTCAGACAACAAAAATATGTAGCTCCACAAATTGTTTGTAAAATAATTAGATTGGAGTTTAAAAAGAGATATAAAGCTGAATGATGTATACAACTATAATTTTCTTCTTTTTACAACATTTGGTCAGTTTCAGGGCTCCATACAATTTGGCCTTGGACTTTTTGTTGTAAAAATTCTTTAAACAACATCTTTTCAAATCTCTGTGTTAAAAATTGTATAAGTCACAATCTTTATAATAATTATGCCTGACTACTCAAAAGCAACATCCTTTTACACTTTTTTACTTTGAAGCTGTGCTCATGCACGCGCTCCAGTTGATGAAATAAGATGTGACACGACAACAACAACAGTAAAACTCCAATCTTTAATTATCTGATGACCTGTCAAAGCTAATGAGCTAATACCATTTACCAAATATTTTTTACAAATTACATTATATTAGTAAATAAGGACTGACTTTGTTTTTAATAATCCCTTTAATCTGCTACAGTGGCTCATTTGCTAGATAGACGGCTACAGTGACTAAACTACATTCGAAATCACTATTAAAGGACATTCAGCAATTTTCATCCCCTCAGCTGTAACCTCCCCCTCATTGCTGAGGGCGACTGACCCAGAACATCAACCGTCTCTGCAGACTGTGCTTCAAGTCCATGTGGTTACTTAGCGGCCTCTGTTTGTTTGTTTTTATTTTCCTTAGTGACTCATCATCTGTTTCATTTCCTCCATCTCTCCGCTCTGGCTCCTGACCATGGGAAAAGCCTTGAGAGATCAATAGTGGAGTCTTTCTCCCACTGTCTTTCACTCTCTCTCTCTCTGTCTGTCTCTAAGCCAAATCGTTCCTGTGGGACGTCTCAAATGATGGCTCACGTGTTCGCTCACTTCCTCTGGAACACAGTATTTCTCTATCCCATTATCACTGATGTGTCAAGAACAGTGGACACATTATAATCCATTGTGCTTAGTCATATTATCATACATTGTTATTCAACAGTTTTCCAGGGTGGAAATACCCTCTTTCCAGTTTTGTTGCATCAGTGGGACGGAGCTTGGAGCAGGAACTCAGGGGACAGGAGGTCTTTTCCATCTCCTACTCCTACAACACGTGCTTTACCAATAGACAATGCTGAGGAGACTCACAGCATTGCAGGGTTTGGTTTCCAGCCTTTTTCTGATACTCTGGTGTGGTCCATCTGATCTTTCAATCAATGGAAAATGATGTAGGAGTGACAACATCTCAGGGACTCTGAGGAGGATCTGAACTTTGACTCGGTGCCTCTCTTAACTCTTTTAAACTGGAGTTCAGTGTTAGAGTGAAGTGCTATACTTGTGGGTTTATTTGCCAAAAAAGAGAAAGGAAGTCAAAAAAAAAAAAAAAAAAAGGACGTTTAGTCAGAAGTAAGACCACGTCTTGGAGGGCAGTGCCGATGCTGGGTGTCAGGGATGTAACTCTGCACCGGGATGGGGAGGAGAAGGGGTTGGGAGGAGGGAAATACCAGAGGAACTCAGTGGGTGAATGAAAAAAGCTAGGAGCAAGACATAAACAATAATGTGGATACTGGTCTGGGGATTATTAATCTTCAGACAAAGTCATGGATCTAGCTGTTGTCTGGACTCTGTAATAGGAGAGAAATGGTAAGAACTGCACGTCTGTCAGAGAAGTAAGAAAACTGTTGGCCAGCACTGTTGTGTTTTTCTGCCTAATTTTATGTTTTCCTTTGTAAAATAACACTCTCTTTCATTTCATTAATCATTTTAAATGTATATTTTCAATGTCCATTTTTCAGTGTTTTGTCAACGTTCTCAGCAGAAGTCATTTCTCTTTAAAAGTAGCAGCCCAGACTGTGTGGCTGGCGATGTCTATTTTCAGAAGCTCATGGCAACTCTGAAGGGCATAACTGCCCCCATAATGACAGGTTACAGTGGAAGGCCCTGCATTTGCAAGCATTAAAACTATTCCCCAGCCTGGGTGTGTACGTTAAATCACTGAGGCTTGCGGGAGCAGGAGCATATGTGTGCACATGGGAGTGTGTGTGTGTGTGTGTGTGTGTGTGTCTGTTTGTGTGAGTCAGACAGAGACAGAGAGAGACAGATTACCCTGCCCGCTCTCCTGTCCTGTGTCTGTGTGCGTGGCTGAAAGAGGGCCTGTGTTGACAGCCAGTGGGCTGACAGCAGAGGCGTGAGGGGTCCAGTGTCAGTGCTGAACAGAGGGGACGGTCTGTTCTCCGTGTCACTGGGTCCTCACACAGAGGCTCATACACTGGATGCGATTGTCAGATATGTGTGGTTTCACCCGGCAACCTTGTCTGGACTGACATCAGATGCAGATTGAACGTTCTGTTGTCTTAAACAGCCTGGGCTAAACTTGGAGCGTGACAGCTGTGGATGGCTTTTGGCTATTATTTTCAAGAATTTGAACTGATCGGTGATGTCAGCATGGAGCGACAAAGAGCTCAAGCAGTTGTTTTTGATGAAACAGTCATGTGTCTGTGTGTGAATGGGTTGATTTGGTCATTTCCTGACATACTGACTGGTGAGAAATTGAAGGAAAAAAAAGAATAAACGAGAAACACAGGACAAGAGGTGACACTGAATGCTTTGATGAGTATGAAAATGATTTGAATCATATGCTATTGCCTTCAAAGTCACTACATTTCAGCCCAATTGAACAGCTATGGGACTGACATCTTTGGGACACCTTTGGACTGACAGACAGACAGTACTGATGGTGTTCCATCCCTCCAGTAGAGTTCCAGAGACTCTGTGCTAAAAAACCACTGAAGCTGTTCTGGAGGCTCAAGGTGGCCCAACACCTCACTGAGACACTTTATGTTGGTTATTTCCTTAATTTGTCAGCCATCTGTTTATGATATCTGGAGATCTCCTCCGAAATTTACATGTCAGAATATGACATAATTTAAATTTCCCAGTTGTTTCATTGTATCTTGTTGACACTAGATAGTAGGAGATTGTCTGTTTCAGTTTTGCTTGGTACGCTAAGATGTATTAAATTGTTGCCAGGACAAGCAACTCATGTGGGTGATAGTGAAAGACATGGATACCAGCTTTCAGCAGAAAAATATGGTGAGTCATCTGGACCGCTTATGTGTCTGTTGTGCGATTGTTTGAGAATGTCTGGTCCTGGTGGATTGTTGTTTCCCTCTCGTTTGATGTGAGCACGATGAGCAGACAGCTGCATCTAATCTCCAGCATCTGTCTGCAAACATGGAGTGTGTGTGTGTGTGTTTGTAAGATCTGTGAGTGAGCCACAGTGACTCATCATGGTCAGAGGAAGCAGTGATCTGACCCCTGATGTGTGAGGCACCTGCAGAGCTCATTCACACCTTTTGCTACATCTCAAAAGCACAATATTATGATGTTCACATAAGATCAGGCTGCTATTGCCACTCTTTTTGTCAAATACCTGCCTGTGCTCATTCTCTAACATGGAGACAATAATCTCTCTTTGGTCAATGCCATCTTTCTTGATGGATCGTTTTGTCTGGCTAGTTCTGGAGAGACAATTACCCAGTATAATTGTTTGGTCACATGGGCTTATAACTGGGCCAGAAGGGTTTCTAAGGAAAGCACTGTTCCCATTGTAGTACAACTGTAGTAGCAGTATTCCCAACGCTCCCATTCATCCCCTGCTCTTCTCTCTCTCTCTCTCTCTCTATCTCCTTGTATGTGTGTATTTGCTTCAGGATCTACACGTGTCAGATAATTCTGACAGTCCAGCCGACATGGACCGCATGAGCAGGAATAAAGTGGAAAAGGGGCGACAGATGCACCAGGTCTTACAGGTGAGTCAGTTCTTACTTCAGGACCAGTGTCTATTTAAAGCTGAAACAAGTGGGATGTTAAATCAAGTGTAACTGGCTTGATTTTTAGTACCATCTGTGGTGTGTCAGCTTGTAAGAATGTAAGATTGTTTAAAGAATTTAAGAAGTAATATTTTAACCAGCTTCCAAACAAATCAGATGAATCTGGCAGGCACTGCTTGTTGTAAGAATGGGCATGTCTACCTTTTTTTCCCCTTTTAAATATATTCACAGTATATGTTAATTCTACATCTTTTAAATGTAACAAGTGTTGCATGATGATCTGATGATATAACTGACCATGTGAAAGCCACTGTATTTACTAATGCAATCTCACATACTGCTTTAGTAAAAGATTCTGGTCTTGATAGTTTCAAAACTAGTGTCTTTGTGCCAATGTTGCATCTTCAGATTAACATTTATAATAGTGTGTCTTAATCAACTGTAAAAAAGAGACAGATTTCAGGATTAAGGCCTGTAGTACAATTTGAATCGAGTACATACACTGGAATTCTTACTTGAACAGATTAATATTTACGTTTTGTTGTTTAGCTGTTCAGGCATCTAATTTTCACTGGTAGCATCCCATAAAATACTAATGTGGGAAATCTAATCTACTGTATATCACTTTCAGGATGTGTATGTTTTCAGGATAATGTAATGATGTCTTTCAATCGATTTTGTTTTTACAGAGCACCCCTTTAGACCTGATTGAGACAGGCAAGTCCCTGAAAGTCCAGGCAGAGCGCCCCCACCTGGTTAGTTTGGGAAGTGGACGTCTGAGTACAGCCATCACTTTGCTACCACTGCTGGAAGGTGAAGACCTGCTTGTGTGTATGTCTGTCCGTGGCTTTGAGTGTATGATTGTGTGCCGGGAGGATGAGTGGGTATAAAAAAGTACTGGCCTCATCAAAATGGAAATTTACCTTTTGCTTTTCACAGAGTACTAATTTAAACTGATATCAAGTCTCACTAAAATGCAAAAGTTATGCAGTACTTACTTTATCGATATCATCATGTGCTTGTTGAATGGGACCTCTGAAACCTCACTAACAGCTTATTAAATGCTCCATCTTTACTTTTTTAAGTTGGCCATAACTTTGGGAGATCCTGCAAGATCAGAAAACTCCACATGGTTTTAACCTCCCTTTCAGCTCAGGCATCTCTGTACTGACTGTAGGATCCGTAATCTATGTTATTGTTATCAACATGAGAAGTATAGACACTTTCATAAGCACATTATTCAAAATAAGTCAGTGGTTCTTAATAAGTAAGTGGTGCAACAAGCCACATGATGAATTGACAAAAACTGCTGACATATTACCTTCTAACCATCTTGTTGTTTCTCATACTTTGTTGCAATTGCACCATGGTCTGTGATTTTCTTGCATCATTTGTCTCACACTGGTCCTAGACACCACAGAGGAAAAGAGAGGAGAGGGTGTGACAAAGAAAAAAGCCTTCTGGATATCATCTGTGATATCTGTGATATTTTTGTGTTGAGTTATATGTCTTGCACTTAGCCAGTGATGGAATATAACTGATAGTCAAATTACAACACAGTAAATAGTAGATGGTTATATTAATTCCTTCTGACAAGAAGCCTGTCATCTCCCAGGCTAAGGACGTCTCTTGAGAGTAACACCTAACTCCATTTTTGATTCTGCCCCAGTGCCCTTGACCTCTGAGCCCCCAGCTTTCAACCTCAACCTAAGAATACTTCACAAAAGTATTCACAAGTCCATATGGATGTCCAGTAACTGATACTGAGAAAATGTATTCTCTTGTTGCAGGGAGAACCACACTGGGCAGTGAGGGGACAGATATCCCCCTGCAGGGCCCCGGCGTCGCAGCACAGCATTGCTACATTGAAAACCAGGCAGGCATTATCACCTTGTACCCATGTGGAAACCAGTGCTCTGTAGATGGCCTTCCCATCTCCGAACCCTATCACCTGACACAAGGTAGCACAGTTGTGGACTTAAATGACTGCAGTAATATGATTGTTGAGTTAAAGCTTATTTATCTTGTATCTTCATAATAACTATAACTTCATAATATTTGCCATAAAAACAAACAAAATGTAACCAGATGATTACTAGTGATTGAATAGGACAGTAGTGCATATTGTGTCTACTTCTAAGAAACTTACACGGATGTACTGTCAAATAACTTAAAATGGCCGCTGCATTTGTAATATTCAAATAGAGAACTTTTATAGGATAAACTAGGTTCTGCTGAGTGTCTAAATTGGAGGCAAAGTGGACAAAAACAGTCCAGCTTCGCAATAGCAAAACAGTCCCATGTCCTTCCAGTAACATGCATACTTGCCGTAAAAAAAGCAGTCCCGCCCCCCTCAGGCCCCTCTCCATGGGATCCAAGCCAGCGGCTACACCAGAATGTCATTTGAAGCCGGGTGATCAGGCAGTGAATGAGGAGGCAGCAGCTGCTCAACAAGAATACTTCAGGCTTTGCTTCATTCAAAGGACAATCATGAAATGCTGAATAAAACAACCCAGGGATGGAGGAAACGGCCTCATTTATATCATAAGGAGCAATGTTGACTTTACTTTGAAGGAGGAAATAAACACTTAACTCCCTGTGGAATATCCATAACTGGAAACAAAACTGCAGCGTGTGACTGTCAGGAAATATATCAGGCATTCTTGAAAGCCACCGGAAATGCGGGGAAGAGGAAGGAGTTGATTTCACTTACTGGTTAACCACATGTGAGTTCAACTAGTCAGCTAACTTATGTCAGTTAAACAGTCAACGCACTACCTACTGCGCAGGAGGATGAATACACTGTCGTCACAAATAACCAAACAAGAGGGTCGCTCGTAAGTTGCAAGGTCTCTAACTGACTCCAGTTACCAACGTTAGCAGATACTGTATGTTAAGCTCTTTGCCACGTCTGTGTCAGACTTTGGGATTCACTCTTGGATCTCCTTATTTTACCACATGTCAGACTGAATGTGAAATGTTAAGATGTGTTAAAAATAAATCTCAGAGAAGAATTGGTCCTAACACTTAAACTTCCTATTCTATTGCCTGTTGAACGCAGTTGTTCAATAGTAAGCAGGACAGTATCATGACATTGTTTGCATACACACAGCACTTATACTATAAAAAAAAACAAACTGACCACAGTCATTACAGACATTAATTTGTTAAGCCATTGTAAGGATGAATTTGCGTCAATTTCTAATTGGAATTAGTTGAATGTTTGAGGTTAGAGCTTGTGTATGGAAAAAAAATACACTGGACAATCAACAATCAGTTTTTGTAGCAGTACATTCATGGTGGTGTGAATATTCTGTCTCTCTGAAAATGATAACCACTACATAACTGACCCATATAACTTTCTACCCACATGGTCTTCTCTCCTGGCAGGGTGCATGCTATGTTTTGGTCATTCGGCCTTTTTTCGCTTCAACCATCCAGAGGAGGCACTGAGGATGAAGAGCATGCTGCCTGGAGGAAGCCAAGGACTAAGCACCACAAAAACTCTTCCTAAAGGTAAAAACCCTTCTTTGATATTTATACAATACGATAAAGCAGCATCTAAATCCAGACTGAACAATTCCTGTGATCCAGAAATAAGCTGGTCACTGACAACTGTCTGTATGAAGGTTGCACAGTTTCCTCAGCAGCTATTCTGGGCAGAGCAAATGCTTTGGGCTGATAGTCAAACTAAGTGTTACAATCACTTTGGGTTTTTTCTACCTTCTTGCAAAAATTAAAAAAGTTGCGTGAGTTCCCACTAATGCTAAACAGAGATTGTAAAATTTCGTGTAGTTCAGCTGAAGAGAATTGTGAGGCTTTGTTCTTTGGGTAGGATGACATATGTGATCAAACTCTATATGAACAGTTGTTTAAAATATGCATGTTTCAAGGCTTATGTCCTCATTAATGGTTATTGAGATGACATAGAGTAAACATGATGAAAGATGACCGTAAACACTTGATTGGTTAGATTATTTGACTCAAAACTCAGACCTGAATGACTTGTTTTGTGCTTCTCAAATCTGACACGAGGTTTGCCAGCTCTTGTTTTCCATATCATTCAGCTCAATCTTTTGTTGAAGTTTGAATTTTATGCTGGTTATTATTATCCTTGACTGGATGTAGAAATAGCTTGTTCAAAACTAATTATCTGTGGCCTACATTGTGATCTAGTTCATTTAAATTGGGGGATTTTGCTCAGTGTGTGACCCTATTGTGACAAGGACTGTTATAATCTTTGCCACCAGTTTTTGGATCATTTCTTCTTTCCTACAGTTATATTTATATGATGTTATATAATAGTGGTAACTGTTTCCTTGTGCTGTCGATGATATTTAGAAGCCATTCTCTTCTGACCTTACTGGTTTGGCTGTCAGTGCCTGAACAGTAGAGTAAGAGCCACCACACCCTGCCTAGTGTGTATGACCCACTCTTTCCTGACCAGGCCCTGATTTCATCTGCTCTGAATGAGGTACACGGCTGCAGCTTTTATATTTAGCAGCTCCAGATCCCTGTAGGATTACAACACAAGCGAGGATCACAGCATCCCAATCGCCAGTTTTGGTTCATACAAGACAGCATCGGCTCCGAGACAATTATCGCTATTTAAAGTTGGCTTTCAGGACACTGTGTGTGAATGTGTGTGAGCAACAATATGTTCGGGCATGTGTATTTTTCCTTTTATGGTCGACCCTCTTTGTCCTACAGCACTGACCCGAGGAGTGGTGGATGTCAAAAGGACAAAGATGACACACAAAGTGGGAAGGACAGATCCTTCCCCCTGTGTTTGTTTATGTGTGTTTGTTTATGCGTGTTTTTACAGCTGTCTTTTTAAGTGTGCTTGACCTCCTTATTTATTCAACGGGAATGCTCATACACAAGTGTTTCTCTCCCTTCTACAGACTCTCATAGTGTCCTTAACGGGAATCAACAGTCTTTTTCAAGCAACGGCGACTCCAAAATCAACAACATTACAAAGGACCTCCAGGACTCCTTGGTCCTGAAGGTCTCACCATCATCAGGATCTGGTAAACAGCCTGTTCCTCAGCCCTCTCTTCCAAACATGCTCAATGGAAGAAACAGCTCCACGACAGAAGACTCCATTTATGAAAACAGCAGCAGCAGCTCTAGGGGCCTGAACCTTGGCGACAAAACCCCTCCAGTACCTGCCCGGTCCACTCATACCAACCACAATCCCGTACCCAATCCACGGACCTCATTGTCTCTTGCCTCAAGCAGTGCTACTGGTGTTCAAAGGACCCAAGAGAGCTCAAAGTTTCTTAGCAATGTAAGGTCAAGCCCTACAGTGCCTAGCACGGGGTCAGGACAGGACACAGAAAACTCTAGCCTAACTCACAAATCATCGTCTGTCAAATTTTCCCCAACGGCTCCTTCCAGCCCTCGAGTAAGAGGTTCCTCCCTACAGAAGAGATCCCCCAGCCCCATGCGAGAGCAGGGTCAGTATCTCTCCCATGTAGACGTCCCTCAAAGGCTCAGGACTCCGGAGCCAACTGGGCCGACCAGCCTGAGAGAACTTCCTCCTCTCAGCCCTTACATGTCCCGCAGAGGGACTCCAGGATCGCAGGGCTTGACTTCCTCCATCGCCTCACAAGGCTTCCCTGCTAAACCTGTCCCCGAGAGCCCACAGGGCCACCGCAAACTCACAACAAAAGCAGAAGCCATGAGGGCACTGTATGCCCAGAGTCCATCACCACTCTCTGGGCTGGAGAAGGAGCCTGGAAGCAGGCAGTTAAGGCCTGGCCCAGGAAGTGCCATCATGTCAGGTCTGGGTTCTTTGTCTGGTACGTCTCCTCTTACTAGCCCTCGTAGCCAAAGAAAAACCTCCTGTGTGACTGTGACAGGATCCTCCAGCAAGGAACAGAGTCTTATGAAACCGTATACCCGGGAACGCAAGAACAGCATCTCTGAGATCAGTGACAATGAGGACGAGTTGCTGGAATACCATCGCTGGCAGAGAGAGGAGAGGCTGCGTGAGCAGGAAATGGAGAAACTGGTAAGTGATCAGCCTTTTACGTATGACTTCATAGTAGATCACATATGATAGGTCCAGTCCAAATATGGATGCTGATGTGAACTTCGCTCAGGAAGTTGTAAAGAAAACATCTGCTACTCTGGTTTGTCTTCTATGAGTGTTTGTTTATCCTATGGCCTGTGTATGAGTGGAATGTGTATATACTTCAAATCTCCAATAATCAACTTCTGGCTGATTGGGAGGAAAAACATCAAAACAAGCTTAAAGGTACATAGCCACAGCTGTATCCGGGCATATAAACTGTTAGCAAAAATGTCTTTTTAAACATTTTTTATTTAAACATCCAGCAGAGCTTATAGGTCTGTTTGGGTTTCCGTGGACTTCTGAGAAAAATATCTTGGTCTTTATCCTGCTAGCTACCGAATTATGTTCATCAGGCAATTGGTGGTGGAAAGCAGGGGGAAACAGCTAGCCTGGCCCTGTCCGAAGGTAACAAAATCTGCCTACCAGAACCTCTAAAGCTCACTGATTAACACATATATTTTGTTTAATTGTAAAGATAAGTATACAAACGACAAGCTGTAGACTTCCGTTTTTGTTTTTCAAAAAATACTGATTATTGCAGGTGTTTCAGGGAATTTCATTTTTAATTTAATTAGTAAATTAATTTAGTTAGTTCACTAATTAGTCAGGAACCTTATTGTCAGCAGCATTAAAAACAACACAGGACAATTGATGAAGACAGACAAACACTATGGTTTTAAAGGACACAAAAACAGTTGAGTGGAGAGGGCGCTGAGACTGCTTGCATGGCAGACACCATGTCTGCATTCAGATATCTTGTCCAAATCTCCTGGCATAGAGCCACGAGCTCTTCTCCCCAGAGCATTACTGGCATCGTAAGCGCATGTGGCCCGGGTGACATGGGGTGAACATTCTTCCTCAAGTCTTAAGGTCCAGAGCAGACGGCGTGGCTGCTTATTGCTCAACACTACATTTATGAAAAGGACGCATGGCATTTACTTTCAAAGCTGCCACCGCTTGACTGAGGCCTCTTTCTAATTCATACCCACACTAGATCCTAGACTGCATACTTGTTATCCATCCTCAATCCACACCCCACCATTCTCAGCCCCAACCCCAGGCTTCCGCTATACTGACAGCTGAAGGGACCGGGGGGGGGGGGTCATTCCTGGCTCTCCATGTCTACAGACTATTTCAGGAACCAAAGGGTTTCTGGTAAGAAGTAATAGTGTTACTGACGACGTGTGCCTGAGCTGGGCTGATAGGGCTTCGATGTTTGTGTCAGACTCTACACTGCTGAGTCATCCAGTATGTCCACGTGTAGACAATGTACAGTAAGCCATTACCTCTGCAAATACAAAAATTGATAAAGGACAAATATTTCTTCACCTAAAGATTTTTTGATTAGATTTTATTAGTTATGTTATATTTGGTATTTCCTCCATCGCACAATTTCCGTTTTGTAGGAATTTATATTATGATGCATTCATGTGGTGGTAGACATCCAATGCTGCCCAATGGACAGCTAAAAATGATCAGTGTCAAACCACCACCCCGTTAGCCAAACAAGAAAACATACGAAAAAGGTACAATTATACAGCAGTAAGCTGAAAATTTTAAATGTCATCAGTATTGGCTGAGGTATTCAGGTTTTTCAGTAATTTCCAGCTATGATGTGCTATGTGGCCTGCACTTGGTAAATACAAAATGATGATAAGATTGTTTATTGCTTGTATATATACAGTAAAATATGTGCACTGCTGCATACACTAGGACATACACATGCTGAATGTATGCCTAGATAACTCCTGTATGAAAAAAAAAATTTAATGACACAATAAATAGTCAGTGACCACATTAATTCACTTTTCGCAAAGAGTAAAATGAGAAGATTTATACTACTCTGTCCGTTAAGTATAAAGTTAGAACCAAGAGATATAAATAGATATGTATGTAGAGACTATTCCTTTAAGATGGGCCTTTCGTTATTAGTCTCGAAGCTCCATTTTATCAAGGCACCTCTAAGACTCCTGTTATTTCTGTTGCATTTATGTTTAAATGGTGCATACCCGCCCCCCCACCCCAAAAAAAAAAAAAAAAAAATTTAAAAAAAATGTATTGACAGCCCAGCTGGCATGTGGTGAACCATGTTTGGGGTCCTGGACTATGTTCTTGATGTGTTGGTTTTGCAGCCTTGAAAGAAGCACACACAAATGATAAATTGTAGACCTATAGATGAGAGAGACAAAGAGAGGATTTCCTTTCAGTGAAACGAATGCTCTATATTTGGCACACTGTTCTCTTGTCACACTTGGCACAGCTCTGCAGGATTTTTTTTTTAATCTCACTTTATTGAACCCAACCTACACACATGGATATTGCTGCACTTTAAAAAACCCATGCTGCCCTTTTCTCTCAGCATAAGTAAAGGGCATATCTAGAGCAGAAGCGATGTAATAGAAAAGTTAATTTTAGCATCAGTTCCACTGAGAAGAGGCCAAACTGCTGGTTTGCAATCCAGTGTCCAAATATTTCTATTTTCTAACTGCAGCATTTGCAATGTGAAAATGTTCGAGAGGTTATTTAAGTGTTGCATGTTGTTAAACCCAATGCAATTTGCGTTTTGTAGATGAAGCAAAAGTTTAACATTTTGGGAAACCTCCAAAGCTAACATAACGCAGTGCTCTCTGAAGCTAATTATGACAATTTATTATACTGAAATAAAACAAGCACTAAAATCCTGTATGAAGAGGTGAGTCTTATTTATCCAGCGGAGAAATCATTTGCAGTTTTGATTTGGAGTCACTGGGTCACATTACATGGAAGCTATTGATAAAACTACCATTATTTTCTGACAAAATATTGATGTAAAATAAATGAATTACACTTCGGAAATCAAAACAAGTGTGCTGCATGAGACCAATTTTGTGTAATTTTTTCCATAATACATTTTCACTAATATGGACGAATTAGCATTAAGGTATTGAAAAATCCTCAGTATCGTGTCATTTAAACAGTAATTAACTGATAGTCTCTAAGTCAAGCCCAAGCCATTAAGAAAGAGAAAGAGGAGGGAGGTGAACCAAACGTCCTCCTACTGCCAACACAGGGTAAAACTGAGTCAGAAGACGCCACTGAATCAACAATGGACAACCGTAAGGGTGGTATCAGTCTTCTCATCTTACTCACTGTTAGAAAGCTTTCAATTTTAAATGTTACACTCTTAAATCAAAATGTTTCGATCACTGTAGCTGTATTGTCCTATCTTTATGCCTATATTGTAGTTAACCTGTCGGTTTACAACTCTGAAGTTCAGATAATTATGGTTAAAGTGCAGTCAAAGTTGCAGTTAAATTAAATGCTCATGACAGAGTTGGTGTGGTTACATGAACAGCCTGAATAATTTAAATACCAGACAAAAGTGGGCTGATGGTTCTTGAAACAACATGAAGCACACTAGGCACCATTGTTCCCAGTTGTGCCAGATTCCTAATTACTGTCAGATTGGAATGATGATTACATATTCTGCACTGTTATTTTGGAAGATTAAAGCATGCATCCCATTGTCTGCAGTGATGAGAGACAACAGAATGGCACAGGGAAGAAACAAGAATCTAAAAAAGATGAACATTTAAAGTATCTTTGCTCAGAATAACAACTGGTGTAGTGTAATCTGAAATACTCTACAGCCAGCGACCAAAATTTGCCGTTCTCTTACATTTCTTCCTCTCACACTTATCACAGACTTTCAGATCCTTTGTTCATAAACAACTCAAGCTCTGACAGGTTTTACTATGAACCCCCCTCCTGAGAGACAAACTACATCAGCTTCGACCCTCCTGCTATCAGGTTACAGTTGTCCCATGCCAGTGGCTGAGGGACAGCTGCCTAAGTGGGACAATGTAACACGAAGACATTTGAAGCTTATTTGCAATATGATCAATGATGTAGGACAGCACGCTTACGTCTCACATCTTCTATAGGAGCGACAGAGGCTGGAGACCATCCTCAATCTGTGTGCAGGGTATAATCATGAGGACAGTGCTGTGGAGCTGGCTGAGGTGGTGACAAGCGGGCTGCTGGGGGGCGCTGCAGGAACCTGCTCTGACACGGGACGGGGGATGTCCCTTCAGCGAGTAGACAGACCCGTGAGGATGAGAGAGAATGATGAGGAAACCCAGAGAGAGGAGTCCAGCAGCACAGAGAGCACACATCAAGAGGTAATAACCATATGCGTGCATACATGCGCGTGTGGAGAGAATTACATTATTTGTGTTTTTCTCTGACAAGGAATCTGACAAAAAGTTTTAATCTTAAATCTCCCGTCAGTGTGAAGAGCTGTTAGCCAGTCAGGAGCAGGTCTACCTGGAGGAGGAGAGGAGCAGGGTCTTGGTCAGGGTTGAGGACTTGAAGCACAGAGTCAGTGAACTGGAGCAGCAGCTACAAGAGACCAAACAGGAGGTCAGCACCCACTCAGGCACACACACACACACACACACACACACACGCGTACATACTACAGACTGTTGATGAAAATTAAAGATCAGCTCTTAGGTCAGCTCACCCTTTTAGTGAGAGGTATGGAAGCTGATTCGCCCTCAGGTATGTATTTAGCTTGACAGTACTTGCTGGTTTGCAGACTCTGACTCCATTATTTGTCTGTAGGCGGAGATGGAGCAAGCCCTGCTGCAGGCAGAGAGGCGGGCAGAGCAGGAGCAGGTGGAGGCTGAAAATGAAATCATCTCTCAGCTGCAGCTCAAACTCAGCCAGCTGGACAATGCCATCCTGAAAGAGAAGGACAAGGTGGGAACCCAAGACAAGAGAAAGTGATGCTGTAAATCCTGTCAGTTCACTAAAAGTCACTGGTCTTGCAGTTTGCACGTGAATGTTGGACATGTCCTTCAACATCTGTGTTTGAATATATAAAAACTCACTCCTTCCCGAATGTGCAAACAATCTAGATATACAGTGTCTGTTTTGTGATATCTCAACTGACTTACACTGCTTATTTAGTAGACGTCTGTCCTAAAACACAAAGCACAAAGTGTCTTCGCTCTGCAGCGTCCAACAGTTGTTGTGTTAAAAAGACAAAAACAGCAACAGCTGAAATCTTGCTCACATGTGTTGGGCTTTCAGCTGGATGTGACCAACACTAAAATGTTGATGCAGACTTGCACCTTGCACCTTTTTATTTTTCTCCTGTTTTGATGTGATCAAATGTGTAACGCTTGTCACCTCTAACACTCCTGCCAACCTAACCTCTAATACTTTAACTGCCTTGGCGTCTTAGCTTTAAAGCTTGGCTGCATGGATTTGAGTTGTCTGTGATTTTTTTTTTGTTTCTCCCTGGGGTGGTGTGTGTATGTGTGTCTGAATGCGGACCCAATTGTGTGTATGTGTGTGTGTTTCCGTGTGTTTTTTAGGGCAGGGCTAATGTGTCGGCTGAGCGGAAGGTCCTGGAAAAGCAGAGGAATGAGTACAATGAGCTGAAGAGGCAGTTTGATAAGTGCCCCTTGTCTCTAAGGGAACAGTTACAGGAGCAGCTCAGCAGGGTCAGTGTTCTCACGCAGCCCACTGGCTGGCAACAGTGAGTTATAATATACCAAATACCACAGTACTGTATGATCTGCGCAGAAACAGCCACAGACATAACAATGACTCTGTTTTGAAGCACTCAGAGCTACTCATAAATCTGCAGACTGTGCATTTCCTCTTTTCTGCTGTGGCCCTTCATTACTTAAATGCGTAAGGTTTATGATGCTAATGCCATTTACAAGTGTGACTATACATTAGGCAACGCTTTTGCTACTCCAGTAGTAATTTTAGACTGCTGCTTAATTGCTGCTGTTCCCTCATTCTGGATGCTTGACACTGTCAGCTGCAATTAGTATTAATTAATAATGTCATTAACAGCTTTGCTCTAAAAGTTTGCATGCCTCTTGCATTTGAAAATTGACTATGAATGATTCAGGTCACCTACGCCACCTTAATGCTTTTAGGCATTGTCAGATCTGATGGTATGAAATGTTTGCTATTTCATCATTCATCATCATCTCTAAATATTTTACGACCTCTCCAGCCTGTCAGTAGGAACCATCACTTGCATCTCTTGGTGATATTGTTTTAATATTTTTTGGGGATAACAGTGGGGGTTGGCATTCAAGAATTAGTTATATCAGGGTCTGCAAACACAGACAGTGGTAGTAAGTCGGATCCATTCTTTGTTGGTATTTGTCTTTTCACGAGCTTTGTTGACAATCAGAAAAATATAGAATATTTCCAACCTTATCCTTCAATAACTCTGTTTCAGTAATTTCATACAGTGTATGTATATCTGTATGTGGACAGAAAGCTGAAGCTCTGGAGTCAGGGACCAAGCAGTTTGAGGAGCTGGAGTTCTGCCAGCTGGAGGAGGAGAGCAGTTTGGAGGAGAAGAAGGAGACTCAGAGCTCGCAGCTTCTCCAAGAGCGAGCCGAGTATCAGTGCAGCTTGGCCAAGAGAAAGGTGGGAATACATGTATCACAGAAAACACATATATGTGTGTGTAAAATATGATCACCAACATGAGATTATATGTCAGTGTGACTTCAAGAACCTGGGTATATTGATTCTCAGGAGAAGATGTCCGCTCTGGAAGCTCAGGTGAAGCAGCTGGGGTTACAGGCAGCTCAAGACTGTGAGAGGATGGCTAAAGACAGGACAGTGGCTCTGCAGCTGTTACACAAGGTTAACCTCTCATAATGAACCTCGTCTTACCTGCATTGTTTTTAATTAATAATAGTGATGCAAGACATGCTGGTAGGTGTGACTGAATGGGAAAGCACCTGTATATCCATGCTGATTCTGCCTCCTAGGAGCAAGACCGGTTGTGTGCGCTGGAGAAGAGGTACCACACCTTGACAGGCGAGAGAAATTTCCCCAAGCCCAACAGCAACATGAAAGAGGTGAGCAGGCAGGAACATGTGAGACATGATATCACAACCACCTGTGGTTTCTAAGCCGGAGGGAAAATTACTGCAAAAGTGGATTTAAAAAATAAAAATAAAACTTAGACTAACTTTTTAAACAGGAACTGCTTCACATCAGCGAACCTGACCTTGTTTATGTGGACGATCCTCCTGATAGCCCCTGTCCCTCCTCTGCCTCCTTCTCCTCCTCTCACATCCCCTCCCCTGAACTCTATCCTGTTAGGCTACAAGAGGTAAATCTCAACAAAACCCTCTTTGAAACAAAACCTAACAAATCCTAAATGCCTGTGCTGCAGTTTAGGCAATAAATTGGGCATGATGGTGTCTTAGCGAATACTGACAAACAATAGCAGGCTTGCAGTGTGTATGTTAGTAGGTCGAGTGTCTGCCTTTCTCTAGATATTATGTTTGTTTGAGGTTTGTACATTCTCCAAATTAGTGGTTAAACCCTTTAGAACTGAAGCATTTTGAGGAGAATTGTTATGACATAAACTAACAACATAAGCTGGGTGATCTAAAAAAAACTTGGAAGATGACTGATGAAGATTAAACTGTAAAGTGACTGCTATCTCTATTTATTTCAAAGTTAGAGGCCAAATGAGTTGTGATGTCCTCATGTTTGCTTTGTGAATCTTTGCGTGACTTTTCTAAGTGTTGACTATTGTCATCTTTTAGCCTTCTCATCCCTGTGTCTTGGCTGTTGATGCAGGAGTACCTCAGGCTGTCTGATGTCTATAAGATGTATGGAGGTGCTTCTACGCAGCCTCAATCTTCTTCCCCTGCTGCTCTCCACTGCCTCTCCCTCGCTGTAGCTCCAGCTCTGCCATGTGAGGTAGATGCCCTGCCTGCCCTCTGCCATACTCTGACTTGTCTGTGTACTAAATGCTGAACCCCCCAAAGTAAATCAGTGTTATCTCAAAGTATGTTTCTTTTAGATTCAGCTTCTCAACATTCTTTTCCAATTTCTGCTCTCTCCCTGTTCTGTAAATGTATGCTTGTCTTGTTTCTCTGTGTATCTGTACGGGGTGGTTATTTGGGTCAAGGAGTACATCACAGTCAGTCAGTTAAGCCAGATCTTTGGGATGCAGAGACTGGATTCCTCCTCTTCCGCCACTATTCCATCATTCCAACTTGCCTCCTCTGAATCTGCCTTCTCATGCCGCTCAGCTGCAATTGGTCCTTCCTCCTTTCTCTCTGCACAGGTTTGTCTTTCCCTGTTGATAGTTTCCAGTTTCTAAGAAGCATTTTTTGGCAACTGACAACTGTCACCACTCACTTTTCCCCACACTGCAGCTTTCCGCTGAATTTCTGAATTTCTGATCTGATATTGCCACAAGTACTGGTCCATCCATTGTTACCTTTCCTACCTGATCGATGCTTCTGTTACTGATGCTGTTGCTTTGCCGCTTCCTTCCTTCTTTGGCTGGATGCTTTACGCCTCCTCAGAGCCAGCCTGAGCTGAGCAGGAATGCAATGCCTCCTCTTAACCTCGAGCGCTGGTACCAGGACATCATGGCTGCTGGAGAGCCTCAGTCATGTCCTCCACCACTGCCTGCAAAGTCTTTTTCCGCACGCAGACGTGGGCAGGTAAATCCTCCACCCCTTCTCGGTCACTGCTTTACTTTTTCCTGGTAGCTACTTTTCAGTGTGTGAATTCAGGGCCTTGCAAAAGGGCGCCAACGACAGGCCTAGATGCATCACTGTCTCGAAGCCCTGAATCCAGGTGATTATCAGTAACAACTCAACTATCCATATCTTTAGGACAAGGAGGCCCTCTAGTGGACAAAACAAGACAGGGTCGTTTGTGAACCTCTCCCGTTACTCAAAGGTATAATGGGACATATCTGAAGGAGTGGTACCATTCACTGAGACATATAAGGCTTAATAAGGAAGTTTGCCAAGATTTGTCAAAGAGAGATGTTGATATAATTGTAATCTTACATTTTGTACTTGATCATGCAGCCAAAAAGTAAAGCGTGTTAAAATGTCCCGTAAGACAAGGATGTGAGCCGTAAAAGGAAGTCTGTTAGCCAACTGACCAAATCATGACTGTCAGTCAGTGTTGCACTCAGCTGAAGCAGTGAGGACAAAGGTCAGATCAGCGCTGGGCTTGACCCCCACAACAACCACAATCCTGTTCATTTGCTCAGGGGAGTTCTACGTTTCCTGCAATCACACTTTATATTTGCCCCAGACACGTAGCCTGGTGCCGCAGGTCATGAAGCAGAAACTAGAACCACCCATCATCGCTCTGTCTTTGGTCCCTCAGCTACTGAAGTCCAAATCGGACGGCGAGGTCGGACAGGCAGCGCCATGCGCCCATGCCAGCAGCGCCGCAGCCCTGCCACACGCCGGTGGTGCTGCTCATGAGAAACACGCGGGCACCAAAGTGAGCACATCTGTTCGCCCGCACCTAAAGTGAAATGAGCTCGTAAACGTAGTTCACCGTCTGATGCTTTCCATGTGCTTTTCAGGGGTTACAGTTGGCGCTGAGAGAGATGTCAACCCCGTTAGACGCGGACTCCAGGAGGCAGCTGGCTGCGCAGGGCAAAGGTACCCGAGTCCCTCAGTCCCATCCCATCTTTCTAGCACACTGGAGGCTTTCACCTGGCGTGCCCACGTGACTTTTAGACAGATAAGAGTCTACAGAGGAGATCTGTGGTCACTTGTTCTTGAACATGGAGGATGACTGTAGCCTCTTGCTCCTTAAAGCCCGAGGGAACAGTAGATCACCAGGGCGTCCAGTCTACGTAGTTTAACATGCTGTGGATGTGTTTGTAATCAACTAGTAGCAATGACTTGGCACTATCAGTAGGGGGCACTGCGAGCCCGTGACAGCTGTCTCTGCACTCTCTCTGCTTGAACAGACGTGTCTCCCACCGTCCATCACTCCATCCTGCATCATCAGTCGCCGCCGAGCGGGAACCCGGCGTACGACACCCTGAGCCTGGAGAGCTCAGACAGCATGGAGACCAGCGTCTCCACTGGCAACTCCGCATGTACCCCGGAAAGGTGAGAGACTGGAAAATAAGCATTTGGCTCTGTTTCCATGGGAACACTCAATTCTGCCCCCTCTCCCAGGAGAAGGGTCACTGCGCTTTGTTTCCAGTGACATCATGTTTTGTTACATGTCTGCTCCCATGACTACTAGTACACCGGCTGTTTCCATGCCAACCTCTTCAAGTTTTCGGTGTTTTCGTGAAGTTCAAAGCCTCAGTTTGCTGGTGTTCATGAAGAAACCTTTGTCTTTGTCTTCCTTCACTGTTTGGTTTCCAGGCTTGTCTGTTTACTTTTTTCCAACCCAAGCCTTGTCCTAGGTGGGTATTCAGACGCTCCTTCCCTCTGTGTGTTGTAGTGTCTGTGGGTTAGAGGCCCAGCGGATAGAAGAGATGGAGAAGATGCTGAAGGAGGCGCAGCAGGAGAAAGCCAGACTGATTGAGAACCGAGTGAGTTCCCAACTTTGCTGCTGCAGAGTTTTTACGTGAATGCTGTGTCCCTAACATGACTGAATATCAGCTTTCCCATCACTCCCAAAACTTCATTTCCTTCAAGGTCATTTCGAGTTTCAACTAGCGCTGCAATGAGTAGTTGATTAAACAATTAGTGGATCGACAGGAAATTAATTGGCAACTATCTTGATAATTGGTTGTTTTGGTCATTTTCAAACAAAAATGCCAAAAAAATGATAGGTCCAGCTTTTCACTTTTTTGAGATTTGTTGCTTTTCTGTGTCATATATGATAGGAAACTGAAAATTTTGGGGTTTTGGACTGTTGGTCGAACACAAAAAGCAATCTGAATACATCTCCTTGGACTATTATAACATTATTATGACATTTGTCACTATTTTCTAACATCTCATAAACAAAATCATTTAATTGATTAGTCAAAAAAACATTTGGTATAACTAAAACGTCATCTCCTCACCTCTGGTGTAACAAATGCTGTACTATTGGAATATACTGTATTCATGCTATTTTCAGTAGTGAGCATGAAATAGACTGGCACTCTCAAAATAATATATACCGTCTGTTTCTGGCAAATATTAAAAACGTTAGATTGCAGCCAGAGGGGCTTCTGAAGTTATTTAGATTATTTTTATGGTTACACATTTTGTTGCAGAAGTTAGGGCTGGGTGATGTGGATAAAATCTGTCACAGTATTGTTACTAACATCGATATATATCATGATATGACAAATGTATGCAAATCACATTTGAAATAATCAAATTGATGTTCAGTTCAATCAACGCTTATATGTCCCACCATTTTCATCATTCATTTCATTCAGAAAAAAGTTCATAACACATTTAGTTAGTTTTTAATTATAATTTGTATGAAATAATTAATTTGGACTACGGATTTTGTAAAACACTAACGTGATATGATCATATAATCACCAAACATACCAGTTCCACTGAAAGTCGAGAAACCGTAACTTTGAATTATTGCAGAAGTTTCATGTTTCTTAAAAACACAGAATACCGCTATCACTGCCAAAGTGATCAGTGAGCTTAAGTTTTGCTGACATGAAGTTGTAAGTAGTTTGTTTACCTTTGTATTATTTCTTCATGTTGAAACAAAGTAGACCTGTATGTAAGTGTCTGAAAGCTGCAAAGGGTCATTTTACATCAGCAAAGCTTACCCTTTTATAGACAGACGTAAGGGATATATTTTACAAAACCCTGGATTGGGACTTGAATTCTCATGTGCCTCCTCTGATTTGGATCCACTTTGTATTGCAATATTTGCCTACCATTAACATACTCTCCCTGTCTCTCTGTTCCCCCCTGTTATTTTTTCTTCTCGTCTCTCCATCTGTTCCTCTTTCTCCTCTCCCGACGCTCCCAGGAGAGAGAGGTGCAGGCTCGGCGGCAGATGTTGGAGGAGGAGAGGAGGAGGCGAGAGGAGGCCGAGAGGAGGCTTCAGGATGAGACGGCCCACAGGCAGAGGCTGGTGGAGGAGGAGGTGAAGATGAGAGAGAAACACTTCTCCCAGGTCAGTGGAGCAGCGGGAGGGCAGACAGCAACGGGAAGCAGAGAGAGGAGGGGAAGGAGGGTGACTAGGGGGAGAGGATGAGAGGCGAGACACTAAAGAGAGGCTGGGTATATGGGAAGATCAAAGATTGTCAGGGAAGGGAGAGAAAGGGGGAGAGAATGGAGGGGAGGGAGGAGAGAGTGAGAGAAAGAGATCAAAATGGTTGGGGAACGAGGGGGTAAAAATATATATAATATACACATAATTCAAGCTTTGATCTTGGCTGATTGTCTTTTCTTACCGACTTCTGTCGTATGAGTACAAGAAAAAAAATATTGTCAAATACAAATGCACCTGGCTCAACTTAGTATTAGTTATAGACATCAGACTTTTATATCAACACTAGATGAAATTACTATGTCTAATCTGGAAGTTGTTGCTCGTAGTGATGAACCCAGGCACTATTATCACCCGACTCTACAGTCCCCCTCAACTCAGCAGAGCTATTTAGTGTCTTTCAGCTCATTGTTTTGGTTTTTACGGCTCTCAACTAGTGTTTTGGTTCATTCTCACTGGTCTAGCTGGTGTCATTTTCAGATGCAGCAGGCAGAACTAGAAAGTTCTCATAAACCCAATGTACAGTAGCACCTAACACCATACAGCAAAGTTAGAGGCTAGCTGATGAACATACACAGTATAGTGAAGTATTTAGCAGCTAAAGAGCTAGATATTTCCCTCAGGAGTTGATGGACACCAAAAAAGAAAGCTAAAAATAGCTTTGTATCTGCTGGGTGTGTAAATAGGCAACTGTTTGCTATCAACTTCACCATATTGGCTTAAAACATAATATGATAATATGTCAGTATTACATCAGGTGGTCAAAATATCTCTTATTGTAGATTTAAGTTGCAAAAATTAGGACTTGAGACTTGACTTGAATCTGACTGCTCTGACACTTCTGAATCCCTAAAGACTTGATTTGACTTGAGACTTGAAAGTAGAAGTCTCAACTTTTGACTTGTTTTGACGATTTGAATAATAAATTAAAAAAATAAACAATTCTGGCAGGCCTTGTATAGCCTCACACTTTGAATACCTTAATAGCAGGCCTGTGCATTGAAAGGACTCCAATTAAAAAACAAGATTAACAGCTTTAGAAGAAAATTTCAAATACTGTGTCATTTAAATGGAATTCAGAGACCTGAGACACCTTCTTGACTTGTAATTTGGCTGTGATGTCTTGGGTCCTGACTTGTACTTGCCCCAAAAGACTTTAAACCAGCTCTGCTAATTATTCCCACGTCTCACACCATTTAGTAAGCAGCATTAAAGCAATATGAAACTTTACAGGCCCGTCCAATGACACGCTACCTGCCCAACCGTAAGGAGGAATTTGACCTTCGTGCCCACGTGGAGTCATCCGGCCACAGCATAGATACCTGCCCCTACGTCATCCTCACAGAAAAGATGTGCAAGGGTCATCTGGTGAAGATGGGTGGCAAAATCAAATCGTGGAAGAAACGCTGGTTCGTTTTTGACCGTCTCAAGAGGAACTTCTGTTATTACGCGGGTGAGGATACACTGAAATTTCATCTATGAAATGGGGGTATATCTGTTTAAATATCATGGCAAATTTGTTAGTTGAACTTAATTTACTCAGGATGTAGCACACTGATATCAAGATCTCTTTACCAAGAGAGACCTGAAGATAAATCACATGAATATGAGATGATTCAGTCGCATAAAACCATTGCCACACAGACCCCAGTTAAAACAATCACAAACGTTATGAAAAATATCCGCAAAAGAATGTGTGCCTATAACTTCAACTTGTGTTGCAGTTCATTCCAGTAATAAGGTACAGCATACTGGAAACCAGTACAGGGAAAGCAAGCCTATCCTGTGACCAGGTGCCCCAATTATTAGCTTTGAACTCAAATATCCTATTTATTTGATGATGATTTGATTGATGTGTCACTGAGGTGAGTACCTGGTGAGGGAAAATTAAGCAACTATAGTCCAACATTTTCAATTACCAAGAAAAGTAAAGAGGCAAAGTTCTCACATGCAATAAGTCCAGGGAACATGGAAACAAAAACTGTAACAAAAACTGATCACAGAAAAGGGAGTGTTCTTCAGGGACTCTGAGGCATAGCTAGAGAGGAGTTACTGTATATTTAAAGCCTTTATTTAGTCGGACATACTGGTTAAAACACCTGCTGGTTTCAACCTCACAGGGTCTTCATCAGAGCGGAAATAAAAACAGAATGATTACAATTGGTACTGTAAAGAGACAATACACTAGAAAAAAAACAATATGGCGTCACATTAAAAAGGAGCCAACAAATACAGAAAACACAGGTATCACAATGACATCGAAATATTCATATCTTAAAAATTAAATAGAAATAATTACCATACAAATCATATCACTCAGAAGGATACAGTCCCATCAATAGGTACAATTCAAAAGTTGTTTATTAAAAAGGTTCCTATACTATTTCCTCATTTAAACTGGGATATACTAAGGCATCAGATTAAAAAATCTAATAGGTTCCTATCTGAAGCAGTTTTTTTTCACCCCCTTTGATGGACTGTTTAACACATTCTACTCCATCTGCCCTCTAAAGACTGTCCTTACACACATGATGTTCAGCAAAGTGTCTTGCCATAGAATAATCTGGATTTTTAGTTCTGACGGCATGCTTGTGTTGTCTTTTGGTGTCTGCAGTGTGGACACATTTACACAGACACCGCTTCTGGTGTTAAAAATAATGAATTGGTTGTTTTTGTATTTTTTGAATGTATCTGTAAGTCTGAGAAATCCTTGTCTCTGATAGTAGGGACAGGCATGTAGGATATTGTGGGGGGTTTGGAAAAGACTTTCCCTAAGCATGGGATCTTTAGAATATCCCTATTGGATTTCATGATGTCATTGATATTTTGAACATGTTTACTATAACACATCCCTACATACAATAGGTACCAGAACTCTGGCCATCTTGCTTGCAAGATCTGTCCAGAAAAGTTGTTTCATATGTTGAGACTGTCAATCAAAGTGCATTTCAAAATCTGCAAATTTGCAAATACTACTTAAAGAACAACTTAAGAAAAAAATGTCCCTCCCGCTTTCCGCCCTCATGCCCTCGAGGCCTAAAAGTTACACCATATCTTAAATACTACTCACCGCTCTTTGCATCAACAGAACTCCACAGGATGAAGGACAAATAGCATTACTTAAATGAACTTTTCTAGCTTCTCCATAATGGAACGTTCAAGTTCTGCTCGGACTGGCTTGTTCCAGTTCAAGACTCGGGCTTCAGATTAATGTCATCGAATCACTTTTCTCACATAACAATCCACTCATATATAGTATTTGTAAACTTTATGTTGAAAAGTTCCCAGCTGTGCACCAGGCCAAGAGATGACTTACTCGGTTCACCCGACAGCAGTGCTGAGGCTTTTCTGAGGAAGGTACCCTTCGCTCTTTGCTGTCTCTGTCACCAACGTTTATTCATCAGGAACCGAACACCAAATAAAGCTGCACAAAACGGAATTTCCGCGTTATTGTTGTGTGTTAAAACTGAAGTTAGTTGGTAATTCACATCTATCAGACTGTCCCTACATTTGAAATGAAAACACTTCACAAGTGTGTTTTGAGACATTATTTTACAATCAAGTTGAAAATACAATCCAAGTATATTATCATTACTGACGCCCCTGTTCTCTTTGCTCCTCTCTCTCCACTCACTTGCCTAGCCTTTTCACCCCCTCACTCCTGACGAAGATGATGGTGATGATGGTGATGAAATAAGATGCAATACTTTCTCTAGATGTGTTTTTCTTGGGGAGGAGGCTAGCTCCTGGCTTGTTCGTGACTAATAAAACGAAACTTACATTTCAAAAACATTTATCTCATTACTAAGCAGATTTGACTTATGGAAAAGGGAGAGCAAGAGAAAGTGTCGGACGATTTCAAAAGATTGCCTTTAATTGTTGCTGGGTGTTTGTTTCTTAGCCGGGCACTCCAGCGTGCATGGAAGAGACAAAAAGAAAAGGCCCCTTTTTATTTGAACAAAACTGGAACCCAGAAACTCTTTAAACAAATTTTATTTGTATAAAATTGATCTTTGACGGGAGAAAAGTCTCCTCGACACATGCCCATAGTTTGGCAATCAAAAAAAACCCATCAGTCCAGTGACTGCGACCGATGAGCTCCATCTGCAGATTTCACTGAAACATAACTACCAAACTCTTCAGTATGGCTTGATTTTCAACTGCTTAAAGGTATATGCTGTGAATAGAGAACAAAAGTCCTGAGGACTGGGCTGAGGCTTTGACCTGCTTTAAGGGAAATGTTGAACTGGAAGATCAAGTCTTATATTCAAAAGAGGCATTTCTTTTTAAGATCTACAAAAGACCTCAACCTCGCCAGCAGGGAAAAAAACCACGGAGACAATCCAGAAAGTACGACTGAGGAAAACAAGTCAAATTAATAGGGTGGTAAAGACTTCAGGCATAGCTTGAAATAGACTTGCACTTGTAATTAACTTTTACTCTGATACAGTGCTGCTCATACCTATTCATGGACTATGTGTTGCTGGGAAAAGAAGTTAACACCTTTCTCCTTCAAAATTGTCTTTGTGTCTGGGTTCTCCATCTAGATTTCAGTTATTGTTCTTCTGTTTTACTTGCACTGCAACTATTTATTTTTACTACTACTATTTTTGGGAAAAATCTATTTCTGCAAAATCCACTTAAACTGGAACAGACACTCCTCATCCATTCAAATATATCTGGTATTCACTATTGAATTTCCCTGTCCGAAGGGCAATTTTGGACTCACTGAATTGTATTTAGTCAAATAATTTTTAATAAAAAAGACAAAAAAAGACAGACAGAAAAAAAAAACTGTCCCAAAGTAAAAATACTAAACTTGATCATAAAAGTTAAAAAGAGAGTAATGGGGAATCACAAATGTCTATTCGAAGATGAGTGCCGATGATGATTTTAAATTGATGCCAGTACATTGAGCTTGCTGTTAACTTGGAATTGAGTTTAGTCAATTTACTGGAAAAAGTCACATCAAGTCATATTTGTGTAGTTTATTTATATTTCAATTTTAGTTCGGATAAATTCATAGATTATTGAACTTTTATGTCGAGCTGGATTCCTGCTAGGACTCACCAGGATACTATAGGATCCTAGATTTGACATTATACAGCACTTTATCTATTAGGCAGGAGTTTGCATTTTCAATGTGCACTGTTTGACATGAGCTCTTTCCTATTCAGAGTTGCACCTTAAAACCTAAAAAAAATTTTTGCCTAGTTTTCAGGTTTTTTTTTGGACATATTTATGTTCTAGACAGAGTTTTGAGAGGCACTGGATTTCTGAGCTGTTTTAGAGTGTGAGATTATTTCATGGTTGCCCTTATTTCATGGTAAAATGGCTATAATTCACTTGAAATACAGGATATTTTGAAACAGAATATTTGCTTATAAAATACATTTTGTGACCGAGCATCTATTGCGTCATCATTGGCTCAAAAACAATGATACTTTTTTCCTTTTTTTTCTTTTTTTCTTTAAAGGAAGACTGACATTAAGTCTATTGTGATTTGACCAAAAACAAACATGAAATGTATCCCCACATCACTGCCTGCTTGTACTGCCTGGTGCTCGGACTGGAAGAAGTCTTGCATCAGTAGAAGACGTAATGTATTTTAATATTTTTTTCCTTTTCTCCTCTCAGACAAGCATGAGACCAAGCTGAAAGGGCTCATTTACTTTCAGGCGATTGAAGAGGTTTATTATGATCATCTACGTAGTGCTACCAAGGTAAACATTCTTTATTCAATACTTACAATTATTTGACTATTTTATAATGCTATGCATGGATGCTTACCAGTTTTAAATTTAGCAATATACTTAATGGAATTAAATCTGAAGGGTTAGATTCAAAATGGTATTGATTCAAAATGGAAATTATTTTTTTAAAGTTTCTTAGAATCACGGATGATCTGTACTAAAAACCATCATTTATAAGTGAAGGTCCTGGACCAGCTCTAACTTTAACAATTACCTATAATAAACTTTATTTTAATTACATTCATAATTTGGCTTTTTATCAAAATGGTAGATAAACTCATGTTAGAATTAAACTACATTTCTGCATTTACACTAAATTTATTTGAACTTTTTTAACTGTCAGAATTTTGTGACCATCAATCAAATGCTTGAAATTGGGTGTCTGTGGCACATAAAAATGGTGAAATGGTGAAAAATGGTTTTAAATTGGGAAATATTTTTAGAGGTATAGAAGGGATCCATATTAGACTGGATTAAGTTGTTTTTGCTAATTGTTAGTTGCATTAATTTAGTCACCTTAACATCCAGTGCAATGTGTTACAGTCTACAAAAAAAATCTATTCGAAACAGACTATTGGAGCCAATTATGTGTTGACTGGTAGTTTACAGTAATATAAATTCTATTGTTCTGACAAATGAGGAAAAAGATGCAACAGGTGCAGCTTGCAGTCTTTGGTTTAAAAAGCCTCCCTCTCTCCCCGCGATTCTCCAGAGCCCCAACCCGTCTTTGACCTTCTGTGTGAAAACCCATGACCGGCTCTACTACATGGTGGCCCCGTCCCCGGAGGCCATGAGGATCTGGATGGATGTCATAGTAACAGGTGCTGAGGGCTACACACAGTTCATGAGCTGAGGGACCACTGGGTGACAGAATTGGAGGATGAGGGGGACTGAGCGAGCACCCAGACACCTGAAAGCCAACCTGAGCTGCTCCCTGCTGGAGCTGGAGCTCAAACTGATGATGTGTAACGGATGGACATCTGAAGAGATGAATAATCTGGTGCTGTCATAAAAAGCCTGACGCCTTCGAGCATATGAGGGCTTAGTCACGACAGAGGTGCAGTTTTGAAGGAATTTAAGAGCTGCATTTAAGAAGAAAAATAGTTTGAGCAACCTGCCATTGGATCTATGAAGGGAGCATTATAGAGACAACACCACATCAAACACATTCTGTTACCAAAATGTACTGTCAATAATTACGATATCATTTTTGAGGTTTCAGGAGGAACACTCCGAAGATTTCTTACTTCATATAAGCTCAAATTGTTTACGCCTCTGAAGCCGATCTATGCATGCAGTGTTATCACTCTAACTGATGCCTTTTTTCCCTTTTTGATACATTTGTACTTTTCCTTTGAGTTTGTTAACCTTTCTCAGATTAAAAAAAGAGTCTTTTAATATTTCAAAACAATATAAAGTAAACCAGTTTTAGTAGCAAATATTCTCAAATATTTTAAAAGAGTCATATACTGTATTACACAGTATTGGTGCCAAATACTTTATGTAATGTTTTGCAGATTTTTACAATACAATGTTAATAACTCTCTATACAGCATATTGTTCCAAGGGCTTTTCATTCAGATAAATAACGCAGTATTAATGTGTCTGTATTTTACATCAAAGAAAACCTTCTATTAGCATTTTAGCAAAATTCATAAATTATAATCCTATAATGATATTGTAAAACTACCATGTATATCGAATAAAAAATAAATACGATACGATGCATCTGATGGTTTGTTTGTCTGATAAACTAATTTGTTGCTGACAAATTGGCTAAACTGAACACATTCAGTTACAAACAAGTTCTAGCTTCCTTAATTGGTGTTTCTCACAAACAAGTCATTAATTACCCGCTTTCTTTAAATAACCTCATACGCCTTAATGAGCTACTAGCATTCATATTTAATTGAGCGCACACAATAGGTGTTCCCTTTAAGAAACTACAACTTCTCTATTTACATAACAATGGTAAGGTGGTTTAATTAGTTAATTGGCTCTTTAACTCTCATTATCTACAAAAGCTTTTCTAGAAGTGCTGAGATGAGACAGTCCTACCTTATATATGTATTTCTGGTTCCGTGTCATTAATTATATGGCTTGCCCTGAACTAGGTAGACCGCGTAAAACTAAAAAACAAGTGAAAGTGAAATTACATGCAACTTAACATGCATGATTCAACATCGAGAAATTTGACATCATGTGGGAAAAAAAATTCTCATGGAGAGGATATCTCGCAAAAAAGTTCACAAAAAACGAGTTCTTAAATGAATTCCTCAATAAAAAAAAATATATTCACACAGTGTTTCTCTTGTCATGCCCTTACTTCAAATCAGTGACAGAGAGGTGCATGTGCAGATAGATAACAACATATGACTGGGCTGTGTGATTAAGTTACTGCAGGGATCGCTGGAGTGTTTAACGGATGCGTATGCAATCATGGAAACGCACCTTGCTCCTGACAGTTACCATTTAGATTCAGCACTTGAAATGTTAATTTTTAATTCTCTGGTTTGAAGCGAGAAAGACGTTATGTTTAGGGATATTTATTAAAACGACATCCAGTTCATCCTCCTTCAGTTCATTACAGGTAAACGTTCCTACTTAAAACTTAGACACTAAAGAGGGCTATAACTATCTGCGGCAACATTGGCGTTTCTTTGACCTTGGGCGAGATTTTCACATTTCATGCTAATCAGTATCTTTGAGCCTGTGGTGCGCCCGGCTGAATAACAAACAGATCTTTAAGAGGGCAGTGTGAGCTCATTACAGCGGTGATGAGCTTGACTGACACCCAGCCTTATTGTTGGTGAAATATTAATGAGCAAAGGGTGATTTCTCCTCACTTTCACACACGCAGACTGGCCTTTTCCCCAGGCCTTTAGAGCACAAGTATTAGTGAGGTAGTGAAGTAGTACAGGTCTCACATGATTTTGTCAGTATTAATGGGAGATATTAACCTTGTCTGAAAACAACCTCAAGAACTCTGATGAAATGGAGACATTTCTCAGCTCAAAGGGCAAGTTCATAGCATCACCTGTCAAAGACTTCCACTCCCACATCCTTCACAACATTTCACTACAGACATTTGTTATTTATACGTTTTCATATCCACGTGTGAGTTCAGAGTAATTTAGGAGATTAAAGAGAAAACCTTCTGCCCAACCCCAACATGCCCACACACACACACACACACACACACACACACACACACACACGCACACACACGCACAAACACACACACACACAGACAGACACAACAGATGAAAGCATCTAAACGAATCTAAATGCAGCTGATACACCAGTGAAAGTTCCACTCTTAATGCGTAACGCTTTGAACAAATTAATCTCTCTTTGAAGGAAATGTAAAATGACAGACATTAATTCAAAATATGCTACATAATATACACATCATTAAATTGCAATAAAAGAAAACATGTTTTTGGGTTTCATGGCAAGCACAACAATGATATCTGAAAAATATCCAGAGGGGAAAAGCGCCAGCGTTGACCTAATGAGGCCAACAAAAACATAGATTGTGAATACCACAGCTGCTGGGATATGATTCTTTTTATTTCATTGACTACCGGCCATGAAAGTGAAGTGCTTTCCAATTTCACTGCAGTGTGACAACTTGATGTAATTGGGAATATCATACTGTATGTATTCAGTCCTATTACTAACCACCAGATTTTTAGATGGTAAAATATTTTTCAAACTCTAAATATACTTACACAATGCATACAAAATAAAGGGAATATGTCAGAAAAAGTTATTCTCTAGCTCTGTTTTAAAATTTCTTGTCTGCTACATGATCCTTTTGGGAAACATTGTTGGGGTATCCTGGCCTTGACCTTTGCCCTCAGCAAATTTGTTTGCTTGTAAGTCCAGAGATGTAGGAATTAGATCTGGAGCTGAATTAATGTAAAGCCAGTCTGAATAAAAGCCTCACCCACAAGACTAAAATGTAATGTGAAAATGAACTGATGAATGATGAGGAATACAAATGTTATGTTTTATGTACAGTAAAGCCAGCTGTTATAAATGGCCCTACTTAAACAGATTCATTTGATTTATTTTGATTTAATATGTATATATATATATATATATATATATATATATATATATATATATATATATATATATATATATATATATATATATATATATAAATTATTTAGTTTAGAATTCAAAGTTCAGTTCCAGTATAAAATAAAGTTGAGTGACAGTTAATTCCTGATGAGTGTATTATATAAATTTTGTTATGAACATGAAGCATATGGCCTGAATGAATATGTGTAAAGCTCAAAGGTGATAGACGTTGAGCCTCTAGAGTTTAAATGGCTGTGCAGAGCAGCGTGACACAGCCTGAGTGCTGTGAATGACACTGAGGAACCATTTGGGACTTGTTTGCCATGTTTGCTTAAAGAGCTAAAAATCTAAAAAGCCCAAGTGAGGCACGGACAGTAAATCTGAGGAAAAATCTGTGACCCTAGATTATTATTTTACAGACAACCCTGGTTATTCTGTTGTTAATGATGTTGTTCTGTTTCATCACTTTCTGTAAATTCTATGACTTTTTTCTTTATATCATACTTAATTTTCCCTCCACAAAGTGTATCAATCTATCGATTGCTGATATTGAAGAAAACTTTTACAGTATGGGTTTTAACTTTATCATACCCGGTCAGTAAAGGCTGAGCTTTGGGTGCCATGCACGCCTTCAATCAAGATGCCTGTAGGAGACATAGCAAGTTAGGAGTGATCTCCTAAAAGCTGTGACATCCCAAAGGAGGAAAAAAACAGACGCTGTAGTCCTTTACATCAAACACCTGTAATTTACCATGAAGTGCTTGAGGAATAGTAAATAAACATAACCATGTGACTGACTGATTCAGTCACGCCTGAATGAAAATGAAGTTAGCCTGTTTTAAACATTCATGAATGAAAAAATAATATTATGTTTGTCACTTTTTTGAGACTTGATTAACACTTTGCATGTCAAACATACAAACAAATGATTTTTAGGCTGAATACAAAAAAAAAAATCCTCAAATCCCCTCTGAGAGGCTTCCATTCACAAGTTGTAACTGAATTCCATGTTTTCTTCATATGTTCAAAGAGGGGCAAAAGTTGAGGACAATAAATTCTGAGGGAGATGATGATGAAATGATGGTGTAACCCTTACTAACATGCCATACGTGCACTTGGCATGCAGCATTGACTTCTCTGACTTCTCCGCTTGTACACAATATTCAGACAATAAATTTGGGTATCATTTGATGGACAGCCTTTTCTCGCTACAGAAAGCTGATAGCAAACACAACACATATATTTGAAGTTCAGTTTGATCCAAAGTTGTTTATGTCATCTAACGTCTTTCGCTTAATTCACCAGTTATTAAGTTTGGTTGCGTTGCATCAACAACTTGGAAAATTTAGATTATCCTAGCTTTTCCGTGAGACACTATGCCCATTGAATTATCTAAAGCAAGAGGGAGAATTAAAGGTACTTTGCCGTGTAATTAACTCATTTTACATTTTTTCCTAAATGACGATAAAGGAAATTGTACTTAATCGTGTGGACAACAGGGAAATGAAGCAGTACTGTCACAAGCAACACCTTGGACTTCTCTCAGGATGTTCAAACAGGAAGCCCTCGGTGGACCAATTAATACAGAGAGAGCAGTCAGCAATTTCCTTTGAGACCCTCCAAGTTCACCAGCTACTACTGTTTCAGTCTGGTCTCCATTACGACCACATTTATCTAGATTGCATCAGGCTGCCTTTCTACAAATGTCTCAAAGCTCCACTCATATGGCATCCATCACACAGTGGGCAATTTGCTGAATAGCTCCTCTGTACCAGGGCTGTCCCTTTAAATGACTCGGATTAACACAGGTAGACTTGTGTACATTACAGTCCTACAAAGAACATTTCAGACAAATTCAATATAATCTATAGACACTGTTTCTGTAGATTAACTCCATTCAGAGGACTTGTTTCATTTGTGTGGAAACAACTCCTCTGTAGTCATACTAGATAGTGTGATTATGTGCACTCAATTCAAGTTAGATGTTTCCCGACTTTCACTCAATACACAGACATGCTGCTCAGTGGACAAATCTATTGGAGGCTAAATGATAGTGTCCGATCAATATGCCAATTCAGCAGAACTGGAAATAAGCCTGTTGGTTTTGGCAAAATGATAATGTCACAGACATGCAACTCAGCAAATGAGATGGTGGATTGGGTGGACAGGGAGGGGTGCAGAAACAGAGGTGAGGTGGAAGGAAAACAGTAGGTACAGAGAGGGAGGGAGAGAGAGAGAGAGAGAGAGATGCAAATCCCATGGCAACAGCAACCAGAAAACAAGTCTAAAATAGGGGGCAGTGTCCGCTATTGCTATAGCAACAGGAGAACAGCTCATTCACTCAGCTTCGGGATTTGCTGAAAGGAGAAAAACAAAGCCGTATTCCTCACATAACTGTTATTGACATTCATTACCAGTAAATTAATTTGGTTCTGCCAGCTGTGTCTCACTAAACTAGCCATGAAAAATAAGGATTCTTTAAGTATATTAGAAAAAAAGTCAGCAACACCGAGTGAATAATTTATCTTCCATCATTCACAGACTCACTGTAATTTCATCAAACAATGCCCTGGTGAAGCTGATATCCACACCAGCTGACAACTATTTATTAAATAAGTCAAAAAACAAAAATTAAATCATGATATAATTACAGTAGAGTAATTGCAAAATATTAATACTAGACTGTATGCCTATGATGACTACATAGATTTCTATTATAGAGCATCTTTTATCTTTTTTTCAAAATGCTGCTGCAAAACTGAGGCCAACAATAATTACATTTAAGGACATTTAGTTGCTCAACCATATAGTCAGACTTTTTCTCAAGGGACTTGATTACCACAGGCTGTTCTGTTGAGAATATATGACTGAGCTGTTAAATTGTAACACAAATGTCATAGCTTTTCTCAAACTGAAAAACTGCAGCACTGATCTCCACACCCGGTTTGTTTACCTGAAACATGTGGACAGTCTGCACTGCAGGAAAAAAAAAAAAAAAGACAACAGTGATGCTTTGCCCTGCCTACCGTCGACCAATCAAATTTCACATGTACCTGACTCCAACCAATGACAGCACGACAGTCTGAGTACGCGCAACCAATCGCTCTGAGCGAGGACCACTGATGCAACGGAGATGCAACAGACTTCTACTGAACAACAAAGTACGCTGTGAATCAAATAGTCCCCCCCCCTCAAAAAAAAAAAAAAACAAACAAACAAAAAAAAAAAAAAAACCATACCATGTCTCATTGCCAAGTACAGTCTCTGAACTGTAGTGGTCTGTGTTTGAGAGCCGTGTTGAGGTAAATCAAGCCTCTCAGCAGATTATGGACAGAAACTAACGGTCCTGCCCCGTCTCCCTTGGCAACAACGGGCTACAAGAAAAACAATGACAAGGTGTAATGCGCTACAGTAATGTGATTACTTTTCGGATTACTACAGAGCTACCATCACCAAAACGTGTCAGAACCCCTTATTATTTCCCTCCCGCCTCGAAATTTCACTCTTCCGTTGACTATATGACACTGAACTGGTCCTGTCATATGTCTATGTCCTTTTCCCGTAAGATTTCACAAAAAAATTAAAGTTCTCCCCCTTTCCATGGAAAGTTATGGACTGAACGGGATAATTTATATGTACATTTAATTCCGCTTTAGCCACATTTTTTTTTAAATAATGTCACATTTGCTGCCTTCCTGTTTACTTTTTTGATATGTTTCCCTCCTACTCAACACGAGCAACGTTTTTGAATTTGAAAGAAGTCGCCATTTTGTGGCTGAATTACAAACAGTAAATCGGGAACTTACAATTCATCGAAACGCAAAACATTAGGTGATTCTATTGCTTTCGAAGCCAGCTTGAAGGAGTAACTCGCTAGTTTTATGCCGGACCTAGCGGTGAGTTTGTGGGACGTCCTTCGGTGAGACGCGGAGGGAGGGGGCGGAGGGATCTACACCGAGCGGCACGGCTTGCCCTGGTGACGCAGTCGGTTGCTAGGTGTGAATGAACTGATGCTTTCTCACAATTAAGACGCGCCGCAGTTTACAGGTCGACCACAACAAAGCAACAACTGGTCCATTTGCGCTGTCCCGGATATTTCCGAGCTAAAATATGGCTCTTTGAATTCTTTAAGCTGTTGGACCCGAAAAGAAGTCGTGCTTTGCTGTAGCAACGCACCCCCAAGTGCTCTACAATTTTTTCTGCAAGAATGGAGTAAGTCATTCTCACGGTTATCACCTTGTTGTATCTGCTTGTGTGTCACAAGTTGCATGACTGGTCCGTTCTTTGGCTGGCTCCTCTGCGCTATACAATGTCTTCTATTTCAGTTTCTTCAAACTGACTATTTGGCTAAACATTTAATGCATATTTAATGGCGTCCCTTCTAGTTTGAGGGCTGTTTTGATTGCTTCGATAACAGTGGGTGGTAGGGTTAATACAAGACAGCTGTGTTACTTATGTGACATATGGGGGTAACTTATATTTCATGTAAATGTATTATCTCCAACCTGTGTACTGCAAACTGGAGGTGCAGTATCACATGTCTGTCGCTTTCAGTGGCTTGCAAGGGTTTCACTTGGTTTCCCATTATTGTTACCTAAACTGCTAAACGGCTTAAGTGCTCAAACAAACAGAGGTGATTAATTTAAAAGGAACATGCGATTGGAAGCAGTTGATCTGCATTAATCCGATTTAAGGATTAAGGTGTCCCTCACTTAGAGCGAGATCGTTACTCTGGTGCCTCCTGTCAACAGTTGGGCCCTTGACGGCGTCACTGGGTCCCACGTGTTTTGAGGACATCAAGTGCATTTTGCTTTGGGGCAGCTCAAAGCCCAAAGGACGCAGCTCTCACCTCTGTATCACTCACTGACTGCCAATTCTGAGAGTTGTTTTATCTAGTAATTTATTTTCATCTATATTTTAGGTCATTGATATTTGTTATAAATGTGCATGTTTAGGAGAGGTAATTGCGTATTGCTCAGGAGCCCATGATCCTCACATGAGGAGTTGCAGGTGATTCCTTCATTGAGTCATGTAGAGAAAGTTGCTGAGAGCAGCAGGAGTGATATCCTTGATTCCATCAGTCGACTGAATAAGTTGGATCTTTTCAGCTGCACACTTTCCTGAATGCTGTTTCTGTTTACCCTCTAGGTTTCATTATGCTCACCCAGCCCTGCGCTCTGTGGCCCATCTGTCAGACCCTGCTTGCTCTCAGCATATGCTTGGACTTGGACTGAATCAAAGCACCAATAGACAAAATGATGGCAACATCAGATCCTGTTTGGAAGACTCTTCGTGTCTGCCCGGCAGACCCCCTCGCTCTCTCTCACCCACAGGCTAACCACAGCCAATCACAGGGGTGCAGGGGGGAGGTGTCAGAGGAGAGTCAGCACTTAATTGGTGAGTTGCAGCGAGTGCGCTTTTTTATATTTTTCCCCATTTCAGGTGGGCTCGGCACTGCAGCACATTCGTCCTTCTTGAACAGTAAGTAATAAACTAGCTTCGTCTAAAATACTGATTTGCTGCAACTTTATTTTGAAAACATCTTACTTTGCTTTTACTATTGTCTCTTAGATTATGCTTTTAGAAAGCACTGTTGGATGACTGATATTTTTACATTTGCATGAATGCTATTTTTTAGCTGGAACATTTTCCTCCACGAGACAGCTTGTAACGACTGCAATTTTTTACCCTCCTCAATAGGTGATGGTCTCACTGACTGGATGACGGAAGAAGTGGATTTCTCCTCGTACCTCCCAAACCCCCCTTCCCCTCCCTCCTCCACCAATGCCTCCCTTCCCCCTTCACCCCTTCAGAATGATATCCAGGTGCCCTCAGACTTGGAGGTCATGACCTCCCTGCTGCAGGAGGAACTTGCCCAACTAGAGGACTACTTCCTGTCTGAACCAGTGCCAGAGAAAGGGCTGAGGCTGGGAAAATGTGACAGGGGTCCACTGCCGGCTGGTCCTCAGCCGTTCAGTCAGCTGCCATACACATCATATTCTACATCCAACCAATCAGAATCCAGCCCACTTCTTGTTACCCTGGCAACCGGAGAACTGGACCTGCTGAGTATCTGTGGCGGGCCCATTGGGCGATCCAAAATTCCAAGACACGCCCCGTACGGCTGCAATCGCCCCAGTGGGTGTGGTAGGAAAAGATTTCCTGATGGTGTGAGGTTCAGTGAAGGCTTTGATAACAGTTTGTTGAGTTCCAAAGGAAGCAACTCAGGTAACTCAGCAGTGACCCTGACCGGCAATTATGGCTGTGTAGAAGACGAACAGCTGGTAGGAAAAAGCTACTGTCTGGGTAGTGCAGTCGAGGTCAGAAGATGTGCCGTTCTATCCAAAGAAGAGAAAAACTGCTGTTTCAGCCAAGATGTTATAGGAGGTGCGAAGGTTGTTGGTGGAGGATTTGGCTTTGGTGGATCACTTGATGTCCCACACAAGAAAGAGGATTTGTTGATGTATAGCATGAGGGAGGTCAGCGGAGAGACTGGTAACAACGAGGTGCTAAACAGTATCAAAACTAGTGTGGAGGTGACAAAAGCCACCGTTTCTTGGAAAACTGAGAGCAGCGAAGGTTGTTATCTTCCAACAACACCACAGCCTGAGGGCTATCATAGCTTCTTAGGCAATGTCAACGAACAGGTCAAAACAGAAAGTCTACAGATAGGGCAACATGATTTACACTGTAATTTCCTTGAGGATCAGGGCCCGGAGTGTCTGTTAATGGCTAGGGAGAGTCTGAACCTGGAGTCCTCAGGGCACAGACAAGCATGCAGGCTGAAGGAAGACCACTGTGCTCTGAAATATGAAGTGGACATCACTCCAGTTGAAGGCGGGGAACGCAAACAGAAGAAGAGAGATCAAAACAAAACTGCCGCTCACAGGCAAGTTTTAGTTTCTGCTTGGTGAAATGTAACTTTTGACATGATTTTACAGGTAAAAATCTTCATTGAATCTTTCTTTTTTCTTAATGCAGGTATCGCCAGCGAAAAAGGGCGGAGCTAGATTCTTTGGAGGAACAGTTGCATTGCCTAGAAGGGAGGAACCGGGAGCTCCGGGACAAGGCAGAGTCTGTAGAACGTGAAATCCAGTATGTTAAAGACCTGCTGATTGAAGTTTACAAGGCCCGTAGCCAAAGGCTTAAGCAGGACACAACAGCGTAACACCAAGTTCCTGCAAGTACATTTAAAGAGGGTGTAACAGGGAAGATGTGGAGAGTTTCGTGTCTTTAAGATTGTCCAGAATTGAATGTTTAATTTTTTTCATGGCGAGAGAGGTAAATGCATGCTTTGCTAATGTGAATTATTTTTTACATTTTAAATCAACACTATCCAATGCTTCCATTGCTTTCGCACTCTACTCACTCGAGCCTGCACTGTGGCATTGCAATGCTTTAAATGACAATCATTTTTAATAAGTCTTGCACTGCGTGAATCTACAAATTGAAATAGGGTTATTTCTGAAGAACCGATGTAACTCATTATGCAGGTTGAATATTTTTAATAGCCTTACATTTGGAATTGATGTCAGCAATAGAACTTAATGTTTCTTTTCTAAACTTTCATTTGCAATTACTGTATCACTCCTTTCAGTAGCAGAAGTAGTCAAATATGCTGTTGGTGTCAGCTGCATCATTTCATTTTGAGCACATCTTTCAATCCAAATATTTTTCTAGAATAATTTCTTGCCATCCTTGAACAGAAAATTATATTTCAATTCCTATGAATATTTTAAAATGTTGGAACTGCGGTTGAAAATGTATTGACTTTTACAATTGCGTAAAGAACCGCTGACGTACAGAAGAGGAAAAAACTTTTCGTCAACCTTAGCAAAAATGTACCATTTTTATAATTTTAATATTTTATATTACAAATTTTTGACAAAGCATTAGATCGGCATTAGGTCTCATGCAGCCCTAAATATTCATTAGTTAATGGGATTTGTATGTTTTGAGCATGTGGTTCTTTTTGTCCCTTTTCTTTTTTGATGAATTTCAAAATCTACATTTTACCCTGCTCTGTTAGAAAGGTTACTCTGTCTAACATTTTTACATTTGTTCTATTTTTCTGATATTTGCATTACATGTGAAAAATCACCTTCTTTTGTTCAGCAGTGGTTGCAAATATTGTCCAAATTATAGACTCTGTGACCAAAAGAGAACTACTTTAATATTTATACTGTTCTGAAGGTGGAAACTGACATTTTATTGTGTTTGTGGCAATTTGTAAAATTTTCTTCTCTTGCATATTGCAAATTATACGATCTGTTTTGAAGCTCAGGATATGCAATTTATCCTAAAGTCCTACAAATGCCAGTAGATAATTCATGGTAGGAGATTATAGACTTGAGTAACAGCTCTTCTGCCCTTCATTTTACACAGGAAAGATTTCACTGATATACAGGTGTAAAAAAAAATAAAAAATGGTTTTCCATATGTACAAATATTGTAACTAGTGGAGCTTTAGCAGTCTCCTTCTGCATGTTTTTTCCATAAACTTACTCTCTTTCTCTGGAATAGAAAAAATTTAGGATTTCAGAAATAAATCGGGGATTCTTTCTCTAAAAGAATGCCTGTAAAGGCAATACGTTTTATAGGCCTCTGGCTGATCTGCACTAATTTGTAACAACTTTTGTATATTCAGGGAGTGAAGTGTGTTAGCCTTTTATTTGTAGAGAATTAACTTAAAAATCAAATTAGACCATTCCTTAAGCCTTTTGCAGTGTTAGCTTTGGTGTAGAGGATACTATCTAAATTATTTTCCAGTTCTTTTGTTGCTATTAAAAAAAACTAACTACTGTTACTTATAAACATGCCTATAATAAGGATAGATTTTTTTCTATGCATATTTATTTAAGACAATCTTGAAAATAAGCGCTGACTTATGGACATTTATTTATATTATTTAGTCCGTTTTTGGCAAGAAACACGTGTCCCACTGTTTGACCCCCTGCGGTGTACTATCAGCTCCAATTTTTAAAACCAAAAATGTACTGACGGCATAATTTAAAAACACATTATAAGGATTTGTAATGCCAAGTTAATTTATTCGTAAATGCATATTTTCTTTGTGTGTCAACTTTTTTCATTTCAAAATAAAATGTCATCAACTCAGCCCGCTGTGTTTCTCGCTTTTCTCCACCAGAAATTATTTTTGCCTGCACCGACTCTTACAATCTTTTGCAATGAGAAACTACAATCTGCTGTCTGATTGAGAATGAAAACATTCTTTGCCTTTTAAGATGTCATAAATCCTTTTTTTCCCGGCTAAAAAAAAGTGCTGACCTCCAGGGCCCGATGGACGCCGACAAACGCTCCCTTTTGATCCGAGCCTGCGTCCTCCGGATACTTCCCACACAATTACTGAGAGGAATGAAAACATCTATTGTTATCATCAGTAATTGGCATCGTGCTGCAAAATGAACAATTTTCAAATTAATTCAACGCTAGCCTTCCGAAAAATGCCCATGTGTGTTTTAGCTTAGTGGCCCGACACTTAAATTCAAGTCGTTTATATGTGTTTGGCCACAAACCACAACCTACCTCACCTGGCTTTAAAATCAGTACAGCATAGGACACCCTCTATCTTTAGACCCTCATTTCGGAGAGAGGAAACTTTAATACAGCCAACATGTATAAAACCCAACTAAAAACGAAAAGCTGCGCTACTTCGTTCTGGATCATAAAGAAATGACGATTAACGCAAAAGTTAACGGACCCACCTGTTTGTTGCTCTTATAACGAAAAAAGTGTATCTTTATACCTGCAAATCGACGTGGTAAGTGTTTAAGTGAAATAAAGGAAGACTCTTCTATAATTAAAACGAGAATCTACCGTCGTTTCTGTGGAATTCCGATCACAGTTACACTGTGTTTCGTGGGAAAGTGGAACAACTGGAGTCATGAAATTTAACTTCAGATTACAGTAAAATCAAAGCACACAGCCAACAAAGATCTTCATTAATAAAATTTGATTTTATTTGCACCATTATAATTCTATGTATTGGGTTAAATTCATCGTTTTAAAGAAAATGATCTGTCCTCCTCTATCACATTCCTCAAGGCAGGAGGAAGTAGTACTGTGTGGTAAGGAGGGAGTATTTCATCATGAACTGGACTCACTTACAGCCGTCCAATGAGCTGATGATAGTCACATTGTGGAGGTGCATGTTGTGAAGCCTGAAGAAGCTTCTTACTGGCATTGAGGCCTATCAGGACCTTCAAACAAATACAAAAGAAAGTGACTAATTTGAAGTAAGTGTTCAAAGTGCTAACACATGCACAGATGTAACTGAGGTATTGAGGCAAGATATTTTACTAACCCATGAAAGAAGATGCAATGAACTATGACCAGTAGACAAATTTATATAAAGAAACGACTGAGCTCAAGGCAATAGCACTGATAATAATTAAGTGGTATGCCCTGAAGGCATTAAAAGGAAAGTGTGAATTTTGTTCCATAAAAAATAAATATACTCATAACTAATGTGTGGTACTTTCTGTACTTAAAACGTGATAATTACAAAAAGGTGCTAACGAAATTTTGAAAACAGAAACGGACTCATTGTAATGCCGGCATCTACCCCTCTGTAACCTGCTCATTTCATTACCTGACGTATTGCGTCCTGCTCGCTGTACAGGCACAGGGTTGCTATGGCGGCTTGTCTCACTGTATTATGGGAATCCATGCATGCAGCTCTCAGAAGTAAGATGGACACGTCCTCCTGCAACAACAAGGATACAGCGCCATCGACATTTACCAGGTTTCCCAGGGCTGCACAACAGTGACGACGTGTGAGGGCATCGGGGTCAGTGGTCAGAGACGCCAGCATGGCTGCTGTCTTCCTGGCTTCCTCCATCCACCTGCTCCCCTCCTCATCGTCCATTCCCCGTTCTACCACAGTAGCCAAATCTCCTGTTGTCTCACTGTGTGAACACTTGTGTTTGTTTTGTTCCTTCTCCTTGCCCCACTCTGTAGTGTCACTGCCCTTTCCGTTGGACTTGCCCATTTTAAACCCTCCCCCTGCTGCGATATATCCCAACCAGTTCCCAACTGCCCTGCAAGCCATTCGCCGGACAGGCAGGCAGGAATCATGAAGACAGCCTATCATGCTTTTGAAAATGTCAGGCTGCAGCTTGGGAGACCTGAATGGATCCAGATTTCCCAAAAGTCTGCATGTAGTTGCCCTGATCTGGTCTTTAGAGTGAGCCAGTGCCTGGTGCAGCACTGAGGCTTCCAGGTGAAGCTGAAGGCAGGCAGGCCGAGCGGAACAATGGGCTACTTGGGACAACAGAGTAAGGAACTCCACGGCAGAGTCCCACAGCACATCCAGCTGCAGCAAGTCAAAGAGCAGAGAGCTGGCAGTTCTGGTTAGCAGAGTCTGGTTTTTGGAGGCAGTGAGCTGGCTGTCCCTGGGTGGAGCGAAAAAACCACAAGCAGCTTTTCTGAGGCCGGAAACAGAGTGCTCGGGGTCACACAGGAGCAAACGGCTCAGCAGGGAGAGAGGCAGCTCCAGAAATGGAAGAGGGAGAGTTTGAATTACCTGCCAAAGCATGAAAAACAAAAAAAAACATCCAGACAACCTGTCACAGATCAAACAGCCGACAACCAACAACACGATGCTCTCATAAAAGTACAGAGACATTAAGATGTACGGTAATGTGTGCCTGATGTGAGCCCATTGCAAGAGTTATCCTGTGTTGCATCAGAGAATTAGGTTTGTCAGCAAGGTCTTTATTGGAACACGGGAAGGCCCTAACCTGCAGGAGGCTTTTGACAATACCACAACTGTCATACAAATGAAGAATCGTTGACATGGTGTGTAAAGGCAGGTCCAGGGCAAATGGAAAGCACAGCAGTTTGCAGCTCAACACGGACAGGCTGTCATGGCTCATATTCACCTCAATTCCCCCAGGACTGCCTTCAACAAACAAATGAAGACTGTCGGGTACAAAAGAGGTTATTGTTAGCTCCAGGCATAGTTGCTGTGCTGCTCTAACATCCGTAGTAACTCATGAAACAGTAGGTCAATTAAGACATCTGTATACCAACCAGTCAGTGCCCAGCAGCCGGCTCAGGGTGTGTACACATTTCGATTCACTCTCAGAAAACAGAGGAATGCATGAGTATGGATCCTTGGTGAAGACAAACAGCGCAGCAGACAGGAAGGAATACAGCCCTGATATAAAAAGACATTTTAAAAAAATGTATAAATTCTTAACATCTAACAGTGTTTTTGAAAAGGCTGGGTTTCATAAGATGCATTATATATTTACCATTTGCCGAACAGAGGTTGGTGTCTGCTGATGTCTTTGCTAGTGAAGTTCCAATTTGTTTCCACAAATCCAGAAACATAACTGGATCTAAACATGAAGAGCCATTTTCATGCTGTGAAAAAGAAAAAAGAAAAAAACAGCAAAAGCCCAGAGGAAAAGATTGAAGGTCTATCTCTGGGATTCATCCAGTTAAATTTTTTATTGCATTACAGGTATTGTCTGACCTCAGAGAGCATGTGTAGAAGTAAATACAGTAGGCCATCACAGAGTCCCAAGCCGGAAGGAAGAGAAAGTTGGGGCTGACAAGGCAGAGGAGAGGGTAACACTTCAAACAATTGTGCATCGCTTGAGACTTGAAACTCAAAAACTGTTAACGTATTGCAAAATAAATGAAATATTTGTCACAGATTCAGTACCTCATGTGAGTCCAAAAGCAGATTTTTCAGCAAGAAGGTTAGATTGTTCATATCAACTTCGACATCGACATCGTGTTGTGCTAACAGAGACAAAGCAGAGGCAGCCAAAGGCTAAAGAAGAGAAGCAGAATTAACTCTGTCAGACAACTGGCCAACTCACTGTATAAACAAAAGCAATTGCCAGAGTCATGAAATATACAACATGTGGAGCATGGTGAATGGTCAACCGCTACTGTTAGCTAACTTCAGTGGGTACTTACGGCCCAAAGAATGAGGTCTGGTCGACTAAGAATTGTGATGAAGGGCTTGGTGAACTCTTCCAGTCTACAGTAGGAGAGCAGATGATGAGCTGCGTTTGACAAACGACTGTGACGCATTAAAGTCAGTCACCTGTACACACGCAGTATTCAACAAATGAAAAGAATCAGCTTCAGTGAGGAAAAAAAAACAAAACAAACCTATGGTCTTCTTCCATCCAGTCATGATGTTTATTGCAGTAGATCAAGAGCAATACTATAATTTCTTTAAGCGCTGGTTGCTGAGCAGGAAAGAAATGCACAAAAAAGTCAGGAATGTTGTTGTCTGATGCCTCACTGACAATGCATTGCTGAATATGGCTTCATTCCCAAACAATAACCTTGATGAAATTTGAGTTTTCTACAGTATCATTGACCAGGTCAAAGAGGACATGGGGTAGTCCAACTTCACGGCCGATGCGGTACGACTTCTCAAGGTCAGAGGTGAGAATCAGGTTGCATAAGACCTTCAGTGGTTGCTGAATCTGCCATGCCTCTTTAACAGCGCCACCTGTTAGCTGACCAAAAAATAAAAAAAGAGACTAAATACAACATTTTTCCTGAGGGAGTGTCAAATTATGCACAGTAGTTGTGTAATTACCTGAGCTTTAAAAGACAGAATCTTGGATTTAAGTTGAGGTATAATGGCACTGTAGTTTAATAGTTCTTTCTGCTGCTTGCTTGGATCTGATTCGAGGGCCAGTTTCTCCCAGTACTCCTCACTGTCAACATACTGAGAAAACAAAAAAGGATTAAAGGAGTAAAGGACACATTTTCCTTTAACATAGAAACCAGTTTCTTTATTACTAAGGCACATTTACTACTGTATTCTTGATATAATGGAACAAGACACATTTTCTAAATGAACAATGTCTTTTATAACTACAAAAAACAACTGGCGCTGACCTGCCTGTGCAGTGTGGTCTGTCTGTCTTCATTGCATCTCCACACCAGTTGCGCGCCAACCTCGACAGAGGGGAATTCCTGTTCATAGTCTTTGCTGATCTGACCCCTGAAGAGGAAATGCCAATAACCTTGAACACACACCTCAGTCCGTTTTGGTTGTATATTGTATTTTTTTTGTCCTGAACTTCCATAATCACCTGTGTTTTGACCTCACGCAGGCTTGAATCTTTGGGCTGAGGATTTGACTGGCAGCTGCCATGACTGAGTGACCCGAGGTAACAGAGCCATCGCTGGATTGGGGCTTGGCTCTGGGGGGTGTTGCTGCAAAGTTGGCCCTATCATTTCCCACTCCATCCTTTTTTTTCTGTCAATGTACACAGGACAGCTCCTCCATGAATTTCCGTGGGTCAAATTGAAGAAAGAAAAATCAGTTGGGGATTCACTTTTGCACTGTCAATACCTACTGGTTTCCCTCTGCTGCTGTTGTCCCTCTGTTCCCTGGCCTTTCGCAGTAATCTACTCTCTCCAGAATTTGGTACCGTCTTCGCTGCCACTTGCTGAAGTTTCAGCACCAGCATGTCTGGGCTGGGTGTGACTGTCAGAGGGCTGAAAACATTTGTGTCTGACAGCACTGTGACAACACATCAATATGGGAATAAAACCGAAATCAGAATTATCTCAAAAACAGACCAGCGTCATGCACATTTATAAATTCTCCTTTAAAATTCAGAGTTTTTAGCCTCACCTAGAACACCATCAGCAACAAAAGGATGGTGCAGGAGTTCTGGCCATGACAACCGCTTCTGAGGGTCTTTGGTCAACAAACCTTTCAGGAAACTCTGCAAGGAGAATATCAGATAAGCACTGTGGTTATTGCAATATATCCTGTTTGTCATACAACAAAAAAACCTAACGATTTGTCTGTATTGGTCCATTCAGCAGGCCCGTGGTGATCCCTGAGGATACCAGGGATAAGTCCTCAATATATTCGACTAAAAGTCGAGGGTTTGAGTCTGCTGAAGTGCAGTTTTCTGATGACTTCTGAAGACCCTAAAAAGATCTAAATGCTATCAAATGTGATTGCCTTTTTTTTCAAATCACATTTTTACAAAGTGCATATGTTGGCTTGGATCCACACATGATACAGCCCGACTACACAGTAACTGTACCGTACCGTGCAAGTGTCGCTCATTGTGTCTGGCCATTTTACTTGGTCTCTGACAATGAGTTGAACCAGGTGGAAGATGGAGTTAGTGTAAAACGGAGGCGCCCCCGTGTGGAGCTCATACAGGATGCAGCCTAAAGACCAGAGATCAGCAGTGTGGTCATATGGCTTTTCCTCCACCAACTCAGGAGACATGTACAGTGGTGTTCCCTTGATAGAAGTCAGCACCAAGGTGGAGACGCTCATGGCCCTGGCAAACCTACAGCAAGATGGCATCACATATAGTTTATCTATGAGGAAATGATTAATACAGCTGCTTTTGCTTCAAAATAATCAACATACCTACCCAAAGTCACACAGTTTAACCACCCCACTTTTCCCCAAGAGTATATTTTGTGGTTTCATGTCACGATGAAGAATGCGATGGGAGTGTAAATAATACAGAGCTGAGACCAGCTGGCAGGCAATCTCGCGGACCTTGGAAGAAGGGAAGAATGAGCAAAAGATGACCATGTGAAACTATGGTAAATCTGATGTTTGGCAAAGCTGTGTACTGATAGTGAATACCTGGCTTTCTGGTAAATTCCCATCATCCTCAAGAATCTGGAACAACTGGCCCTCTGCATATTCAGTTACAACCACAACCTGTTACAAACACATAAGGGATTTTGGTCATGTGATTATGAATTTAGATGTACAGATCATTAGTTTGGTAGATCAAGAAATCTAAGAGACAGCGATTTTGGTGAACTAAGATGCACTCTGTGTTTTAAACAGACCATTACGGTACACACACCTCAGTTTCAGTCTCAAAGCTGTCAAAGAGCTGGACAATGTTTGGATGTTGGAGACCTCTCATAATCTCAATCTCCCTCTTGAGACTTCGTAGCTCCTTTTCAGAACGACCCACCTTTGGCATGAACTTCAGAGCCACCACCTAATGTTAAACATACGATGAATCTGTGTGGCTAAACAAGCCAGTCAAACAGCTAACAGACTATGCTCCCAAAAAAGCTACTCACCTGGCCAGTAAATCTTTTCCTCCCCTTGTAAACTCGACCAAACGAGCCCTCTCCCACCAGCTCCAAAACGTGATACGAGTTCATGTCGACGGCAGGAGGTGAACGTTACAAACTGAGCTTCTTAACTGTTAGCACCGCTAAATTATCTGTTAGGGCAGTACACAAGCGGTTGCTTCATACAAGATTCCTTTATACTTGGATTTAAAACTTTTAACTTTGCAACTCACTAGATATGGCTACAAGCTTACTGTTTTTGCTAGCGTTAATTTAGCTTACTGCTGTGTGCAACTACTTCTTCGATATGGCAACAATAAAAATAACTGCTGGAGTCTACCTGCCGTTTCACAAAAGTAACAAACGACATAGTTCAAAGTTTGACTTGCCGCACATATATTGTTAGTATTTGTATGAGTGACCCTTTAATCGCTAACTTTCAACGACAAACGGTTATTTTAATCATTTCATTACATTGACATTCAAAAGTAAAAGCTGGCTTTTCTCTGGACAGCGCGTATGCAGGGGTCCTTAGCCTAGCAACCACTGTTGCGTTCCTGGCAACTGAAAACAAAGCAGGCGGCTGTCTGGAGACTCCAGGTTGTCAAGCATCAATAAAATAATCTGATTTTTTTTAAAAAGCCCCGAAAAACTAAAAAGTATAGCAAATATTTTGATTATGTTTTTTGATGAGTATAGGTAGAGAATTTCTTCTGTTGAGTAAAAAAAAGAAAAGAAAAGAAAAAAGACACTGACAGCTACTGACAATGTTCTTATATCATATACAATAATTAATGAAATAGAGAAAACAAATCTTGAATCAAGGTGCTCTGCAGCTTGAAGGAATTGAACCTCGAGTAGTGTAGAATTTCACGATTTTTATAGATCTAAAAAGAAAAGAATAAACAATGCATACAGTACGTGATCAGTTTCAGTTACATAGATGAGTATATTAGAGTATATAGCCAAATTTGTGATGCTGTCGGTCAGTTGGTCCATTTTTCCATGACTTTGGTAAGAAATGTTCATCTCCTGAGCAAGAAAACTTCACACCAACAGGCAAGTTTGAAATGACATTTGGTGTGAATATTCAGGGAGTAAGATGGTTGTTAATTATTTTGATTGCCTCATGACCTTACAGCTACACCGACACCATTAGGTCAAAACGTCTCCCTTTCCACTCTGGACACTCAGAGGATGAACAGGTTTTGAAGGTTCCACATCTTCACATTACTGCAAGGAAACATAGAAAATACAGCTGATTTGGTTGGAAAAAACTTTTATTCAGCCCGTGTCTATAAGGACTTCTTAGCTTTTTGAAGTCTGAGAAAATAACCCTGATGACGCCAACAGGGTAAGCTCAGCTTTGGTCTGGAAATTTAGTGGAAAAAGCCTGCATTATAAACTGGGGAAATGGAGTGTGAAAGACGTGGGTGCTTGCTTACCTGTCACAAAAGATGCCACTGAGTTGCATTATGGGAAGTGTAGGATCTATTGTTTCGAACATTCAGGCGGTTGCGGCCTCCCCTTCATGAAACCTTTCCAGTCTGTTTTTTTTTCTAACCTGTCTCCCTCATGAGACACCAACCTACAGGCATGTGGAGTATCTAGTAACTGGAGTACAGGTTCAAGATCTGCAATAAAAAGCTGGACAACAAAAAACAAAACAAAACAGGAGCTCATCCTTTTGTTTGAGCTCCTCTTGGAACTGGCTCTCCATATGCTTCTGTTCCTTTTTTCACCAGGTAAAGTTGCTCCTCAAAAGCCTTGTTTTTCTTCTTTCAGAGACTTTATCTCAGTGACTGCAAAGTCGAGGGTGTCTCTGAGGCCCTGCACAGTGTGCTGTAGCTGCACTGTAGCCGGCATGTACTGCTTTGGGCCATAAAGGGCAACACTAAAGTGTATTGGCCCAAATGCATGAAAAATACAAACATGCATGTAGTTCAGGGCTGAAACTCCAGTCCCACCTTAACACAACCTTTACACTTATCTATACAGTTGAATCTATTTTAGTCTAAGGACAGGACTCCTTGAAACATTCCTCAACAGAGAGCAACATGTAACCACAGTCAACAACTCAAATGAATACATGTCAGATGAAAACCAAACCTTTTTTGAGAGCAAAATGCAATAAAAGTGTTGGGCTTATATTTTTATATTTTTCTTATTTTTCGTCATTACCACAAAATTATCACAGGATGCTGCCACATCTATTTTCAGTTTCAGTGGAGTTTGTCTGGGGTTCAGTTTGGTTCATTGTACATTATTTTGGTGAAACTTAAGGATAGGGTTTGGGTCAAGGTTTTAATCAGGTTTTACACACACGCTTGGTTAGTTATGTTACAATGCAAATTTCTCTTTTTTCCATTTTTAATCCACTGATTAGAGACACTGACAGCAAGAGTAATCTGCTTTGGCATTTTGAGAAAAAAAAGATTATGCATGTTTGCCCAAGAAACCCCATTGTAATCATAAAATCAACCTTTTCTATTTGCATTTTTATCAAAAATATATTAGAAGTACTGTTTTTCTCAGTGTGGCTTTCTGGTTATGAGAAATTGTTAAAATTGTGATGCATTAGCTCAACAAACTATATGAAAATGGATTTAAGCTTCAGGCAAAACATGAACAAATAACGGAGAAGAGTAGGCAAGCCTAGAGAGGCACAGTGCTGGAAAAAAAAGTTTCTCCAGGTCAAATGACAAAATCTTACCTGTTTTCTTTGTCTGTGCATTTCAGCTCAGTGAAGATACTGAACGGGTTCTAACAAAGCTCTTGATGGCATTTTACAACTCCTATCTGATTAATTTTGAACATTCATGAAGCTATGGTAAGAGCACTATGGGAAATATATTGACATTATATATTTGTTCAAGCACAGAAAAAACCGCCAGCATCTTTTTATTCGTAACAAGATGTGAACAGATTTTTTTTCTCTTGATAGTATAAAGACAAAGTGGAGATGACACAAGGTTTCCTGGTCTGACCCCATCAGTATCTTGTGTTACTACTTACACATAAAGCAGACCACTTTTTATGTTTTGTGGATAGTCTATCATTTACATCTCCAGTCTCATGGTGGAACATACAAGATACATTCACATAAACAGCATGACTCATTCTTTGACAAATGAGTATAATCATAGTAAGCTTCTGTTACTCCATAAGTCTTCACTTACTAACAGAAAGAACGCCATCTGCCCTCCGATACAATCTTAAAACAGATTTATAAATCAGTCATTCTTAAATAATTGAATTGCTCTCCGCCAGTGAACGATGCTGTAAAAACTGGCCCATGGTTGAACCTAACTGCTGACCCCAGGTATATGAAGAAAGAAATGATTATAATCAATCAATAATAATCAAATTTATAGGACTATAAAATGTTGGTTTATGTTGGATTTGTATGTTAAAAAAAACAACAAATGTGTCTATTAAACAAGTATCACATTTTTTTGAATTATTTTTATAGTGTATATAGTGTTTACTGTTATTGCATAGATATTCAAGTCAGTTTCAATCTCTATAAGTTGATTTTCACAACAACAATCTAGACACATGGTGTGTTTTGCACACATACTGTTTGTTAATAGGCTGTAACCGTTTAGCTAACCGTCGCCCTCCACTCCAACATATGTTTTGCTTATTGTTAGCTCTCTTGAATGTTCAACCTCCGCTGTGCAGAATGATGTACGTGAGGAGTTTGACACTAAAGGACTGTTTTCAGATCATTCTGCCGAAGGGGAAAAAGGTCTTTGCTCACTTCAAATCTCAGTCTCAGGCTTATTTGAGCCATTTCTCAATGTGTTCTCGCATAATCTTTCGTGCTAAAAAATTTTTTGTGTTATAGATTTCCAGAAAGTTTTTGATGGTGTATATCATGATCTTCTTTGCTTCAAACTACTGAAATCTGGCATTGGTGGGAAATTGTATAAATTTGAATCTCCGTTGCATGTGCACATACAGGTTGTTTGAAATCAAGCAGCAGGCATTGGGGTCAGACTTTCTGAAAGGTGGTATTTTCTTTATTCAAATAATGTAGTATTCTGGCAGAGACTGAACCGGATCTCCAGAGTAAATATTGTACATTGCTGGTGTAGTGAATGGCAACAAAGCTAGATGAAGATACAACTCAGATCATGTATTAAGAGGAAAGGGGATACCTAAATGTAAGTTTGTGTTTCATATTGGTTCAGTTCTTTTGTCATACTCAAGAGAGTTACAAATATTAATGTTTTGCCTTAGATGATCATCTTACTTTTGAAACAGGAATAAGAAAGGTGTCAAACTCTGCTGGTAGGGCTCTGGGGGTCATTCTATATAAGGTTAAGCTTTGTAAAAATCTTGGATACAATATGAACATGCAACTGTTTAAATCTTGTGTGTGTCCAATTTTGGATTTTGCTGCAGGGATCTGGGGTTTCAGTCAAAAAAGTGATAAAGTGCAAAACAGAGCTATTGTTGCTTTTTGGGTTCACATAAAATGGTCTCAAAACTGTCTGTGTGTGGTGAGGTAGGATGGAGGTCATCTGAAGTTAGGCAAAAGGATGACATGCTGCTACTGTGTAATAGATTAATTAACATAGCTCACAATAGACTTGCTAAACTAAGACTTTATTGGAATTGCTCAAAGAATTATCCATGGGCAAGTGAACTTGCAGAGTTACTCTCTACATTTGGTTTATATTCAGAAATAAGTTGCCCTGTTGTGTTAGTTTATTTAATCTATATCTGCTATTTGAAAATTTCAAAGAAAAATGGCCAGTAGAAATAGTAAGCAAACCAAAACTGTGAACATATTGTGCTTTCAAACACACGTACCATCCCGAGTAATATGTAATACCCTTACCCTTTTGGTTAAGCTTTTTCTGAAAATGTCTGCTGGGCATCCCAGTCTATTTGATATGACCAGTGAATGTAGACTACAGTACATGTTTAACATATGAGACAATTGACATTGCTCAGTTTTTGTTAAATACCTACCCTCAACGTATGACAGCGCTGTATGTTTAATATGTTACATTTACATCTGACATGTTTTTGACACATGTATGCAGTGTGTTTGCTTCCTTTCCTTTTTGTCTTCTGTCGCCTCTGAAGGTAATGTAAGCAGTTTCTTATTAGTCCATGTGGGCTGTGCACCTTTAGGTGTATGACACTTATACATATATTTATATATTCCTATTATTTTCAGAAACTGCAATAGTCCTTCATACCAACAGGTGGCAGCACAATAAAAGTAACAATTCCCAAACACATTTTTGAATTGAGGGGGAATTAAAAGCATCAAAAGATAAAGTAATCATTATGCAGATCGCCCCCATCCAGAGTGTCATATAATGATTTATATTTCATTGATTATTATTACAGATGCACTAACATGTAAACAGAATTTTACTGTTGTTGGTAGTCAGGTGAAACTAATTTAACTACTTTATATACTGTTGGGAAGATTAGTGTATAACAAATTAGCATATTTTGGATGCTCATATGTTTTGTACTCAAAATCTTAATCTCCTAAATCATTAGTAACTTGCTGTCAGATAAATGTAGTGGAGTAAAAAGTACAATATTTCCCTCTGAAATGTGTGGAGTATAAAGTTGCATCAAATGGAAATATTTAAGTACACGAGTAAATGTACTTAGTTACTTTCATGACATTACAGGATAGATAGAAGTAACTAGGATAGCAGGAGGAAGCTAATCCGACCATGTCAGGCTACACTGACTTGTGTCTTCCTCACTTTATTATAATATGTCTCTAATATCCCTGCAGCTCACTGATGTTCCATTCAAAAAGCAGTGTTTGGAATGTATTGTGGCATCCCTCTTAGTTGTATATGGGAATTGGGTATGGAGGGCATGTGTCTGCTGCTCTTTGTGTGAGATTAAAATGAATGTTGTCAATTGTATCTTCATGACTTGATCGGGTTATGCTGATTATGTGGAGTCAGGCAGAGTCTCGGCACACAAAGCTCTGGAAGTGGGAGACCAGCTAATTCATCACAGTGCGCTGGGACATGATGATAGGCCTGCGGTTTGCCGAGTTTCAAGTGGCCGCAGGAAAACCTTCAACTGAGACATGCATCCAATGAGCGCATCCAAAGACTGCCCCCCTCCAAAAGAGAGATTGAATTTCCATATTTTTACACATGACGAAAGTTCATTAAGTCCACAGAAGGCAGCAGTCGACTCAGCACACACAGGTGGAGGATGGGAATGGGTCATGACCAGGAGGAGTTTGCTCTGAGTGGACTTGCACGACCTGCATTGTTGTAGAATCCTTCGCGCTGGATTATGCTCTTCATCCTGATCTGTGGCTGTCACCGCTTCCACTGAGCTTGCAGATTCAATACCATTTTCTCTGTTAGTCATTGCATTCTTTACTGAATGCAAGCATCGTCATGTTTATCAGAACAACTTTTCTCCTCTACTTTGTGGTCTCACTCTCAAAACTCGTTCGTTGCTTGGAAAGTGAACTTTGCTTCCCAGTTAGATTGGATAACCACAACCATGGCAGCAGGGATTTTGACAACGACGTGGATATCCTCAATGGAAAACGTCTCCTAAAAATACGAGCTTTCCAGCAGGAATTCGTGATCGATTTACATCAAGACTCTAATTTCATTGCGCCTTCCCTATCTAGCCAAGATGCATTCTGGCTCTCCAACTCCGATGTCACCACTGACCTGAGCCGGTGTTTTTACTCCGGATATGTGAATGCTGACCGCTATTCTTATGCTGCTTTGAGCCTCTGCAAGGGTTTACAAGGTGCATTCGGCTTCCAAGGATGGGAATATTTTATCAGCCCGGTGCAAAATGACACCAGAAGCGCAGAAAGTGCTCACATCATACGGCGCAGAGCCAGCAACAACCTGAAGCTCAATTCAACCTCTAGGTGCGCAGTGGACAGCGACATAAATCTCCAGGTTGCGCAATCGTTGGAGAAATACAAGCAACTTAAAGATTACAGCAATGTGACCGAGACGATGCTGCGGAGGATGGGGAGAGCCAAAAGGTTTGCTTCAGTCCCCAGATACGTGGAGACGCTCGTGGTGGCGGACGAGTCCATGGCGCTGTTCCACGGAGACGACCTAAAACACTACATCTTGACACTGATGTCGGTGGCAGCGAGGCTCTACAAACACCCCAGTATTCTCAACTCCATCAGCATAGTAGTAGTGAAGATCCTGATTATATCCGAAGAGGACAAAGGACCCAAGGTGTCCGGGAACGCAGCCATGACGCTGCGAAACTTTTGCACTTGGCAAAAGAAAATGAACAAAAACAGCGACAAGCATCCAGATTACTGGGACACAGCAATCCTGTTCACTAGACAGGTAAAAATGCTTTACTTGAACTCGCATTACAGGGTCTGAAGTAACAGCGGAGGGGAGAATGTGCTATTTTAGTAAACGCAATTACGCACAGAAATGCGCAGATGTTTTATTTCTTCAAATATCTTAATAAGTCACATACGAAAAAACAGTGGGATTAAGATGATGATGATGATGATGATGAAATATTCATAGCGTCTTCTGTATGCAAGGCATGTTTGATGTATTTGATAAGATAGGAAACTGGTTAATACTGTAGATTCAACTGACAGGCTTCCCCTCGACCACTCCTGCTGTGTCAGTTAATTGGTTTGCTCTCAAAACACACTCTCCACCTCAGGTGAACTCAGGGAGCACCCACTCAGTGAATATCCAGCCCACCAATAGCATCATAGCTTCGACACTGAGGCCGGGTCACAGAGGAAGTTACTTGAGCTGAAAAAAAAAAAAGCAACAGTCTTGATTGCTCTTCATGGAACCTTAGAGGGTAGTTTTATAGACTTGGAGCCCATCTTAGAGTTCTGCCTGCACTCTCAAACATTTTGCAGATGACACGGGGTCAGGGATGAAATCATTGCTCGCATTCATTGCTCAGTGTGTAAACCACTGATGAACCGTCTGCCTTATGGAACTGGGCCAGTTTGATTTCATTTTGGCACAGCAGACATGGAATAAAGTGGACAAATCAACCCATCAAATACATATTTAATTACTGAGAGAGCGATGTTCAGATATTGTTCAGTCTGCTGTCAAAGGGTTAGCTGCAGATGTAATTACAGTCTCAAAGCCTCTACCACCAGGATTAAAGAATCAAAGGTAACAAATGGAGGTGTTGAATTATCTTTGGCCATTGCCACTAACATGTCAAGACACATGATTCAAACAAACTCTTTTTATACATGTAGCTTTACCAAATATAATGACTGTAAGTGCCCTCTGGGATTCACTAGTCGGAAGTGTCTTGTTTCTCTCAGCCGTTCCCATTCCTCCTCCAGCTGTGGGTTTCTCAGCCCTACCCACCACCTTGCCTGCTCCTCATTAAACAGGCCCCTGAAGGGAGAAATGGACGGAGTGGGAGGGGGGTATAGGAGGAGGAGGAGAAGGAAGGGGATGGGGTTGATGTCAGAGATGTCACATCCCTCCATGTTTAAATCCCCACCTGCTCACCCCAAGTCTGAAACGAGCTGCTCCAGAGGGGCAGTTTTGCACAGCTGTATCTTAACAACACATTCTTCACTCTGTCATACACTTCCTCTCTCATTCATTCGTTCTGCGGTAAGGCTAGTATGAATGTACAGTATGCTCTTCCTGTTTAGACTGTGATACCAAGTCAAGGGTGTTACCAGGCTGTGGAATCACTAGTGCCACATGCAGAGTTTGTGTTATAAACTTTGTAGCCAGTTTAGGTGATCCCATTTAACTGTACTGGACCTGCCTACAGACAGTGAGTCATGTTGCTGTAATTTGCTATATAAAGCCGACGGACAGGCGTCAAGTGATTCAGTCAGTGTAGAGTTAACATAACATTAGACTAAATGTGGGATCCAAGCTGCTTTGATCAGAGGTTTTAAAAACTCTAACTAGTACAGTATTTAGGAAGCAGCTGCATTTACCAGAATCGGTCAAACAAAGAAAAATCCTTCTGACAGAATTTCTTGCATAAACTGCGCAAGAAAAACAGAATTGCCATAGATGTGTGAATATTGTCACTGTGCAAGTGCACAGAGCAGCATTTGGAGAGTTCAACAAATGAGAGATGTAAACATTTAAGTTGTATTTTGCAGTGCTTCAACATTTCCTTTATCACCATCCATCAAACAAAGCTGTTAAGTCACAACAATACGAATTTACAGCATATATGTCTGTCACGTCATTTCACTTTAACGTTACATGCAATGAAAAATGACATTTTAGCTTTAGTTATGAATAAATATAATAGTAATTCTATCCGATAAGATAATGTTGTTTTGGGCTTGCTAACATCACATGCAAAAGTCCAGGATCTCAACACTTCAAGGACTGAGTGCTCCACTATACATGTAAAAGTGCTAGGTCTATATTGTTAAAATCTTCTGTTGATTCATGACTTGGTGACTCAGAATCGGTCATTTCAGTCAGTGGTATTGTTTTGGTTTACCATAGCTTTCAATAAGAATTTAAGGCACACCCATTGTGTGCTCTTTATGAGCCCACAGTGTAATTTGTAGGTTTTATGAAGACCAACTCGGTGTTGTCCAGAGGCAACTGCGGTTGTCTTTAAACTCTACAGCCAGCATGATTGTTGTGTTAAGAATGTTGCAAGATAACCCATTACATGAAGTTGCACAGAATGTTCATTGCATGTGAACAGCCAACTTCCAAAAGATTAAATCCAACTGTAAATCTGCCAAATTAATATTTCCCCTCTGGGGGGGGGGGTTAGTACTTTAGCTCACAGCTTGTTTGTCTTTGCTCTCATGATAGATAATGGGTTGAGAAAGAAAAGATCAGACCCAAATATGTCTGGATGCCATAAACCTTGTCTGTGATACTGCTGAATTGACCTATTTTCCTCTCCTTATAATCTTTAGTTTAAAAAGTACTAATGGAAGCTCTGGTACTTTTGAATATTGCATCCAAAAGCACAAAAAGTAACCCATTATCATACAGTAGTTAAAAGCTTGGAAATCCATACACAAAATAAAATGGAAATATTCTTTTGCTGAGATAACTTATTGTTTTTAAATTGTGGAAAAATAAAAAATGCAAAGATAGATGACAGATGTTAGAAGTAGGTCATAGCATAGAGCAAACTCATTGACACTGCTGGTTCCTCTCCCCTGTTCCTCTTGCAGTTAAAAAAAAAAATTGCTCATAAATGGCCCAAACCTTCAGATGAAGACTGCACACATGAGCACATCTGGACTAGATTTGCATTGGCCAACAACTGTGGTTTTGTGGTTTATTCTAGGAATGATTTGTCATAGTACTCAAGGTCTTCACTTGGCACTGTGTTTCATGTGTACGTTCAGTGCAGCAATGGACTGTAGGAGTTGTGTAACATTAAACCATTGCTGTGCTTTATCTGTAATAGCTGACTGCCACTAGTTTTTCTGTGTTTTTGGTTATGTATAGACAGTGCTGTTTAGGGAGCAGGCAGATGGGTGGTTGTCTGTGGTGGTTACTGCTGAGGTTGTCCTGTGATTAGGAGGTTCAGCTCCAAATGGATACTCACTAAAAGATTGGGTTTTAAAAACCTTGTGGTGGAGAAATAGGTCATCTGGAAACTCTGCTCTGGCATGGAAATGTTATGATTGGGGACAGTCACATTACCTCATAGAAGAAGATGTACTCTAAACACTGTTGCCCACTATAAACACTTAAAGACTGGGTGGTGGAAAGCCTTGCTTAACACTATCAAATCTTTTCCCAATCTCAAGAAAACAAGTCTTAGGGTAATGACAAGATGACATCTTAAAGGCCCTGTAAATATATCTTTTCTGTCAGCTTCTTACTATGAGTGATGGGGCTCTACACAAACACAATTTTCTGTTATTTCACATTGGAGATTTCTGTTTTTCTTTTTTTCTCTGTGCTGCTTTCATTAGTTCAAAGTGGCCATGGCTCAGTTGATGTCACATACTTCTAAGCACCAATGAGGATCATTCAAATTAAAATCAGATGATTGTTGCTGGGTTGTTTGCTAATGTCAAGTTTTAATCAAATCTGATTAAACCAAACCCGCACAGACCTGATAAGGCTGAGGAGTGTTCGAGTGTTCATTTTTGCAGTTTTAATCAAGAATATTTAAGATTACAGAGAAATACTTCAGATTGGAAAACAAGCTTTTAGGGACTTTAAAGGATAATTCCAGTTATTACAACTTGGGTCTTATTTTTGCAGTTTTGACTATTGTTTCTATTGGTATTAATAAAATTTTACTCACCAAATGAATTGCTGAGGCCTGAGAACAAGGTGACATCACTAAAAAGGGGTCAGACAAGAGCAATAAACAGTCTAACCGTCAGACAGGCTTCAAACAAACTCCCATGTTAGACAGATGTTTTGGGAGAGAAAACATAGCCAAGTGGTTAAAATTATTACTCAAACTGTCCATTGTACTTCCTGTAGCTGTGCGCTCGCAGTTTGGTTGTGCATTGAGGGAGTATTGTTGACTTTTCTGGAGCACCCCTTTTAAATTTTAACTCCAAATAATGTGGTTTAAATAATCCAGCAAATTGTTGTCTGATGACCTGAAGGATCAAGATTCTTGCCCCACTGGACTTTGTTCTAGCAATGTCACTGTGTTCCTAGACCCCAGATAAAAAGTGATTGGAGAGGCCCAGTCACCTGGTGGGGTAGCCTGAGTGGGGGTGTCTGATGCTGAAAGATTCAAAACACCCGATGACCCCAGGCTACATCACTTATGAAGTGTCAGAGATGTATTTTACGACCAGATTACGGTGTTACCATAACAGATGACCAAGGCAGCAGAAACTGAGTCAAATTATAATATACTGGAGTTTATGAAGTGCCCTTTTCTGCTAGCTTTTTCATTAGTTCTGACCAGCTCAGATGTACAAATGTAATTTCTGTTTTTCGTCCAGGACCTGTGTGGAGCCTCCACCTGTGACACTCTTGGCATGGCGGATGTGGGCACCATGTGTGACCCCAAGAGGAGCTGCTCTGTGATCGAAGACGATGGCCTGCCTTCAGCCTTCACTACTGCCCATGAGCTTGGTGAGCCCTGCCAACACCATTCATCATTAAATACACATTAGTATTGCTGCGTTCCCTATAGTGTGAATGCATATTCACAATCACAGCTAAAAGCATCTGTGTATTCATGAAAGACATCTGACATCACGTTCCCTCCCTGTAGGACACGTGTTCAACATGCCACACGACAATGTGAAGGCCTGTGAGGACATGTTTGGGAAACTGCAGGACAACCACATGATGTCTCCCACACTTATTCAGATCAACCGCACCAGCCCCTGGTCCCCCTGCAGTGCTGCCATCATCACTGAATTTCTGGACAGTGGGCACGGTGAGTTTCCACCACCCCTGACCCCTGTATTTGAGTGCAAACAGCCTCATAGCGTGTTTGAAGAGGTGTGAAGCCACAGTCAAGACAGACACATTAAACAGACGCTTATTAAAGGATCTTGAGGCCTTATTGGTGAACAAACATGCAGCTAGGTGTTGATCACATTAAGAGAGCACATCCTCATTGTGGTAGTCATATAATTAGACTCTTATCTGTTCATGGTTCTGTTTGTCACTGCATCAAGATACAGCATTACTTCCATGCTGCTGTTAAAGAGGAGCTGAATCTTGTTTTAACATTTCCTAGTTTTTACCACATTTTTATGGGTTCACACCCTCCTGCTTTCCAACTACAATCATCTGAGGTAATTGCAAGTGACAGCATGATTGAATTTCAGCATCAATCTACGCTTCAAATGTGACATCTGCGTAACCTATGGTACCATGCTCATAGAAATGACTAGCAAGAGCCAAAAAGAAATTCATTTGGATGTAGATTGTTTGCCAAGCAGGCCAGACCACAGGACTTGGCCTTGAAGCAATGTTAAAATATATTTTAAAACTGCTCCCACATCTGTCCCAAATTAGAGGACTTCTTCTGGGGAGAGTCACCACAGTGGTTTGGACAGTGAGGTGTATCTGCCCAGTGTTTCCCATGCAGGTTTACTCCAAATAGACAAACTTTTTTGCTTCTTTCTGTGTACATTTTAGAGATGATCTGAGAACAAAAGAGCACTAACTGGTCCAGAGTAAGACACAAAAGAACATTTTTCACTTGACACAGAGTGATTTCTATCATTGCAGCTTGGTTTCTCCTGGCCGCCTGTCATAAATTCAGACTTCAAAAAGCAGAGGGGAGAAAAAAAAACATGTTGCCACATGTTTGAGGCAGTTTTCATGCAGTGCTGCACCCAGAATTATTTGTAACCTGTTCATTCATCCACACACACAATACCAGCTATTGTTTTCCATGATTGCTCTTTGGAGAGAGAGTAGGAAGGAAGAGGAGAGGCTCAGCTTATTCAGTGCAGAGTGACTTGTTTATATAGTATTGTACTATCAGTTAATCAGTGCGTTTCTTCTGCCAAATTTGCGGTGAAATGGGAGGAAACAAATTTGCCACCAGTCACAGCTCATTCACTCACTGCCCTCTTATCTGTTGTGAATTCACCACAACATGAATGGCATAATAAATAGTTCAAAGTAAGTAAACCCAGTTTTTCCCCAGTGCAAATTACTTCTTTTGGATGTGTAAATTCCCCACAAGGATGAGAAGTTGTGTGCGTTTCTGAAGGTTTCCTCCTGGAAACCTTCTCATCCCCTGACGTTAGTCTTTTATGTTTCCAAGCACCTGCTCGTCAAACTCTTTCTATTATTAGCCTGTTACTGGAAAGGTTTCTGTGTGCCATTTATTGTAAATGGAGTCCATGCCTTTGACCTTTGCACTGTGTGCTAGCTGCATGCCATTTTGGTGAGGAATTTAAAGCTAAGATTTCAAGCTCAAATCTACAATTTGAAAATTATTGTAGTATAACTTTATCCCTGCAAGTCATGGACCAAGGGTGGGATCAAACTTGAGAGGAGGAGCTTGTGGGTTTTTGGGGAGAGCTTCTGGATGGAATAGGGGTGGGTGTGGCTGTCTGTGTGTGTGTGTGTGTGGGGGGGGCTGCTCATGCATGTTTTTTGTGTGTGTCTGTGTGTGGTATGTGGCATACACTGCATTTACTGAATCAAGCTGCACTTTCACTTCAAAGAGCCCAAATCCCATGGTCAATAGCTGCTTACTGCCCCCAACCCACAATCCCATCCACCCACACGCACTTTTCATGAAAAGGAAAGTGGAAATACTGATGTAAAGCTATAGAATGCATTGTTTTCATGATTTTGTGATAATATTTTGATGAAATGTTGGACCTTACATCTTTAATAAACAGGTGTAAGTGCTTGCAGCTGGCAAAGAAAAGCAATAAAACCAGAGATGACAACTGGTATAGCTTCAGCGTGTTGCTTACTGAATCTTCTTCTTCTAGGGGAATGTTTGCTCGACCAGCCTCAGAAATCGCTGGCCCTCCCTGACTTGCTGCCAGGAGCATCTTACATCCTGGACCGTCAGTGTGAGCTCGCGTTCGGAGAGGGCTCCAAGCCCTGTCCCTTCATGCAACCACCATGCGGTCGTCTGTGGTGCACAGGAAAGTCCAACGGCCATTTGGTGTGTATGACTCGGCACTTCCCCTGGGCAGATGGCACCCACTGTGGGGATGGAAAGGTGTGCGACCGAGGTGTCTGCTCTGACAAACAGGTCCAAAATGTGAAGGTCAGACTCAAACACGGACTCAGCTCTTGATATTAACGTATACTTAGACTGGGATGTGATTAGGAAGGTATTTTTTGTTACGCCCTCTGTTTCTGTATTTCCAGGTGGACGGCCGCTGGGGTAAGTGGGGCACGTTTGGTTCTTGCTCACGCACATGTGGAGGCGGCGTCCAACTGTCTAAAAGGGAGTGTAACAACCCAGTTCCGTCAAATGGGGGTAAATACTGCCAAGGGGTTCGGGTCAAATACCGCTCCTGCAACCTGAACCACTGCCCTGACACAGGTACGAGTCGCTCAAAACAGACAAATATGTCCAGTGACATTTTTTCCCCTAGAGCATTCGCACTTCTCACCTTCTGTACTCTCCCTCCCTCCCCTCTGTGTAGGTAAGACTTATCGTGAAGAGCAGTGTGAGACCAGTGGCCACAATTTCAACAGCAACCGTATCATTCCCTCTGTGGTGTGGGTACCAAAGTACTCTGGAGTGTCCTCCGATGACAGGTGTAAACTAATCTGCAGGGCTAATGGCACCGGTTACTTCTATGTCCTGGCACCCAAGGTACACCTCCAGTGTATATTGTCTGCTTTGCTGAACAAATGTAAGGATAATTTCCTTGTTGATTAGACAAAAGTATGACTAAATTAAGGTTATTATGAGATATGAGTCCATGTGGATGAATGTGAATATATGTCAGCCAGCTGCCTCTGGTCTAAGAGTGAAGGAAGGCATGAAGGAAAGGAGGAGGACAGTTTATCTCTTTAAGATAGCAAGGTGTGGAGTGAGCTTTAGCAGCAGTTAGGCAGCATTCACACTTCACTCCATCATAAAGGCTGAGGAGGAGTAGATTAGAGCACTTAGGGGACACGTAGCTCTGAATCAGAGAGCAGCTGGATGTTTTAACCACAGAGTCATGACTTTGACCAAAAATGAGTTTACGGTACTTTTTGTTTAAGTACTTTTTGCGTACAGTCTAATTTCAAATGTCAGTTTGAGTTTGGTTCATTTGGTCTCTGCTTTAAGGTTTGCCACAACTCAGGATGAAAAAATAACTAAGTCAGGGTGCTCATAGTCACATTACGTGACTTATCAGTCACATATTTTCAGCCACACTAGCTGTGAGGCTGATCTGGTTGACAGTCTCACTTCAGATACTGTTCTCCAAAGAACATACAGAATCTCACATCCTTGTACCCGTGTGATCATTATGTAATATTTATGTCTAGGAAATAGTACATTTATAAGGGATAATGTCAAAGTTTACTTTGCATGCTTGCCTATTCATTTAGAAAAAAGGACAGTATATATTAAGAGAACTGTTTCCAGCTGACTGTAGCAAAAGAATGAAAGGAACCAAACTGTCAAAGAATGCATTATGAAATAAGAAAAGCTATACAATAAGCAATTCTGCAGTTAATGTTTATATGCAATCAAATTAATTCCTACTTAAGTGTTTTAATAACCTGGAATAAAGATATAAAGCAAAGTAAGCTCATAGGGACTGTTATATTACAGAATACAGTCATCCTGTTTTAAAAAAAATGTGTACTACAGTGTTTGTTGGATGATCATGTTGAGTTTGGTTCCGGTGACTTAGATTTTTGCTGTTCTGTATAGTGTGCATAAAAAGTTAACCTTAAAGTGTGTTTGTACACCCCAGGTTGTTGATGGGACTCCATGCTCCCCAGACTCCACAGGAGTGTGTGTCCAAGGAAAGTGCATCAAGGCTGGCTGTGACGGAAAAATTGGCTCCAACAAGAAGTTTGATAAGTGTGGGAACTGCGGAGGTGATAACAAGGGCTGCAAGAAGGTGTCGGGACTCTTCACAAAGCCTGCGTGAGTAAAACCCACAATATCATGGGACAGCCTTTAGAGAATGCTGCTTACGTCATTATTTTTTCCTCCTTATATCAACACGATAGCATTATTAACTTCACTTCTCTATTACAAGCTCTAATTGAATGTAATATGTTTTGACATGCAGGCACGGCTACAACTTTGTGGTCATGTTGCCAGTGGGTGCAGCCAACATAGACATCCGTCAGCGAGGCTACAAGGGAATGATGAGTGATGACAACTATTTGGCAGTGAAGAACAGCAAGGGCCATTACCTGCTCAATGGGAACTATGTTGTATCCGCTGGGGAGAGGGACATCATTGTAAAGAGCAGCCTTCTGCGCTACAGTGGCACAGCTGGCGTCTCCGAGAATCTGCAGGCTGTGAAGCCCATTGGAGAAGCCCTGACTGTGGAGGTGCTGTGTGCAGGCAAGATGACACCTCCTCGAATCCGGTACTCCTTCTACCTCGCCCGTCAAACCAAGGAGGACAAGACTCTGAAAAAAGAGGAGCAAATAAACTCCCATAACAGTGTCCTGGCTGAGGATAGTGTCAAGGAGAAAGGAGGAGAAAATCTGAAGAAATCTTACAGCAAGGAGGATCCTGCTCTTGGGAAATGGATATCAACAAGCTGGGACAAGTGCTCAGTGACCTGCGGCAATGGTATCCAGAGAAGGATGGTGCAGTGTCTGAGACCAGATGGGAAGCCAGGGTTGGACTGCGATTCTTCACAAAGACCCTCAGCAATTAGGGTTTGTGGAGACCCGTGTCCTGAGTGGCATATTGGGCAGTGGTCACCTTGCTCCAGAACCTGTGGGAAGGGCTTCAAGAGGCGACCATTGCACTGCAAAACCCAAGCTGGGCATCTGCTCCCAAGGGACCACTGCACTGGCTTACGCAAACCACAGGAGCTGGACTTCTGTAGCCTAAGGCCTTGCTAGTGACTAAAACCAATAAACTACAAATGTTGATCTGAATTGAATCCACCTGCAAGTATTACACATATAGTGTCTGTCAGGTGCAGATTTTTCCACCTGCCTCATGGGACTGTTAGGGGATGACGGACATTTGCTTGGAAGAACAATGAGAATATTGGAAGGAGAGTGAAAGCCACAGGGTGAATGCTGGAAGATATTTTTCGCTGCCATCACTCTGACTTCAAAAGACATTAACCAGGTCTAACTCTCATGATAAGATAAAATAATAGTAGGTCAAATAAGATTTATTCAAATCCTTTGTACTGTTACCAGATACAGAATGCCCATTTTGCAAATAATCAATCTAGTTTACCTTGTGAGTCAGGATCCCATTTTATGTCATAATATTTTAACAGTGCAAATCTCAAAGTTTCAGTCGGATCTTGCAAATAGAGCAGTGAAACCTGTTAGTTGTCTAAAAAAAAAGGACCCCATTCATTTTTCAAAAAGATTGAAATGTTTAACTTTCTACAACTGGACTAAAGTATAATGCCCGTGTGCTGCACAACACTTTGTACAGAGAAGGACTCGCTCTTTCCCTGCCATCTTTCACGTTTTTTTTATTTTTTCAGGGAGCTTTTTAAATCTTGGAATAGATTCAGAAATGAAAGAGATTTACAGATGTATGCTAGTTTCAACATATTTGGTATGCTGTTGCTAAATCATTTATCCAGTCCAAATGTATATTTTTAATTCTGTTGGATAACAGCTCTAGCAATCCAAGTTGATGGAACAAATGACAGATTTCTACAGTAACGATCACTGTATCATTTTTTAAACATGTTTTACTCTTAGAACTTTCACAGAAACAAACAATAATGATGGAGCCAGCATTTTTCTTCTTCACAGTGCCTTCCTTCGAAACTATGAAGAAATCTCCTGCCTTGTAGACATTGATTTTCTGCAGACCTCACTCAGCACCAGTCATGGAAACAGTTTAAACTATTATCTGAGGTCACACTGGTGGCGTTCATGACAGATCAAACTTAACAACGCAGGGCAGGAAACAATGACCAGTAGTTTGCTCCCTGTCACCTGGTGTTGCCGCTAGCTCAGTGATTTCATCAGACTACAACCAACTTTGCACTGCACATTTGAGATATCTCACACATATACACACTCAGGTGGGCGTGCGCGCACACACACAAACACATAGACACACACACACACACACACACACACATATATATATATATGTATATATATTTATATATATATATATATATATATATATATAAAGTGTTCAATTCCTGCCTTCTGTGTTCAACTTCTTTGATTGCTTTTTTCTTTTGACCACAACAGTTGTCTCCTCAGTTCATGTGTTCAGCCAGTTGTGAAGCCTGTTAAGTCATGCCTGTCTGGCACAGTCACTGCAGATAATTTATTATCAATAAAATGATAAAGCAGAGAGAGGAAGAAAAACTGGCAAGCCCTCTCTTATACTGTACAGAATATGTGTTTTCCTGGATCTCCTTGTTCATGGCCCCATAGCCTGAGCCAACATGTTCTCTCTACACACTTGATGAAATCCTGTAATCCATTATATTCTTGTTTTGTTTCTAAAGGGGCCACATTGTCCAATCCAACATCCAACTACAGGATGGATCCTGCATTAGTTACTATTACTATTTTATTTTAATTTTTATTTTTTTATCAGCTTTTGCACTTTGTACAGCAAAAGAAACCAATGACCTACATGGGCTGTACTGTATACTATGTATACATTTATTCAGCTCTGTGCAAGAAACAATGTAAATACTTTTTTAAAATCTTTTTTACACCGGCAATTGTAATTGTCTTTGACTTCAGAATATTTATTCCAAAAATAAAGCCATTATGGAACAGTTATAATTTATACTATATTTTTTACAGTTCTGTAATGATTTAATGTTGGTATTAGGGCGTGGTCACACCACATTCAATTAATTCCAATGCAATTGCTACGATTAGTACAATCCCTCATGAGGGCAAGGTAAAATCCCTGCAAATTTTTGGGCCCCTCATGCTTTTGACTAATAGCAAGCTGTCCTGACAGCTCTGTCCATAGACAGATAAACAGTATAAAGATCTTTATATAAAGTCTATGCTTCGACCTTTGAGGGAACGGAGAGCCGGAAAATCCAAAATAGGAGGTGTTGCACTTTTATTTACCCTCCTCTGCATGAGTATAAACTGCTTCACTAAAGAGCAGTGGTTTACACATTACACAGGAGTTCATGGTACAAATATGTCTTTTAAATGAACTGCGTGAACCTACTGTCCTGTTAGCGACCAAGCTAAGCTAATGTCCGAGCGAATGTTAGCTCGGAGAGCTTTATTTTCCCTCTTCAATAACTTTATATTGGATTAAATCATCTAGATAATATTAACCTTCATTTGATGCTGCTGAGAGACAAGTATAAAAGGCCATTTCACAAATACACGTCTGCCAGGATTCTCTGACAATTGAAATCGTGCATTTAATGTCTTAAATATCAAGCATTTCCGATCCTTCTAAGTATAAGAGAGCCACATTTGCACATAAGCTACTTTAGCAATTTTGAGCATTTGTTATGCTTTGCTTTAAACAATGAATGCTAAAAACACTAAGAAGCCTTTACATTTAAAGTAATGCATATTTTTTTCCTGAAAATGTATTATACTGCCAGAGGAAGAAAAATTGCCACTTAATAGCAAGGGTCGGCATTAAAACTAAACAGAGAAAAGAGAGGAAGCAGATGAAGGGTGGACTATAAAACATGTGCCACTGAATATGCTCAAGCTCTCTTCTTCCTTTCTGTGGAATATTGAAATTAATTACCAGCTCTCACATCTGCATCAACAGTGAGTGCATAGGTGAGATGGGTGGCCAGCATTCCTTGTAGCATTTCACTGCAGCCTATAAACTCTACTTTGCCATGCATTTGTTTCACAGTTAACATTTCAGATGTGCAACTACAGATATTTTCCACTGGTTGATGTGCACTCATTCTCCCTGTCTGTGTCTCTGACCAGTCCAGGAATGCAGCTGTGTAAGAGAAGGTGGAAATTTTGAATTGTGTGATTTTGACATGATGACTTATGCATGTCTGAGGACCTTGAGAAAAAGGTCAGAGTCTAGCATGGGAAGTCTTGTGTCAGACATTTTATATATCAAAAAAAGATGAATTGTCTGACCTACATAAGAGCAAATAGAGGAAAAACTGGAGGAGAGCCAATGGAAATATTTATTTGTTCCCCTTGCTGCCTGTTGGATGGATTTCTAACCTTATCCAGTTGCAGGTTTGATGGCTTTGATTTAACCAGAGTCCTTATCAAAAAGAATGCTTGATTTTAAGAGCTTCTCTAAAGTGAAGTTTGAAAAATAAATCTCATACATTAGGAAGCCCATGATATAGTTGAATTTAATACTATTGGGATTATTGACCTCAGTCTCTAAAATAGTGTGCAGTTTATATAATACACATTTCCATTAGAGTGATGCTAAGTTTTATATGTGTTGTTCTTTGTTGTTCTTGTAATTTTTTCAATATGAATTCTCCAATGTGGGAAGAAGGGGGGTACTGGTCCTTTGAAAAATAATTCTAATTTATTCACAATTTGCATCTTATACATGTAGTTTTGGCCATGATTCCTATTTGTAATAATAACACTTTACTCAACAAGTTATTTGCTGAGATTTAGGAACATGGTCACCTCCCCTAAAAGGTTAGAAAAAAAAGGTAAGAAAAACTTATTTGAAAGAGAAAATGAAGTAAATGGAAAAATTCTTGACCAAACTGCCCTTTGTAAGCATCCATCCCCACTTAGCCACTTACAGATCGATCTCCTAGTCCACCTCTGCCATTCTTACTGTAATTATATGTGCACACAGTTTTCCTGCGTGTCAAAGGATTTTTCACAGATGTTTCAGTTTTGCCTCCAAATAAAGTGGTTTGGTTAATCTGGCAAAACTGGTGGCTAGTTTACAACCCAACTGATCATTAAACTGCCTAATGTTTTTTGCCTAATCAGATTTTAGTGTAGAGATGCTGCACTGTTCCCAAATCTCAGAAATTACTTTGGTGAATAAAATCTGATCATAACCAGACAAAATAACCAAAACCGAATTACCTTTTGTTTTGAGAAAAACACTGAACAACAAACTGATCCTACTGTTTATACAGAACTGTCTCCACTGAGCGAGCAGACAAAGGCTTTCCTTGCTTGTACTTTGATTTAATTCTGCAAACAATAAGTCTTGTCACTCACCACTTGCTGCAAGGGCTTGCCATTGAGCCACAATCTTCACTAGTTAGCTAGGCCAGCAGTGCATCCTGTTTGAAACAAATAACTCATAACTCCAAATTCTTTCACTCCTTTTTTATAGTTCCCCTACCAAGGAAAGGCTCACCACTAATTAGTAAAACCATTATAAACAGTGAGGAGCTGAGTTTCTGGAGGTAATTACAGTGAAGAGCCTAGTGACAAATTTAGTATTTGGCGTCTTCTGTCTGAGCAGCAGCAGATCTTTGTTTTTGCAGCTATTTGCTGAGTCAGATGGACTGCACACCACAGACCATTTTAAAGATATCCACTCTCAAAGAAGTGCTTTGTACACAGTCCATGTAATTCTGAATGAGTATATGGAAAGGCCCAATGAGCAGCCTCATTAATGCGCATCTCTGAGGAGGTCTGCTGACTGCAGCAGGAACAGGATCTGTCTGCAAACAATAGTGATGACAGATCCACAGCTGACCTCTGCTCATGGAAAACTATTCTAATGATTCAGCTTAGTGTGGCCGAGTTAAATTGCATGCCACTTTTTCAGTTGTATTGTGGGGTTGTGCCACCAAACATTATCAAAAAACCAAAAGCAAATCTCTGAACACAAAATCATTTAGTCCTCTGCTGCACTGTAGAACTGACTATCTAGCACAAAAAGAAGCAATTCAAAGGAAAAGTTCAACATTTTTTTGGAAATACACTTTTTCACTTTAGATTTGAGGATTGAAACCACTCCTATGTCTGTATGCTAAATATGATGCTAACTGAGCTTAGCACAAAGACTGAGAACAGTAACAGGAAACAGCTAGCCTTTGGCTCTGTCCAAGGTAACAAAATCTGCCTGTTACTGGTTACTGTTCACGAGTCTCTGCTGTTTGCCTGGCAACTGGCCCCAAACAAGAAACAGTCGGTCTCATTATGGAAATTTGTAGTTTTTACACTTTTTGTACAATTAAACAAACACGATTTAACATGTTAATTACTGAGCTTCAGAGGGGCAGATTTTGTTACCTTTGGACAGAGCCAGCTAGGCTAGCTGTTTCCTCCTGTTTCCAGTCTGTGCTAGGTTGGCCAGCTGCAAACACACGATCTTTCTCAATTCTTGCAGAGAGTTAGATGAGAAAGACCATGTGTCTTTCCATTCCGAAGTATTAATGTCTCAATCTGGGATTCATTTGTTTGATGCTTTTAGCTAACAGTTTGATGTACATATTCATACTCTAGTCATGTGGAAACTCTGCAGGATAGCTTTCTGATGGCTCTTTTGATACAAAACTACAGCGAAGTTGACTCCTGTGGCACAGTGTGATTGCAGCACTGTGCCTCAGCTCCAACAACAAACAAAGATGGTTTAATCACCTGTCTCTGTAACAATCACCTTTGACCTCGCTTGGGGGGAAACATTTATGAGGATAAATGGGACAGTGAAGGCAACAAAAATTCCAAAATCTGCCCTTCTTTTTCTCATCACTGTCTGCATTGTGTATTTGAAAACCATAAAGTCACGTTCGCTGGTGAATGTTTTTGGGCCCAATCTGAATTTCTGGTTTATAACAGCTTCTTGAAGAAAAAACTTTTAAAAATGAATTTTCAAAAAAGGACAGAGAACAGTCAGCTGCAGGAAATATTTTGGAGAGCTGAAGAGATAAACATTTTGACTTCAGTGTGAGCCCGTTTGTCTCTGTAAAACAGGATCACTGAGGAAATTCCTCTGGCCAAAGCTTAATATTTAAAATCTCAGAGCATTTAAGAGAAGTAATGACCACTTTCTTAACTCCAGCATTTAGTGTCAGTGCTCCGAATGCAAATCTTTCCATTTGATGTTAAGACTAGCATTTTAAAGAAAGAGCTGCTAGCTGGCATTTTACATAATCTGGTGGTATCAGTATCTCACCAGCAATGGCACCAGCCTCTACTGTAGTTTCAGCTGTAGGAGATGTATGAACTTAAGATGTGTTCTTTTTTGTTTGATCTTGGGTGAAAACAGCAATCATTTATAATAGAGAACAAGTGTAGCAAGTGTTAGAGAAGATAGATTTCTGATTGTTTAAATAGTGGGTGCAAATGTATTTTTTAGTTAGGTCAGTCAACAGTGGTTCAGTTTCAGTTCAGATCCAGTTTCAGTTTCACTGTCCACATGACCAAAGAGAGACGCTGATAGACACCTTCATCAGGGCCCAGTAGAGTCCAGCATCTGGACTATAATGAAGAGGAGACACTATAATTAGATCTCCAATGATGAGATGCAGTAGAAGACAGAAAATGTGTAATCCTTCTTTTTTTCTTTTTTACTTTTTCAGCCGGCTAGAAGACTATGGAAACTTCTGTGTCTAGTAATGCTAAAGTAAAAGGAATGTAGTGTAACCAGTACTGGTGTCTGAGTACTGGTAGGTTTATTTTCTCAGCCTAGTTCTGGCTTGACTACCTTATTAGCCATTATAGTGTATTGGTAATTTTGTTTTTCCTCCCTTTTAACCCCTGGCCTTCTTTTTTTGATCAAAAAACCAAACCCCTCGTTATTATTTTACCAGCTTTTATTTGAGAATTCAATGGATTTCACAGTCACAAAACCTCCAACAAACATTTGCTTTTTTGGAGTAAATACAGAAATATATTTGTAATGGTGGCACAATGTAGAATTGCTAAGGCATTAAAAGATCCTATCAGTTTTGTAAAATATTTTACCTAGCTTGTTAATTTGTTTGTGCTTGAATTTACTCCCATCATTAGTTCTCCATTTGAATTTAAGCTATTTAAAAAGTGTCACACTGTCTGAAGCAATTCAATGTCAGCAGAATGTATACAACTTAAACACTGAAACAGGACCATTCATGATTTCTATTATTTTTGTTACAATAGAAATGGAGTTATAGAGTGTTCAATGTGTTTTTTCTGCATTGGGAGCAGATAGATGAGTGCGGTTTAGCTTCATCTGCTCAGACCATGGGTGGAATGTAATTTTTTTCTTTCGCTATAAAGTTGTTGATATTCAGACAAGCAAAAACTGGAGAGCAAGAGTGGTCACTATGTAACAGTGTATATGTCTATGTTCAAACACAGCATGAAACTCCTGTAATACAGCCAGCTAAACACTGCTTCAGTGCAGCTGTTTGAGAAATAATTTAATGTTTCATTTGAGTTTCTCAGCCAAAGGCACCCCAAATCTGAGGTTTCATATTCCATTTACCCTAATCAAGAGGTTTTTTAAGGTCCCAGAATGAAGAGAGAGATTAAGTACAACCATGTGTATCTTTATGAGAGGGGATATGGTAAGTAGCCAAAAATCGGGGGGCTTGTTTTAGAGGTCTGACATTTATTCTTCACACTATAATTTGGATCACAAAGACAAACCCAGGCGAATGAAAAATATGGCACCAATCATGGAGCTGTGATCAAAGTCCCAGAAAGTACACAGACCACTGCAAGAGCAGGACACGAGCTGGCTGCTCTGGCCGCTCATAATCTTACTCATGAATGTTTTGGGTGGTCTGGCTGCTTTGGATCCTTTGTTTAATCCGAACTCATTGCAAGTTTGACTTGCCAATAAAATGGCTGGAATAGTCCAGAAAATGACCAATAGTTACACGTTTTTCCGCATGCAATCTGTAATTAATTTACTCTAGTTTTGAGGAATTTAACTGGAGTACATCTTAAAAGCAAAAAAGTATTGCATATGCACAATGTATTCAGATTTAATTTGCAACAATGTAGACAAAACTCTCTGGCTCTCGGTGCTGCAATGCTGCTGTGAGTTTCTGGGCAGCTGTGCCGCCTGGTTTCAACAGGGAATGCTAATGATACTAGCAATCCATTTTAGGAAAACAAAATGGCAGGTTATTCCTATAATGTGACAAGTTCCTGGCAGAGACAAAGAATCTGCTGAATTTCAAAACATGAAGTTTTGCCTTTAACCTTGGCCCAGAAGAGAAGTAAAGTCCTGCTGCCAGTGGTTAGTATTTGTTTGAATTTTGGCCACATCACCCTGGCCCTGCCAGTCACGAAAGATTGAAATAATTTCTCATTGGCAGAGCATCTTGAAGGGAGAGGCAAGAGGATGAAGTCATATGGTGATGCTATAAATGTATAAAACTGAGTGTTTAAAAGGAGTAAGGGTATTTTATCCTACTGAATCTTTGTCTGCATTAAAATGTAGACCACAATGTAGACCACAATGTGCAAAAGACAACATGGCATCATAAAAGTTACTCGTCCAAACCTAAAGTGTCTAATCCCAAAATGAGCAGTTGAGAGCTCTAATCATAAGCCATGATTTATGAACAAGGGCAATCAAGGCCAGGTTTACACTAATCCAAACCTGCTGTAGACAAAGCACCCTAAAAATATCTGGAAAACGCATCAGATCTGTTCAAAAGACCCACAACAAGGTAATATGCTGCAGAGTGGATAATACTTATGTAATGGGCACAGACATACAATCACGTTCTGCTTACTGAGATAATATGCAGAAAGGGATGCATGCTTGTTCTAGATTGATACATCTCCATGAGGTTCTCAAGAGGAACCAAGGCTTTTTGCACTTCATTTATTTTTTTTTTTTGAATTGTACTGACATTTTGACTAACACAAATTCAGGTCAGCATGTTCAGGTCAAGATGACATGCAGATGTGAAAGTGGAACCTATGAAAATAACAGAAGAAAGAAAATAGATAAGAAGCAGACGGAGAGACTGGACAAATAATGTGAAAGAGCCGCAGAGCTTTTGCTATCTCTTGGCTTCTAAATGTCAGCATGGGGTGAACTGGAATTCATATCAGAAAAGCAGCGCAAGTGGAGACATTAATTGTGGTAGGGAATAAATACCAAATGCCCCTGCAGGTCTCCCTTGTGTTTTGTCAAAGTGTATGTTTCCATGTTTCCAATCTCGTTATAATCTCATCTAGGACTATTTTTTTCTCAAGCCTCAGTCATTTCAAAAATTAAATCAATAAAAAAAATTAAGATCTCAAACCACACCCTCTTCCAACAGTCGACCACATCAAGCAATGCCAAAAGTATTAAGATATATAAATATAGTTGAAAAGATTATTTTCCAGTTGTAAATGCTCTATAACTTCTAGAAGAGTGGCAACCAGACACCAGACTTGATAGATTGTATTCAGTTTCACTTGGAGCCTCCTGGCACTTTTTTGGGGTCTTCATTTTGTATGAGTATTTACTCCTGCGAGTCTGATTTATCAAGCCAGCTTCAGATTATCATTCCCCAGCTGTGAAACTCAAAGATCGACATGAGTAATGATTGAGATTATGATGATGAATAATGTCTGTTTTCCTTTCTAAGGTTCTTATTGAACAGAAGGGGACCGACAACTGCGCCGTGGCTGAGTGCCAGAAGGCTCGGGGGCAGATTAAAAACAACCTGTAAATGCTCATTTCCAGGGGGACAGAGAGGAAGGTGTAGATACGTTTTACAAGGAGACACATTATTACACATTAGAAAATATATCAAATTCAACTCTTCACATACTACAGAATCAAGGTAAGTAAAAATGTGTTTAAAACACTAAATAACATTAAATTATGATTACTTTAGGTTCCTTGGCAAAAGTTTTCAAGATGCAAAAGATCTTGGCCCTTGATTATCAAAGGTAATCACTACAACTTAGAAAATCTTTGTGTAATATGTTTCCACTGTAGTTATTGACCGGTTCCAGGCAGAACACTAAAATCACACCGGCTTACTCTTCGGAGGCATCAATACAGTTATGGATAATAAAAATCAAAACAGAATAAAACAACATATGTTAATGATAGCCCCTCTTTTATATTCCTTCCTGCACACTTCATTTAATAAACTGCCAAACACTTACTGCCAGTTTAGGGAGAGTTTGTGTTTTTTGAAGGCAATCATGGCTTTATGTAATTTTATGTGATGCTTTTGCAGAGGCACAGGGGCTCAAGAGCAACTTGCCTGTTGCTTTTGTACATTTGTTGAGATTGAGTAAATCAGTGATTGATATATTAACCCTTTCTGGCCCAGTGTTCAACTTGCAGGATACTAGCACAATGTACAACTTTGATAGACTGCTAATACTTTTTAAAACTACATGAATATGAACATGTAATATATATATTGATATAGACATTCAATTTATCAGCACTGTACAACTGAAACTTTAAAAATATAGTGCTTCCAGGGGTGTGTGTATAAAAGGGTTATGTTTTCAAATACAGTGTCATGTTGGTTCTTGTAACTGAGAGTTGATTTTAAACAGTCTGGCTTTTTATCAAAGAACAAGCTCTATCAAAGACTGGCAGAGTAAGGAGAAATATAAATCATAGCCCTAAATTTTCTTAAAATGGTCACAGGGCGATAATCCGCCCATTAATCTAGCCAAAAAAACACAGAGCTATGTTCAGTCGTCAGTCCCTCCCATGTGTTGATGAGGTTATGTTGTGCAGTTGTTAGAGAGGTCCAAAAGGCTAACGCCAACTGAACATGGGCCCAAGCATCATACATTATGAGTCTACTGCTCAAAGGTATGTCATGAATAGAGACTGGACTGCCAAATGCATTTCCAAACAGAGCCCAAAAGAATGAGACTGTATAATTGATCTTCCTCCATGTTTTACAAGTGTTTCACACTCAGAATTGTAATTCGAAAACGATGATTTATTGATGGGCATTTGTGGTTTGTGGTAAGAATAAATCTACGAGATGATGTATGTTGCACTGAATTTAATAAAATAACAGAATTGCATCTTGTTGAATATGCCAGATAACATTTTGAGAAAAACCCTGCCAATGTCTGTACTTTTTAAGTAATGAAATTGAAATATTAAAAACACATTGCAGCCCTAGCATTTATAACAGGATAAAGTATGATAAATGCAGGTTTGAAACAATGCAAGCATGCCAACAGTAGATTTGTTTTTAGTTATACAGATCATGGAAACAGAAAACAACACAGAACAGTGCAGGTGACCAGGATTCAGCAGCTTTGTAGTTGGCTGATGCTGATGCCATATAGTGAACACTGTGACAGTGTCAATTGCCATGAATGAGGTCTTGAAACAGAATTCCCTACACTTCAGTGGAATCACCCAAAAGCTGGAGACTCCGTGCATTTGTTATGAAACACTCTTTTGGCAACTGATGCCTTTTTCTGTTTTCTTTGTGTCTTTCTTCTGCTTTCTGTTGTTTTTTTCAACGACAATGACTCACACGAGCAGCTTACACAAAAACTGTTACTAAACAAGATTGCCATGTTCGCCATCTTTGTTTAGTGTGTTAGCATGCTAACGTGGCACTGGAGGAAAGGTTAAGCGATCCCCAAAGTCAATTGGATTCATCCTCTGGGGACCAGCGGCGTGGTGTGACATTTCCACTAGGTGGGGCTATGGCCCTAGATAAGTAGCTCCATGTATTTTGGCCGCGAGATTATAACGTACAATGTAGCAGAGAGCCAGCTGCTGGGGGCTAGCAGTTTCTGAAATTTTAAAAAAGTATCTTTTGGTGGCCACTTAGAAACTGCAGGTAATTGGTTGAATGTAGAGTACAAACACACACTGCAGTGCATATCCCTACGTGTAAAGATAATGGACCACATGCCCCTGCTGGAAACCAGGAATGTATGTACAAAAACATCATGGCAATCCATCCATTAGCTGTTTGGATATTTCAGTCTGGACGAACTGGCCTGACCCACACTAGAGCCACGTAGCTGGCTAAACACTCAACACACACATCCCTGGCACCGCCAGGTGAGGCCTGCCCTTGATATTTCTGATTGGGTAAAGAAGTTCAAACAACCCAAAATGTTTTTTTCACCTATCCCAAATCAACATTCCACCTTCTGTGATGGCAGAGCATTGACTTATTGTGGTAGGTCAGGCAATGCGAGACAGTGTAGTCAGATGGCTGATTTTAGACAGGGTCCTTTTAGGGACAGTCTGAATTATGATATTATCCATTTGAAGTGCTAAGAACATTGAATTTATTCCACTGAAAGAAACATTTTATTTTTGTTATAGATAAACAGCAGATCTTATCAAATTTATGTGTTTTTCCTTCTTCTTCTTTTTTACAATATTCATTGCTTTGTTTTATTTTTTCAACACAGCTCTATACAGTAGTTTCTGTGGCTGGCATTTGCTGTTGCCCTGGGGCTACATACTTGGGTGTTTACTGATGAAAAACCACTTCGTTTTTTGTTCTCAGAGAACATACTGGAAAGAATCCCCATGGTTGTTTGCTCCCACAAATCATCTCTGGTGACTCACTTGAGAAAGTGTTCACATCCACGCATAAAAAATCAGTGGAAATTTTAAAAAAAGTTGAACTGGGTGAAATGTAGAAATCAGAATTACTGTATATGGGAAATTGCTTTGTCCACATTTTTAGGCTCACTTTTACAAACTTTTTAGGCATTTTTGCCCCAATCAATCATTAATTTCTGACCTTGGGTGGGAGACACATTGTCTGAGATGAATTTACTAAAACTGCTTTAATTCCCCTTGAGTGAGGAAAGTCTTTTTTGTGATCACTTTTGGGGCTTTGGTAAAACTAAAGGTATATGTTTCACTGAGGGTAACTTAGTTTAGAAAAGGCATTTGTGCAAAAGGTTGTGCAGTAAAAAAAAAGGTTTGTGAAAACAGACGTTAGTCTAACAGTTGCAAAACCAAATCTGATTTCTCAACATGCTCTCTTTGTATTTTGACCCATTTTAATTCAGTGATCATACCCACGTCCTGCTAATATTTATAATAATAATGATCAGTTGATGACATTTGTACCTATTCACAGCCTCATCAGTATCAATGTATTTGACTCAAGAATTTAAGTATTAGTTAACCTCTGGTGAAAAACTGGTGAAACCACAGTGCCTTGCTCTTTCTCAACTTCCAAAATTACAAGTCCAAATTGGATGCTTGTTCCATATTGCCCACTTTCCTCAAGAACATGTTTTTAATTTTTCTGGTTTATTCATGCTTAGTTCATACCTACATTAATGTTTACTGTACTTATGCAAAAGAAGATCAACATTCATAGTCCGCACAACTAAACTGCATTTTTCTGAGCATGCAGTTTGTACATCACTGATGTAGATGACACAGAGCAGAGCTAAGCTGTAGCGTGTCTATCTGTTTTGGCTGGATAAAATGGAGATAAAGCTCCATGAGAAGGTGAACAGAGATTGCATGGACAGGCGTTTATTGCTCTGTCCCAAAGCCGGCTCAAATTTGATATGGTGGAACCCTGTCTGTGCAGAGTTTTAATGTGAACACATGTTCTGTTTTACTTCAAGAAATCTCCTGACCCATTTGTCTCTTAACATTTTTCTTTTTCTACAGCAAGGATTAAGGACATGGACCAAAATTAGCTGCTTTAGTCTCACAGGAGAGGACGATTTCTGTATTATTCTGTATCATTCCGGGGTGGCTAATAATGAAACGTTACAGAGATAAACTTATCTCTGTCAGCAGTAAAAAATCCACTATCCAAAGGGAATAAAATCTGAAGGCAAATGCAGATTGCAAATGTAAAATATGAGTTACGAAGTGATATTTATTACTAATGTAATATTGTGTGTGATTGTTCATGGGACCTTCCCATTTAAAATTACTTTGGCCACATTATGGTTTGGAGCTTTGCCTCGGCTGGCGAGTCTCCCTTGGTGCTTTTACTGCATTTCTGCTTGATAAATGTCGCAAGAGAGGTAGGCCTGGTGGTCAGAAAACCCACAGCTATAGCCAGAATTCCTTCAATCCATGACGCTTTCTTTAAAAGTATAAACTAAGATTGATGTTCATGTTTTAGCTGAGAATGTAGGAGTGGTCCCTGGAGTCAAGGTCATGACCCAGTGGGCTGGGAAACAGTTTTGGGGAATGAATTTCCTTGAAGACTTTAAAGTCCAGTGAACAACATTCCAGCTACGTGGTCTGGCTTGCCACAAAGACCAGCATGCTCTTTGCAAGCCCAAGTGTACAAGAGTTTTAGGGGCTGTATGAATAAAACATGTTCTTTTTATCTGCAAGCTTGGCAACCGCTATATCATATAATATACAAAAACATTTTTTGTATTTTTTTTGAAGAACCATTTTTGAGGCATATCATTTATCAAGATGGCATGTGACTTTAAATGGGACAAAAGTTTTTAAAAAAAGACAAAAATGATTGAAAATACATTGTGACAGTTTCCTTTCTTTCTTTCTTTTAGCATATTTCAGCTTTTCGTAGGTTTTCTTGTCCGTGCTGCATCCCTGGTGCCTACAGAGGCGTAACTACAAGTCATCACCAGTTTCATTAAGTTTTTATAAACACGTAAGATGAGATCAAATTTATAGCATTTCAAACAGATGTTAAATTAACTCACTTATTCTGATATGTGAGATGGCTCCTGGATTTTATAGCCAACTGCCCATCTGAAGAAATCCTCCAGTGCCTGTATGATTTCTGTTTTCAGTTTATTCATCACCGACATGATTCACTTCCAATTGTAACAATCTGTTTTGTTTCCTCTCAAAACAAGTCAACCCACTCAATCTATATATCTGTTTTGAAAGGTCCTGAAAATGTATAGTGGTGGGTGAATAGTTCACATTCCAGCCTGATACCATCTACAAGACTGAAACCTGTAAGTATCATTTCACAGTATCAATATTATTGTTTTATTTCTTTTGCTACGTCAGTGTATGATTCTCATTTAATTGTTTCATGCAGCCTGCTTTACTTTACTTTTTACAGCACATGTGGTCTGATAAATGTGGAACTAATACCCCCCCCCCTCTGCTTTAAAAAGCAAGATACAAAGCAGATACATTTGTTTGAGAAAGGATTTATAAAAATACTCCTGCTGAGCCATGGGGAAATATCGTGATAAATTATATTTTTGTTGTCTTTTTTTAACTCTAAATTAAACTAAATTGTTGCTTGTTATTGCACTTTTTACAACGTAAAATTAATATAATTAGATTGATATAAAGAGAAAACTTAAATGGTTTGTTAATTATATTTTGAAATGAAATGTTTTATTGGCGATATGCAACACCAAACATTTCCACTACTTAAGCACATCAATAGGAAACGCTAGACTATATTTTTTGGTAATTAAATTAATCTTTATTGTGTCAATTTAATCAGTAAGAGCAAGTATGGCAGTGTAATTAACTTCCTATGCAGTTATGCTCTGTATAATACCAAATGTTAAAAGTCACCTAATGCTTATGATTAAAACTTGTTGTTGCAGATGAAATGCTCCTCTTTGTTTCTTGTTTCAAATAAACACGTGTATGCAGCACCTGCATGAAATCTCAAAATCACACTTTGTTTCATAGCACGGTTTGCTCTCTTTCCTTGTTGTAATTAAGTGTTACAAAACATAACCCTTTAACTGTTTGTCTGTGGAAGTTTGCTTAGTTGAACTTGGGAAGCTTTTCTAGTTTTTTTTAGGAAAAATAAACTTGTATTCAAGTTTGACCAAACATCATAAAATATATTTTTGGTTTACGTCACTGTTTCCTTCAAGTTTTTCAGGTGCATATAATTCCTCAATGAATAAGTATCAGTCAACACAAAATCTTATCTGATCTAGCCTGTTAGACTTTGTCTTATGAATAGCTGAATTGTATTCAGAAACTCCACATCTGCTCTACACACACAATACAAACAAGACGATCAATAAATTAAATAAAGTATTGTCATAGTAAGTTAGGACTGCCCATGAGGGGTTTGTGGCTCTGGCCAAAGTCTATGAGAGAAATGCTGAAAATGTGAAGCTCTGGGACACCTGACACACAGTGATCAATGTCTTCCTCCTCCTTATGAAGCATGCAGGAATGTAAGTAAATGACTGCAAATTCTCAGTAATAAAAATACAGTGAAACTTTATGCTCTTGAAAGGTAGATTATGTGATACTTTATTTGTGTGACAGCACAAAAAGGTTTTTGTGTGATACAAGTCTATCTTGTATGCAGGTAGTATCCCTTAGACCTTTGGAGGTACTGACGAGTAGAGGCGCTGTAGAGCAATGTTTTGCCTTAATTTTGGAATGTGGAAACATACAATCGCAAGTGAAATAACGAATATCTTAAATCTGGATTTAGGTACAGGAAAAGGCCTCAAGATCAGCTAAAAAAGCAGGACCTACCTTAAGGTCCTAATCATGCCCACTGAAATCGCAGTTGGTAATCCAGCCCTGCTGTCGATAGTTATAATGGGTGCCGTTAAAGTGATGCATTTAAGAATACAGCACCGATTTTACTGCATCGATCATCGATAACACAGGAAGCTGCCGCTGTTCTGCAGTTTGCTGGATGCAGAATTTTCCACTATTCTGTCATATGTTTACTGACTAATACAGCCAAATACACAAGGCTTTGGATAAGTATAGCGATGTTTGGACTGTTTTGTTACTGTGGCCCAATTCATTGTTTTGGGTCTCACATAAAATAATGTAATTTTAAGATGTGAGGGTAACCACAGTACTTAGAGAAAATAACAAACCAGATGTGTAACATTGAGCCACATGAGAATCAGCAGCATTGGCATTAGGTTTCAGCAGAGTAATAAGAAATGACAGGTTATACATACATGTGAATGTGACTGGAAGTCAGCTGGTAGTCAGACATATTGCATTGGTGAGGCAATGATACTGTGCATGAATGAGACAATTGATGCTGACATGACTGCAACTGTAGTGCTCTGCCTGAACTAATGCAAAGCTCCATTATATTTCTACAAATTAGGTTTGTAACATGTAGTGAGTTACCTTATATGTCCATGTGTTGAGTCCATTCCAGAAAAAACTACACGTAAAACATTTTCACCTTTTGACTTTGACTTTTCTTAGTTCCTTTATACCAGTGGAGAAATTACTGTAAAAAATATATGTATTTTTTTTCAGTTTTCCAGAAACAAATAATACATAATCAACCACCTCTGGTTGCAAATATCAGAAAACGTATGTATGGAAAACTTGTTAAATACAGTAGACATTTATCACAGTTCCAATGTCTTATACTTTCTTACTACTGCATATGACTAAATTGCTCATGAAATACATTGTGCTTAGCTACACTAGAACCTTTGTTCTTCAGAGGTGTATTTTACAGACTAGTCCAGTTCAAACAGCTTATCAAGTGAACACACGTCTGGCAGGATATTCATCTCTTTTGTGTCCTTCATTCAACAGCTCTGCTGTGCCTTGACCCACAGGCTCTGTCTGGCTGGCTGCCAAAGGTGTCAGTCAGAGAGACTCAAGTTCATCCAAAACGGATGTGGATGTCTTCTTTATGGTTTTCACAGCAGCTCAGAGCCCTTTCAGCACACAGACATCTTTGGCTGCCCTTAATGCAGGTGTGGTTTTGGGTCTGGGCCAGTGTTCCAGATAAGAGGATGACATCAGTGCATGAGTTCATGTCAACATAGGACAGAGTAGTAAATCTGAGTCTTTAGTGATGTCTTACAAAAATATTACCTGCGGCTGTTAATCTGATATCACTCTACTGGGATTTCTCTCTTCTCATAGAAAGAATTTTTGATCTTAGGTCTTTTTTTCGTCTTTTGTTTTAATACATTAGGTATATATCAAGTTTCCAAATGATGCATGTGGTGGAGGTTGTAGAGCCAGAAGGTCTTTGCCTGGCAGCTCAAGAAAGAATGCATCCAAACAAGGGCATTAAAATAATTAACTAAGAGGACATGTTTGATACAGAAAAGTGCAACACATTGCATTTCTGCAAGCTGGCAGTTGACAAATGGGAGTATGGTTGGGCAGAAGACCAGGGAAGATTTAACAGGATGTTGTAGGGAGGAGATCTCTAAAAACTGGGTACTGACAGTTGGTAGCTAAGGGTCTCACTAGTAAATATTCAATTTTAGGTGTTGAGCAGACATCATCAAGGAGAAGTCAGAAGACTTTCTACTGCGGTGCTGCAAGAGAGCTATCGGTTTAAAAACCCAGTTAAAGAAGAGAAAGGTAGCGGGAGAGCTGGAGAGTAGCGAAGGAATTTAAAGGCGGCGGGACGGAGTTTAGGATGTCATCAGGCTTTGTCTCAAAGATGACAAGAGGATTTCGGCAGAAAAAGAAAAGAGTAAAGTGGTTAAAGAGGGTAGAGAAGGCAAAAAAAAAAAATTTTCTTGTGGTTAGAAACAAACTGTCCCTGTTTGTTTTACAAAGTTCCTTACCATGCTCAAAAAGAAATGGGTCACTTGAGAAGTGATTCACTGCAGTTTCAGTGGGACTGTAAAATGAATTATCCATTCAAACCCACAATAGCACAACAGCTGGACATTGTTCAAACTATTTTGTTTTGGCAGTTGTCTCTATGCCTACAACACGTAATTACCATCCTGGAGGATATCCGTCTTCCTTTTAGTCATTGATAGCTTAAAAAGTGGCACAGATAAATGTGCAAAGCTAATATGCCACTAGTACATGATGTAGGAATGTGTTTGAATTTGTTCAGTGGTTTGCTCTTCTACCATCACTCTTTTTTGATTATTAGCTGATTCGATTTCAACAGAACTTGCAATATTCTCAGTAAAAAAAAGTTAGGGCCAAGTTACCACACTGCCTTACAAAATGTTTATGAAATGCAGCTGTCTAATTGACCTGTTTCCACAGAGCGGATTTATAAAAGCTGAATTCTGTTGTAGCTCATGTTTCTGTAAAACTTTTTTTAACCCTGGATTGGGGCTTCTTGTTTCGTAGCAAATGTTAGAACACATACTGACAGATTTCTCAGATTTTTTTCCCCTTCAGTCCTCAGGGCACACACACTACTAAATTTTTCCTCAGAGATTAGTGAGAGTCCCAGAGTACTAGCCATGTGGTTATGATTATGAATACGCTATGGATTTGGACCTCTTTTACTCATCTTCTGCTTGGTTCTTCATTTGCTATCTATCTTTTGTGACATAACTGCGGCATTTTGAGAATCAGAGGCTCCCACCTAAAAAAATTTCACAGAATATGAAGTAATGAATATTAAACATGTCTAGACCACAATTAAAAGTGAATTTCTGTGATCCTCTCTCCACAAAATAATCTAAGGTGATAATCTTTTATCACCAACTGAAAATTGTGTCACATTTTGCATTTGTCAGAGTAGATAAACTATCCTAGAGAGCGAGCCAAGAGCACCACAGAGGTGTCCTCCTAAGACATGTTTAACCACTTCATAACAGGACATAACAGACAACGCTGCAGTGCAGACACACAAGAAGGTGCATGCTCTTACTTTTCAAAGCTACAGCAGCCACCTAATCCTACCCACTTGCAATGCACTCCATAGTCATTGTCCCGCCTTTAGCCACTTTTAATTGACTAGACTTGGTATCATCTAATGACTTGGTAACCAATTACGTCACATTTGTCGTGTATCCATAAACAAGACTCCAAACGAATGCTGCTTTGTGTCTCCTGAATGTATAAATAGGCATTTGTTTAATAAGGCATTCACTCTAAGTACTTTATATGGCAATAGCATGTCATGAATCTGTGTCTTAACAAGCCATTGTTAATGCCATTAGCTACACCAGGGCTATTCCTGCTATGACAACCTGGATACATAAAGGTTTTCTCTTCATTTTATCGAATTAAGAATAAGTCTGACTAAACTCTTCATAAAGTAGTTTATGTTACAGAATCAGATGTATGCATTTTGCCCTATTGCCTTCTCGTTCCTCACAATATGTATAAATGTTTCAGTATCATCAGCTTGATGGGGATGCTCCATTTTGCTCTGCTTTTAGTTAAAAGTTAGTTAAAAATACTGTCCCTGAGCACTTCAATAAAATGTTAGTTTCAGTGGGTTACATCACTACATATCTGGTTTATTGACATTACAGTATATTAAAATTACATTAAAACAGGGATAACTAAAGTGAAGCTACTGTTTCAGATCTACAGAACTGTCCAGTATAACACTGTTAAAATACATTTTAAATACATTTTCTTGAAAGCCAACACTTGAGCTGGGGGGTAATTTTAAGCAGTTGTTCCATGGAAAACACGAAGGTCATGAAAAATTAAACATGTATCTGCTCATTTGCTACAATTTGAATTTGAAGTGACAGTGGCTGTGTCAGGAGTGACCCCAGTCTGAGGACAGCTGTCTACTCTGCTGGCATGGCTGACAAGTATAAGGAAGTTTGAAATGTTTGTGGTTTATTTTATTTTATTCTTTGTGTGCATGTGTTAGGTCGCTGCAAGCGCGTCAGTCTGTGCTCAGAACAACAGCTTGGGTCCAGAAGGCCCCAGTGATCCTCATGGTGCCCCCCTCTCCACCCCCAACAAACACGTATATATATATACACACACACACATACACACGCGCGCTCTCTCAGCTGTGAAGACTGGGCTGACATCACTCCGCCCTTCACACTGTGACTCACTCACAGAATATTCTATTTTCCCCTTCTCATTTCTTTTTTCTTTCCCAAGGCTAAAGCTGTCCAATTTATTTTGCAATAGCCTTCAAACAACAAATTTCTTCAGCAGAAAAGTCAGACATCTGCAGCAGTTGGAAACTTACGTACATGTATGATACACTGTACATCATATCCCTACTGTATTCAGCAGCTGCCATATTAAGATAGTAACAGCTGCATTACTCCTGGTCAAAACCAGAATTATAGTTAAAATTACACAAAGAAAATTTTATTTGGATCTAGATGAAACTCTTACACACATGATATATATGTTTCATTTGAAACCTGCAATCACAGTACGGAGTGGAGAGAAAACATCTGATCATAAAAAGTATTATCAATGGTAAACATGGAACCTAATACGTGTACGCCCTCAGTAACAATACAGGCAACAGTTACCTCAGCCAAAATGCAGTATCTGCTCTCTTCCCGACCACACTATAGCACGCAATGACTCCAACCACCTGTGAAACTCATTAACTTGCCGCAAACTGGTTCCACATGTAGAGATGCACTCCCACAAATCGTGTGACACTTAAAATGGAAATCTTGGCATAAAATTGTGTAGAAGAAAAAAAAAAACCAAATGTGGTAAAATGTGATAAAACTGTGAGAAACATTATTGGACAGCAGCTCACTGAAAGGAGCCAGTTTGGGTTTTGTACCTTCTCTACAAAGATTTCCTGAAAGACGATAGAAAACAGGGTAAAACATAATCTACAACAGCCGTTAACACAAAATTTCATTCAAAGGATCAGTGGATCAACGTAGTAGCTCCCTTTGAAAAATAGTGCCTAAAGTTAAGTGTTTCTATTTATCTGCACATACAGTACAGTACAGGTGCAGTAGCTACAGTATGTTGTACTTATATCAGTTGTCCTATAATTTTTCCTTTTCAGAAACCTTCAATTACCTCAATAAAGATATTCTATAGACCTTTCTTAAACCTTTAATCTTCCTCTATGTGGGAGGTTAGCTGTATTCAACATGACGGCCTCAATTATAGTAAAGACTTTCAAGCTGCTAGGTGTTTTTGGGGCTGGGGGAAGTTTCGCCCTCTACCATCTATTTATCTGCAGGTGTGAATCTGCCATCAGGTCCAAGAAGTCCCTGTCAGCGAGTGCTCAGACTGAACAGCCCTGCATTAAAACAGCACAAGGGGCTGCATTGGTGGGGGTGTGTTGCTTCAGGTATCGGTGAGACATGAAATACGGTCCTGATCCTGTCTCCACGTGAGACAGGATTTTACAACTATGAAAGTCATCATGGTGGCAATTATTTTACTTAAGCAGCAGAAATTTCACACACAAAGTAACTACCAGGAATGTATGCTTGCACGTTTGATTGCCAGTGTCTTGCCACATGACCTTAACCTCTTCATTTACCACACATATAAGCATTAATGCATACTTGAATTTCGATCAGGGATCAAAGGATGCGAGGTCAGGATGTGAACCCTGGTCTCTGGTCTCACAGTCCTGCACTGTAAGTCCACCCTCCTCCCTGACCACCTCTGTGGGACTCCACTGCTGCTAATAAATGTAGTGCTTCATTCATTCATTCAAAAAAATGTTATCTCTCAATGTAATCCAGCCAACGATTACATTTGTCACGCAATGTAATTGTGGTTAGTAATAAATGAACGTAATTTCTAGGAGACAGTGTTGGTCGGATTCACAATGAACAGTTAAAAAACAAACAAACAAAAGGATCAAAATTTAATTCTTTTTTTTATTCTACACATTCTTCTTTTTCGTCAAAACGTGGCATCCACATTACCCACAATGCAAATTTACCACCAACAGTCAGGTTGGAGATTTGTTATGCTAGTAGCAGCTAGTGTAGCCTCGAGCCGCTAGCCTCAAGCAGAGACGAAGAGCTGGCAACAAAGGTCTGGTAATCTGACTGTTTTTAAATCCACAACCAAAGGTTTTTTTCATTTTCAAACTTTTAGTTCCCAGCTGACACCGCTTCAAATCACATCAGCAGAAGCAATTCATCAGATGTCACACAACTCCCTCTGGAGAACTTTTTTCACATGTGCACCTGCAAACAGACTTTGATGTGTAAAATCAGAGTTACCCTTGAAATGGCCGAAGCTGCTTGTTCTTCTTCAATAAGAGGACTGAGTCATTTACCGCCTCCTCCCGGTCTTTGTTTTGCCATATTGGGTTATTTTCCTCGCTAACACCAACACAGGCCACAGAAACAGTTGACACAAAGCAATATTTACTTTCTGGCAGAAAACCACCTTCACAGATGATGTTACCATGATCGACAATGTCTCGACAATAACTGTTCTTAGTCAGGATGTGACACATGAGCACAGATAAATAATGAAGTTCTTGTGGCTGGAAAGAAAATAATTTTCCAGCAGCTGCAGCAAATTCTCTCTTTTTACACAAGCACAAAAATCTAACAGTTATACAGTCTGTATCTACAAACACTTTATTGATTTTATGATGGTACTGTATGTACCTGATGTCTTAATGTTTATTTCATGCTCTTGTTCAGTTCTTTATACAGTTTTGATTTTGTTTCTTTTTCTTTTTTCTTTTTTTTTTCTTTTTTTGAAGGCTGATGCAGTACCCTAGTGCTGTATTGCAGATGATCCAATCATTAAACCCATCTATGGACTGTGCAGCCACAATAACAGAACAGACTGAGATCAATAACAGGTTCAAATGTGTAGCATAATACGAGCAAATATCAAAAGTTTTCATGGCTTTTAGGTTCGGCGCTATTTATACATCTGTTGAATTATATTACGCCACTCTCGAAGTGTGAGTGCAGTAACTTTAAACCATATGGAAACAACTGTTAACAGCAGGGGTGGTTTTGCTAGATGTAGCCCAGCAGGGCTTTAAAAATGTAAATTACAATTAGTTTATTTGAAAGGGTAGCTTTCCTCACCTGGGAATCCATAAATCTTGCAGGTTGTGTTAAGTTTTTTGTTGTTTGTTTGTTTTTTTTTCCAACTTTTTGGCATACAAACCCAAGCTTGAGCTCTTGCCTGCTAATTACTAACAGAAAGCTTATAACCTTCAGGAAGTAACCTTAAAGAGGAAATTTCTTCCTCAGTTTTGGCTGTATCCCATAATGTGGCAATCAAAACAATTAGTATCTCTTTCTGCCAACACCAAACATTAACAGTGTAAATATCCAGGAGTAAATGCACACATGGTGCACTGAAGATGGGTAAAAATCGCTATCAACCTTAGGAGGTTCACAGTGACATTTTTAACATACTGGATTCAATTACATTTCCAAAAATCAGCACATATAAACACTTTAAGAGAAGGAGCTGAATGTAAGACAGATGTTGCTCTTCATCTCTTTAAGGAGACATCATAGTCTGTCTTGCAGTTTTCCAAAAGCACACACACTATGTGGTCTCATTGTGAGCAGAGCTCAGATGGTAACTGAATCAGCTCTTTCCCATTAATCTCAACTCCCACATCTGAATACGTCTCGGGATGGTGGTGACACTGACCACAGCTGCAATGAGAACAGCTGTATTGAGCAGAACTCACTCTCAGAGATGGATTCTTTCTCTGAAGTTAAACCACATCTAGAGACAATGTGAACATGAAAAATGATTATGTCAGATGAAAAGGAGGCCTGAAATCATCACCGTCATCAGCAAGCAGTCACAGTTTAGTGTTATTGTCTTGTTGTTGCTTCCTTAGGCCTATAGGCTGAGGGAAATCAACGAGGGAGTGTGGAACAAGAGGTGTATGTGCCTTCAGGAGGCGGCAATTCCTCATAGATAGATCTTCTTCATGGAGTTGGTTTGGCCTAAATCGAGAGAGACAAAAAAGCTTGGAAACTGAAAATGTAATGTAAAAGTAAGCACATGAACAGCATTTATATAGCAAGGAGTCCACAAAATAATGTTATCAAGGATTATAAAAGTTAGAGCCCCCTTCTGAGGACTAATTCTCTTATTATTCATGCTTGCTGATATATTATATCAGTTTTCAAAGACATGCATAGTATTCCAGGTTTCTATACATTCTGCTGTGGCTATGAGTTACTGATAGCAGTTCAAAATCTTTAACCACTGCTAGTCCCTGGTTTAACAGTTCATAAGACTGTAAACAGTCCCTGCATACTGTATAATTTACTGAGAAAGCAGAAAATAATGGATGTGGAACTCCAAGAATTTCAAATGTGATATATCCCAGAGTAATGGTTAAACCAGAGAGCAGGCTGTACAGTATGAAGGAAAGCTGCTAGGCACGATGAGAAGGAAGGAAACTATACATTATCACTGGGGCCATGAAATGTTTTTCAGTGTTATTCTGAATATTCTGAGTAATCTGAAAATACTGTACCTATTGTGATAGTTCCAGGTGTTTCTTATGCCAATCTACTACAGGCAACATTTTTATAAGCTATTCAAGCTAATTCATATTAAATTCAGCTTCTGCATAAAGAAATAGCTTGACATGAATATGGATATTCTCTAGAGTTAGATGAAGAGATCGATACCACTTTCACATCTGTCTGTTCAAAATGAAGCTGCAGCTAGCAGCCAGTTAGCTTAGCTTAGCAGGAAGACTGGAAACAGACTTGTTTGTCCCTGCCCTCGGACATGACCTATGGGAAGGCGGCAGGCGCACTGGACTTTTGTCGTCATGGTAGCAATAATAAACCCACAGTCAAGATTAGATTTAGGCACAAAAAAACAGCTTGGTTTGGGAAAAGATAATGGGTTGGATTAAAATAAGTACTTCCTCAAGGCTAGAGGAACTTCATCATCGCTTTTGAGATAATAAACATTTGGTTAAGGTTGTGGAACAGTCATGGTTAAAACAAACAATGACAACTGCTGCTGCTTTCAAATGGGAAACAAACAGCAGTCTTCCATGTCAAAGTTCTATGTTTTGTTGACCCAGCAATACAGCCCAGCCCCCTCCTAACGTAGGCTTTGTTGCCTTATTTACATTAGTTTTTCCCTTTTGTCAATGATGATGAATAACAAAGGCTGTGAAAATGTGTGGCATTTTAATGTTTCAGTCTAAACCACATCCACTTCCGGTTTAAGCAAATACAAAATAATAAACAAGCCATATATTAACAAAGTATAAGCACGTCTGTCACTACTGCTCCCTCTTTAATTTGGGTGGTTGTTGCTCTGCATCCAAAACATATTATGATTTTGCATGGGAATGGTTTTGTTTAAAGAAAAACAGATTTGCAATTAAAATGGACATTGGTATATGTTTCTCTCTGTATGTTTCCAAGGCAATGTTTTTGGGAGGAAGAAGTGGGAGGATTTATAGTTTTTGGTTGTCTGTGTATAAAAAATGGGTTTAGAGTAAATTTCATACTTATGAAATATAAGCAACAGACTGCATGAGTCTAGCTCAGTGGCTTTATGTTCAATTAGAGAGCCAACTTAGAGCACAGATAAGGAAGCTAGTAAAGCTGGAGGCATGTAAAAATAAATAAAAATGACGGACATGAGGATATGTTGGACTGACCAAGCAGCGATTACAATGTAGTATTAAGGGTTGACGCTCAAAATTAGCATAAAGTATCAATCTCTTTGGTACTTGAACTCTGTGAGCCAAGAAATTGTTGGAGATGTTTTGGCCCCATTTCCACTAAGCTCTACATGCAGATAGACAACATTCAGCTTCCACATAATCAAAAGAGACTGTGTAAACAACTTCTTGAGCTGATAGAGCAACAGCAGCTGCAATCGATGTAGTTAAAGTTTAGCTTACTTTAGTTTACATCCGGAGTAAACTCTTTCACAGGATGCAGAGCCTCATGTGGTGGAGCCTGACAGCTACTACTAACATCTGAAGTCACGCTGCCCTTGAGCACTGAAACAATAAAGTGTTAGAAGTAAAATAATAGAAATAAAATTGTGCTTGGACATGAAATACAGAAATACTTGAAGTGATTTTTAGAATCAGCGTGACGTTAAGTGAGATCAAATGACAGGGGATATCTGCCAAGTCTTCCTAAAGGCTTTCTGGAGATTTTTATGTCAGTTTCGAGGGACTAATTTCTGCTTTAGGTTTATTTTATTCTGGAGTATCAAGTCCATGAAGTCGGTTTCACTTGCAGTGTCAATAAACTTCAGGTGTTATAATGATAAATAGCCATTTGATGGATGATCATAGATTTGTCTTTGTTGTCTCAGTTTCCAGACAAATTTATAAAGATAAATGTTATTTTTATTTGTAGCTTTATGATCAGACATTTCATTTTTATCACTGATTTTGCGTGTTGTAACACAATATTTCTTCGTTTTGGCCCTTAAGCTAACTGTATTGAATTGCATAACCTGCTCAGAGAGCATTACATTTGGCAGCCGCAGCAGACAGATGACGATGAATCTTCTCTCTCCTCCTGCATACTTCTGACATGAGGGATTATGAATGACAAAGAAAGAAAAACAGGTCTCTCATCGTAAGATTGTGTCATGAGTTCTTTTCCGGTTCTGAGAAATAAAGTTTGATATCAAGAAATGATTTCAAGACAATGTGGAAAAGGATAATAAAATATAATACAATGTGACATAGTAATGATGACGCATATGCATGATTTAATACCCTTAATTTGTTCTTGTTTGAGACAATGCACGATAAGCATTGGAGTCAGTTCAATTTAATTCTTATTACTTTCAACACTGTGTGTGGATGTGAAGAAAGAAATGAGGCAGTGTGTCCCAGACAGTGCAGTTCACCTCTAACACAAACTGAGAACGGGCCCGGGACGGGAGAGCACCGACACTGAGCGTGCGAGATGCTTTCAATAGAATGACCTGATGTTATTTGCTCAGATAAAAAACAACTTGCATGTTAAAGCTTTAACGACTGCGGCCATACTGAAACAAGAGAGATGGGGGATGTGTTGATAGTGGAAGAGAAGGAAGAGCTGTAAAGAAACAGGCACAGCAAATGTCTTAGGTCACCACATGGTTGTCCAGTGAGACCGAATGATACAATTTGGCCAAACTTACTCATTAATTCATCTTGGCTTGAAAGTACGGCAAGACACAAACATGAATTGTTACCTATCTGAACATTCCAAAAACGGTGTCAGTGTCTTTCACTTATTCCACTGTCATTATTTCTACTACTTTACATCTATATCCTTTACGTGTAATTAACAGTTACAAAGACATTTAGGCTTAAATGATTTACTATCTCCAAAGAAGCTTTGACATAAATCAATACAGTGTCTTTTACAGAGGGGAGTTGCTTTAATTAGAACCAAAAGGCTTGAAAGCTGCCAGTATTATGAAGGTCTGCCTCGCCAAAGCTTGGCGCCTGGGAGCTCAACACAGCCTGCAATTTGTGCTTCATCTGCACCATCAGAGCAAAATGAGAAACATCGGTCCAGGCACGTCACATGAATACAATATAAAATCTGGCTTGCAAAAAAGCTTGCCTTGAAAAGACATCCAAAAGATGGGATGATGATTCAATCAAGTTACACAGCAGAAACAGTGGATACAGTAAACTTAATCCTCCTGGATCTTTTTTAATGGAGACATAAGATACAAGAAGTAGACCTTTTTTTTTTTTTTTTTTTTACCAATATTATCATTTTTAATGGTGATTTCAAAATGAGATAGTGAAGGTTATGATCACAAAACGATGTGCATGAGAGTCATGTGACTTTTATGAGCATTCATACCTGGGATGTAACGCACAGGTTCTATTAATACAGGTGGGGGGATCTGCTCTTTCTCCCTGATCATTCTGGTTTTTCACAGGTGCAAGTGTGCAACTTTCCTCCCACACTTGGGCCTCACATGTTCAGCTTTTATGCGCCAAAAACGCATCCTAAAATTGATTCTAGTCACTGATCTTTAAGGGGACTGGAGGATGTATGTACAGTGTATTCACACCAATAAATAGGCACATGATAGTGACGTAATAGGATTTGGGATAACGATGGATTTAAATCAAAGAAATTGTCACATTTCCTTTATACTGTATGAGCCAGTGGTTACGACATACCAAAATTTACAGAACGCTAAAGCTTAGTCTTGGATACAGTACATCACAGAAAGAACGCAAGCATTAGCGTGTCTGTTTGTGCTGGCACATGAGCAAGTTTTCATGGGGACTTTTTTGTCGGATAGATTGTGACACTAACAGGTCACTTTAGGACTTTGAATTGAAACAAGAGATGACGGCTAATCATGGTTTAAACTCAGGCTTCATTCACTGTTGCAAGCATTGAGAAATACTGTTGCCTGTAAACATCCTACATTAAGTAATCCAATTATAACCGATTTTCGATTTGATCAATCACTTATTAATATTACTGCTACATTGAGTGCAAGGGATTTCCCCATTGAGCCTGCAGTCTGTTGTCTGATTTACAAAACATATTCTGGAGGGACTGACCCATTGGCCTGTGCACAGCTTCCTGCTCGATAAAGGGCAACGCCACACACGTCATAGGTCAGTTCTACTACTTATGACAGGAAAGCCCATCAGGTGATGCTCTGTAGGTGACCTGATAAAGCCGGGTAGAATTTTGCTGTTGATATGCTGACTCATGTCTGTGTTTGCCCACTGCTGACTAATGACACTGTTAATCTTGCAGTTCAATTAATGAAAAAAAAAAGACAAACTTTGTAAAACCTCTTTCAGACAGTGATGCTGAGTAGGCTTCTGAAGCGATTTTGAAACAATTTGAATCCTTATTATTCAGTGAAGGGCATGTAAGAAAATGCTTACCATAACTATTCTTGGAGTTTGTTAAACACAAAAAAAGGAGCCTGTTGGTGAATTTAAACCCCTCCCTGTCATTATCAGGCAGCAACACAAATTGTCTTACATGCAAGTGCATCTCAAGTAGAATTGTGTTTGAGTGTGTTTTGGATAATCATTTGACTGTTTATCAAGTTAAAGGAAAATTCTGCATTCTTACAATTTGGGGCTTTTTTTGTAGTTTTGAATATAACTTCTATTCATTTAAGTGTAATTTCTATTAATTGATATTGTATTCAATTTTCAAGTTTTTTTTCTCTTTTATCATCAAAAGGAGTCATCATACATCTTAGATATTCACATGCTATTTACAGGAAAGATTTGTGCATGAGTACAAATCTTTCCTGTAAGAGATTTGTACAATGCTGTACATAAAACATAAAACATTTGCCCCCAAATATAAACGATATCCTCACCAAGCAGTGGACACAAACATGGGTAAAAAGAGACAGAAGTGCAAAAAACTTAAAGTAGAATAAATCAAAGTGAAGTAAGGTAAAATGAAATAGAATAAAATAAAAATAGTTAAACTAAAATAAAAATGAAAAACAATCAAAATAAATATAGATCAGACAAAACAACCCTGTTACAGTACATGGTGCCTCTGTGAAGTTTTATCAAGTTTTTGAATAGTTTCCACCTGTCAGTTTCCTTGTTTTATACAGTGCGTAGTTCCCTGAAGTGTAGATGACGAGTTTTGCTGTTGAGAGTATGATGTTGATGAAGTGATTATTAAGTCCTGCCATTTTCTGTGTTAGTCCAAACAGTAGAGTCCAGTGCCAGTCATTTTGTCGGGTGATCCTTGACCTGCTCCGCCAAGCGGATGCAGACGGGTTGCGGGTTGCTGAGTGTCAGGTTGATGTTTTGCCAGATTGTGGGGATGTTTTTATCTGGGAAACGCTTTTGCCAGTTTGATTCTAAGGCCGGACTTTTTGTGACCTGCCTCAGGGGTAGGGTAAGAAAACAGTGGTCAGATGATCAGTTCATCCAAATGATCTCAACAGTTTTTTTTGGATAACCAACCTAATATGAGTGCACTTGAAAAGTTAGTAATAATCCCTCTTGTGCAAACAGTTTATATGTAGTACCGTAGGTTACTATTTGGCTTTTGATTTCTCTTTAAAATAAGTATTTGGGGGGGTTGTTTGAAACCTGTATGATGGTCTGACTTATCTTGTTTCTCGCCCTGTCAGACCTATTTTTAGTTAAGATATATTTTTCTGGAAATTATGTTTAGGAAGCTCAATTTAATGTAAAGTAGTTTCCAACAGCTAGTGTAATGTGTTTTGCTGCCACAGAGTACAGTCAGTTCAGTTCAGTATAGTCTTTATATTTTCCAAAGTGGTGTCATACAACACACCGTCTTGAGTAGGCAGTGAGATGAGGTCGCCGTTGACGTTGCTCCTTTTCAGTGCACAGTGACTAGCGAGCAGAGTTTAGTAAAAAGTGACAATCCTATGGAAGACGATATTATTATCAACAAGGGGAGTGATAGCCAAAACTAAAAAATAAAACTCATGATTTGGTGAAACTGGACATAAAAATGAGTTGAATCAGCCAACAAAAAGTGTTTGCAAACACAGTTTTAATACAGTATATATTGTTGTGTGTGAATCCTACCATAGCGGAAAATATGTAAAATCTCTAAAAGCTTGGATTCCAGCAAACTACTTTGTTTCTAATTGCCTGAAATAAACTGCAAAACTGTACTCTTCTTTTCAACAATAACACGTGACTACAGCAGCAGGAAGGAGCTCAAACCCAACAGACTACTATGGATGCCAGTTTTTATCCCAAACACAGCCACCACCCTGCATGCCATTTCCTGAATTACCTTGGTAACTGAGTCACGTGTGTAAAATCTGTTGCCAAACTCTGGCACTAATTGATCACTTACAGCCAGGAAGAAGTGAAAGCCAACAAGTCGACCATGGGGCCCTACACACTTGGAAACCTGCACTCCCATTCCTCCACAGCAACATGTAGGCCAGTTCATGACACAGTTTCAAATTCCTTTAACAGCCACCACGTGGTAAATAAATACAGGTCATGCCTGTTTAGCCACAGTTGATGCACTGACAGATATAACTTACGCAATGGAAAATACACATGCGCGCAGTGGTTCACCCCGACCCATATCCTCTTCCTCCTGCACGTCCTGTGAGGAAAAAAAAAAAGCATGAGGAGCCCTACTCAGCTGGAGGGAGGTGAACATTCTCTCAGGTGTTGACAGAGCGTTTTGTGGGGATTACATGACACAGAAAAAACACAGGACTTCTCACTTTACTTCAAAACCTCACCATCAGTGAGATACCTGCTTATATGCTCATTAAATGGAGAGTAAACACTGTGTGAGCTCTCAAATTTACATTAAAACAACACTCACATGATCCAACCGTTGATGTGAGATATTTGAGATTAGGTAGAATGAGAAGAAGAAGAGAGAAGAAGAAGGACAAAGAATACCCACCATATGTTTCTGTAAGGAAATACCTGTAGGAGTCCATTAAAATGAAACTCAATGAACTGCTCATTTGTCTGGCTGAAGTTGTCCAAATCTTGATTATAAAAGGAAAGGCTCTTTGCTGATAGTTTTAGTACCAAAAAATTTACAAAATAATTAAGTCTTACATCATTGGGATTAAAATGGGAACCAGAAACGTGTTTGTCGGATGATCTCTAAAAAACAAAAAACTCTGGTCAGCAAGACATCACTGTGGTTGGGGCAGCTGTAGTGACAGGGACATTCCTGTGAGCTCTCTGGCTGATTCTACACTATGAGTGAGAGATGAGTTCATATTCTTTAACATTTTTCAAGGTCAGTGCCAGTATGAGACATAACAATACACTAGTGTATGTGAGTTTGCTCTTCACTGGCCCATAGGAGAATTTGTGGCATTCACCAGTTTTCTCGTATTCAGCACTTTCTTTCAGGTGCCAACAAAATTCACGGTCCAGACCTAACGTACAAGTCATGTACTGATAACTTACTCCACGGGGGAAGAATTATAATGCAATCTGAATGAATTTGGGGTTAAAATATCATACTGAAATTCACTAAAATAGAATATAGAAGTAAAATAGACAATGCAAAATTACTATTCAGTTCACCATATCAAGGCCTTTCAATTTACTTTAACTTTAACGTTTTATGTTCGTAATTTGGCACAGCGGCCTATGTTACAGTAGTTATTAGGAAAATTCTCTCACTCCAACATCTGCCTCAGGGTTTTTATGCAGGTTTCTGTCCAGTATCATCCCATGTTCCACCTGACACCGTAACTTGACTTACTGCAGGCTATAATATCATCCTGTCTAATACCACAATGGTTGTCACGTTACCTTGACCACCTCTCATGTTAGTCATGGAGCAAAATTAAGATAATTTTAGGATAGGAACAGAAAATGGTCTTGCACGAGGCCCATTATTTGCTTTGGAAACATCTGTTTGCATTCACGCTGTTTGCTGATGATGTTGTTGTTTTGGCCACATCTGTCATCTCTGGTGTGCACTTGAGGTTTACAGCAGAGTTTGACGAAGTCAAGATCAAAATCACCAAATCTGCTGTTCTCTATAATTATCATTTCCCCACAGAGGAGAGGAGAAAGCAAAGGCAGCCGCAGTGATCTTGTTCCATTGGTTTGTGGCGGTAAAGACGAAATTAATCATCTCTGCTATCAAAATGTGTGTTTCTCCGCCGGCTGGCTTAACACAATTTTTAAATTGGTTTACATTATCTAAAAATCACTGTTAAGCACATAGTTTTGTATCCTATCGCTTAATTAAATCCCAGCCACACCAGAAGTATATTACTGGTGAGTGAACTCAGACTCTAAAGGGAAAAAACAAGAGTTCACGTACCTTTAATGACCTCTGACCTTATTGGGGATGCAATTGAAAGTTGCATATTATCCGGGTTGGCCACAATCACTGAAATGAAGAAATCTGTGCAAACATTTCAAGGTGGGTTTTTCAGCTAGCAGGCAGGTGTTAACTTTATGGCTAATTAATCTGACGATTTTTCTGTATTTACTGTTTGCATGTTTGTTTGTCTGCTTGTTTGGACGCTTTATTTCAGGCGTACTTTAGTGATTATAATGTTTATGTGTGGTGTAATTTGCCACCTGTTGGACAGATGTCGTACTTAAGGAGGTGGAACCTATCAATCAGCATCATCTAAAATGTAAGAGTTTTGTTTTACAAGGGATTTGTTTTCATTTAATTATGGGAAAAGTAAACCACATATCTCATGCCAGCCTTATACATCACCATTGGCGTAGAGTGTCATTATTTTGGCCCTCTCTCAGCCCAGAGTACGGGGCATTGAGAGAATTATGCTGTAGCCTAACATGTTATGGTCTGATGGGCCCATTAAACAAGTGAGCCAGGTCCCCATTAATTCAGAAGACTGGTGAAAGTGTTTTGTTTAGCTATTCTGGAAGAAAAGAAATAGCACAATAGTAAGTTTTGGACTTAGCAGAGCACCATGTAAGGACATTTCAGCCTGAGGGCAACTGATTGAAAGCACCCGGGAGAAAGTGCAAGAGACAGACAGGTTGTCAGTCTCTTTTGGGATGAAGGCAATATTTTATCCTGCTATAAATGCTGCACTGTCAGAGCTCAAGTTGGACAGAAAAACTATCATCTCTTGTTAATGAAACTCATCTGTCTTCTGAGAAATATTCCATTATTTCACGTAAAGAAGGTAATCAGTAATTGTTATGTATAGTGCCATAAATTTGAAATTTTATAGGAGTATTTAAAGATTAAAGATTAAATTACACATCCACTGATTCTATCTTGACACAGCATATAATTATTTTCCCAAAGCAAGGGAAACACATTAAAGCCAATATGTAATGAGCAAGTGAGACCTCACTTTTAAAACTGCAGTATACCAAGCTGCCACACCAAAATGGGCATGTTCATGTTCACCACTATAGCCAGAGCATGATACTTTACTCTTGCCTTGAAATAGACATTTATTAGTTACTATGTGAAATTAATGCAATGTCTGAGCGTCAACTCACCTTCTTCTGTGAAGGTTTGTTGTGTTGGTTGAAAGTACTGGGAGCCAGGCTGAATATAAATGAACTGATGCATATGCACTGACACACGTACAGGTCTAGAAATAATGCAAATGGTTGAAAGTAAAGTTTTGCCTCCAATTTTTTCCAGGTTTCATCCCATTGTAAAAGTAAAAAAAAAGAATAGCCCAGACTAGACTAGCTCAGGAAAAGCTCAGTATACCCATGGCACATAATGTAAATCTACATACTGTACTTTATGCTGAATTCAGGCCAAAATAATCAGCCCTCACATATTGTAAGCTGGTGATTTGGATAGATCTGGGGATGTAAGACTTACTTAAAAGTACATGAAGTACTCTGTCCTACTCAGACATGAGAAACAACTGTAAGGTGCTGTATGTATGACGTAACATTCTTATTTTTTTTTGAGACATTAACAGTATGAATATTTCAGTGCATTATTTACCTCTTTTCCAAGTAAGCATCTGCCTGAACTCATCACATTTTGGTCAATCTGAAAATGGCATTAGCAATGTGCTGTTTTCAACCTACCTACCTATATGTGAACAAGACAGCCATGCAGGCGGGCTGTACTTGCAGGCACATCTGTGTGTTGTGCTAAATGTCAGCACACTAACATGCACACGATGGCAATATTAACATGCTGATGTTTAGCAGGTAACAAATACCCTGTTCAGGATCTTAGTTTAATGTGTTTGCAATCTGAAATTTCGATTATTAGCTCAAAACACAAAATACAGCTGAGGCTGATGGGAATGTCAGGGCATCACCCATCAAAGTTTTTACAATTCATCATGTGAGGAACATGAATGACTGTACAAAACGCCACACCATCCATCCAGAAATTGCCGAAACATACCACTTAAAGCCACCGATGTCAACCTCATGACATTGCTATACCCGGTGCCACACAGCTAAAGTGGAAAAAAAAAAGAGAGAGATATGGGATCCTACGTTGTCCCTCCATGTTGTAAAACTGCAGCTGTGGCTTTTAAACATTTATCCTCATCATTCTTGAACGACACCCTCTGTCCTTTTGCATGTACCCATGTGTGTGTGTTTACATACACGTGAGCAGCAGATTCCCGTAAGACAGCACAGACAGTATTGCCAGAATCCCCTCCTGCAGTTAAAAGCACTGGGTGTCTCAGGATTAAGTGTTTTTTCTACAAATGAAGGGAAGACTCATAAAACCAAAGCACCCTGCAGTGTGTTACTCAAGCTGCTCTGCTGGTTTTCTATATAAAACAGTGTTGTCTGGCTGCAAACACTTATCTAATGAGCCAAAACAACTCATGAAGCATGTCATAAGGTCAGATATTTTTCAAATATTTTATGTACACCCATTGTGTCAGTGCGAGTGAATGGAATCCATGCAAATATTATATATCCCCTGTCAAACAAGTAAAGATTGCTAGTGGTTTATCATAAAACTCATTTCTGAAGTCTGTGTCTGCACTCAGCAGGATGTGAACACTCACAGGTCAAATCAGGGAGACTTTTATGAGACACTAGTCCTTTACTGGACATGTAACATATAGTAATACTATAATCTACCATATGAAAAGCTCATAGTGTATGAGGCACAGCAAAGCAAAAGGTACTGCATTATCTAACTATTATCAACCACTTTTAAGGGGACAGCTGCTCATTAGGCCACATAAAATGCAGCACTGAGACCCCTAACTTGTTCAGGTTGTTCATTGTGCATGTTTGAGCTGTATGGCCTGCTGATGGGATATAAATACTATTAACTATTACCAATAGTATTACTATTAAATATTATTAACAGTAGTATAACAAATCTTGAGGCTACATGAACATTTTCCCTTATGCGGTCAAAACTTCAAATCCTCATACACCATCATTTAGCCACCAAAGACCATAATATATGTAAAAAAGTACAATGATGTGTAGAGACAAAGAAAACTAATGACATCAATGTTCCATATTGCCGTTCATTTCTTCCAGTATCCATAGACTCTGATCTCTTCAACATTTCCACTGTTATCTCTCAGGGGAAAATAACAGTAGGGGCGAGCTAATCTCTTGAATCATATGCTGGGTTTCTCAGCCATCAGCATTTTGTTGTTACGGATTGATAGAGCCCGACACGTCAACCCCAGGGTTCCTGGAGGCTGACTCAATGCCACGTTGTAATGGAGTCAGCATCACATCACAGCAACCCCACCACTACAGCACATTTCCATGGCTTGGCAGAAAAACAGCCATCAAAGCAGGAAAACCACATTTGCTCTCTTGAGTCCCCCAGTATAGCTGAAAATCCCCAACCGGAGGTTCCCTTCCAAATTACACCCTCAGAAAGCACGGGAAAGACTGTCCAGAAGAAAACTGGGGGCAGAAAATACAGAAAATGTCGGAAGTGAAACATGTTTCAGTAACAAGTTGTGTAAAGGATTAGAGTTTTAAACTTCTGTCTTTGCTAAGGGCTCACACTGATCGGGATGTAGGCATGGGCCATCTAGGCGGTGTCCTAGGGCGCCGCCAGCTGGAGGGGCGCTAAGGAGGAGGAAGAAATATTTTGTAATTGCTCCTGATCTATTTCAAAAGCCTGTCACTGATATCCAGTGTGCCCCTTACATTATTAAAAAACACAAAACAAAAAAACACTGGTCACACTGCACTAAACACCTGTTACTGAGGAAATGATCAACATTGTTATGAATCATTATGAGGATGTGGATAATATTGTATTTGTGTGGGTGTGTCCTGAATTTCAGGACACACACAGTCTCAGTATCATGTATCAGTGAGTCGCTAGGTTTTGATAAAAGAAAGCCTATATTGATGAACAATTAGGCTACAGTGAAATTAACATCATGCCGTTGATATCGTGAGGCAGTTAAATCCAGGCATTTTGATATAGGTAGCCGATCAGCTATAAATCGGGATGAGAGCTGTCAAATTCTCCCCACTGTGCTCCATTAAAATACTCAAGCCTTGGAGAGTGGGTGCCCTGCAGAGCCACAAATATATATTATAATGGTGTTTAGTTTCATTTTCAATTGTATAACAGCAGCAATGAACGAAGCGAGCAAGCGGTTGTTTTGCATCTGTCTCAGTGATATTTAGCAGGTGAGCACAGCTCTACAGTGAAGCTGTTAGTTGAGAGATTAATGAGTGTCTGTGTAAATCCTCTCCAAACCTTCCTGCCACAAAAGATTCACACTGTCATCCTGTCTCTTGTTGTAAGCCCAAAGTGTGCACTGAAAATTGTGTAAATATGGGGAAAAAATAGAATTAAAATAAATACAGTATCATAAAACGTGGTCAGGACAGCCGCGAATGAAAGTTGCATATTATTAATACCGCCGTGGAGACCACCCTAATACTGATGAAGGAAATAATATCAAGTTCATGTCGTGCTTTGCTCATTTGGAAGCATTTGCCTTCAAAACCATCGTCCAGGATTTTAGTCTCATTTCATACAAGCAAGTTGACATTTGTATTTTCTTTTTTCACATGACATTGCCGAACCTTTACTACACCTCTAAGGTTCTTACATGCTTTATTACCAAGATATAGATGACAAGATTGATATCACTTTCACCTATGTGCATTTAGAGATCGCCAGCACATAGTCTCTAAGTGAACTTTTAAACTCGTTTAACAATTAGGTATAACATGTGAGAGTCTCTATCAGTTCATTGACGCACATAAATACCATTGGCTTCTTGAAGATCATAGCTCTCAAAAATCAGAGCCACAAGAAAGGTTGCAAGAACTTTTAAAAGTTTTATTTTGGAGAATTTGTCTTTGAAGCTGTACAGCTATGAAGCTGTATTTCTGATAGTGACTAGCACTTACTGAAATGGCACAGTATCACAGTAAATTGATTTCTTCTTAGTCATTCCAAAATATTTTTAAGTGCAGTGTCTGTAACCGTTCTTACATCAACACTCACTTACGCTTCTTTGAAAAAGCAAAATAAGTTATCCACGTCTTTACTTCAAAGAACACATTTCAACATAGTTATGTTTTCAAGATTTTTGAAAACATAACTATGTTATGATTTTTAGTGGGAAAAAGACTGTAACACCTCATGGTTACTTGGAAGTAGTGAGTGGACCCTGTTTTAGAAGCTGTTCAATTTAAATTTAGAGGCATAAAAGATCCATTTATTGGTCCCAACTGCAATTTTCAGTCATTCAGAGGACAATGTTGTTCATCAACATTGTTGTGACAAAGAGTTTGAAGTTTCACGTGATCTTTGTAACCTCCACACCATAATCACAAACACATACTTAGCCTGAGGCCATTTACTGAGCACAGACATAATTCTACAGGGCACACACTGAGCAATTGAGAGCAGTAATCAGAGTTTCTTCAATAACAAAACGACCTGCATTCCTATGGATATATATACTGTATAAAAAGCTATGAGTCTCTGCATGTAGCACTTAAAGAAAATGAACAGGGAACACAGTGGGTCAGCCGTGATCTATTTTATAGGATTTCAGAATGCCTGATGGCCATGTTAGACAAAAAAGAGAAAATGACACATGATTTACCATAGACGCAGTGTGGTAAAGCTAAGGTATTGTTAACCTCATTACATTGTGCATTCATAGCTGTTTATGGATGCAGGCGAGGAAAAAATTGTAACATGCGGTTTTTACAGCCAAGAGGTTCATAGTATAGTTATTCATATGTGAATGTAGAGCTCCAGACCAGCAAAGCTACAGTTTGTTTTTCATGTTCTAAGGAAGACAAAGCAAAGCTAATCATCTTAAAATAATCTAAAATATTCAACAGAAAATTAGTTCCAACAAAACTTTAACTTACTATCTAAATTGCTGCTATGAAGTGACTTTTGATATCTTGTGTGATGTTTTGTGTATTTCTTTTTTTTTTCAATGAGGGTAAAAAGAAAATCTTTCTTGGTAATTTCTTAATAACAACTTTTATATTCAAGGGACAAAATAAGCAAACGCAATACTATGGTTTTTGGAAGCAGTGTCCAGATTTGAACTTGATAGAATCATGTTCAAGTTACTTTTAGTTAATATATGAATCCAGTAAATGAGTGAATATGACTTTGATAATATGTTCAGTGGAAATTTTTTTTTAACTTTCACACACTAAAAGAGGTTCCAAAGAACTGAGAACAAATAAACAATCTTAGCCTCTCTTAGGGTCAGCAGACATTCAGTCACCAAGGGATTTTGCTGACTTGCCAAAATCGGACTTGGACTAGAGGGAATTCCATTCACCTCTGTCAAGGAAAAGGGATTACAATCATTTTAACCTGACCAAAAAATAAAAAGTAAAGCTCCAGAACTGGCATCAAGTGTGTAACAAAGTGAAAAATTATGTGACACAGAGGTTGTTCTTCTTAAAGACTGGGGATTAGAAGAGGCTTACAAGATACATTAGCATCAGCACCCCATTTTTTTGATTTCCATACCAGCCAGAGGGCTCTACTCTTTCCACTGTTAACATCCATCTGAAACCACTCTCTCCGCCATCACCTCCCTCAAATCCCTTTTAGTTTCAAACCACAGCTTTCCCAGTTTTCATGTCAACATTTAGCATACTGGGTTAAAGCGCTAGCCAGGACTACAACATATTTGTACAATTGCACAATATTTTGCTCCACATCCCCATGTGCAAATTGAGAAAAAAATAATGTTACACAACTCAAAGTGCCTTACATGAAATTATCTGTGAAAATAAACTGAGTGTACTCCAGAGCTGACGATTATCGGTCCACATATCCTAATGAAGGATTTGTGGACCTATAACACTAGTTGAGAATTCCAGTAATACCTCCAGTCTCCACCTTGCTTCCTTTTCTGGCTATTTCTCATATTGTTGGGAGTAAATGTCATTTTTCTAATGACGGATGATCTGTGTCTGAATAAAACAGGCTCTAAACTCTTGCCATGTTTGTAAAAAACATGGAGGTTCAAATTCTGTAAGTGCTATGCAGAGGCAACTGGACTTGCTTGAAGACTTGCTTGGAGGTTCAAAGCAAAACTGCATAAGACATATGGTACTATTAGTAGTTGAAGGTCAGGTATATCACAGAGACCCATCTGCTCAAGAGGATACTTCTTTACTTTGACCTATGTCAAGACCTGATCCTTCTTGAGTCGGCAGGTCCGCTCTAGGTTGATTAAAAGCCTTTACATCCTTCCCTGAGAGGTCAGGGTGCTTTGCTACCCTTAAAAAAAACTTGGATAACACTCGGCTCTTCTCAGAGATCGCAGGGATTCCTACTCCACCTGAGTTTCCACCATTTGAACGTCTCAGGCCTAATCTGCAGGTTCTTGTCTCCCTGCCCTCTGTGGCACTGTGACTAAAGAAAATAGATCATATATCTTCATAACCACATAATTTCAGGTGAATGTTAAATAATTTTAAGATCTTTATAAGCACGTGGTTAGATTTTATCACGGAGCTCCAGACATAGTTGAAGTGAAAGGAGATTTGTGATTAACTGACTTTATAAATTCACAGTCAGGTGATCACCTGTTCAGCCATCATTATGTTATTATAGAAGGACGTAAAATGTTTGCCTCACTTGTGTTAGTGACGTCCTGGCCTGATTGCAAGGTGATGTCTGCAGTAAAAATATCTTTCATTTTACATAATCTGGGAGTGCCATTTCCCCTGGTGTATAAAAGAACAGCACGATGTTAAAGGGGCAAACAAACATATTTTATAGAGCTGTTTGGCTAATTCTTTACAAACAAATGACTGTTAGAATTCGGAAAATATTCCAGTGCCACATGTGAAAAATGTATGACTTCTAAAATTAACTGTTCAGACAAACTACTTCATCCGAGCCAAAATTCCACATCTATAGGAGCCGCCACGATGAGTATTTGGAACAGCAAAGGCAAGCAGTGGGATTCAATATATTTCAAAATTTGATTTGTAAAATTTTTGTCTTTTAACATTAGTCATATTAATTCTTTAAATCAAAGAATGGTCACGCCAATATACAGTTAGCAGTAAATATAGTTGAAGTTCCAAAATCCGGAATATTTCCATTCTATCAAACCCAGTTTTTGATATTGTTCATGACTGGCATTTATTCTGCTATAACCATTTACACACATTTATATTTACACTCATGAATTACCTCTTTCTTTGGCAGTCGTGGGGTCCGCTGTTCTTTAACTGGATTCAGATGGTGTGCAGATGTACAAGGGATTCACAGGAATCAATGCACGCACTTACTGGACAAAATTTGGAAGACATGAACCGACGCATAGCAACAAGACAGTTGCATGATTTGCTTGCTGTAGCCATGCTCAGAGTGGGTTTTCTGCCCCAAGTGAATGATAAATATCTAATTTCAAACTGAGCTCTGAGACTTGTAAAACATTAAATTATTTCCACCAGTAACCACAGGTGTCACCAAATCAACTAGAGCTTTGAACAATAATTTGTTAACCCATAATTTGAATGTTGCAACACATGGAGAGTTCAGTATGTCTGAACAGTCCTAACAGTCTTCTAAAGTGTGGAAAAAGTCATATGGAAGCAGTGCTTCAGACTGAACAGACATCAGTCCTTCCATCGAGCCTTATACACAAAGACCTTCAAATCAACACAACACCTGGCACTGGAACAAAGAGTACAAGAGGAAAACCAGAGAGAACTCATGTCCTTGCTGTAATCATCAAGTAAAAATGTGTGCATGTATGAAAGCCTGAGTGCGAAAGCTTCCATCTGCATGAGAATGAAGGATAACATATGTTTCCACCTGTCCACATGTGCATCTTGACCCTGCTCATCGGTGAACATGCCCCTAGCATTGTTTTATGACTGGAGCTCCACCAGCTCTGAGCCTCCCAACACCTGTACAATAAATCACCAGCCCACTCCTGTAGGTGTTACATAACCCAGCAGTGGTTTACTGATGCCGAACACAAAACTGCCTGCAATGGAGGCCTCAGAGGGTGTGGGCAGGGGTCGACTCACCTTCTACATGGTTACGTGGCCCTATGAGACATAGGTGACATTACAGGTGCTTGACAGAGAAGAAAAACAGTCATAAAACATGTTGTTTGGGACCACAAAAGTTGTCCAGAAGAGGAGGTTGGTTTCTATCCACGTCTGCAGGGGTAAACACACCGTAAGAGAAACTCCAAGAGCAAGCAAAGGCTGCCGACAAGTCACTAATATATACTGTATGAATTATTGAAAAACATTAAAATACTCAGGTGAACATGAACATTTATTGTAATAATCGATATTTTTATAAAAGCAAATGGTTCAGATGACAACTTGTATGTGAAAATTGTTGTACGCAGCGACAAACCAACTGACAACTGAGCCACAGCTCTATGATGCATTTCAGAGTCTTTCAGTTCATTGTTGTAGGTTTTTCACCAGCAAATTTACTGTCATCAGGGTTGTTTTTGGCAGCAGTAGAGCAGCATCAGCGAATAAGCTCTGAAAACCGCCTACACATTGCACAGAGTCAAAACAGACAAACTTAGCAACTAGCTGATGAACACTGTGGAGCCTTTAGTGGCTAAAACTAAGGCCTGAATGATTCCTTCAGGAGTTGGTGTGGATTAAGCCAGAGCTCAAAGGACAGTGAATACTAGACTAAATAAACCACTGATGAATGATGAAAGGAAAAAAAAATCTGTTAATATGAAGCTTTAATAAAACATATTGATTTTAAATTTGGAAAGAGAATTGACTATTGTTGCAGTTATCCATGTAAACAAGACATCATTAGAACAAACTGTTTCTGGTGTTGGACCGCTATATGAATTTCATATGTTGGGTTTTTAGAAACAAATATGGAAATCTTCTGGTTCAAACTCTGATGACAGTTTTACAGCTGGGATGTGAACTAGCTGCAGTTTCCTTATGAACAAAATAAATATGTGACATGCAGAGGGGAAAAAGTGATGTGAACACAAACTTAAACTTAGTCCAAATATGAGGGTGTGCAATGGTGATATGATGTGCTCATGAAATCCATTCTCACCAACCACAGTCCAATCCCAGTGAGATGCCAAAGTGTCAGAGACAATTTAAGAGTGAGCAACAGCTGACGCCTGGTCAATAACATGAGGGGGAACACTGCCCCACACTGTCTTGGTGTTCCTGAATGTTTGTGCCTGGTTTGTGCAGATCCCGCCACGTTCTGCTGAGAATGTTCTGACTTGTGGCGTGAACTTCCAAGAACAAGAAAAAGTTTCAGGAAGTCCCTCAGTGTGGAGCCAAGTGTTAATGCAAACCCTTTGACTCTACAGGAGGGAGAGTGGAGGAGGTGAAGCCAACTCTCGCTCAAGAGCAGCACAGAAGAGTGATACTTCTCTCTCCATCATCCCTGCATGAAATGTCTGTTATTGTGATGTAAATCAAAAATATAATTGAATCTTCTCTCTGGAGGTCCAGCTGAGTTGAGTATTTAAGTTCTGTGAATTTGGCTCAATTTGCGTACGTTCCCAACATGCTGCTTCATGTTAAAAAAAAAATCAAGTGTGTAGAGAGTGCAGCTTCCTATTGCATAATTAACTACACAATAGGTAGTAAATAGATACAAAAGTGCACCAGATGATCTCAGATGCATGTGATTGACGGAAAAGCAATGCAAGATTCTTGGAACATTAATTTTCCTAATTCTGCAAAAGTTTTATTTTGATAAATACATAGTGCCTAATAGAATATTGTTTCTTTTTACATATCAGATAAGATATATTACAGCATATTCGAATATTTATTGTAATATAAGACCTGAAAAGGTTTTTGTTTTTTCTGCAGATATGAGGTAAGAAAGACAGTTTGGTGGACTTTACCATTCCCTCTCCACTCAGAGTCTCTCAGCCAAATCTTCTGGCAGCTGGCAGCTGGCATTTGGCCCACAAAGAGCTCTCCTAGTTTGTGTTACGTCAGTTTCGATCAAATGAATGATGGTAGAATTAATCCCTGACAGACAATGAGGTGACTGCAGTCCTATGTCAGCACTGGCTTCAGTGTGGTTATTCTGTGTTATGTCAGCTGTCATATGTTTTTTCATCTTTAGTATGCTACAGCAGCAGTTCCTCCTAACCACCCTTTTTTCCCCTCCACACTGTGTCCCTACAGAAAGAGAACATGCATCCTCTGAAGTGAAGGCTTATGTGTGACGGTCGGTGTATTTTAATTTTGTTTTGAAACCATGAATAATGGATGATATTGTCACTTAACAGTACTTTTTTAATAGCAACACAGATCCAAAACGAATCTTCACCCTGGTGTGAAGTCATTCAGCTTTAACAAGATTGTTTAGTCATTCGTAGAGCGTTAATAGTGTTGTAAATCACATTTTGTGTATCAGCAAAACAGAATTGGGATTATGATTCGTACTTCTGCTAAAACCTGATCCCAAGCTGGTTGCTGGTATTTCATAGCTTTTGCCTCACACCTCAGGAGAGCAGTCACAGTCTAAATCCAATTACAGCCATTTCCCAGAAGTCCCAAAGCCCCCATAAAGCCATCAGGCCTCATTTCACCCAGGTCACTTCACACACAGAAGTGTGAGGAGCTGACTGCTAGAGTCATACAGAGGTTGATGAAAGAAAAAAAAATGTTTTGCAAATATTGCAGATGGGTGAGAGGGTGAAGATGACTTCAGTTCCCTCAGTCTGTCATCCAGTTCATAACAGCTCATATGCTCTTCATGATATTTGGGATGACTGTGGACCATTGTGCATGCCTCTAACACTACAGTCACACCTGTGTAACATACCTGTCAGGAGTCTCATCACTAAAAGCTTTTTCTATGAAATTAACTCAAACAAACTTGAAGATTCCTGCCACTTTTTGAACTCTAGAATTTCATATCTGCCTCATTAAAATGAACACAAAATATATGCAAAAAAAAAGTAAAATACTGTACATGGTATAGTATTTTAACGGCTGTAGTAAAATGAAAATGCAGCAAACGTCTGCACCAGTCACAGATTTGCATCAGTCCTTTTTGAAATGCATCAAAATAACCATGAGATATCAGATGATGTTTTTCAACCAAACTAAAAATGGAAAGTACCAGGGGATGGGTGTGAGGATATGAAGGTTGTGCGTTCAGACATATTTTGGAGTATATCGAACACATAGAGAATATGGATGGAAAGTCTGGAACTGAACTGTGCTGAGTGGTTTGAGAGGTTTCTAAGGATGTTTGTCATTATTGATATTCTGATGTGATAACTTGGCACTAATGCAATCCACTGTAAATATATGAATTTCACCACATCCATATGTGCTCCTCCAATAGCTCAGCTCAGATTCAAAAAACAACCTTTTACAGCCACCTTTTGAATGTAGAGTGGATGAGTGTCTGTTATGCAAACTATGTCACAACTGTCACTTTAAGTATGAAGCATTACCTTTTGGGTTCATAGGTGCCATTGGCTCGATCATAATCACCAACCAGGATATGTAATGTCTTTTTAACCTCATTCTACCCATCAACTGGTATGAAGTGATACTGTATGACATGAGTGATATTATACTGACTGGCAGCTTTTTATGGGTTTATGTTCCGGATTTGTCACTATTTGTCGTGATTACCTCATTTCTGCTGTGCAGTTTTGATGCTGTTTTGCCATATTGAACTGCCATCTGGGGAATCCTCACTTAAAGGCGTCGACTCCATCAGGCAAACAGTCTTGAGGATATACCTGGGGAGCTATACAGGCACAAAGAACAATTTTATTCAGACTCTTTCTGTATTGAATATGTTTCGTCTGTTGACTGATGACATTACATGCAACTCTTAGCCGTGCCACCTGGGCTACAGTTTTATTGCATCAAACCACCCTTTTAATTTTGGTATAAGAACTGTAATGGACAAAAGTTTATTTTTGTATCTTCATGTCTGCAGTACAGTGTTATGGCACTACTTTGTTAAAGACAGAAAGCTGGACTGTTTCAGGACCATATTTGAGAATCATAACTATCTTCCAGTACCTATTGAATTAGTTGCAGGTCATGACTGTGTGATGTGTGCCTTTCAAATTTAGAGCAGATATGTAAAAGCTCTGGAGGTATGACGCATTTGACTCTTAAAACTTTGTGAAGCACAATTATATTCATCATCAAACCAATCCGTACTTATCTTAAATACTTCCAGCACTGTGTAGCATTTACTCATTACTTATCATGCAACAGATGTTGCTAATATCAAGCCTCTAAACAGGCACATTGCAAAACTGCATTCCTCCATGATGTTACCGTGACAAGACTGATTTACACACATACTGTAATACTGTCCACATACCTCTGTCTGCTCACTGCCCATGTAGAAGTCAGGATAACTAATGACGGCTTGGTGTAATTCCTGGAAAGAAGTCAAATATGACTGCCTTCCCAGGGCCTGATACAGTATCTGCTGTGTCCACACTCTTCATGAGATGACCTCAGACAGCCTCATACACTGCAGGAAAAATGACCCAATGTGCCCTCTAACAACTTCTCCACTTTGCAATGCCTAAATTGTATGTTAAGTGTAATAAAGCACAGTATATCATCTACAGTGGCTACTGTGAATAAATGTAGTAGATTACAGAGAAAATTTCAACACATCAACCCCCTAACAATGAGCAGTAACACTACTTTCTGTCCTTCGGGGAAACCAGGAATACTGTATCTACTCTAATCTTGATTCACTCTCCTAAATTCATTTGCTATCGGCTAACTGTATTTAAACAGTTACATAGATCAGTCTTCTTATGCTACATGGAGTTGTTTAAAATCTTTATATTTCGTGCTGGGGATGGTGCAATACATAAAACCAACCAAGAGCCGTGTGGCAGCCTTAGTACCATGTCGTACCTGTTTAAACAGAGAAGACTTTGAGCATAAGCCTGGCCTTTGCCCAGGGCTCAGAAAGGCTTGTTATTAAAATGACAGGTGGTGTCACTTTTTACACTTCCCTTTGAGGTAGGGCCTGTAACTACTCTCATGTAAAGAAAGTGTACTGAGGGGGAGGAACAAACTTTACAAGCATGTTGCATAATGTTGAATTTCCAGGGGCACCCCTCTCCCCTATCGTCTGCTCACAGGTGAAAAAGAGAATTCACACGGACATGCTTCGTTTCATCACCCTGAGGCAGCTGCTGTCCAGAAGTTGCAACGCAATCTCTGCATGCAAAATATTTGGCTGTAATTCTAATATGGTATTGTCAGCAGCTATAAAAGTATACGAAATGAGTGTTGGCAGATGAGTAACAACAATAGAAGTGCGGCATGAACTCACCGTTCAATGTTTTAGCCCACAAACAGAGCAGATTTGACCTTATATGGCTCACTGAAGCTCTGCACTGAATTATTGAGGTAACGAAAACAGCACATTTTTTCCAGTCAGTTTCAGAGAACTGTACTCGGAGTTAAGATCTTTAGTTTTTGAGCCGAAAAAATGCAATGCATTCCTTCACAAATCATAAAGGGTAAAGATCTCTTACAACGAGCTATGAAACTGTTCAGCAAAATCAAAAACAGACAGGAAGTCCCCTCTTCAACATGTCCACACGCCTGCAAACTGCAAAGTCCTTTAAATGCTTTCTCATTTTTGAGAAACTATACTGACATAAGAAACAAAATTGCCTTTTGCTATTTTATGTGACTATTTTGAAAGTGTTTCCAGTCATTGTGACTCATTATGAAAACAAAAAACTGTGTTTCATGCAAGTGATTTCTACTGAGACAGAGATGGATACATGTCAACTATCACCAACTAGAACAGGTTCAAAGTATATTTTACTATTGGATTGCTGCTTTACTTAAATATTTGTGCCCTTTTGTAAAATACTGGGGAGTTTAGCTTCTTTAGTACTATCTGTCAATCTGAGAAGCAAATATCACTTTGGTTGGACTCCTCATAAGTTCATTGGCATATGTATCCTGTAACAGGGGGTCACATGGACTGACTATAAATTGTAACAGGGTAAAAAGGTTGGGAACCAGTAGTTTTTCCACAAAGACACCTGAAGTCAGTCTGTGGCACATGTCTGTGATTATAAAGTAACAGTAGTTGTGTAAGTTGGACAGTGGGAGTGTGCATTATGTTGGTGACAGGGCAAACCATCCTGCCCAATGACAACCACTAATCACACAGTATAGGGTAAGCAGTAAAGATACAGATAGTAATCTCCAAACATTTTTTTTTTTTTTACCAAACTTGCAGTAACTTGCACTATTTTGAGATCTCTGACATGGTAATTTGTGGTAGAGACAAAATACATTCCACCCTTGAAACACATATGCAACAGAGCACCTTGACCTCAGTAAGAGACGTCTGTCAGAATGTCTCAGTCTGTTTTAAGAGGTGGAACAGTAGGGAGGTGGAACAGTAGGGAGCTGCAGAAAGTAAAGTTTGTCTCAACTGGGAAGCCTGTGGCAGCAAGCATTCACCCTGCTAAAGTGTCTTTGGGCAAGGCGCTGACTCCTCCGCAGCTCCAGGGCAACTCTGCACTTGCTGACCTGAGTTGCTGCAGAGAGCAATGACTGAGAAGAGAAATTTTCCTTCAGGGGATGAAGGGAAAAAAAAAGAAACACTTGGTTTTTGGACATTCTTTGTTCAGTGTTTACCTCACAGATCTCTATAACTAGTGATATACTAAGACAGTAAATATTGAATACAGTATTACTGTATACAGACTTGGACAAAATAATGGAAACACCACATGACAAAGGACCTTAAAAACACTGCACTAGATCAAAATTACAAACACAGTTGCAAAGGTGAGTCATAACGCCTCATGACAATTAGAATGACGTTAGCATTTTGATATGCAAGTTTTTATAGCAGCATTACTTGGAAAAAGCTCAGAGGATGCAAAAGCATCTCTGACCAAACAGTTTCAGGTATTATAAAGATATATGGCAAACGTGGACAGTACAGTTATCTATTCATTTTAAAGAATGTTTCTTTTCAGATGTTGCATTGTGCATGAATTATCAGCAGTTGTGCCAACACATTTGCTCTGTGTGCACGAAAGCCTTCACTTGTAAGGAGTACATTACTGCCTTGGCTGCTGCTTCAACTGCTTCATATGCTGCTGGTTAATTTAAACTCAACAATGCATCACGTTTTATGAGCTCACTGCGTGTTATGAATGTTAAACCTTCTCCTAAGGTTATGCAATAAATTAGCAACAGACACTCAAACTGGAAATAAGTTCAAGGTTAGGGAGGCCAAAATTTATGATCAAAATGTAAATAAAATTGTTGTCCAACTGACAACACTTAAAACACAGGGCCAGAAGCTGCTTTTTTAAAATCTTATAATACTAAAGTTGACAAAAACTTATTAATGTTTTTTCTGTGGTCCAAAAACTTAAATTTCCCCTTTCAGTACACAGAAATCTAAATTAAGTTACTGTATTGGAGGGTTGGTAGAGTAGTCCTTGACTTGACTATCTTTCAGCCTGGTATCATGTTCTGTAATGGCAACATTTCTGCTGATTTAAACTGACTGTATGTGTTGTGCAGGAAACTACTGCAACATATTATGTTAGTGTTGTCTGTAAACATTAACCTGTGTTCTTAGTTATAAAGTGTCCTTAAAAAAAGTCAAGAGGCTGTGAAATTGTACCAATCATCAGTGAAATAGGCTTTAAAACACTGCGGTGACCTAGCAGAGACTCCTGATGAACCTTCAGGGAACTTGCCAAGAGGTCAAGAGTCATTAGAGGTAGATAGTTACCAGAACTGAGAGTGACTGATGGTTTGACTCAGACAGTTGTCCCAAGGTGGGGTCATGAGGTGGTCAGTATCACCCTTTTCACTCCTGCCAGCTCCAAGGTATCATTTTTCTCCCCTCGCTAATCACAAGTGAATTTTGAAATCTCATTACAGAGAGTCCGCTCACGGCACAGTTGCCTACATCTCCGTCCGCTCTCATGCTAACTCTTCTCTTTGACCTTAACTAGTGGCCAAACAGTCAAATAAAACAGGGCAGGGGTGGAGTATGGGAGGGAAGGATTGCAAATGGATAAAGTCATATGTTGATTGAAATATGTTGATGTTTTCCAGAAAACTTGCTCATCTGAGTTTTTTCCAGTCTAAGTAGATGGAAGTAGGGCACTGAGGCGGGGTGTCAGAGTTCCTTAAAGGCCTCACTGCACATCTGCACTGTCCAGCAGATGACACACCACAATCGGGAACCACTTCATCTAAAGGTCAGATGATAGAATCTGCGGTTAGGCACGCTTACAGCAGGAGATGTAGCAGGAACGTTTCTGAGTCATACTCATTCATATTCCGTCATTGTTGTTGAGTGTTATTATAAATGACAACACCTGTGATGTGCAAAGATTCAAACATAATCCAGTTTTTAATCACACTCTGTGGCAATAAACACAGATGGAAAAAAAAATTTTACCTCAAAATTCAGATTTAGCACAGACACACTTGTTAACCTCAGCTGGTCATACTCCTCTGCTCTGAGCAATCGCTACAACTGGGAGTGTTTGCACAAATGTGCATGAGAATGTAGGTTCATCTCATAAAGATGGAATTCCCCAATAAAACCTATTCACTTAATGATACGGCAGCTGCTGGTCTGCTTTACTTGGACTGTCCACGCTGTGGTTTAAAGGTGGGACTCACTGCGGTCAGTGAGCAAGTGTCAACGCTGGCTGGCACCCCAGATATTGCACACATATACAGGACATCTGTTGTTTGGCAGCATGAGGAGTCATCAAGAGTATAATTCATCACCATCATTATCGTAATCATCGTCGTCATCATCATCGTCATCATCATCAACATCATCATCAACATCATCATCAACATCATCATCATGTTGTTAATGGTACATGTTTCTATGCATCATCATCAAAAGCAACATCTTTTTTTCATTTCTCTGAACCGGTACTGTGGGACGGGGTGAGCTTCATCCAGAAGACAGATGTTTTCCAAAGAGGTACGACATCTGCTTCAAATGGTAACTAGTTTACCAAATATTTTAAAACAGTAGCGAGAAACAATATAGCCAGTGCCCCGAATGAAGACAAAAGACACTGTGCTCACATAGGGCTACAATGACATCTGTCTGGATCAGGGCTCAAGTACACACCCACTAACACTTAAGACCTGTTACTCATTAATGACGAACATCTGTAAAACAATGTCAAATTTGTATTGTATAAAACAAATCGTAAAGGCTACATGGCACTGGTTGCAGTATTTAAACTACTTTCATTGATATTTCTATGCAAGTAGAAATATCTGCACCATGTTTAAAAGCGTGGGAAGTAAACAGAAGAAAGAAAAATGAAAGTCCCCTGGATGTAGTGAAAGGACTTTAAGATACAGAGCCCGTTGTATCACTTAACAATCTGTGTCAGACTTTGACACATACTTAGATAAGTTAGGTTTAGCGTATGGATTTCTGTAAATATGTTGGACCAAAGATTGAGAGGAAATAGTAAAATAAAACTAAAACTAGAGTTGTCTGATGCTAAGCTGGTATAATGTCTACCCGTTTACTATCATAATTTGGCTAGTTACTGTAGCATGCTAACATTCTAAAATTTTCTAATTAGCAGTATACACAAAGCCCAGCTCCTTAGTTGTGCAGGTACTTAGTCATAAACCAAAGTATTGGACAAATTCAGATTTTGGCAAGATGATGGTGGTAGATAAAAAGCTAAGGAATAACCAAAGTTTTCATAATTTATTCCCAGGGGGAACATAAAAGTGTACATGCATCAAATTTCGTGGCAATCCATTCAATGGTTATTGAGAAATTTCAGTAAAAACCACAAATGTCAACCTCGTGGTGCCGCTAGAGGTGAAATTAACCACTGCCTGAATAGCGTAATAGCATGTCATATAAATCACTTGTAAGTTTCTTAGAATTAACTGTGGGGGTTTAAACAACCTTGAGCCAGAAGATTACATTGCATGACATGTGAGCATCTCTGCTTGATAAATACGAGAAAAGGCCTGAAGGCTACAGACTAACTGCACACAATGAACTGTTAAGGCAAAAGCAGAAAGTTAAGTCCAGCTGCCTAAACCTGATATATAATTTATGTGAGAAAAAGTTATCGCCAAGCACTTGTACTGTAGCACAAGACAGGCTTTTGATCATGTGTTATACACACTCCCAAATTTGCTCTCGCTCAAGATTTAGCTCTTGCTACTATGTGGTTTGAATGCAGTTATTGTCGCTTTGGACAAAAGCATCTGCCAGATTAATGTAATGTAACCTAATGTAGCATCTTTAGTGTGTGATCAGAGCCGCACAATATATATGATCGATTGGGCTGTGTAAAGGTTTTGTTAAAATGCTCTTTTTTAAGATCTTAAACAAACTGGCAACCAGTCTCCGAAAAAAAAACCAAAATCTGTTTTGTAATTATAGTCTCTTTAAATACACAAAGCATATTGTATTCTCCACATTCAAATACTATCAGGAAGAGAACTGATTTCAAGAAGTTTGGATTTTCATTGTTCAATAAAATGAATAGAATCCCCTATATTTTAAATCATGTACAATACATTTCTAAACACAGCTGAAATTAGTCAACAAATCAATTATTAATAGTTGATGTATTTGAAACTGTAGCATTCCACCTGTCAGTCAGAGATTCCTTGTGAATTCTCACAGACGTTTGTCCCAGTGGGAGATTGGTGGTGAAAAGACAGCTGCTTTGACTTTGAGACGTATGGGGCCACCATCAATGCAGCCTGAGTGTTTTTGTCTGCTCTGGTTGCCAGTGAAGTCCCAAAGCATGAGACAGGAGGTGGGAGCAAGCCAGTATCAGCTCATGATATCATGAGAAAGGAAGCGAGTTGTGCTAAATGTTCCTAAGATCTAATTTCTAATGTCCATCTGAACTACACGTGGAAACAAAGGGAGTGGACTTGTAATCCACAAATGATACAAGTTTTTGTATGTGAGCATCAGTATCAGGAAAAGGATGAGGTTAGGTGATGTTTGGATTGTGTTTTGTCACCATGTATTCCCGTTATTTCTGCCACCCCCTATACAACGTCAAGTGTTAGACACAGGGTCATCTTAAAGCTTCACAAAGACAGTATCTGTTGTAGGACTATTGAATTGAATTGAGCACAGATTCCATTTAACTGTAGCACCTGTTGAATCCTACTGCCGGGAACTGAAACACAACTGTAAAATCAATAAACTGAAAGACAAATGTTTTGCAATCAAACATATAATTACAAATGTCTCTTTAACTAGAGGTAAGTGATAAGTGGATGAAACTTTTGGTTCTTAAGCATATTACTTCTGACACCTCTTTAAACAGTCAGCAGGCCAAAACTGCCTCTTTTGTTATGTCAGTGCAGACAGAAGGTTCTCAGATTGTTTTGAGCTTATTTGTGATAAACTGATGGACGGATTTTGGAAGGCGCATCCGTTTTCTGTCAGCATCTATTGGGAGCCTTGACGTGATCAAATCCTTCCCTTTAAGTGGTCTACATGTTGTGGTTCAGCACCTGCAAGTATATGGCGTAGCCTACAGGAACACATGAAATGAGAGAAATCGCTTTCCCTCGCAAACAAGATCAAAGAGTTAACCTCTGCTAAAATGTCTATATGTCCAACACACAGGGAAACGACAGAGCAGAGGGGAAATAAGACCGCATGGCAGTCTTATTAAAGGATAAATCCCAATTTTTCACACTAGAACGATGAGTGTTTTCACTGTGCTGATCTCTGGCACATCATCACATCCCTGCACAGGACACACAGTGAGACACTGCAGTGTTTAGTTTAATCCAGAGGGATTTGTGTCTGTAGAGTTTAAAAGGTCATTTCTACTTGTCTCTGATACTGTGATATTGGCTCAAGTCTGACATAGTTTTACATGTGGTACATTGCCTAACAACCATAATTTTAAAAGTGACTGTATGTCTTACAATGAACAGATACCAGCAGTATTGGCAACAGAGACCTAAATTTTTACTGATTTCACTTTAAGTTTTGCTGTTGTTTTTATGTCACTGCAGGCCTGAAATAGACAGAAATACACTGATTTGGACTGAATTAATTTGAGAAAAACGTTTGACACAGTTTCACAAGAAAGCACGTATGATATTTTGTGGGCAAAAATGTTTTTCATCTTAAATTGAGTGTTGTTGGCATATGGAAACACTCTATAGATGCTGGTGATTTTGTTCTTCATTTTTCTTAATTTGCTGCTCAAGTCAAATATAAAAGGAACATTTTTAATCAATCCAGCAGTAAGGTGTTCATCAAACAAATCGTCTTTGAAGCTGTGAGTATTTTTCAAAGGCTGGTCGGCATCAAAAGATCATGGAAAGACTTTGACACTGCTTGTTAAATCACTTTTATCAATGAAATATCAGTCTGGGATCTTGGTTGAATTATTTAAAGTACATGTGTCAAATCTTACGCTCTTTTCATACATGGAATAGTGCTCTTAATATTACGGTCTTCATTCAAGCATGGTTCCCAAAGACTATTAGGTAAAAGCAAGTCCAGACCATGTTATCATGTTGGTCAGTTGTTGTTGAAAACATCACTGTCAGTGCCAGGACAAAGTCTTAGCATGACAATCCAATTTTAAAGTTTCACCTTAAAGCTACACTATGTACAATTTTATTGTAAAAACAATTGCGTTCAAAAAAATAAAATGTCACCTGAGCAGCAATGTGCAAACACTACCTCCATGGTTGCTCATAAAATGTGAACTTACTACAAGTGTGCAGTCTACACGATGACCTTACATAGTGCCTCTCAAAATCCAGATAATGTAATATATGTCAATCAAACTTTAAACCACAAGTTAAAAGTTACAGTACAACCAACACTCTGGGGCTGGTTTCTCAGAGAAGGTATAAACTGAACCTCATCAGTGAGAACGTGCGTGCATGACCAATGGAATAAAGCTGCTCATAAAAGCTGGAGCAGGTTGAAAATACTCATAATTTTATGGAAAAGGAGGAATAAATACTATAAAACACATCCACTAACACAACACTATCATTGAGACAGCTTTGGAATTCAAGGAAGGAGCTAAACGTAAAATCTTAGGACCATTGTATGTATTTGTCTTGAAGAGATGGGGAATCCCACACACTGCTCTTACATTTATTGATTCAGGACATCAGTCTACAAATCAGCACATCAGTCTAAGGTCTCAGTCCCTACAGACCTTCCTCAGGGGGTCTTTGTGAAACTGACAGGATCGAAACCATTTATAACTTAGGTCCCTCCCCCACACAGCTGATTTCACTGATAGGTATCACAGTGCTCAGCTATAGGCACTGACTGCATTGAGAAGTGTGAGATACCAGCCATCAGATGACAAAAAATATAGGCCAGAGTAAAGTCCTTATACAGACTTCTCATTTTTATGTTACAGTAAGTCACAAGGTAGAGAAGTTTATTATAAATCCCTGAACAAGCACCCTTCGACCGCTGATCAACCAGATAATGACTGCTCTTATTCTTTGCCATCCCCCCATAGAATCTAGTGACTACAGACAATTTTGAACTCATCACAACACTTATATACATTAATTGCACATCATCCATCAATTGCTTCCAGATGTGAGGCATCAGAGTGCTATCATGTACTAATCATAAGTGAGGATTGTCCCTCTCTGTGTCTTTAGCCAGGCTCTGCAGCAGAGACCTCTGGAAGGCCTCGTCACACGACTCAGGGATCAGAAACTCCAGCAGCAGGTCACAGATGCAGTAGATCAGATGCCTGCACATAATCACACAAACAGGATTAATGACAGACTGACATCCACAGTTATCAAGACAGATGCTTACATGGATAATATGAAATGTGAAAACTATTAAATACAACAGATCTATTCATTTCTAGCTTGAACATTAACATTTTATTTATACTATAGTATACTATAGTATAGTTACTGTTACCATGGTAAGTAGTTATACACTGTTCTCAGCTTTTGGTTTAATTTTAATTTTACAATTTTGTTTATGAGCTCCTGAGTGTAGCCATCTTAAAATAGCAAAATTCAGAGGCATATCTACTCGACACTTTGGTTGTTGCCTCACTTGTTTATCTGATGGTTCTGTAAAGACTCCAGCATGGTCTCCAAGCTCAGTCTGTACTTCTCACTGCCAAGCATGTCAGTGATGAGCTCTGTTACAGTACAAATAGTGGACAAGATAGTTTCAGGAGCCTTGCAAATCAAAAAAGCATTTGACGTGCAATCGAACAGCCGCTAGATACCTGGGAGCAGCTGCATTAGACAGTCCAGACACTGCTCCTTAGTTTCCTCTCTTTCTGCAGCACTTCGCTCCGGCCGTGGATGAGTAGGTAGTGTGCCTCCCGGCCACACAGCTTCCTGCAGCACTTGTAGATAAATCACCCAGCAGGGGGCACTGGTGAGGTAGGCAACTCCTACGTCCAACCATCTGAGACAAACGTCAGTAGTTTAGTGAAACAGCATCTGCTATTCTACTAGGTAGAAGTAGATACGACAGTATCAGCCACAGTGTATAACAAAGAAATGAAATTAAGGCATATACCTGCAAACATGCTTTAAGTGATGAGCACAGACTGAAAGACATGCGCACAAGGGGAAGCAAAACCAACAAACACTCTTAAATCTCTATAAAACATTGCGGGGGCAAGAACATCATTTACCGAGATGCTTAGTCAACCTTAAAACTCCTGGAGGCATATGTCAAGTCCAAAAATGGAGGCCAGTATAATCAGTTAATGAGAGCAGCGGTAATTCTAGAGAAATCTTTGTTTAAAGCTGTGTACCCAGGAAGGCATAAACAAGAGTATATTGGAAGGCAATCTGACAGAATCTCTTGCAGCATTCATGTGCCACAAACCACTCAGTACCTCATAAAGCTGCCCCTTATACTAAAAAAGGACCAAGGGTCCGGATGTTCAGCTGTATGAAGGAAAAATAATTGAGTGCCACAATGTCACCTGCTTGCAAAATTGGTCTGCAGTCAGATATTTTCATATGTAAGCATTGTCAGTACCAGTAAACTTATAATTGCTGTCTCTTTATTACAACAGATGAATTAATGAATCAGTCAATTTTCTGTTAACCTGTACACTGAGGCACATTCATTTTAAAGGACATTTTGGGAAATACCCTTATTTGCCTTCTTACATGGGATGGTATATGACGTGCAATGCCAGGCTCTTAAGTAGATGATCAAGAACAAAAATTCTTTAAAAAAACAATAATAAAAATAATAACGATAATAATATATTGGGCTAATAAATTGCAAAAATGTATTAGTCCCATGTACTAACTCTTACGAACACACCTGCCTTCTTCACAATGCCGGAAACTGAGTTGTTGACATGTTACAGCTGGTTGTACAGTAGGAAAATACTTGTGAATGCTACAAAGCTGCTGAAAGACACCACTACCTCTCAATGAAGGTGCCAAAGAGCAGTCTGATGGTCTTCTGTATATTCTCAGTGCACAGCCAACTCCACTGGTCCTTCATCAGCAGACACAGGATGTTCAATGCAACATCTGCCACAGCCGTGTCTGCAGCACACATGAAAAAAAACACCAAGAATAAAGGTATAAAACAATTATGGGAACAGAGGGACACCTTATAACACATAGAAAGTACAACCAAAACACATCAATGGTTGAAAGTGACTACTAGGACTCTCAGCTTGTGCTTAAAACAACAGTGGACTTTTGCTGCACCCAAGTGGCGATGCTACGTTACTGTATGTTGCTTCTCTTGGACTGCGAGGAATGCAGCATAGGATAAAACTTAAGACACGACTGTTGTGTACATCTCAACCTGTCCCGAGAGTTTTCCCTGAAGTCTTCTTGTCTTTGTGGGGCTGTTCACAGCTCTGCTTGGCTGCCTCTTTCCCATTCTGCCCAGATAAAAGTCTTTCCTGCTCTTTGACAAAGCTCTCCAGGCCACACAGCGACATGCCATTGAGGACCTAAAGAGTCATAATGAGCAAAGCGAAAAAAAGGTCAACTGGGCCCAGTGTCCATTTCAAACACACATTTGTTTTTCAGAGATGGTAAATACAGTATGGTAACTTACAGTGCTGCCTTCACTAAAGCAGTATGTCACTTTAGGATGTAGGTCAGGTATATTGAGGGATGGGGAAATTTTGTTTGGGAACATAAGCCTCCTGCATGAAACACAAAACCGGAAGGCCCCCATTAGAGTCAAAAACAAAACACAGAGTACCAGAACAACCAGCACTGATCCATACAGCACTGAACTGCTCATTAATGACCTGAGAGCCAGAAGCATGATCAGTGGTCTGTGTGTCAGGAGCCCCCAAGTGATCCCAAAACAAATCTACTGTAAGGGGTCATTAGATGATTAGAGGGATAAGACAAGAGGAAAAACATCCCCGCTGCACAAACTTAGGTTTACTTTTGGCAAATTTTTCTCTGATCTTCCTACTCAATCGTTTTCTTGTGAAATCTTGGATCATTTTACCTCCTTTAAGATGTACTTAAATTAATCAATCTAAGAAGGGAAAATTACACTTTAGTCGAATTGCACACAGCTCATAGGCAAATGCAAACTGTGATGATGGGTCACACACGGACACTGCTTTGTTATTAAGTGGTCACAGGGCAAAAAACTTGGTAATCTCTGCACTGGGCTGATATAGAGCCCTCACCTGTACTTTCTGTTGTCCATCGCTCTCCCATCAGGATCTCCCTCAAGGTCCTCTGTTGGACTGAGGGGCTCAGGATGAGGGAAAGCTGTCTTCAGTGTGTCTAAAGCATTTTCCATCATCTTTAATGGTAATCAAGTTGGAGAAGACACGAGATAATTAAATTCCCCTTATTAAAAAAATACCAAAGAAAATACATCGTCAGATCCCATTTTCGATAGTGTTAATCAGTGAGCTGTAGAGGTGATGATAAGCAGATTTTGTTACCTTTGGTCAGAGCCAAGCTAACTGTTCCCCTTGCTTCCAGTCTTTATGCTTAGCTAAACTAACTGGCTCCTGGCTTCAGCCACACATTAAATGTACAGACAGGATAGCGGTATCAATTTTCTCATCTAACTCTCAGTAAGAAAGTGAATAAGTGTATTTCCAAAAATATAGAATTATTCCTTTAAGATTTGATTAGTTTTATCTCATTTGTGTTAATTCTTCTCTTATTTTATCAAGAAATTCTTAAATATCACATTAAGACTTTCTTACGATCATACTGCGTGGTCTTCATGAGAGTTACATTATGTAGATGTTTTCTCACCTTATCAATTCTTGACTTGACAAAAGGCTTTCTTCCAAAATATGTGCAAAGATCTGTGTTGACAGCCAGAAACTCCTGCATGTCCTCACTGTTGGCTGTCTCAGGAATGCTGCTTAATTGCTAGAAAAATCATTCAAATTACAGGACCACACAAATCACTATCGATCATCCAGATTGAAGATTCGATCCTAATACCTACTTTAATGAATGTATCCAGTTGGCTTTTACGGGCTTCAACCCTCTCATTGTCTGCATTGCCAAATGGAAGGTCAGGGAACATTTTCTTCGGGCCTTTGACATCTGAAACGCATAATATTGACTTACAATAATGTCTCTGTCTTGATAAATGAAAGTTCAGTGGTCAATTAAAGGCTAATTTCTTACTCTTGATTAATTTCTTAACTTCAGGCTTCTCCTCTAAACGCGTCTGCAAGTTGAGGAACTCGCTGTATCTCCGGTTGACAGCGTGACAGGCCACCGATTGCAGAGTCGCACCGTTTTCTGTTTCAGCCACTGTCTCAAACTGTAAAACAGAAAGTGGAGGGCAATGTGTGATAATCAATAAAAGATATTCAAATATCAGTCAAACATTAAAGGCAGTAGGAGTTGGTGTTACCTTCACAGTGTAGAGAGTATAGGGATGCGTGCCAGTGCCACGCTGCTCCTTTGCAGTGACAGTACCAGAAATGTGTACATTCTGGATATGCACAGGTGCAGTTTGGTTGTTGGGAGTCTCAAAGTTGTAGGAGGTTAGACAAAGTCTTCTTGGAGGACACGATGGGGATTTCTCTTGGGCTATACCTGCTGGCCACTGGGAGTCCTCAGGCACAACCACCTTCGACTGAAGATTTTTCAGAGGAGCGAAGCAGCTGAAGGCTTCATCATCCTTGAAAGTGCTCACATTGCAGAAGTTCGTTGGAGGACCACAGTCACAAAAACCTCCTGTCAGGTCATCTTCTGAGTCTGATTGAATGAGGGAGTCCAGTGAAATCCTTTTGGACTCCGGGGACCGGGAGTAATGGTCGGACATGATTGAACAGCAGTTCACTTTGCATGGTGTGAGCAAACCTGCATGGCGACTTTGTAATTTCTCCACAGACGTCAGGCTAACCATGCTGCTCTGTGAAGAGTCCCTCTCACAGGTCGTACTCTGGCTCTGTAGATCATCAAGGTCAGAAGCGCTTCTGCTGGTGAGGCCTGCTTGTTCAGAAGAAGACATTGACCTGCAGGTGGTCCAGGACTCCTGCTGGATCTGACATCGGTATAGTGCAGCTGCCGGGAGCTCGTTCACATTGACTTCCTGTGGTTCTCGGGACCTGGTAAATATGTCTACAATGGTCTGGTTCAGCCAGTCAGGATCCGACACCCTGCTTATGAGCGGCAACAGCACATTGCAGGTGATGAGTTCTGTAACCATGTAACCTCCAGTCCTGGTTTCCATCTGAGGGTATGGAACAAGCACATGTAAGACGAGGTTAACAAGAGCTCTTGAGTAGCTGAGCTCAGCGGCTGCATTGCTCACAGCTGGATGGGGGGCATCTACTTCCCTGTAGAGCTGCCAGAGGCTAATACCCTCCCTCTGTGTTGACCGTATCTGTCTTGCAGTGATGTAGCTCTGCAGATGACAACCGTACAGCTCTAGCAGCCGTTGAACCAGCGCTTTTCTGTCCACTCGCCGCGCACGCTCCTTCAGCTCCATCACTGACTCCAACATTGAATGACGCACTGCATGTTCAAACTCCCCCTCCACCTCTGGCAGCAGGGTACGATACCATGAGGACACAAAGTCACGCACTGCTTTGTGGACAGCACTGTTGATCTCATGGTTCAACCTCCACTCATGTTCAGGGGAATACAGTGGTGGATTAACTGTGCCAAGAGGAAAAAAATGTTCCAAGTGGAGAAGGCTGTTTGCATCCAGTACGGCACGGGACCCGAGCCAACCCCCGAGGACCACCAAGAGACTGGTGAAAATGCAGAGGAGCCAAACGTTCACAAGGAGATGGAAGAGGACAAGCCATGCCAGCAGAGCTCCGAGCCCTAACAGCCTCCGCTGCCCAAGTAACTCTGATAAAGTCCAGTGATTAGAGCTCTTTAAGGAAGGCATTACAGTCAGCAGGTGAAGTGTGTCCTGTTCAAAAAAGACAATGACCCTGTATATCCTGTGATATAACAAGGAATAAGAATGAGAAAGTGGTGCTTTGGATTGCTTTCTTTACTTGATTTAAAAACTCTAAATAATAAATATTTATAAAAATAAAAAACTCTGCTTAAATTCTCATATGATAAAGCCAGTTGCAACTCTTGCTCGCAAAACCTTAGTTGTGTAATATTTCTGTATATTGATGGGACTTTTTGCTATTGTTTAGGGCTGCAACTAACAAATATTTTTGCTATCAATAAATATGAACGTATCCTCGATTTATTGTTTAATCATTTGGTCTATAAAATGTTAGAAAAGGGTGAAAGATTCGATCCATCCCAGTTTGCCATAGTCCAAGATGACATCTTTGTTTGTCCAACCTACTGTCTAAAACTTTAAAATATTCAGTTTTTCAATGTTATAAACCCGGGAAAAACAGCAAATCCTCACAATGGAAAATCTGGGACGACAGAATTTAGGCATTATCCTTGAAAAAAAAGACTCAAGCAATTAATCGATGATCAAACTACTGATGATTAATTTTCTGTCAACCGACTAACTCTTGCAGCTGTACTGTTGTTACATAAATAGTTGCAGAGCTGATATGTTTGTCTCTTCCATAAATCATTTTTTAATGATATATGGAATATTTTTATTTTTGGAATATATTTTTATTTATGATATAATTTTCATGATGAGATAACAACCACTCCCTCATTGATCAGCTTGTAATATTGCCAAGTACAAAATCACTAGTGAGGGCTTCTGAGACAATTTACTTTGGTAGAAGTAGTAATATGGCAATGTAGAAATATTTTATTACAAGTGCATTCAAAATATTATTTAAGTAAAAGTATTAGCATTAAAATACACTATAAAGTATTCATTATGCAGAAAAGCTCATTTCAAATTAATGCATATTATTTTATTGGATTGTAATTATTATTGAATAAATATGTACAATACTTTAATGTTGCAGCTGGTAAAGGTGGGGATTATTTTTGACTATGTAGGCGTACAGTATAATGCTGTGAATCTCACCAATGGATCAATAAAGTCTTATCTTAATCCATGATAATACATCTTAACATTTTTGATCATTATATTTTGTATGACATATGCAAAATAACCAGTAACTAAAGTTAACAGATAATGCAGTGACATAAAAGTAGGGTAGGCTACAATATTTGCCTCTGAATTGTGGTTAAGTAGAAGTATGAGGTCGCAGAAAATGGAAACACTCAAGTACAAGCACCTTATAAGGTTCAGTACTTGTCTAAATGTACTTAACAAACAAATTCAAATGCTGGTGCAACATTCTAATCTCGTAAAAGTGCAAAAATCAACGTTTATCACGTCAGAGCGGGACTTGTTGCCATGCCAATTTGTAAACTTCAGCTGACAGTTAATCTCCTGCACTGCAAGCTGCAGCACTGAGACCAGTCTACTGAAGCTACACCTTGCCCTCATCTGAGGTCACAGATGGTGCTACACCTAGCATAGGCATCTAGTCTATAGTCTACCGACATGGGTCTGCAGTTATCAGGAATATTCATCCCCGTTGTGAAGCCAGCAAAGAGAGTAAAGCATACATTACCCGAAAGGTTGTTATTGGAGCTTTATAGCACGAATACAGGCTGAATGGGACACCCTCCTCTTCTGGGACACTGCTTTAATCCTCCAACAAAGATTATCTGGATCAGTCTGCCAGTCAAGATGGACACACACAGCCCGTATGGAGACATAACTAGCTATAAGATGTCCACTTGAGCTCCCAGCCAGCACAGACATCCCCCGTGTTCACAGCTCTGTGGGAGAGCAACACATTCCTCTATGGCCGGTCTCAAACGAAAACTGAAGTGAATAAACAAATACTATTCAAAACAAACAAACAAAAAATAAGTTAAAACAAAAAGAAAAGTAAAGGGGTACATGAATATTCGAATTAAAAAAAAAAAAAAAGGTTCTCAAGGCATTACAAGTAGTCATTGTCCAGATGGTTTTCTGATTTGTTCTTCCATATAGTGATTCAAAGTAATGTCTCATCTCATTCTTGAACTGGTGTATACCTGGTTTTCCTTGAGACCATTTGCAATGATGTACTTGGCCTATAGAATAAGAAGATTTAAAATAAAAACATGGCTTTGATCCATATGATCCAAATTTTCTTCATAGAAAAATATTACATCTATTTTCTGTAAATAAATCTTGGTCCCACAGTATCAGATACATGTTCTGCAGTCCAAAAACTTTTCGATAATTACATTCATAAAATAAGACTAGATATTATAGTATTCAAAGGATATGATAATTTCTACAGTATATTTATTAGAAATTAGTTTGTTGGATAAATTGAGTGTATGATTTTCTATAACCTTGCTGATAACAAATTTATTTGTGTAAGACAAAATTAATTTCCAATTCATATTTTCAAAGTGAGTATTCCAATAGAATTTACCACAAGGAGTTGAAGGACTATGGAGAATATGTCTGCTACAGTATATCAGACATATGCATTTTCTGTCCATTAAACCGATATAATATGTGTCTTAATCTGTATATTGGATGCATTACTGCCTTGCAGAAAACCGACAAAATATCTTTTTTTTACCTAATTGTCATAAAAAATAGATTTATTTTCAAACTTGATATTTTTATTATTCTGAAGGGTCTGAGCGAAGAAAAATATTGTTTATGAATAAGAAGCCAATAGATAAGAGCCTGTCTGTGGAAAGATGAAGGTTATTTACATCAAAATCGCATTCGAGAAGGAACTCTGTACAGCCAGTGGATGCAGAAGGTACAGTAGCACTAACATCCCTGTCAAGCAGGACTGGTCACAGGAGTGTTGACGACTGGCTCTATGACTTCTGCCTGGTTTGTCCAGCTGACGGATCCTGCTTTAGAGTGGGGTCATACTGAAACTCCTACATCATTGAAATATCAAATAAATAAATAAATGTAGAAATACAGAAATAAATAAATGTAAATATACAGATGGGAAGAAATAAATAAAATGATTTATTTATTTTAAATAAATAAGTAAAAAAACATTTTTACGTCCTAATTAAATACAAAATTTTGCCGATATATTAATGCATTTATTTAGGAATTAAATGATTTATTTCAGCAATCATTTAATGTAATTATTAAACAAAAGATTATTTATTTTTCTGTATTTTGTTATTTAATAATTGCCACATTCATTTATTAATTTCTATAGTTACTTCATGATGATGATGGTGATTATTATTCTTCATTGCTGATGTGGTCATCTTTCACCCTCCAGATGTGGAAGTTAATATCTATTATAACAGCCTACTGCTGTGTCGTTACCAGACCCTGGAGTAAGCGTGTTTTCTGTGGGGAAAATCTGTGCCACATTTACTACCCCCCCCCCCTCCCTCCCCATACTGTAGCCTATTACATAACCGGGTTATATAATAGCCTACTTGCATCTCCGGCGGCGACGTCTTGCGTGCTGCTGAGCAGTCAAGGGTCCAGCTGGAGGCAGATGCACAGAGCAGGAGCCGTATTCATCCCCGTTCACCACTGCCATGTCCCCTGTGAAGCCGGAGAGCGCAGGTAAGCCTCCTCCGTTTTGTGGACGTCGTCCCTGAACTGGCGGGGAAACGGCAGTTTTGTCGCACACCTGTCGGTGTTTGCGGAGCGCTGTTACAGGCACACGTTTCACTTTCGGACCCAACGTGCACTTGAAAGGCGCAGTGCACTGTAACGGCCTGGGATCGGATCTCTCGTGTGTACACTTTTATAAAATAAAGGAGTTCACTGTGTGGGTTCTTATCTCTTTTGACCGCTGTAGAGGTGACAGTCCGATGACGGGCGACCAAGCCAGCTCCAGAAGGTCTGTGAGAGCAGTACAAACTGTTGTCTGTGCCATGTTTATACGGAATGTCCCTGTATATTCATTTCACACGCAAAGATGAAGTACTTTCACAAGCGAGCCACTCCCTGGCAGTAGAACTGCGTTGAGGGAATATAATGGAGTCAGTCCATGGGCAGAGCCTAGCTGACTGTTAACAGTAATTTAAGTCAGATGCCTTTCGAGAGGGTTTAAGAGAGTAAAACACTGCAGCGATGCCAAACAACACAGTTACTGTGTTAACATTTTGATTTTGTTCGTTGGAGACTTTCATTTTTAGTCAAATGCATCCTCCATTGTTTATGAGGTTCTCTTCCCAAATGTTTTTTTGAACTAAAATCCATGTTTGCATCTTTTTTTTTTATGTGTTAGTTTGACCCATTAGCAGCCACTTAAGTAACCTTCAGTAATGTTTAGTCAGATTTAGAGAAGATTAGTTTGTTACCAACAGAATTTTTATGCATTTAAATAAATGTATAAACAAAGAGTGGATGTTGCATTTGATCACCATCTTTGCACTTTTGAGCACAAATATTAGACATGTAACTTGGCTGAATGAATGAATGTATTTTTCATCAGATTTTGTAGGTTGTTGCCTGATAGTTTTTCCTATAAAACAAAGAAAAATAATCTTAGTCCTGTTTGAAATTATTGACACCCTTGAATTTTAAGTACAGAATTTAGAAAAGCTTCAGAAATAAATGCAAATTAACCAATTTTGAATAATCAGAATATTTAAAAAAAGAAGTCCAAAGTTTCTGAAAAACAAAAAATGCTTTCATATGGTGAAATAAAAAATACAGACATAAAATGTATGCTTGACACAATTATTGGCATCCTTTTGATGGATTAAATTAGTTCCTCAAACAAAATAGAAAGCAAATAGGACTAGTGCTTAAATTTCAGTGGTCACATGACCCGAATTACCGAATGAATGATTGATTTACTGCATAAAAAGGGGCTGATTTGTTGATAGTTTCTTCTTCACAATGGCGAAGACACGAGAGCTGTCTGAGAGCATCAGAAATGCTATTAACAAAATACATAATTCCAAAGGCTACAAGGCAATTGTCAAAGATCGTGAAATCCCTTTTTCAACAGTTCGTAATGTCCACAAGAAGTTTCACAGTCATAAAACTGTTAAAACGCTTCCAGGACGAGAAGAAACTCAGAGAAGTCTGCAAAGGTTGATGCTAATTGTGGAAAAAACACCACACAAGACATCTAAAGAGCTTCAGGCTGACCTGGAGCCATGTGGAGTGGTGGTTTCAGCCCGTACCATACGCCAGTAGGGCTCCATGGGCGAAGGCCAGGGAGGAAAACGCTATTGGAAAAGAACACCCGACCTACAGTAAAACATGGTGGAGGTTGTATCATGCTGTGGAGCTGCTTTGCTACCTCTGGTACTGGAGGCATTGAATGTATTAAAGGAATGATGAAATCCCAAAATGTGTTACCCAGTGTCAGAAAACTAGGTTAAAGGCATCCTTGGGTCTTTCAGCAGGACAACGACCCAAAGCAAACATCCAGCAGCACAACAAAATGGTTGAAAAGGCAAAGATGGACTGTTTTAAACTGCCCATTAATGAGCCCTGACCTAAATCCAGTTGAAAACCTTTGGAGAGAGCTGAAATCTGCCATATGCGAATTTAAAAGAGCATGAACGTATAGCAGTGGAAGAGTGGCAGAAACTACCAGCAGACAAGTAGAAAAAGCTCCTAGATGGCTACAAGAAATATTTAGAGGCTGTCGTTGTTGCCAAAGGGTCTGCAAACAAATATTAGTGAAGTGTAATAATAATTGTGTCCGGGGTACATTTGTTGTTGTATTATTTCCCTAATATGCAAGTTTTTTTTTTTTTTAATTTTATTTTCTTCAGTAATCTTGGATATTTTATTAAATTTGCATCATACAAAATTGGTTAATTTACATTTATTTCTGAAGATATTCTAAATTTTATACTTTAAATTCAGGGTTGCAAATAATTTCAACCAGGACTGTAGTTTATTCAGTTTACTTTGGCTCAGGAGCTAAAACATTAGCAACATCACACAGTTTGAATTGAACGCAACATCAGCATAGACAACCATCTCTCAAATATCTGTCGAGTTTAGGTATAAGCAATTTGGGTATGATAATGTTAATGTATTTATTTCCTACAGATGATAACAAGCCTGCTGACAATGGCAAGGTCAAGGGATGCATCAACACGCTACTGAAGGGAATGGAGACCATTGCTCCTTTGGTCCGCTCTGTAGAGGAGTCCCCTGAGCCAATCTCTACTGAAGTACAAGGCGCCATTCCCTCCTGGATCAATGGTAACCTCCTTCGTAACGGCCCGGGGAAGTTTGAGTTTGGAAACACACAGTGAGTTGGAAAAACCAGCATACTGCTGCAAAACACAAACGAAAACGTTTCCAAGTAAATGTAATTGAGCCTTAACGTGTGTACTTCACCACAGCTACAACCACTGGTTTGATGGGATGGCTATGTTACACCAGTTCAAAATCGACAAAGGCCAGGTGACATACATGAGTCGGTTCCTGCACAGCGACGCCTACAAGAAAAACAGTGAAAGAGACCGCATTATGATATCAGAATTTGGTACCCTCGCCATGCCTGACCCATGTAAAAACTTCTTTCAACGCTTCCTTTGTCGCTTTGAGATGATGGGTGAGTGGACAGAATAAGAAGGGATGGGAAAAAGGCAAGTATTCTGTAAATGGATAATGTCTGACTAAGAGGAGGGTTCAGAGCAGTCACTGTGGTTGGTTTGTTGACTCATTGTACGCGAATGTTGCTTCACTGTATTTCTGTCTTGCCTCGAGGTATAAATGAAACAACAACAAACAGAGGTTGTGAGGCAATAAGACCAGTTTGGTAATTTGAAAAGGAGCAGAAGAGCCACGATGACTAGAAGGATAGTCTAGATCAGGTGGAAGAAAGGAACACTCTGTACTAAACTGTGGCGAGGCTGGGGGTGGTACCTCTCAAGTAGTCTGTATACAGCATGGTTACATAATAACGTTTGCTACAGTGGGGAACCAGAGGGGGGAGCAGGAATTTCCAAAATGTTTTACGTTGCCACTGGACTTCTCAAGGTAACTAAGAGCTGCAAATCACGAAGCAGAATGGTTTACCAGGTTTTTTTGTTTGTTTTTTTTTTTAAAGAAGAGTGCTTTCATTCATTTAAAAGGCCTCAGTAATCCCTTGTTTTTCTTTGTTGCAGAACCAACCGACAACGCAAGTGTGAGCTTTGTAAAATACAAAGGTGACTATTATGTCAGTACAGAGACAAACTTCATGCACAAAGTGAACCCAGAGAATCTAGAAACATTGGAAAAGGTACTAACATGATTGTAATGGAGTAATAAATGTTAATATTGATATAACTTTCATTAATTATAAGCAAAATATATGCATATATTCTTTCTTCTGTCTACTAGTCCAGTTATATCAGCCATAATCATCATGTTTCCACTCCTACAGCAGCTTTAACAAACACTGATTCTTCTCATTCTCTGCTATGTTTTGTAGGTGGACTGGAGCAAGTTTATTGCTGTAAATGGAGCCACTGCCCACCCACACTATGACCCTGACGGTACAACCTACAACATGGGCAACTCCTATGGAAGCAAAGGTTAGTCCCATCATCCATAAGACCATTAGTAAGGTTTACAGCTGAATTATTGGTTTCTCACGCTCCTGTATTTAATGAAAACTAAGTTGTGATCATCTGCCATCACTTCCAGGGGCCCTGTACAACATCATCAGAGTTCCTCCTGAGAAGACAGATGCCAAAGACACCCTACAAGGGGCCAAAATACTCTGTTCTATTGTGCCTGCAAACAAGTCCCATCCCTCCTACTACCACAGCTTTGGTAAGCCAGCCCTCCTGGGTATCAGTCGTCATTAGTGGTGTCCGTATGTTTCATCTGTGGCCCATCCTACAAAGCCCAGTGAGACCTTTCTCTTGCTTCCAGCCATGTCTGAGAACTACGTGGTGTTCATTGAGCAGCCAATTAAGATGGACCTGCTGAAGATAGTGACATGTAAGCTGAGGGGGAAGGCTTTGAGCGAGGGCATCTACTGGGATCCCAAGCTGGAAACTGTCTTCCATCTTGTTGACAAGCGTACAGGCGAGGTGAGATGTGACCGTGACGGTTAGGGCTGAGGATTTATGTACAGCTAAATTACGAAACTTGATGGAAAGTCTGTGTAGGGAGACACTAATTGTGGGAAAACAAACTCGTCGAGCATTTAGATCATGAGTGGTCTAATTTGTTTGTTCTGTACAACAGGTCAGCTCAGTGAAGTACCACACCAAAGCCATCTCCACCTTCCATCAGATCAACGCCTTTGAGGAGGAGGGATTCCTGATGCTTGACATGTGCTGCTCAGATGACGGCCAAGCCATCAACAACTACCTCATCCAGAACTTGCGGAAGTCAGGAGACGCACTAGATGCGGTCAGAATTTAATTACTGGCACACACATAGATTAACACTCTTTGTGTAGTTATTAAAGGAATCCTTAGATACCGACAGTTAAATATGCTCGGAGCAATCCAGATTTTTTTTCTCATTGTGCTTCAGCTTAATGCATCTGTTGTTCCTCAACTTTTCTTGAGTAATAAATAACTGCTCAGGGCTTTATGGGCTTTGTTAATCTTTTTCCTACTAAATAATTATGAAGTACTTTCGGAAGAGAACTTTTTCAAAATTAAATCTGAAACCCTTCTGTCTGACCATAGTTTTAGATGTGTTTATTAAATAATCAGTTATGTTTTCAAGGGTGCTGTTGCTTTGTAGGCCAACTTTTTTCGGTTTCTTTGCACCAAAAGAGAAAAAGACATGCTGTATGAGAACAATCTCTAAAATGCACTCATACTGCATTGTTCCTGTACTGTGTCCGTCCCAGGTGTACAACACCATGTGCAGGGTTTTCCCCCGGCGTTTTGTTTTGCCCCTTAATGTGGCCAGTGAAACGCCAACAGGCCAGAACCTGAACACACGGCTCTCCAGCACAGCAACGTGTGTCAAAGTCAGCAAAGATAAGGTGAGTTGGAAACTAAACTGTACATGATAACCTCTTAAGTATCATTTTCCACGGGAGATCCGAGAGAGTGTGTAAATATCATCAACCTATATTAATCTAATACTGGTCGAAGCCCTCTTTTCCTTTACTTGAGTAGAAGTAACAAGATCATAATCAAAAAATGACCCCTGTGGCTGTTGTTTTACTCTAGATTATATTAATGAATTAATGTTACAGATGCATTGATGTGCATTAAATTTTGTTGTAGCAGGTCAAGGTGGAGTGAATTGTAATTACTGTATATACTTCTGGATAGTTTAATGTACAATGTATTGTATTTCATAATCTGATCATGTTTTGTATGTAAAATCTTAACCTGCAAAGTAGCTTGACTATCAGCTATTGTAGCTGTCATTTGCTATGTAGTGAAGTAGAAAGTGCAATATTTCCCTCTGAACGAAAGTAAAGGACATGTAACTCAAAATTACGTCACGCCTAATATAATATAGTTACAAGTTCTTTGGTAAGTGTACTTAGTTAAGTTTGTGATTTTAGGCATTTTTTCGATCAATACAAATGGAGGAGGACATGCAGATTTACCATAAAAGCACAACAAAGTAGTTCAGTTCCCCATATTCTTCTAAATATTTTCTACAGTGATTGAATTTTAATAATAATTATACCTATTTAAAACTTGTCACAGTAAAAGGTTAAACTTCAGCAGTCATTTCCACCTCCCAAATTTTGACCTATGGGCACGTGGGGGACAATAACATGTCAAACTGCCTGCAATTTAGGCTGGTCCTAACCTGTTAAGAGCTTTAAAAACAAGTAAAAGCACTTTAATATCAATTCTAGAAGATATTTGGAATTAGTGCAGAGAAGCTAGGACTGGAGTTACATGTCCTCTCTTCTGTGTTTTAGTTCGGAGCCTGGCAGCTGGATTCTGGATGAGTTTAAGCCTCTCCCCGAAAAGAGCATTACAATAGTCAAGTTGACTAGATATAAAAAAATGAATCAGTTTTTCACAGTTAAAAAGGGCCATACCCTTGTGATATTCAGACTAAAAAACACTTTGGGCCTCCTTGTTCATATGATGTTTAAAATTCAAATTGGAGTCTAAAATGACTCCAAGGCTTGTTACTTCCACTCTGACCACAGCAGCCAGATTACAGAGTTTCTCAAACCATATATCTCTTTTGGCTTTAGTCTCAAATCTCTCACTATTTTGGTAAGAGCAGTTTCCACGCTGCGGTTGGCTCGGAAGCCAAACTGAAATTTTTCCCGGACATTATTAACATTGATAAACCTAGTAACTTGATTATAAACTACTTTTTTAAGGATTTTACTGATGAAGTGTACATTGAATATGGGTCTGTAGTTATTCAGGACTCAGGGTTCTAGGTTTGATCAGGGTCATGTGAAGAGGGGGGCCTTTACACACAACCCCCCCCCCCCCTTTAAAAATGATCGCAATGATTGCAATATGCATTCCAAGGCCAATTTAAAAAGGCCGTAGTGACAGGGGCAAACTGGGAGGTGGAAAATTTACTACCAGTTACTATCTTAGAAAATTTGGACACAGAAATGTGTAAGAATGTCTGCATGGCTGACATGCTTGCCTTCTGCTGGGTTTGGCTGAAGAGGTCAATAGTGTTTTTAACAATAAAGGTGCTGACAGTTAAAACTGTACTGTTAAAAATCTAGCAAAATCCTCACCTTTTACAGCATAGGCTTGGCTCAGAAATTCATAGTTTAAGACATGGGTTTAATAATTTCTCTATCATGGAAAACAGAGTTTCACAGTTACTGCCAGCCTCTGTGATAAAATTCTTCCTTTTCACACGAGTATCCCTAACTGAAGCTAATGACCAGTGAACAGATGGCAGGACGACAAAAACTCTGTTGATGATAAGTAACAATGGACATCTGATCCTCCCTTTGTCAACAGGTGTTCTGCCAGCACGAGGATCTCCATGGAGATGACCTCCATGAGTACGGTGGCCTGGAGTTCCCTCAGGTCAATTATGGCAGATATAACACACGACCATACCGTTATTTCTACGGCTGCGGCTTCAGACACCTGGTGGGAGACTCTCTGCTCAAGATGGACCTGAAGGACAAGACGCTCAAGGTGTGTTGTATATGTGTATGTCTGTGTGTGAGCGTGTGTGAGTAAATCTTGGACGACTACATTCAGTTTTACATGCTAGCATTTGTTATGTTATTTGTTATTGTTGAATTGAAGTATAATTATCCTAAAGCATTTTTTTTTGGTAAGAATTAGTCATCGTCCTCTTATTCTGCCTTAATTTGTGGCAGAGATTTGTCAATGACTTCGACCACAATTAGACAGTATGTAACGTTTAGTTCAGTTAAACACCTGCTGGCATTAGTTATATTTACCAAAATGTCGAACTATTTAAAACAAAAAACACTGGAGACAACATGTACCATATACTGTAGAAACAGTATCACTGATATGCAGGACACACAGTACAATCTAGAAATAATTACAGTAGAGCTACATTTTTAAAGAATTACCATTTCCATTCTAAGGTCCTTTGAATGATGAGACATGACTTTAAGAAATGCACTAATTATTATTTAATTCAAAATTAGTCAGTGGTAAAGGTGAAATGCTGAAACACTAAGCTGCTATTTGTGAATATGATATACCGCAGGTCTGGTGCCAGAAGGGTTTCTACCCGTCCGAGCCTGTGTTTGTGCCGTCACCTGATGCCGTGGACGAGGATGATGGTGTCATCCTCTCTGTGGTTCTCACCCCCTCACAGGTAAGACGGTTAATAAAGACTGAAGTTAATACAGGAGTCATAGGAGAGCCCATGTGACGCGAAAAGAAAAACTTTTTTTTTTAATGGTTCAGCAGTGAAAGTGCCTATCAATCTGGAGTTATATCCTTGGAACAGTGTGTTATTTTGGAGAAACAGGCCTCTATATCTTCACACCCTGTTGTATCTCAGTAAATCTACCACCTTATGCTCATTTATAATCCGTGCGTCACTGTGTAACTACTGTAGGTTGCTATATTATTGTCACCGGTGTAGGCTTTCTTGAGTTTTAGTTACCACCATGCCGCTGGCTTGTAAGTTGACCTGAGCTCAGCTGATTTTCTCGCCCAAAGTCTGTTATCAGTCGAACACATAATCATTCATAAATATGAATGAGGTGAGATGAGCGGATTCATAAATATTCATAAATGAATTTACACGAAATGAAAGTTTCAAATTGCATACAGAAAAATAAATCTTTCTAAGGTATAGAAGAAAATTTGTTTTCTGGCCATGTCAGTGGTGCAAGTAATATGAACAATATCTGGTATTAAGTCTGCTGAGAGAGAGAGAGAGAGAGAGAGAGAGAGAGGATTACAATACATACTACATATATAATCACAAAATTATAATTTACAAAGATTTCTGTCCGTGGGATTTTTGTTGCAGAAACCGATGCTACTTTGGGTTTTTGACTAATGCAAAAACTGAACTTTAATGTGAACTACAATGTTTGCAAATTATTCCAATCAGGATTTTTAGACATCTGAAAGAAAACTATAGCCAGTGGATTAATTCGACATCTTACACACACATATTACACAAGAGGGGAAGAAGAGAAGATTTCGAACCATCCTGAGGTGTTGTTGTTGTGCTACCTTCTGACAGCATGTCTGGCAGCCGGAATCTAGGTTGTGCTACGCTGTATTATTAATCACCTCCCTTCTCCTTGGTTTTCGATAGTAATTCCACCAAACTTTTCTCTCCAGGATAAAGGAACATTCCTCCTGGTTTTGGATGCAAGGACGTTTGAAGAGCTGGGAAGAGCCAATGTGCCTGTTAACATGCCTTATGGCTTCCATGGTACCTTTAATGCCTCTGTGTAAATCTAATTCTGTTACATTTGAAGTGTTTCTGATATATAACAGAATACAAGAACACTAGATGCCGTGTTAATCCTTAGAACCACTATATTCCTGATGGTACAGAGTTCCTCTTGCACTGTATGCTAAAGATGGAACCAGTGTTCTGCTACTGACTGAATGGTACTTTTCTAAACTGATTTCTGATATGTAGTAACCTCTAACCGCTGTGTTTTAGCACTTAATTAGCTCAAAGTTACTCATGTTATTATTATCAATTATTTTCCATTTGTATCAACCTGAAACTGTCATACATGAGTTATTATACTGTAGGAATCAAACCTGTTGTATTCAGGTTGAAGGATGCTCCAACTATCATTCCACTCAAGTGCCAAATGAAAATTTCTTTTGTACTCTTTTTTTAATTGTTACTATTTCTTGGACAATATTTTTTTAAAGGGTGGATGACTTTTATACACTACATTTTTACCTTTGTGAACTATCAAGTATGTTTATGGAGCTGTGCTTTGTCTATGCATCCTTAATACACAGAATCTTTGCCAAGGTCAAGTTCAGAAATATGCCCACCTGCAAACACAGTTGTTTCATACGCTGACAGGATTTTAGAAGAAATGTAGGTTTATTATTAACTTGCATCAGTTTATTAAACAGAGTTTTTGTAGATATGAATTCTATTTTCCCATGTTATTTTTGACACAAAAATTTGCATTTTTTTATATTTAAAAAATTGGAAATGATACATCATTTCAAGCTAAAGTGACAAACCTCTCCACAGATGTAAAACCTTAGCATAGACCTGCTTCCTTGCTCTTATAGTCTTTCTTCTATGGCCTTACCTTCTTCATCCTCCTTCTCAGTACCTTCTCTGTGATTGTTGCTGAATTTTCATTTTCATTTTTTTCAATTACAATCTTTTTCTTTCCCTGTAATCGTCACAGCAAAAAAGGCCATAAAATTCAATTTCACATTATTTTTAGTTAGATTTGTCTTACAAAATGAGTCTGTGAAATGCTCAGAGCAAATATTTGTGATTTCATGTTGGTGTCAAAGGTTAAGTATTAAAGCACATGTGAGGAATTGTTCTGTTTCACAACATGGATATATCTGTAGTGAGCCTCGAAATGCGCAGGAGATGATGAATCAGTCTAAATATTGTTAACTTTTAATACTAACAGTGGTCACTTGCCAGTATACTGTAATGCACACATGGAAACTGCTTAGGTACTTAAGTGCACTCATTACACAACAATTTATTAGTAAAATGTAAGAGTCTCCATGAAATGTTTGTATTCTTTCAAAAGCTGATTATTTTAAACTGTTGACTTCAGTGCTGCACTTGTTTTATTTGATGCCAAGCCAAAAAAAACATGCTAAAGCAAATGCTAAATGGCTGAGTCATTTGGCTCAGGTTTTATGTCTGCTGCAAGAAAGCCAGACATTATCCACCAGAGGGCAGCACGTGATGCCATTTGCTGTAAGTACATTCACTGCATCTAAAATCAGGACCAGGAGTCACCACCAGACCAGGGGTTGATGATTAAAAATTTCCAGGAATGAAAATAAATAAATAAAGGACAGAAAGAAAAACTGTTGCATGTTGTGTTGTTTGTGTGTAACTGGGCGACAGTGAGACCTTGGCTTTGTGAACAGCAACAATACAATGTGACCGTGTTGCACTCCGTATTGTAGCCCTTGTGAACAGCAGCTCTCTTCTTTCAGCGGTATGATTGTGAATCTTAATGGATCCACTTTCTGGCTCATACAACTGTTTCAACAAAGGAGTGAGGCAGGGGCTCAACACGGACACATTGGCTATAAGAGGGATCAAATCTGTGACCCTCTGACAATGGGACAGTCTGTAACCGTCAGCCCACCCAACCTCGTCGACGACATACTGCAAACACTGGAGAAACCTGGCACTGAACCTCAGACGGGTTATTTCCAAGTTTGTGACCTTAACAACTGCATTTATGGGACACTTGAGACAGAGTGCCTCCACTGGGAAAAAAAAACAGAAAAGACGAGATGCAAGGAAATAAGAGCAAGTAAAGGAAAACCTTGGTTCAGCAACAAAAACAAATAAAAAAGACTCGAAATACATTAAAATTGAAACAATGGATTAAAGCAGAAGACTTACTGCAGCTTGCCATTTCACTTTTTAGTCTGCCTGTGTGGCCGCAGAACAGATGCACATTTCCATAGAGGAGTGAACAAAAGGGAAAAGAAAAAAAAAAACTGCGTGTTCCTGGCAGCCGGTTAAAGCAACAGGAACTAAACTCTTAAAAGGAAACCTCTAAATCTTTAACAGTGTTTTGCTAACCAATTTAAGTTTTTAAATTTTTAGGGATGCTCTTGGAGTACAGGATGTGCACTGATAATGATTACAACTAGGCCTGCAGATAGTACATTATGTTAGAGCAATGGTGATTTCTAAAAATCAAAAAGAGCAATATATAACCATACTTGTTTTCTCTGTCTGAAACTTTATAACCATACTTGTTTTCTCTGGGTGAAACTTTAAAGTACTCACTACTGGCTTCTGAGTGTGTTTTATTCTCTACAGGGAATCTGCACAATCAATACATTAGTATACTAATGCACTCTATATAACCAACTGAATGAAGAAACCTATCAAAAATAATAATATTTCTGAAAAGTCAGAGATGAAGTGATTTTACATCGATCCTCTTCAGTTAGAATATTGAACAGGAATCCAGCAGCGGATTGTTTTGATTTATTCTGCTAAGAGAAGTGCTGACAGTTATCTCCCCCGTAGCAAATCTGGAATCAAACAAATCTCTGTCATTACCAATTCAAAATATGTTGCTTTTTATGTCGTATGTACCAATAGATTTGTATTTGTTTTTCAATGAGCATTATATGAAAACTGTACCTGAAACTTTATCCTTTGTGTGTTTGCTTAATTCATTTTAGTGTCCTACAATATAAATATGTACAGGCAGTAAGTAATTTACGAACAATCCTTTTCACATGGACTACTCAACATTGCTTTAATTTTCCTATTTAGCGCAGACTGGCTTTGCTACAGAGACAAGCTTTGTGGAAGCAGTTATTACTATTGAAGCAGTCGGTAGTGTCTCGGGTCAGGATTTGTGATTTTCTGGCAGGATGACAGTTTGTGATCAGCTGTGGCATAAGGAGCACAACATTTATTTTTAGTTTGCTTCTTGTTGGTGATATGAATAGCTCTTAAAGCTGCTGTCTTTTGTTGAAATTCAAGAACTATTTGAAGTCAGACACCACAAAGAACATCTGTACTGCCACAGTCACCAGTACCCTGTTAAGACATATTACATATGTTACGCTGAAATTGAACTATACTTCTGATACTGGTAGGCTTGTTTACACTAGTTATTACAGGGGGGTAACACCGGACAGCAGATCTCAACCCTAAAAGGTTCTACTGCTCAGTTCAGCTACAGTGAAGAGTGGCAGAATCATTGTCTAGCAATGATAACTGGGGCACTGCAAGTCTAAATACACTTAGTTATTGGGCATACACTACTTACTCAACTGTGTTCACCTTAGCTAACAGCAGAGCTGTTTTGGCCACTTGGGTGCACAACACTGACCTATTTTCAGAATTTAAAAGTTGAGAGAGAAAACGGGTTAGCAAGAAGTGTCTTTTTTACAAATCGATCATATTCATTGGACGTTGTGTCCACCTGATGAATGTCAGTCAAAAATATTCACTCCCTTTTTAGTTCTGGTTTGCTCTCCACAACTTTGTGTTTCTGTTGTTTGGTGCAGACTAGGTGGTATACAGCGGGCTTTTAGAGCTTTTTCACCGAAAACCAGTAAAGTGGATCAACCAAAACAACGAGCTGATGACTCTAAAAAGCTCCGCAGAGCTGAGGGGAACTGCAGAGTAAGTGATAAGGTCACTTTCGGTTTGTCACTACTAGCAACATCTTTCACGCCACACATAGTCAGTCGATCCATTTTTAACAAAAATATTGATTATGGAAGCCTAAACTATTTGACTCATGGGTGTTATCCAGGGCAGATCATCATTCCCATTAGCACAGAGTCAGCTTAGTCTGTATTAAACAAGAGAATGAGACAGAAAACAGCAGCCATGTGCCAAATCCACCAAAATGATTTACTCCCAATGTTATTTGATATTTTCCCTTGCTGAGCTGCTGTACATACAACGTTGGCCCTGCACACCCTCACAGGTGTTTTCTCTTTTTCTAGCTTGATTGGACATCTGCTATGGTTGACAGTAGGTGAAGCTAAGACAGGAACTATGTGAGCCCCCTAGACCCATTTTCAAAACAAAACAAAAAAAAGTATGAAACAAAATTAGAAGTGAAAACACAAATAAATCTGATTGACAAGAGTTGTGACACGCACAAATGTTCATTAACTTTTCAAGTAAAGGTGCAGACTGCTTACAGGTGCAAGGAGACAAATGGGAGTGAAGGACATGTCAGTGAAGCAGCCTGTACAAGTCCACACAGTCCTGAGGACTGACGAAGATACAGATATTTTGCATTATTTTTAAACAACAGCAGTTTTTTTGTACAAATGACATACTGCCCTGACATTGGCCAGTAGCGGTAAGATAAGTGCTTGTATATACAGAATAGCTATTCATTCAAATTTTCCTTTTTATACAGACTGGCTTCAGGTGGCCCTGAAACTTTATACATGAATGATGTGATTTGTTTTTGTCTCGAAAGCTCTGAAGAAGGCCCATTTGTACCAAAACGTCAGCTTATGGAATAAAGTCTGTGCTACATAAACATCAGATGTTAAAATAAAAACTTCTCTAGTCAAAAAAAAAAAAAAAAAATTCTCCGCTGTTGTTTTTCACAGTTTTGAGAGATATGTTGTCTACTATCAGCAGATGCTAGCATTGACTGGTGCCTGGCTTAACCATAATGATTTAATGAGATCATTTCCTATGGGCCTTTTTCATGGAAAACATTTTGATGTGTCACATTAGAAAACGCACAGGTGTAAAAAGTAAAATGAATGAATTCCATTTAGCTGCTTCAGTTTAAGGGTCCTGGTATTGTTCATACTGGTTCACAGTCTCACTGTCAAGAGTCCAGGTATATTACAGCCACTAAGGTCTAGGTTGGACTACTACCAGCAATACAGCAAAGCTATGTCAAAAGCATGCCATTGCCCAAACTGATCGCATATCTGTCGTTTAAAAGAAATAGTACGATATTTGGGGAAATAGACTTTTTCAGTTTTTTGCCATAAGTTAGATGTTGTTTTGACATTTCTGTTTGTGTTTAGATTAAAAAAAAGAGATGAGTTTTATCGATGCAGGGAGGTGTATTTTGCGAAGCTAAGCTGATCAACTCTTAGCTCTAGCTCGGCAGTTAGCAGACATGAGACTGGTATCGATTATCTTATTATATCCCAAACAAAAAAAAAAAAAAAAAAAATTAAATCCCTCAAAAATATTAAATTACTTACATTTTACACATTAACTATATTCATGAACATTACTGCTGTAATTCTAAACCAAACCAAGGTGAACCTTGTGTTGTTTTGTGAGTTTTTTGAGAGCAGCTAGCTAGCCATAGGAAAATATATATATATATTTTTTTTTTTTTTGACTGGTGGTGAGTTTTTTTCTTTCTCCTATTAATTAAGCTAGGCCAAACAAAGTCCTGGACTTATATATTAATAAAGTGGACAAGAGTTGATGAAACGGATGTCAATCCTCTCATCTGACAGCAGATAAGACAGAAAACAAGCTTGTTTCTCGAAGAGATACTGGTTTTCCATTAAAACTCCAGGTTCTGCTCTTCGGTGACAGAGAGAGGCCAGCTTTAACAAGAGCGAATCGTTAAAAATACAGAGAAGTTTGACTTGCTGAGGTAACCTTGTCAAGCAAATTAAAAAAAAATGCATCAACAATCTCTGACAGATTTGTTGTAAGATCCACAGCATGTTAACGACTACAGTGTGTACAACGTGTTTCAAATATACTACAGCACACGAGCCCTCTTTCAACTAACATCAGACTACTAAAGCTGAGTCAAGTTTTTAGCTTCTGTTTCTCTTTTGTGCAACGCATTCTCGTGATAACCATGTACATATGAGGAATCCTATTTCCTATTTCCACTCTACACGAGTCTGTTTTCCGTTAGTTCATTACTACAGTGAGAGCTGGTTATGTGTGTGTGAGAGCATTTTTCAGAATCGAGAGCATCGTTTGACCTCAAAGTACTGTGTTTGATATGTCAGTGTGGCATGTTCCCCTGGCATGCGTACTATATAGACTAACATACACCATACAGTATCCACACAAACACACACACACACACACAAAACTCCCTGCTGCAGTCTTTTCGATACATCCAGCCTGATTCACGTTAACCAATAAAACATGTCTGACATATTAATCGGGTCTGCATGTGGGGGTAGCTCTACTATTGCACTGCTGTTAGGGGGAGGGCTCTCATTGGGCCATCTTACGCATCCTAGTGGCCAATAAGAGAGGGCTGAATCTCTCCTCTCCTAGCAACAAGACTCCTTTTCTCTGAGCGGTGCAATCAGCAAACTGACACCCATAATTTTAGGATACGAATAATTGCAACTTAACAGCTTTTCAGCAGAAGCAGGGAAACACAAGTTTATCCTTTTCCACATCACTAGAAGATCTCTGTTTTCTGTCTTCCCGTTTTCTCCCTCTCCCTCCTCCTTTCCATCTTGGCTGCAGCTCTGTCTCCGAGTGCATTCAGGCAGCTCCTGTCTTACCATCTTAAAGGAACAGCCCTGCATATTTAAGGTTTTTTTTTTTTTTTTCCTGTTCAGGGGCATTGTGGGTAATGGTCTGTACTTGTTGACCTCACAGTGCTGAATGGCGGGGCCTCTCTGAGGAGGGAGAAGGAATACCTTGGCACAGAGCTATCATTTCCCCGAGACACTACCAACCTCTCAGCTATGAGCCTCTCTCTGTGCAGATGTTCCACTCGCAGCTCGGCTTGTTTAACATCTAACAGCTTCCACCAAAACTATAATAAAAAAAGTAGGCTGAACATTATGAGATGCAGTATACCTCTAAAACAGACATTACTAAAACAACAGATGAAAGGCAGCAGTATGGGAATGTCCTATTAGATAAAACAGAAGAAAACTTAGCTTGATTGAAGGTTTGCTGCGATCTTAAATGACTTGGCTGTGGCCCTTGTACAGCACCTGTTGCCAGGCTACAGCATTGCACGTGCACATGGCGGTCTGACCCCTGACCCTGAATGCATTCCTGTCCTTGCCCCTCTGGGAGTTGGGGAGAGCAGAGCACATGTTACATGTCTGCACAGCAGCCTCAGACGACCAGAAAAATGTTGAATTTTTCAGCAACCACATTGCCCGTAGTGAGCTCAGGTAAGGGTCACAGTTTGCTGTGCTGAACCAAAAACAGCAGTTTTTTTTTAAATCATACATGTTTTATCTCATAGTTCACTTTTCGATCTGCTTAGAAAACTATCTAGCAAACTATCTAACTCTCTGGATATTAGCGTATCCAGTTTAGAATAGGATGCTGCAGGGTTGGATATCTGCAGAGAAATGCCTGCACTCAAGTACTAAGTCTCTGTCTCATGCCTGTGTGAAATTTGACATGTGGCAATTGTAGGAACAGTCTGACCTTACACTTGCTAGACTTCTTAAATTTAGCAGAACAATATCTCATGGTCATTATAGGTCAATTGGGGTGGCATGCAGAAAGCGTCTGGCAGGTTGAGAAGCAGATAATTAACTGCCCATATGACCTCCTGTCCTTTTCGGCATCTTCCGTCCAGTCTCTGAATTGTCTAACAGCAGGAACAAAAGCCCCCACAAAGCTCATTTAGCCCGGTTTCAATGAGGATAGACAAGGAAAAGGCGCTCTCTCTTTGAAGTGTGTTCCCTCCGTCCTGCTCCGGCCCCACCTCCTGTCCAGTGGATCAGACCGTTACAGTACGAGCGGCTCTAACACACAACCACTGTTCAACCTTAGGTGACCCTTGCTCTCATCAGACCCGCCCTCCTCCGGAGGAATGCTGCTGATAGGAGTTTTTAATATTCCCCGGCACCGTGTGCCCTCAAATTTGGCGGTGCGGCGTTAACACAAGCTGACACCACAGATTAGCCACAGACATCAGGAATGCCGCGGCCTTTTTGTGCCACGTGGACTTTGGCCAAAAGAGCCTTTGGTTACACTGGCCACAGAGACCTGTGAAAAACAGGTCCATGACAGAAAGATGGACACTCTTCGGCCTGGCCGTCTTAACGTTACCTAGCCTGCAAGCTGGAGAAGTGTGGACGATGAGAGATGGCAGACGGTAAGGTCAAAGGACAGATGTTTAATTTCAGGGAACATCATCTGTACAAGGTAAATTGAAATGGTCGATTTGTACCTGATTCACCTGTTTTCATGAGGCCAAGATTACTGGGACACATTAAGTGTTTGACAGTGACATTTAATAAAGAGGAGAACACAACCTCTTTAAAGTTGACTGACTGTCCTTCAAAATCTAAACATTTAATTAATGTTTGGCAAAGACCCAAAAGGTTTTCATGACTTCTCTTCAGTAAAATATGCTTTTGGAGTATAGGTGTGCAGCTGTGCCCACTTTTTATTTTCTTACTTCGATGCACTTCAATAAACTTGTCATCTTTAAAAAATAATTTGATAAACTGTCTGTGCTTTGTTAAGACGAGCACTGCACTGAAGATATTTTCACAGACTGATTTTACATTTCAGGTCCAGGTCAAGAGCCCACAGTTGAACATGAACCATAGCAAGAACAGGATTAAGGGTAGATTGGTTTGGATATCTTTTTCTTCTTATGCTGCCATCCCACTCAATGGGTAACATATTTGTGCTGTGTGTGTAAATCTCTACACAGAGATCTCTAGAGAGATCTATGATTTATTATACCAGGCATAAAAAAAAGGAAGAGCTAAAAAAAATTGTATGATGCCATTTAAGGACACACACACACACGCACGCACAAAAAAAAAAAAATCATTGACAAAAATCCAACATTCAGAATACGAAACCTTTTTGTAGGATGAATGAACATCCGTCAGAGAAAGAGACACTGAACACCTGAAGTGTAATCTAATCCTTAAAATGCAGAGCTTCAAGCCGAGCAGTCAAAACAGTTTAAGCCCCTTTGAAAGTTAAGCAGCTTTAGGTCTTCATCAACATAGACACACAAAATATATAACTTTTCTAAGCCAATGCTCATCCGATGGTGTAATAAGATTTAATCACAAATACCTTCTTACGAAGCAGGCATGACAGACTGACCACTTGATCACATCACTGATGAACATCAAAGTTTGATCAACATTCAAGTAAACTGGCTGTGTACTGTGCATGCAAGATTTTTCAAGGACACAGATGCCTGTGTGTTAAAATGTTCTGGGTTAGTGTCTATTCTCCCACCTTCTCTTTTGTTGCAGTAGCTCACAAACTGAGGCAAATTGGTTAGGTGAATAAAAAGATGCAGTAAGGACTGACACATTCACCAACAGAATTCTTCTCTTTAATTCATTTTGATTTCATACTAGATTTAACTAAAGTCTTTAGTTTTCATCTACTTTGGCATGTGAATAAAAAGCATGCAACAGAGTTTACAAAGAGTTGACGAATAATCAAAAGGATGAACCAGGTCCTTGACACGGCGGATACTTCAGCCTTGCTTGAGTCTGAATAAGATGATCATATGAGGATGTGTCATTCCACTCAGTAAGGCAAGAGTAAAAGTTGTTTTATTGAGTGCAGATCCATATAGTACCGAACCTAGAATTACAGTATAACTACAATCAGCCTTACAAAAATCCAGACCCACAGACAAACTTCTGCGGCAAACCTCAGTGTTGATCTGGCAGGTTTACAGCAAATGCGCATTTTCAAACACAAATCATTTATGTGGCAAACTTGTGGTTCTTATATGGCAAAATTGCCCCAAAACCTCATAAACCTTGTCGTGCACATTTGGCTTTCTGCTGTTTTCTTCATGTTACTCACATTATGTTGCTTTTGCTTTCTGAAATAACAGTGCAGTAAGGTCAGCAAGACCTTAAATATTTTTCAAATTCTTTTTAAAAAGTCGCCTAATGGTTAAGTCGCCTATAACCGCAACGTGCAGAGTTCAGTTCCCAGCCGGGGGACCTTTGTTGCATGTCATAACCCTCTCTCCCCCCACATTTCCTGTCTCTCTCTACTTGGCTGTCAAAATACAGGCAAAACTGCCAAAAATAATAATAATTTAAAAAATTTAATTATTAAATATTTTCGGAAGCAGTTTGTAATGGATTGTTGAGGTGGAATAAGATCAAGTTTTAAGGATAAAGTTTTGCATTTTTTTCCAGTTTGGAAACCAGATCGAGGCTCACTTCACTGATCACTACTGTATGGCCAACATCCCGAGCCGGCAAGCAGGGGAGGAGAGTTTCACCAGACCGATGAGTACTGTCAGCCAATCTCTGCTTTCAGCCATTTGTATTAAATAAATTAACCCTAAAGTGCTCTGAAATTCCACTGAGAGAATGATACTATGATTTGTAGATGTTTTTTTTAAAGAAGTATAATGTGTTAGATGTCAAAAACTCATTAGCAAAATGATGAGTCCTTAGATGAGGGGACTTTAAAGTCAGAGGAACAGATAACATTTAAGTCTTGCTTTTATATGAGTGTTTTAGGAGACAGTTTCCTTCGAAATCCCACAGAGCTCATCAGGAAATGGTCAAAACAAAGAAACCACCATCCACCAAAGAAATGGACATTTACTCTTAATAATTAGCAAAATTAATTTGTGGCTACAAACATTTCAACTTGGAGTGAGAAAACAACGAAAGACACTTATCAGCACCTTGCTACAGTAGCTGAATGAATTACTTTGCTTATTTGTTTGCTTTTGAATAAAATGCGTTTGCTTATTTTCATACAACAACATACATGCTGTACAAGTTTACAGCTACCACTGGAAAGACTACAGGGCAGGGCGAAGTGAAGGGGCATTCTGTAAGTGACTGGACTTTGTTGGTTACCTGAAAAACAAAAAAGATGAGACGTTAATACATTGAAAGAAAAGAAAGAATGTGACAGGAGAATCACGTGGGCAACAAGTTTCTGCAGCTGCTGTGGTGTGAACACTGTGAGACCTGTTGTCACTCCACAGAGCGTGATCACTGTGACACTATTCTGAAAAACTATAGAAACAAAACTTGGCATTGGTACTGTCCTAATGAGAGAAACACATTGATAAATTAACAACTGACATTTGAACAAGTGCTTATGAGACAATAATCTACAAGGTAAATGAGAAGAAAATACTTAGAGGGTGACGTACAGTACTAGTAAATTATGCATTGAGCAGTTGTTCACTGTTCTCCTACTGTATTCTACTTTAACTTAGGAGCTACAATCATATATGACACATAAAAAGGGTAAAATCCTCGAATTTAAGGTGGAACCCGCAAATAATTGCTTTAAAAATGAGTAAACTGAACTCTGTTCAACTCTTAATCAATAATAACCATAATAAGACTTTTTATATAATTTTGATTGTTATTTATTTTTCATGAATACTTATAGAGAAATACTAAATAACTGAAGGCAAGATTTCAAGGGCTTTAAGTTACAGTGGGTTTGGACACTGTGAAGAAGGGTGCTTTTTTTGTTGATTTTTTATTATTCTATTGCATAACAAATCAGTATGTATATGGCTGTCAATGGAGTGATGTTATCTATAGATTCTACTGTACCTCACCACGAAGCAGCTGCTATTTATCAATACACAATTTGTTTCTATGGAATAAAAAAAGGGGGAAAGAGTAAAAACTTCACATTTGAGAAGCCAGAAATAGCAGATGTCTGGCACCTTTGCTTGATAAACAATGATCAGATGTGTCGATGATTAATTTTCTGTCGATCGCATAAGGCAATAATCAACTAGGAGTTTCAGTGCTAGTGTATTTGCATAATTTTGACAATATATCATGTTCATTTCCAACTCTGACTAAAAGAAATGCATAATTCTAGATATTTTGCAGATATTTAACATACGTGCTGTTCTTAGCTGCCCTTTAATGATTTATGAAAATTATGGCCACAAGTCTGTTCTTTATACTCTGTTCCAGCAGGACTGGCTCATCCATTACTCATAAAGTACATACATATACACAGGTGCATTTACCGTGTAATTGAGGCACCTGAACACACACTAGCAGTTATAACTCCTCTCTTTTTCATCAAGCCATTTCTTTACACCACAAACACGACATAAACACATCACCAACATAAACAACCTCCAGACACAAGTTTGTGAAAATGTTGGACGGGATCAATACTTTGTTTAGCTTGAGAGCAGCTGTTGGAGGAGAACTGAGATCACAAGAGCTCGGTTTCAACGGCCACACCAGCAGCTGCACTGAGATGCTCAGTGCAGGGAGGAGACCTGAGTTGATCGGATGCCTCGTGTAGTAAAAAAAACAAAAGAGTTCCATCTGCTCCCTCAAGTCTTGGATTGTTCTTCAGCATCAGACTAAGTTTGAAAAGTTGCCCGGGTGTTTGTGATCTAATTGTGCACAGAAACGGCCACAGGTCACCTCAGAGCCCCGGGTAGAACAACTGTCTGGATTGTTCGTGGTGCCGGTGATATGTGAATGAACACTTCAGTTTTCTGTTTTATTCAATTTATGACAGTTTAATCACTTTCAACTGTTGTGATCCTTATATTAATGTATCAAATCAGATGAGGCAGAAACAGGCGTAGAAGAAAAAATGCTGATTAAGAAGAGATGTGAGAAGAGGAAAAGATGGAAGTAAAGTGCAGAGCTGCCTGTGAGGGTTGGGACAAAGAGTTTGCCTCAGAGTCCTCTGTCATTTACGCTTGGATAAAAAAAGAAAAAAAAAACTCACATACAGGGCCCCTGTCTCATTTCTATGGCAACCTGAAGGCCATTATCGTACCTTGCCATTCATTGTGAAAGGACTTCAGTTGAGGACGGTGCGGCGCATTTCCGCTGCTCACAGCTTCGAAAAAGAAGGAAAGAAATGAATGAGTGAAAATAAAAAACTCCACTATGCAGAATAGTGCAGGGAAGTTCAATCACTCTTACAGTGTAACAGTTTATTAATGTGAGGGATTTAAACTTGGGTCAAGTGACAATGAAACAGAGCATTCATGACACTAATACGTTGCTAAACACCTATATTTGGGCTGCAGAATGATATTGAAAAGGTCAGAGCTGTTAATTGCTATTATGAAAATAAGCCACTGCATCTTAAACATACAGTAGGTTTTAATAGCATGTGCAGACTTTTGTGTAACTAGTGCTTTTATTTCATGTATGCTTGAAAATTATTGGGGGGTTTTTTTTGTGGAAAAAGCACGGTTGCAAAATGTGTTATTTTTCCTCTCTTTGATCAGGAATGTCGATTTCTCTTTACTTTTGACCAAAGCTCAGTGCTTACTTTGTAAAACCACGTTCTGTTTCTTTATATGATTTATTTTACACAAATAATTTATAGGAAGGCCTGTGTGGAAATTTGAATTTGATGCTTGATTCTGCTTGATTAATAAAACAATTAGCCATACTTACAGTAAATGAGACTTATGACTGCAACAACAAAAAAATTCACATTTACAAACTGTAATATAATAATATAATAGTAATATAATCTTCTATATGTTTTTATTTCACATTAATTTGTTTTATAAACCACAGTACTGTATTACAGTAAGTGCAACACACACCGGACGCACCGGATAGAAAGGAGAAGTGGTGAAGGTACTGTAGCCGAGATGAGCAGATCCTGAGAGGAAATGTTGCTGCTTTTGTAAAGCGTTGATGCATGTTGATGCAGGTTGGCACGGGATAGTGGCATATCCCGACCCACTGTCTCCTGATGAAGACTGTGTGATGCAGTCGAAAGCTCCAGAACAAGGAAGTAAGTGTACCTTGACTTGGGATTGTTTAGTAAAATGTTTGACACTTTTTGTACTCAACCCAAGAGGATCATCTGGGAATTAATTTCTGTTTATGTAAATAACTGTTTTCACTTGCCTTGTAGCTACAGATGTACAGTACAGTACAGTAAATGTGCATATCTAATTCAGAATGCAAAAATACATTCTTAGTTTACCATGAAATCATTGTTTTACAGTTCATAGAGTTAAGAGTTTTTGCTGTTACCATTTTGTTAAATTAGTACAATGCCTGAAAACTGAAATATTAATGAAAAACATTCAGTGTCCATAAATCATTAGAGCAGTTCTGTTTAATACTTTTAAGATCATTTGGCTATTATCAAATGGCTGATTTTAGTTTGAGAGAGTCAACCCTGTCTGGCTTAATACACAGCCTCAACTTCAACTTTTGGCGAATTTTTTCTTGGGGTACTAGAAAGACATAGACCTGTGTGAAATAACACTTCTTTTTATGGCTTTCTTCTTCATTATAAAAACCCACTTCAAGATGAAAACAGGAAAAAAAACTTTCATTTTTGGATACTAGCAAAAAGCAGAAAAAGGAAATAGATCGTATATCTAGTAGGATTTCTAGAGGAACACATTTTTATGTAATCCATGAATTCATTCGTCTTGTACGATAAGACGTCCACAAAAACATGACATAAACATGGCGTTTAGATTAGGTTGGATGGACATTGAGCAAAGTACGCTGAAATGCGTCCTCATCAGCTACTGTCTGTAGTTAAGAATTTAGTAAGAGCAACTTTTAATTATTCAGTAAATTGTGAGTGTAGTCATATACATTACAATGTTGGCAGAAGTGCTGATGTTGCTAACTGTTTGAGAAAAGTGAGCGGGGTTAGTTTGACAGTGCATTAGCAGCCAGAGTCCATTCTCTGCGTCCCCAGAGAGACCAGACCGGGCATATTAACATTCTCCTCAGAAGGGCCACAGGATCTGCCTTCAATGCTGTCTGACTCCAAACAAAAGATGGTGTGTGTATGTGTGTGCATGTGTAAGACAGAGACAGGCTGGGAGTGTGTGTGTAACTGTGTGTAAGATGAGGAGAAAAAAAGCAGGGAAAAAGAACAAGGGAAAAGGACTTTAGTAGAGGGAGGAGATAGTTTTAGTATAACTGTACTGTTGCCTAGTGTGTATAGGTTTGCATTCCCCCTCAAGCATAATGTAACCCACTTGTCCTGCAAAAATCAACAATGTTTTAAGAATTCAGCAGTTAATTGTTTTCCAATCATTGTTTTTAGGTGAAAGCTTCATCCATCCAAAACATTTTCAAGCAAATCAACCTTCTTTTTCCTTTTTCAGCTTGTGTGACTGACTTTTAAAGTGTTTTAAAGAACCAACTGACTGTCGTATCCTTCCCATGAACAAACATAATCCATGATACAAGTAAATCTCGGTGATGACGTTTTTGCCCGACAGCAGTATTATGATAGCTTACTTTTATGTCAGTTTTTGATCAATCGTTGTGATCAATACCCTTGTCAACCAATCTGAATCCGTCAAGGTTTAGTGAGTATTTCATTACAGAATGAGAAACAGGATTAGTTGCTATGCAAACTGTAACCAGGGAATTTATGAGCCACTCCTCTTACTTACTCACTCATATACCGTTTCTATTTTTATTTATGCACTTCTGTTTATGTGATGTTCTTTGAAGACTGTTTTTCAACCTGAGCACATGTACTGGTTACATACAAGCCATAATATGTGAGAGGGCTGTCTTAAATTTGATTATACAGCAGATACCAGTGCTGGTGCCTGGCGGCATCACTGTCATACCCAGTAGCAACTGTAGACAATTGACTTCCTATGCATAACTCAAACATCTGGCCTTCATCACTGAGTGACTGAAATCTTTTTTACATTCCATGTGCAAACTGCACCATGTCATGCAATCAATGTCCACTCTGTCGCTGTGAAGATAGTTCTCTACACTCTTATTCTCTTATTCCTGACTACAGTATGACAGTATTGTAGTTCAAGTAGTATTTAAACTACTTGAACGTGCCAGTGACCAGTCAAATAGCTGCGCAGTGTAATGATAGTTAATTCCTGCACGTTTTCCACATTTCATAACAAAATTTCACTTTTGATCGATTAAATGTGTTATCCCCAAGGGGAAACTAATATGAAGTATGGGCATAAAAAAAAACATACACAATAAAAACAAATAAAAAACAATTACAATAGAGTCAGTTACATCAGAGATGTACCTGAGATGTATTGATACAATACCTGTACCAATGGAATATCAAATACATTTTCCCACAAATGTCACGATATACATGTAAAAAAAACCAAACCCATACAGCAATTAAAATACAATATCATCCTGCAGTGTTTTTACAAGTACTGTCAGATAAATATGAAATCAACTGTCAACAGAAGTATGTGTGTGCAACAGCCGGGAGTTTCCTATCCACTTAAGAAACTAGACTCTACAGTCAATTTAGCAGCTTTGTGAAACTTTACATGGGCACAGCGGGTGGTGCTTTGAGCTAAATGCTAACATGATTGATTAGCTAACATGAGTGCTAACAGGCTCACACTGGCAATGCTGTCCAGCTGATGTTCAGCAGATAAAATCTTTGCCATCTTATTTTAGTGTCTTAGCACTCTACCATTTGCTAATTAGCACACATCACAAATTACAGCCTAGGCAGATGGGAATGTAATTAGTTTTGTAGATATTTAGTCATAAACCAAAGTGCTGGTCAAATTAAAATTTGACTTGATGATGGTGTTATATGCAAAGTTAAGGGATCGCCAAAGGATGTGAATGTCCGCACCAAATTTCATGGCAATACATTCAGTAATTGTTGAGACATTTACCTTAAAACCAAAAATGTCAACCTCATGGTGGCGCTAGACGAAAAGTTAAGCAATCGTCGAAGTCATAAAAATACATTGTCTGGGAACCATGATCAGCTGTAGAAAATTTTGTGCCAGTTTGTCTGACAGATGTGGAGATACTAGAAGAAAAGTTAAGGGATCACCAAAGTCTTTATGATTCATTGTCTGGGGACCATGAATGTCTCTTCATGGTAATCCATCCAATGATTGTTAAGATATATCCGTCTGGACCAAAGTGGTGACCTGTCTAACTGACCAACAGACCAACATTTCCATACCTAAAAACAGATGATGAAAAAATAATGGCACTTGCAAATACATCTTATGGCCTTTGTTTTCCAAAACCTGTTGCTATATTCTCTGCCCTTTATGACATATCCTGAACGACAGGGATCTGACAAATACAATGCATACAGAATTCATTGGTGAGGCTTATAATGCTTGACTTTTATTGACTGTGACTGTCAATTAATTTGTGAGGCTCTTAGCCATACAATAAATGCTGCAATTAACGGCTTTATACTATAAGGCCATCATGTTATTAACTCTTCCTTTTGATAAACAGCATCTGCCTCACCATGATTTGCTTGTCCTCTAAAGAAATTATGAAGAATTATTATAAAGAAAAACAATATTTAAGCATTCAGTAAAATATAACTGTATATCATCAGTTAAGAATGAGAAATGCTTATTGATACTAGTACAGACTAAACGTTTAATTCAAAGAAAACTTGTCTTTTTCAGAGGAAGCGCATAAATGATTAGCCCAATAACACTTCATTTGTTGATAGCTTGTGAGTTTAAAGTCATTTAAGGATCGACCGCTTCCACAAACTTTATAAAATGGCTTAAATTCTGTCTATTTTTCTACTCTTTCTTGACCCACATTACATTCAGACTAGATACGATTGTGATTAGGATAATTCTAGTAGCTGTGATTGAGTAGCGCTGTGACTGACTCACACATAGTGCGACAGAGGGCCATCTCCACTGACCGGAAAAGGAGACCATCAGATAAAAGCCCTTAACCTTGTAGCAAGGCAGCCATTGACCTTGAATATACAGTATCACCGCAAAGGTATACGTATACGTGCGTCCAGAGACACAAGTAAAAGAATGAAACTGGCAACCTCAAATATATGGATATATTCTCGGGAGACGGTTTGTGTTCTTCATATTCTTTACCATTTCATTAGTATAGTTTCTTCTTGGCAGAATGTCTGAGAGGATCGAAGACCTTCTGCATTTACCGCTGTATATCTCTGGCCTCCACCTACTCCTATCCACTTGTTTTTCACTAAAGCACAGTTCAATACAGCAGTACCATTTCCATAAGCTGAAATATTCTCTCTGAATTTGTAGCCTTCACTTTTACACCATATTTCCTCTCACTGCAAAAGAAGTACTTCACTCCTATCTTAATCTGTTAAGAAAAATGACACCGTACGGTAAGACACAATGTACAGCACCTCGTAGTTCAAGTGACAGAGCTAAAAGTACAGCTATAATTCATGGTACTGTTTGGAAAATGATTTATCTATACAAAGTAATAATGTGCAGGCGTGTTCTGTGAAAATAGCTGTGTTTGGAGTGAATGTGAGCATGTGTAAAGCAGTCATCTTATGATGTATCTGCTCTGAGCACATATGGTCAAACAGCACAGTTTCTGCCAAACAGAATTAGGAGGACTTTCTTACCACTGCTCAATTTCTCTCTCCAGCTTTCTCCTTCTCTTTCTCTCTCTGTCTAAGACACAAATTATACACACACACACTCAAAGACAGCAAATATATGCCTTCATATCTCATGTATACATAAATGCCTGCATTATTAGGGGCTGATCATGGTTCATATTTTCCTTTGAAAAGCACAATTTATCATATCCTGCTAAAAGGAGATGCCACTTTTTCATAACATGAATTGTAAATTAGAAAAATAACTGAGTTTACTTGTTTTAATTCTGATGTATGGTATGGTATTGTATAGTGTATGGTAAATTGTTCTGTAAGTTATTTTGGTGACAGTTGCACTGAGGTTTTGGTCTTGGTTTTGCTAACTCCAAATCTGGTTGAGACAACTGCATTTGCATCTGGATCCTTTGAGTACAAATAAGGATACATTTACTATGAGATCCTCAGGACAGTGTCTGCAACCTCCACTCTATGCCAATGTTCAGGTATAATGCACACATAAAAGTTCCAGGGGTGTCTGCCTCTGTGCACCGATAAAACGCATCCATCAGCTGGCTGCAGGGAAGTGTTGCGATAAAGCTATGCTAAGGCAGGATTGGCCCAGAACAAACCAAGAGTGGTAGGAGAGAGATGCTGGCAAACACTTTTGGCTGGGTTAGGTGATTTGGTTTGAGTGCAGCAGAGGCGGGCAGAGCAGCAGCAAAAGCAGTAACAAGATGGCGGCAGTCTGCAGCAAAGAGTGTAGTGAGCTCTGTCCAGGGAGAGAAGAGACAGAAAGCTGTATGCGTAACCTGCTCAGGGCACCTAGGTGCCAAGTATCACAGTGATTTGGAGCCAGTCCCTTCCACGGGGTGGGGCGGGCAGAGCGGCGCCAGCACCCACATGAGCACTGATAGGTGGGGGGGGGTGAGAACAATGGAATGACTGCCTCCCAGACAGAGCTGCCGTACTGCAGTGATAAGGGAACAGGAAGGAGGGGGGGGGGCACAGGAGGTAGACACACCTGCTTCTGCCGCTGGAGCAACAGAGACTGCAACAGAATGAGCTGGATTCAAGCGTGAGTCCAGCCTCTCATCCAGCGATCAGAGGGCATCTCAGGACTCTGTGAGAGCAGGAGTGAGATCACAGCAAGGGGGTAAAGACAAAGACAAAACCACACTCACTGACATATGCTGTACACTCACATGACACAGATGAGTTTATTCATGCATTAAGACATGAAATAAAAAAGAAGCTGCATATTAAAGGTTTGCTACCAGTGTACGCAATAGAAAATCTCTTACAGTATAACCTCTTAATTTCATGCAATCAAATGTATATTTAACCCCAGGACATGTTATCTGCTGTTCCAGTGTTATTTGATCATATTTTGAACTGATTCACAAAATCTATAATGAAACTTCACTAAACCTGTTTTTCATGAAAAGTGAATAATGGATACAGGTGGCTATATCCAATCTTTACCTAATTACTTGGTGAGTCCATAACTGACTTACAGCAATCAACTACTGCACATACACTGCTTAGCTATCAGGTAAATTTATATGAATAAGCAAATAGGCAAAAATAATAAGAATTCTGTAATGCTGTCTATTTTTTCCTTGATCCCTAAAAATAGAATGCTTAAAATATTCTTGCTTAGTGTCAGTCCAAAGCTTCTCGTATTTATATTTGCTTTGTTTCTTTCCCTTCCAAAACAATTTCCCCCTCTGTAAGTCCAACTGTGTGCGCTACACCTGACTGTACAGTGTAACACTGTACAAAAAACATCCGCACAAAACAAGCTGTCAGTGAGAGACACTGAAAGATCTATAGCATTCTCAATGGTCGGCCATTTCACAAGTAGGAAAAAAACCCAGCAGAGGCCGGGGGGTAAGACTGTGGTGGGAGGTCTTAATGATGTTGCATGTGCGCACGCACACACACACACACACACACACACACACACACACACACACACACACACACACACACACACACACACACACACACACACACACACACACACACACACACACACACACACACGGTGATTCACAGAGTGAATGCTTGAACTGCACACGTGGAATCTAGCTGCTTTCATTTTCCTCACAGTCATTACTTTTTCTGTCAGAAGATTAAATTTCAAAACCAAACAGAAATCATACAGTATCTGCGATCACTGTACAAATATTCAGTATGTTTCTTGTTCCATTCTTCTTCCTTACTACCTGTCTGGTAGTGCTCTCTCTCTGCATGTGTGCTTAACAAGGCAAACGTTGACACCATGACCTACTGCTACAGACCCACTGCCCTGAGTCGGACATCCCACTGAGCTGACACGACATTACAACATTTATATTTTACCACCAAATACTTGAATGTAAAAAAAGAATGAAAAAAAAAAAGAATGTAAAACAATGTTCACTCGGTATGGAGACATATGACAAATGAGAAAAGTTCAGAGTATTTCTGACCCTGGCAATGAAAGATCAAGGCCCACACAAAATGTGGAATTCAGGTTGTAACACAGATCAGATATCTTACAGAAATCAGCAGTCAGATTTGGCTGTATAGAGCAGTTATTTGTCTGTTATTAAGCTTATCCAAGAAGGGTGTAATCGAGGGGCAATTGAATCAAGTCCAGTTAACCTCGATTAAACCCTTCTTGGATAACCATAACCTGGATGACCAAGAATCTTCACAGACAGTGTTAAGCTCTGTTGCAGGATCAGGAGGTTCAGAGATGATTTAAGTTATGATATGCTTGTTTACTCTTACTGAAACCTGGCTAACCTGCATTACATGCTGCTGAAGTCATACTAAGGCAACCTTTCTTACAGCTGCATCCTCACATAGTAAACTGAAACCAGGCTGGGGAGCAAAAATCCCAATAAGATATGAAGTGCGTGGCAATGCGAATGAGTTGCAGATTTACAGAAGTCATTGCTCATTAGGAGCGATTGACCACATAGTAAAAATGCCTATTTAATGAATCTCTAAATTCCTTAAGCATGGGGCAATTGTACCGAAAATGGCAGCTGTTTCTTCAACCATCCATCTGATATGGCTAAAAATGCCTTCAAATCAAAGCTGAAAATAGAATCAGAGCTCAAAGCTACCTGTCCTCCAACCACATAATCATGGCATCACATTCAAGCTAAACTAATGAAAGAATGAGGACAAAACATCAAACAGTATTGCTGCTCAGATGCTATTGAAGCTTCTTGAAAGACTTCAGAGTGGCTGAAGAAGAAGAAGAAGGAGACATGTAAAGGGTTACAAACTGTAGGTGTGGATAAAGGGAGGAGAAGGCTAGAAATGAAGCTGTTACTGTGATCACAGATCACCGACCAATTATAGAAACAGACCAGACACATTTCAACATGCTGAATGTTAGTTTTAGGAGAACTGTGAGCACCGAGATGTCAGTACTTAGCATGATAGACTGGTCTTCAGAAGCTGAGGACCTGCAATGGCCCCACACAAGCCATAGCATCAGCCGTTATATAATCACATCCATTAAATTACAGTATACACTATGACAACTTTTTCATTTCACTTTTACTCTTATCCTGCTATCATCCGTACTTTAATGACTTGGCATCCATGGGAGGGTGGCACCCTCATGCGAACATACATGTGTCCTGCAGTTCTCATTCAACTATGCACTGAGTTTCTCTATTCAGAGTCTTCTATTCACATGTAACAATGATGCACACAGAGATAGTTGCACCAGGTATAGAAAAAGAAAGATGAAAATTTTCATGAGGTCAAACACAATTGTACTGAGCTCTCAGTGGCACGCTCTCACCAGTACTTTGTGCTGCTCTCAAGATAAGGCGTGAAGAGTCCATGTAGAGCCTGACTGGTGGAATTTTTTCTCTTTTTTATGAGGGAAATGTAATTCAGTAAGGCAATGAATACCATAATATTCAAAATGGGATTTGCACTTTTCAGCCTCAGTGATATTATGTGCCCTACAACATTTTGCTGTTGCATATCAATTAATACGCCTACTGATATATTGTTTTTCATCTTCTTTCTGCAAACATGTGACTGTGTCTACATGTTATCCACAGAATGGTTTGTCTACAACTGTCTTTTACAGACTGAGTGAGGTTCTTGTGCTGTTCGTCTATGTTAGCATGTGTAACATTAGTCACTGTGGGTGTAACCACAGTCACAAATTCCTCCTTCATCCATTGTACCTGCCCCCAAAAAAATGAGATTACTGTAAACGTTACAGCGTTTTGCCATATCACCCCACCTCGTCTGGACATCCCTCCATCCCAGTCACATGCCCTTCATACCCACATTCCTCTATCCATCTCCCCCTCTCCCCCACCCAACGCCCCACACGCTGTGCCTGCCTCTGGGTCCAAACCCCTCCATATCCTGAAAGAAACTCAATGTTCTTCCTTTTCGTTTCACTCTATCTCTTTTTTTGCTGTGTGGGTGGATCAAATGAACATTCCCTGTCACCACGTCGAGCTAAAAAAGCAAAGCCGTCCCTTCTTTGCTGCGCTGGCTGTCTTTCCGCCATGTTAAGTCTTTTTCCTTTTTTTTTGTTTTAGGTTACAGAGATGTGTGAGTGCCCCTCGCAGCTCCCAAGAACCCAACCCGTGCACATCACAGCAAAACGTCACAAGTTAGGGTCTCAGGGAATGAGAGAGGTACAGATTGCTTTTTGCCTGGCCTTTCCTATGCGACATACAGTAGATCATCAGCTGCTCGAGCGCCATGACTGAGACTAAAACAGACAATAGCAGCTTCCTCTCTTCCTGGCTTTGTGCTGTACCCTGAGTCGGTTTTGCCAGTAAGTCCAGTCTGGTCTCGGTAAGTTGGGGTCCACACAACTGCAGAGCACATGAATTATTTTCATCCATAACACTTTTATACTGTATGAGACAATCCTGCTATTCTCTGCATGAGTCAAATACAGATACGTGCCGTAAATCAAAGATACATCACATCACGCATACAGACCCTAATACAAAAACTGACCACATATCATCTTATTGCAAGTGAACACACACATACTGTACACTTGTACTGTAGTCACCACTGAATGGATAGACAGCAGATAGACAGCACTTTATTATCACATGATTTTCGTAAGAATGGCTCTGCCTCAGCGTATTCCGGCTCTACTGTTGCTGCCACAGTTTGGCGCGGCTGAACAATGGTATGATAATCAGTGGTAAAACACTGTACATTTTTTACTTAAAATGCCATAATCCCGCACTGTGCACATGCGCAGCAGTACCAGTCAGACAACAAGGACAGCAGCAGGGACTAAAAATGGGCTGTCAGGGTCTCTCTCAGATAAAAATCCCTCCCCATCACTAAAAAAGGCAAAGCTCCTTACCGCTTACATTCTCCCCATGAGATATCGTATCTCCAGACACGCCAGGTTTGTCAGTCCTCTGAGACCACACCTGTCAATCATGCGGCTCTGACTTTATGGAGGGAAAGCTCATTCGTCAGGTGGACAAAATGAGATCTGACTGCCCGCAAGATGAAAGAGGAGAAGGAGTAGGGGTTGGGAGGGTGATGAGATGAGATGCGAGGAAAAGGGAGAAGGAAAGAAGAAAAACTCACCCAGCTGACTGTGGTGGCGGAGGCTGCCGCAGTCCTCTATGTATGTCTGCGCCGGTCAGCCTAGCACAGAGGAGGAGAGGATGTGGCCAGACAAAATGGAAAGAGAGAGATCTGTGAGAAAAACAGAAAGCTGGAGAGAGAAGTAGAGGATGAGATTTTAGAGCAGCTAGCTCAAGCTTTGTTGAATGGATCACTTGGACTCGCACATGAGGCTGCTGTAGCAGATTGCTGCTGTCTAGCCGTCTGCTGCTCAGACATGCAAGACTATACCATGTGCAGCCAGAGAGAGAGAGGGAGAGGGAGAGAGAGAGAGAGAGAGAAAGAGAGAGAGAGATACAGTGACAGAGAGAGATGAAAGGGAGGGCAGGTGTGAGGTTAAAGGGTTAAGGTAGGTGAACAATAAAAATAGCAGAAATAGGTTTAAATAGAAAAATAGTTTAATTAGTAAATAGTTAAATTTGGAAAATATGGAGTTAAAAAAGCCAATATATAAGAATGTAAAAAAGCAACAGAAAATATAGACAATAAAAGGAAAGAAAAATTAAAACGTTTTTACAAAATAAGAATGGAACAAGATGCACTGTAGTGACAATCAGTAGAAAAATGGCATGCACAAGGAAAAAAAGAGCAGATCAATGGGCCTGTACCGCTACATGCACGCTTACTAGCACAGGAGAGCAAGGACAAATGACAGAGAGACAGAATAGAATGCGAAACACAGGAAGGAAAGAGTAGATGAAAAGCAGTATTAAGGTAAGGTAAGTTAAGGTAAGATACATAACTGATAAGTAAAACAGAAGCCAATTTAAATGCACGACGCTAAGACACACATGCAATTACCCGTAATTTCAGCATTCCCTAAAGTTTTCCAAATAAATCACAGCTTTACATCGGACCATAAAAAGCAACTAACAAATGGAAATTCTTATTATCACTAGATTTTTGCAGATATGGTTAATATCTCTGAAAGCAGGCTCAGACACAGAGTGCCGAACCAGCCACAGGAGTGAATAATAGGAAAAAATGTGTAACGCCTGTTGCTGTAGTCCCTCTGCCTGCTGCTACTCACCCTCTTTCTCCATGTGACACTACTACCCATCTTTTTCTTCCTCTGTCTGTCTGTCTCCTGGCTCCATCTGTCTCACATTTTCTATCTGCTCTCGCTCGGCGCTTTAGTCTCGCTATATCACACCTCTGTCTGTGCCTCTGTATTTTCTTTCCCTCCTCTGCCTTGCATGCTTCATGGATTGCAGGCTCAAGTCCCCAGGGCAGAGAAACTGTAGAGCCTCTGCTTGCCCCTCTCTGCCTATTACATACAGCATCGAAACAGCAGTAGCAGAGCGGGGAAAAAGAAATAAATATCATCCATTCATTTCCTCCCACAGCTGAAATCACTTAGACTCTAAAGGCCTGCTCTATGCAGAGAAGGAGCGATAAGGAAAGGTAAAGAAGGAGGGAGAAAGTGGAAAAGAGAGCAAGAGCATACAGTAGCAGAGGGAAGAAAGAAAGAAGGCAAAGATAAGCAATCACATTTTCATCTTACAAGGTCTCTTTTCAAGCTCCTTTTCATTTAAGAAAAGAAAAAAATCCTTCCCCAGTCGGCAAGTCCGGTATTCTGTTCCTGTCTCTCTCTCCCTCTGTGTCTGTGAGAGTGACTGGGTATTACAGCGTGTGTTTCATGGAGAAAAGGAGGGTGGGATTGAAAGAGAAAAGGAGGGAGCAAGGGAGAGAAAACGCATGAGTTCAGGGAGCGGTAAAGGAAATGTAACTGGAAGCCTGGCGGTGTGATAGTCTTATATTTTATCAGCATATGCTGCTGTAAAGCAGCAGAAAAGGGTTGTGAAAAAAGGACAGGAGACAAGATGGTAGAAGAGCGAGACAAATGGGGAGAAGAGGAATTCGTGGAACAGGGTTCCTCTGACGGACAACACACAATGGGCTGAGATCAGTGACAGCAGAAAAATGGCCTGTGTGGTCCCACACTATCACCCTCTTCCCTTTACTGGTTTAAATGGATTTCTCTGAGCATGTATTATCTTTAATTTCAAGGTCAATTAGAAAATCATAAACAAAGGCTTTCACTTAATCTACATTTTCCTTTATTACTGACTTGAGTATCATCAGAAACGTGTCGTTTTTTGACTCTATTCCAGCACTTTTTAAAAGTAAAGACATTTCTCTGGGTCTGAGAAATCACATGCTGTGTTTTCTCGACACATCACATGCACTTCAGTGCAGTGAAGTATCCGTTCAGATAATCTCAGTTTTACAAAGTGCCTTTCTTTATTTCCACTTCCTCTCCAGTAACGTTGACACTTTGACTCAGCCACACACAGAACTCACATTAGAACAGCTAAACTGGACTATTTATAGAAATTTTCAATGAAGACAAAAACCTAGACTTAGATTCCACAAGGAGGGTGGGGGCGTCTGTGCTGGGGGGTTCACAAGTGATAGCTCCTGTATGCCTCCTGCTGTATACTGTAACACACTACCCCATGGCCAATAAATAAATAAACAAATAAATAAATAAATAAAACCATTTTTAACAGGCATGGATGTAAATAAAAAGTACTTTTCTTGTAAGAGGAAAAAGCAGACTAAGCAAGGTAAGCATGCACTGAGAGCAAAAAAAAATCCAAAAAAAACCCCCACAGTAGATTCATGTCGTATCTACTGTAACTGACTGCTCGCTCTCTCAAACCGCTGAAGCTGCCCCGTACCAAGGGCCCCTAATTCATTCTGGCCCACAGAGCTCCTTACCCCACCTCCATCGAACCCGGTGGCCTTGGGACAGAGAGCGAAGAGTTTAAGTGGAAACAGTCTTTCATCATCATACCACTCCCTGCTCTACACATCTGCACACAGCAGCACACCGCACAACAGGGATACCATCTATCCCTAACAGGACTGTATCCACTATCTCATTTTATTTATAAGATTAGTTCAGACTACTAACTGTATTGGGAACATACTTAGATGGCAGCACAAATAAAGTTGTAGCACGAATAATTAATTATTTAAACTGTGTTACTCAGGGAAATCAGGAGGAAATCCTGTAACTGTGGTATAATTTACCACAAATTGCTCATAATGTTCCATATTAATCAATAACCTGTACAAATAATGCAATCTATTTCTTTTTTTTCTTTTTTTTAAGCGTTGAAATCAAAAACATTGATTTCATTAGTATGTCACATTCAGCGGGAGCATCTATTGATGGGAGCCCATAACTGAAATTTACAATGCCTTCAACTGGGAATTTAGAAAATGTAGACCCAAAAGAGATCAAAACTATGCAGCTAAAATATGTCTGTGAAGAGCAGTTAAAAGTCCCAAAAATTTATTTGAATATGCCTCAAATTAAGCAATAAATCAGGGTATTTTACATTGCTGCCAGGGACGAAGATGATTTCAGGGGTCTGTTCTTTTTTTGGTTTGAAGCAGTGAAAGTTGTTACTGGCTGTTTTGATCACAGCAGTGTCTTTACCACATAGCTGCGCAGAGGAAATATATCGTTTTGGTTAAGTGAAGCTGAACTTTGTACAGAATTGGCTGCCAAGACCGTGTTCTTCCCCCTGCGGCTGTATGGTGTTTCCCTTCAGTGGCATCTCTTTCATTAGAGCGGCCCACAGACCTCGCTGCAAGAGCATGTTGGTGCTTTCTCCACAAATCTCAAACATTTTCTAAGTCATTGTTTTCTGCTGATTGTTTTGTGTTATTTGACAAATAATGTCATACTGCATGAAAGGCAGAGACAGTTTTTGCCATGTTCATGCTGGTTTGTGCAACACATATTTTTTTACCTCTTTCTATACTCTATAAAAATGTGAAACATTGTATGAAATAAAAGAAACTGTGAAGATTCAAAATCAATATTTTAGGGCCAGGTACGAAACCACCTGATAAAAAGACATTGTATTCACAACCAACTGATAAACCCTGTTCCCATTTTTATAAAACGCAAAAATTTGTGTTTGGTAAAATCATCCATCAATGTCCAGAGTGTGTAGTGTTTCCTCAGGGAAAGCTAGGAGGCTGTACAGTTATCTCCTGTGGTGTCACTCTGAACTATACAACCTACTACCTCAACCTGCGGAGCACTGGAAGAAACTGCAGGATGGCTGCTTAGTAGGTGTGGACGTGCGGATCAAATACCATGGTAAATGTAATTTACAGTGTACTCCTATAGTGACCTATATAATGATACAGACTACTATTACGATATCTTTAATTTTTTGAGAAAGCTTAAGTAAAAGTCTATAGTTAAAATAACCAAATGGGAATGTCCGTTTATTGCTTATCAGTCAAATTACATACCTGACAAATCAATTTTATGCAACCATAATGTAAATTCAATATTGCTATGAAGCTGTCCTATTCATTGGTTTGACCCAATGGCCAAATTGAGCCCGAGATATTAAAGGGATTTTTATAATGTCCGGTCATATTGTTATATAGCCCAACCCTACTAGTTTGGGTGGGGTCACTGCGTAAAGATGGGCCATGCTGGATAACTTGGTAGAGAATATGCTGTATCCCAGGATTCAGGGTCAGATGGGGTTGGTGTTGTTTAATCATGGGAAAACAGGCAAGGAGAGCTTGTTGCTATAAATTACTTACTTTATAGAGAACTGTAAAGAAGTCTGACAGTTCCCATCTTTATGGCTTTCCAGTCAAAACCTACTTTGAAGATAATTACACTGAGCTAGTCATTTTTCTTACCGGCATAGGGCAGGTGCTGTATTTACCAGGAAGACACATACCTATAGATACGAGCTTGTGCAGCCAGTCACCACAAGTTCGGATCTACGGGTTTGTGGCAGCTGGCATTACCCCTTCAAGAGCAAATAAGGAAGCAGAAACCCACAAAACATGGAAAAAGCAAGTCATTCTACTGTTTGAACCTGTAAACTCAACTCATCTCAGTGGCTATTCAAGCAAATGTTTCACAAAGAACAACACTGTATTTATCAAGAACCAGAGCTGGAAATGTTGATACCTTTGTAGATCTATGTTGTATATCTTCCATTGTTTGAAGATTAAGAGTTCAGTCCACTTTAACTTTTGCTTTCATAATATTTGAGGAATAAATCTTTGCCTGATACTGCTGAGACAGTAAAATGAAATACTGAACCTTTCATGCATTGTTCATGTTTTATATCTAATTAGACCCTTTTTAATGTGGCTTAAAAACATATTTCCTGTTTGTGTATCTTACCGAGGAGAGCCTTGAAATTAAGCCATGGTACACTGAACAGGCCAGAGCACATGACTGTGAGATGGACCTGGTGTTTGTGTAACCTACTGATCACATTCTTTTGAGGTCAACATTTATTTTTGAAATGTCTGACAGAATAATACACTCTACATTGTTTCACATCTGGACAAAAAAAATGCAAAATACCAGCTACGAATGAATGATTTGAATTTAGAATATAAATTTGTTGTGTATAAAATGCCATTTTATGCAGTATGAGTATTTAATGAAATACCACAATACGAATAAATTGTCCCGAAACCATTACAAGACCATGTGGATTCTTAGCAAAAAGACCAAGTACGACTACAATCTCCAACACAGATACAAATACAAAAGCTAATTCTACAACAAATCTGACATATCTAGGTAAATATTATAAACTAAGACAAAGTGAGATTGTGTAATCATATTAAATCGCACTTTAACAGAATACAAAATATGACACCAGTGTTAATTTTGAAAAGAAAACTGGTAGTTTATGGATACTTTCTGTGCGAATATCTCATATACTATGCATTTCCATAATGTGTAATAACGCTATTTGTCTTTACCTTGCTATCTGCCGTAAACTCAGGAAATATTCAGTGTGAACAGCGAACACTGTCAAAAAACATGCACTTTGAAAAAAATTATGAGGTACGCATCGTATAGTGCGGATTAGAAACGACACTAGACAAAGCTAACAGAGAGAAAACTATAAGTATCATAAATCGCCAACATACCAGGGGGGCACAAGCTGGATCTGATGGTCAGACGTCTTCTGGAATCAGGTGGAGTCAGGCTTGAGGGGTAGTGTAGGCCAATGCTTCAGCATAAAACAAGAAACCTATAAAAACAGATACAAATAATACAAATAATCACAAACTGACTGTGAACAGAACAGAAAGTATAATGGTCACAGAGGAGACACGCGTACACACATTCCTAAAACTACACACCTACAAACACGTGGTAATCCAAGCACACCCTTAAAACACATTAAAGACTAAAAAAGCTAAACAAAAACTACAAGCACTACAACAATTATTCAATAACAGTAACAGCAAAAAAAAAAAAGCTAAATAACATGCAAAAGTAAGAAGATAACAACCCCTTGTTCTCTCCCTGTAACGCCCTCCTAACCCGTTGTCCAGTCCCCATTTTCCGGGGTACAAAAACCTCAAATCGCCTTTAAAAAAAAGGTACGGCAAGAGAGAAATGGCAAAAGGTTGAATGCGGTAAGATGTGGATGAGGAGGAGTCGCAGCGCAGGGCTGGCTACAGAGAAAGTGGAATTTGTGACAAGCAAAGGAAAGGGTGGTTTTTTTCTTTTTTTTGGTGCTTCATTCTGCTTGGCTTTTTTGGATCCCAGCAGGATCCTTGGCTTCAGTTCTGTCTCTTCTTGGTGCTGCCAAAATATGGACATATCCCTTTGTCTTAAACTTTGTTGCATAAAATCAAATTGAGAGATGAGAGAAGATATAACTTAAAAGAGACAAGGGGAGAGGACCGGCCACCAAAACTAAAGCGCAAGTTACTGAAGAAAAGGACACAGCATGAGTGAAAGTGCACAGCAAAGAGGATAGAGGCTTAGCAGCTGAGTGCAAGGGACACAAAAATTCATTTAAAAAAAAAAGTCAAGATGGAAGAAGGTTGTTTCGCGTCAGATTTTTTTCTCTGCAAACATATTATCTCCCAAGTGCGAGCTGCAAAGTGTGTCTTCTCTGCTGCTACAACACAGCAGCCGAAGCCTTTCCAAAGCTATGCCACGTAGTGAGAGAGGGAGAGAGAAAGCAGCCACTTTTTCCTCTCTCCAAAATGGCTGAGGGCCGGGGGAAAGCAGCTATGAGCAGAGAGGAAGAGTGGTGCTCCCCGTCCTGCTCAGGGGAGGGCTGGGCGATTCAGCGAGCATCTCTCCCTCGTTTCCCATTCCTCACTTATGCCCTTTGTCCCATTAGCTGTCTTTCAGACCGGACGAATGGCGTACAGCTGTGTTGTCAGTCCATAAGAAACTCTACTTGGCCCACCATGCAGGGGAAGGCTACAACTGTAAACGAGTAAGGCTGATATGGCTTATTATGTGTCTCCCATATGCCCACATCCTGATGCTCTGCACTGTCGTCTGTGTTAATGTGTCGTCCTCCTCTATGTTTTATGTACTTTTTTAATGTGTCCAGAATGCATTACAGGACAAATGACTCTTGTGTCATCATGGTATATTTTGTATTTATGAACAGAAGAAAACAATTAATCTACATATCCAATATTGTGGATTTTTTCCTTTTATCTTTGTGTGGCTTATTTTCAGCATGGCATGCCAACATTATAATTTCAAATTTCCTGTTTACCATTTTTTCAATCTGTGTTCCTTGGTTTTTCAGTAAATAATGTCCTCATTTTGTTGTCCTTCGCATAGCCATATATTCCTTGATTATATATAGTGTATATATAAACTTCTCTGTCAAAATCACTGTATGTTTATCTTGAACGCCGATTTACTTGAATGGACTGCTCTAATTAAGTGTCTTTCTCACTGTACTTAACCTCAGCACTTCTGACATCACAACTGTACAGTATGTGGTTCAATAGCCTGGCTGCTGTAGTTAACACCACATTCTCATCTAATGGAGCAGTTCAAGGCTCTATCCATGGACTGACTCTGTTCATCGTCTCTTTGCTCCTGTGTTCACTGAAAAGCTCTGCAGATTCAAGATAAGACCAAAAACTGCATGTTGATTATAACGACTGCGTACTGTACTGCATAGGGAAATGTAGTGCTTCGGCTCTAACACAACCAGATTAATTCAACAAGATAACTAGCAACATTCAAACAAGGCAAGGAATTTATTTTCTAAACTCCCTATTTAAGAAGGAAATGATGCAACTGGATAAGATTATTTTATGTGAGCCCATCCTGGTTTTTCCCATTGCAAAAACCCAAGGGTGGGGGAAATCCATTCCTATACACTTGATCCTGTTGTTCCTCCTTAATAGCAATAAGATTTCTGTTTTATACAATGCAGTACTTGTTCCTGTTAGAATATTCAGATAACGGTTTCTGCTGTTTATGGCACAACAAATATTTATTTACAAAATATTTCCATCCTACATCTGAGAAATGAACCCACCAGCGAAGTAACCTGCATCAACATTGGAGCCATTATTTCAGATTTTGAAGTAGTTGTTCAAACACTCTTGTGCAGTTAGACTGTACTCACTGAAGCCACATACCAGTAAGCGGTTGCTCTACTAAAGTGTCCTTGAGCAAGACATGAAAATCCCCATCAGGCTGTTCCTCTTTCTAATCCTGACTTCTGATCTCTAGAAGAACTATAAGATCATTTGTAAGCAATTTATCAGAAGTTACAAATTGCACAAGAAGCAGCAGTATGTGACATATTTTACAAGAACCGCCTTCACACATACATTCGCTGATGTATATCAGCTTGTTAGTGTTACGAAAAAGGACAAATGTTGGGTTCAGGATATTAAGTGCCCTGGATACTAGTTTTGCCACAGCATGCCAATGGGCTGCTGTCTGCTCCATGGTCACCACTTGAATCTAAATGAACAGATTTGACTTTCAGGATATTGCCAAGAACCCTGTCACAGTGCCGACACAGAGAAGGGCCTCTCCAAAAACAGACGGTTGAAGAAAACACAGTGACCGACATGGGCATAACCCCAAACCTCTAACAAGGTAACCCCTTAAAGCCACTCTCAGAGCCTGGGAAAGTGGAAAAGAAAAAGTGCCGTGTCAACAATGGGCAAAACTAATTAACACATTTTTTCGTACAGTAACATAATGTCAGATCAGAAAATTCAGTGACAACGAAAAATTCAGGCTTTAGTAACATAGATTATCACTTTATATGATTTTTCTAGTCCCATTTTTTAATTTGTTTACTATCTTCTTACAATATGTGTCCTCATTTTTGTCCATCTTGGGCCTCACAGTAGCCTGTATGAGTGTTGTACATCTACACGACTTAAAAAATCGATCATATCCTTTCCCCTCTCTCACAAAACTTCTGTGTAAATTCCTGTGAACAGGACATAAACTAATAATTTACTTAGTGATATACTTGTGTTCCAAGTGAAAGATTTATTACTGCAGTGTCACAGGCAGAGTTGTTGGCAAAGAAATGAAATATTAACTCTTCCCATCAGTGTGGTGGCCTACATTTTGCATCTGAGTGTCACCTTTAATAAAGGCAGGCTGTATTACAAAATCCACCCACGCCTTTTGTCTGAGGGATGCGTAAGTGACATGCTAGGATTTGGCCTTTTATTGGTACAGGATGACCTTTTAAAAGAAGTGTCAGATGATATAGCTGCAACATTGTTGTACTTCTTGAAATTAAATGGTCTTAAAACTTTGCTCAACATTATTAATGAGGTGTCACTGCAGCATGTACATGACTTCGCACACAAAATTTCACCTTGGTTGTCTTTCTGTAAAGCAGTCCCTATCATCTGGTTTTACTCCATGCCCTTATGAGCCCCTGTGCTGGAGTTTAATTTCATCAACAGACTACTGTACACTATAAACCAAATAAAGTAACTTAAAAATCCCTTCACAATGTTGTTTCACAAGCGGAATTTTTTACCCATATCTAAGATGATTTTATGTTTTGTCTGTTTTTACACTCGTCTTAAAGAAGCAAAATTTTCACTTCAATTGTAATTTCTACATTATGGAATGACACTTGACCATCACTGCTACTACTTTTAAATCTTCATTACAATAACGAATTAAAACCCATGGCTGTCTTCATTTGCATTTGCACATTAATCTATTTAGTACAATTAAGTGTATTATGTATAAAAATATGTTTAAGCGATTTAAATGCCTAAAGGAAGAATTATACATTGTATGTTATTCTCATATTGATACAAAGTAGATTCCAGGAAAGGCTAAAACCAGGATCAATAATTTACCCCCCTGTAACTGTCAGTTATTTTACTTCTTTGGTAACTCTATATTTGTGTTTTAGCTGTGTTTCACTGTTGAGTTATCGTTGCATCTTTATTTGAGGAAGTTTCTACAAAAACCTATATATGTCACCATTCAGGCTAGTCATTGGTACTGAGTGACTGCTGGGCAGCTGGTGCTTCTCGTACAAACATTTCCAGATATGTTCCTCTTTCAAAGGTGGTTCTTGTCTATTGCCATTTTAATGAAAATCACAATCCTTTTCTGAGTACCTACAAGCGAAATGTAGAATCCCAGGGGGCAGGTGGTGCAAATGGCTGATTTTAATTGTTAGGATACAGCAGTTAAAACATGAGATAACCGCCCACAGTCCAGCCTGTCTGCTGTATTATCTGGGGAACTTGCACAAGCAACGTAATACACTAACACCTCTGAAATCCACCGGTGCTTGGAGTCCAGAAAATAAAGGCTGGATGTCAGTAAAAGCTGTAAAAAATATATGCAGGGTAGCATTTGTAATTTGCGTAAAGTATGATGGACAGACGCACTTTGAGTGGTGTTCATAATTAAATGACTCCTCAGTAATGGGGCTCTAATATCTCAGTACTCAGTTTGCTTAATTACAACTCCAAATTACATACATTCATGATCGTGAAAGTATTAAGATCAATGTATCGGTGTATATGTAAATCCATTTGAAAGTTTCGTCTACCGAAATGCATTTTGTTAACCAAAATGCTGCTGCTCACTCCAACCAAAAGCAGACATAAGGACATTAGATGTACCCATCTGTCTGCCAGACACTTGCTAGAAGAACAAAAAGAGAAGAAGCATGTAGTTCATAAAATAAGAAGTGACTTTATAATGGGTACAGGTACGCCGACAGTACGTCTCACAGAGACATAAAGTATCATGTAAGTAAGTAAAATTGGTTGTAAATGTAAACAAAGGCCTTGCATGTTCGACACAGCATATTTGATTAACCTCAGTTTGCTCAGAAAAAAATTTACTTGCTTTGTTTATTCTCTCCCTGGTTTTGTGTCCTACATGAATTGTCTTTATAGATATCTTTAACTGAACTTGTTTAAGGTGTATATTTCAGCTGTCTGTGAAGAAGGCATTCATGTAGATATTCAGCCCAGTGCAACAGAATGAATGTGTAAAAAGCCTGCACTGTAGACTGCAATCAGACAAGAGAGTAGGATAAAGTACCAGTGGCAGACGAGAGACAGCAGCAGTATTTATTACTGTACATTTTCATTCATGCTCATACATCTTTGCTTCTTGATGTTTCAGTCCATTTTTATCTCTTTTCCCCCTTTCATCTCCCCCATCTCTTGCAGTTGCTTGTCCCTCACTGTTCCCTCCTCTCGCCTCCCCCATCAAATATTCTGCTCACGCACAACTGCGGCACCCTTTCTCCAGTCCTCCCCATTAATCCACACCACAGACATCTTGGCCAACTGTCTCGTCTCTCTCTTAACGTGCACTCAAAACTCTCAAAGTCTGGGCCGTTTCAGCAGATAGTGCCTGAGCATTTTTCACAGGCCATGAGGCCCACAAATGCTAGTTACTGTGCAGACAGACTGGTAGCATATCACACTCTCCCTCCCTCTGAATACCACTGATTAAAAAACGTAAGAAGGCATCCTAGTCAAAGCAAAGGTCATATCAGGATAAGCAGCACTCCAATCCTTACTCACACAACACAATATATAACCTGTATGTTCAGTCATGCTTAAAGGTGCTATATGTAAGTTTTTTCTATGGGTACTTAGCCAACGTTAGCATTAAGACCTGCAAAGCGGTATTACGAGATGGGACCAGACAGAGCTAGCTGGTTGACATGCTGACTTTAGTAGAAGAAAAGAATGGATAGAAATAGAGGCAAAACAAGAGTCAACACTGGCGTTGCTTTCCACTCCTGGAGACAGCACTTGGTGAGTAAAGGATGAAGTTTGATGCTGAACTCGCAACGTTTCTTCTAGATCGGTAAGTAAACATCTGTTAATGGAAATGTTGGCTATTAAGCAATAGCAAAAAACTTATGTATAGCACCTTTAACATTTACTTTAACCACTACAGAAAAAGCACCAGAAAACAGTCTGCTTCAGCCTGCTTTAATCTCAATTAAACCATCTTAATATACATTTAAGATAACCTTTGGTTTACTCTTCAAACACATAAATTAATGTCTATTATTAATATATTGAAATTAGAAACTTTTAGTAACTTTTGAAATGTTACATTTTTTTTCAGCATTATTATAATCTTAATATAAGGCTTTGAAATAACTTTTTACGTATTACTGATCATGGTTGAACTGCACTGCAGTGTCTGACAACATACCAGTAAATAGTATTCAACAAGCAGAGACAGTACAACCTAACAGCTTCAGTACAACAGTTTCTTAAAGATGCTTTGCAGAAAGAGTTGAGAAAGGAGCAAGCACAATGACATCGCAGGGGTAAGGCTGAAGAAAGGAGAAAAAGATCTAATTACTGTATTAATTACTTAATTTCTATTTGTCTGCAGGATCCACTGGCTAGTACTAATCACTTTAAGCATGCAGCCAAATGCTCAATATTAACACATCTTCCTTGACAGGAGGAAAAGTGTGGGTCTAGAAGAATGGGGATGCAGAGATCTATAGAGAAATTAAGGAAATGAATGATGCAGCTCAACTTGGTCATCAAAGAAGAATACTCAGGGAGTCCATATTTTTTTCCTTCTTCATGAAGTGCACTTATTTTTTTTCCTTAAATGTCTACTTTTATCTGGCAGTAACCAGAAAAATGTGCATGGATAGACACAATATTCTCAGATATTCCAGAGTATAGAAACCCCGGATGGATCTTGAGTTTACCCCTGAGTTTACTCCTGCTGTCTTCCTTCCCAAGTTTGCAGCAGTGCTTAGAAATAGCCCAAAGTGCCTCATCAGCCACCCTCCTCTCTTGCCATTTCTTTCTTTCTCTCAACCTCCACTCCTGCCATTTCAGACCCTTATTTCCCTGCCCTAGTTCCCCTCCCTCCTCTCTCTCTCATTCATTCAGTTTAATTTTGAACTCTGCACTGGTAGACAGGCAAAGAGGGTAGCTCCATGGTTACCTGGCACCAGGCCATCTCATTACACTGCCAATTGATTCTGGCCTGCCGCCATGTCCGCTGCCTACCTCCCCCACATCCAACACCCCACACCACCCACCATCTCTGCACCCCAGACTGTCTGCAGCAAAGGAGATTTCAGAACACACAGGAAGGAAAGAGGCAAACAGCTTCACTTAAGTACATCAAACTTAGCTCGTATTCATGCATCACTGCACACAATTAGCGCACAAACAAATAAATCCAATACTCACTCACATAAATAGTACATGGAAAAAAAAGGGCACTATATATATATATATATATATATATATATATATATATATATATATATATACCACTCTTATAAACTTATCCCCCATACAGTGTACAAGTCAGTGTAGCTACTACACCAGAATTGTATTAAAAGGTTTAGATAATCAAATACCCATTCTAACATTCAAATAATAATTTCTACACTTACTGTCACCTATTTATCAAATCCAAGTTTCTGGAGATTAAATATAGATCCTATTACAATGAATAATTGAATCATCAATTGAATTTCCCTCAAAAGACCTCTAATATCATCTAAATTCTCATTGACCTGGATGAAATGGTGTTTTTCAAGGATGAAGAGATGAGTAGTGAGCGAGTAGAATCCAAGCTATTCTCCAAAACAGTGTCACCAGTGACATCACAAATTATGATAGTATGTTGTCATAAATTTTCAAAAAATTAATAAAACATAAAGGTAAAAAGTATGCTTTAGAATGTATGAGGAAACTGAATGCTAATGTAAGGAATTATGAAAGAAGACATTATTCACATCTTCAAAGGGAAAAAAGCTCAAAGAAACCTTTATATAGTATTATTAGTATAAATTTATGATTAATTATATGTAATAGGTGCCAGCAGGTATCTAATTTGTCTTGTGTTTATTGCTTTTCATTTTCCCTAATAATCAGTAACCTTGTGGTTGTTTAATTTCAATTGTTACTGGACATTTATTGGCATTTTATGATTAGATTTTTATTCATTTTCCCAACGCCAGCTTCATGAAGCCTGACCCAACCCAACAAGATGAACTTATAAACTATATAAAACATGGACATAGCGCCTAAGATACCAATAGGTTTCTGAAGGGATGTCTTGATCTGGATTTGTGTTTATTACTACTCGCCACTGCAATTTTGCATTTTTCAGGACTTTCTACAGTGCAGGTTCCGATCCTTATCACTTAAAGTATTGTTAAGTATGAGCATGATGCTTATTTGGCCTGATACTTCCATCTGTGACACATACAGTATCAATTACAGTACATTTTCTCGAGTTGGATGTTAGCGGCAACAGCAATAAAATCTTCCATAAAATCACATCTGGACTCACAAGCACTTGCACAAGCATAAGCACAATGGTGTGTTGACAGGCCAAGTTACACTGGTGTAACTTCACACAAAAACAACAAATAATGTTGTTACTGACTTTTAAATGGCATCCCTTATTAGGTAATATTGAGCAAACATTGAGGTGTTTGGCTTTAGAGTTTTCATATTTTACACTGAGACACACATTTCACAGCCGTTTAAGACCAAACATAATCCTTATTGGGCGTTTCTATTATCTAGTGTCTGCTACAAATCATTTTGTGTAGCGCTGAGCCAAAGAAGTCAGGATCGAAGTCTAATGACTCATCTTGTCTTATGAGACTTTCAGTCAGTGGCAGTGATTATAGGGACAGGTTCACTGAAAAAACTTCATCTTATAGAGCATCTGTCTAGGTGCGACTCAGACAGTCGTAGCTTGCGTCTCCTTCTGTCACTGCTGGCAGATGCCGGGGTCACGGCCTCTAGGTCACTGGGGATTTGAGGGGATCAGGAGTCAAAGGGATCATAAAGCCATATGACAGTGTGTATACTGTATACTGTATACTTTCAATATCCCCATATTCAAGAGCCATTCATTCATGTTCCAGTTAAAAGTGTAAAAAGCAAATTGTTTTAGTTTTTGTATTGTGATGATATTATTCTAAAGACCTACAACAGTTCATTTGCAGTCAAACAATGATGAATGACTGACTTGTTATGGTGGTTTCAGGCTTTCCTAAATTTATACAATGCATCTTTTAAATATGGAGCGTAGCATTACTAGCCAGTTCAGGCAGAGAATATCTTACATGACTAGCTGCAACAAATATCCAGTGCATCCTTTGGTCATCAGACTACCAACAGTATTGCTGCAGCTGCTCAAGCACGGATTTCATAAGCCCACCCCCACCCCCACACCTGCATCCACCTGTAGGCTCTGAGTTAGGTTCTCCCCCTTTAACTCCCCATTTGCAATTTTGCTTGGTTTATTCAGTGGGTCTGAGCCAAAATAAACTCTAAACTGTATCATTATATTAAATCCTTTCCATGTGAGTTGGCTGACTTAGATATGTTAAGAATGAAGACAGAGCCACAACATGTATGGTCTTCATTTACAGATTTTTCAAGTCTGGAAGCACAACTATGCTCGGAAGTTATTCTAAATATAAATGGAGGTCTGTTTTTCTGTCTGTCCTTCAATTTTCTCAACAACTGCTGATCCACTGGACTTCAAACTTCACGTGTGTATTGTTGAGGACCAAAGGAAGTGCAGTGTCAACTGTAATTTTTTGGATGAGCAGTTCTCGAGAAACATGAAAAGAGAAAAATTAGATGACAGACGGTTAGTAACGTTACACCATTCGTCAACGTTTTTATTCGGCTGTTCTATATTTTCTGTCTCCTTTAACAGTCATGTATTAGTAAGAAACTTAAACTAACATTGTTGTTACAAAGTGTAAATTATACCAGATATTATACTTACTGAACCAAAAATTGCCAGTGATTTTCTTAACTGCATATTACTCCAGTAATGAATTAAATCCTTGTCATACCCATTTTGAGTTTTAAGTCAAGTTCTTCAGTAAAAATACTGATTCTCTAGTTCAGGGGAATGGTAACAGAGACACACAGTGATTAAATTAATCTACATTCACTTGCCCATTTGAACACCTAGATAAAACAAATGCAGTATAATACAACAGCCCTGCAATAAATCCTGCCTTCATGAGGACTGGGTTAACTGGGTTATACTGAGAGGTGTTCCTAATATTTTGTCAACTTTAATTCATATAAGTGGGATGGACAATATATTAATTACCCAGTACTTTTCAACAGCACCACAAATTTCAGCCTCCAAAATGAGCATTAAAATAAATCAACATCCTCTTAAACAGATTCATTAAAAACTGAACATTATAGTCCACATGAAGGCAGGATTTATTATAGGCCTATTTGTTTTATATTGCATTAGTGCAGTCTAGGTGTACCTAATAAATTGGCAAGTGAGTTTATGTGTGACAGCAGTCCTTTTGAATTTGTAGCCCAGTATTTTCTGATCAGGTATCTGGCAAACAGGGTCTATTATTATTATTAATATAATAACACAGCAGAGACGTGGAAATTAGATGATGATGTTGAGATGACTGAATAAAATATTGAACTATTAATGAGATAACAAGCACGTTCTGAATGGGCACATCACTAGTCTAATTATAATATAACCTATGTTATGGTATAAGTATTCAACTATGAACAGAACATAAAAGAGTATAAAATACCATGCCAAGTAATTTTTTTTAAAATATGAACCTTTTTAAATAGCTACACTGCCATTCTGACAAAATCATTTATTTATACGTGCATTACTGACCAAATCTAAACAGTGTAAGACTTGGAGTGCAATCGAAAACATCTCCAAATCAAACCCAATCAAAAGGTGCTCTTTGACACATTTTAGTAGGTTTATGCACTTAATTTGAGATTCAGCTCTGAGAAATGATGGTTTATGATGGTTTCCCAATTGCAAGGGAACTAAGCAGATACTGTACATATCTACAGATAAATTAGAGCATGTTGGCCACATTTACTACTATTTACTTTCTAAAGAATAATGTGGGGCAATCTAGTGACAGAGTAGCTAAGATATGCATCATTTGCATCTTAGAAAATGAATTCTACAAAGACATCAGACTGCCAATAAATGCATCATTCAGCTGCTTCCCTAGTATCACTTTCTACTGTTAACCGTGCTTTGTTTTTCTTTTTTGTATAACTAAAGTGTCACAATTTTCCTTTACAAGCAGTGTGAATTTCCTTTAATAAAAACCTCTATTATAACACTAAATCTAAATTTTAGGTTGTAAATATACTGCTGCATTGGTGGAACAAGTTAGTACAGAAGGAAGCTGGAACATGTACTTGAACATGGGACTGTAAATCTTAATTTTGGGCCAGTGCAGTGACCTTGGTGAAATGTTTTTTTTTTTTTCGGTCTGCAACAGTTTGGTAATTTCATGGCTCATGGAGACATTACTTGTGTGGAAATGGATGGAGGAACTCCACTGGAGAGGAAGTCTAACAAATCAGGTGCACTTCAGTGCATTTCGGTATAAAATATGAAGCTTGTGCCTCCACTTATTTAGACCAGGTCTTACTACAAGCACCCACATTATCCTCTACTTTCATGGTTTTAGTTGGCAAAGATTCAGACTGACCATTCTCAAGTCATATGAACTGAATATTATATGATGTGATAAGTTACCAATTTTAAACAAATTCTTAACCAATGGCAAACTGATTACTAATTTATTTGATTTATATAGACAATACAGGGAACCATGAAAAATTAAACACGTCTGAGTATATGGAGTTGGTTGTATCTGTGGTTACTCTATGAACTGTTTCCTTTCAGAAACCAATTATGCATATTGCTAAGTAAATCATTTGTTTAACTTCAAAAGGGACAAATTCATCTTCTGTCCATTTCTTGGTTGCTGCACACTCATGCCTTTTGACTCTGCACCTGTAGGACTAGGCCATCAATTTCATCCTAGCTGGCGCGTGACCATCCATCTCAAATCAGACAGATCCCCCATGTTAACGAGTACAGGATCTATTGAGAAAAGAATGGGAACCCCCAAGTTCTACATGAGTTAAGCTTAGCAATGTATGTAAATGAAAATTGCTACTATTTACTTTAATGCATCCCTCAAAAATATTAAAGATATTTCTAAAACACAACATCTAAAATTAGTCCACAATTTCCTCGGTTAATTGTGATTGTTAATTGTGAAACTGGACTTTGTAAACCCATTTCTCTGCCAAATTCATTAAAAAACTCAATACAAAAGCCAGCGTACCTACCCACCTACGTAGTAAAACACCAGGGCCTTACAACAATACTTCAAAATTTTAATTTTTAATGGTCATCCTGAAGATTTTCACAAAGTATCACAAAGGGTTTTCAGTTAGACAAAGAATTTAGAATTATGTACTTCACTAGATTCTCTTAAGTTGTATAAAAAAGAAATACCCCGCATAGCTAGCAGTCCATGTCAGTGCATGAAGGCAAATGTACTGAAAGGTAAAATTGTTATAAATGTTCCCAAAAGTACCAAAGCTGTGCCTCAATATATCCCAGATAACATTAAATGCTAATCATTAGGATATTAATGTTTTTATTAGTTTATTACCTTTTTAAATGTTTCCTGTCTATTGCTGTACAAATGCTGAGAAGAACTTTTTGCATACATACAGTATATGTACATACACTGTGTATGTCTATATGCATTTTAGTAGATAAAACTAATATTGCTGTTAATGATGAAGTTCATCAATAAAGAAAAGCTGGTATGGAGATTTTTCAGTGCGAGTCTGTCTCTTCGAAAACTAAGGGTTAGAGATGGGCCTCCCCACTTTGGGGCCCCTTTCCTGTACATGCACACGGGTTGTTTAAGGACACAGTGAACCAGGCTACCCGATCTAGGGAAGGGGCCAGGCAGGGGGAACAGTGACGGGACGGCCAAGTGGAAGAAACTCTCATGGAATCCTAAGAGCTCAGGCTGCTGGCTTAATGCTAGAGGGAGTAGAGAGCGCTGGAAGACAGAGATGGGATTGGCTGACGTAAGAAGAGAGGGAGGAGTCTGTTCCCCAGGAGGAGAGGAGAAAAAAGAATAAAGGTGGTGGGGGATGGGGGGTGAGCAAGTGTATTCAAATATGACATTTTCTTATTGTTAAGTTACAGTACAGCTGAGAAGCACTACAAAGAATCTCTGTTACAACCCAAAAGTCTGGCATTTGACACGTAATATTCAGAAAGACAAGGTCTTACTCAATGACTTAATAAACAAGTGTAATTTCTGAGGTTTTTCAAAAAAAACTCTAGATTCTGGATCATAGCAGAGCAGGTTTGGGTTGGTCCAACTATACATGACAGCCCATCATACCTGCATTCTTGGAGGAATGGGAGCTGCCACACAGACCTTCTCCCATTGCCCCCTCACACCTCTTCTCCATTTTCTCTCCCCTTGTTACCTTGTCTCCCCCTCTCCTGCGTTCCTCTCCTTCTGTTGCTCCCCTTTCTGTGTGAGTGTGTCTGGGTCCTGCTGGAGAGGCTTTGTCTATGAACACTGGAGCCCGGACCGGCCCACGGGGGCCAGATCCATGAATACCCACACTGTGAGAGCCGCTCTTTCACTTCACACCACTTTCTCTACTGGAATGCCTGAGCAGTGAGGTAAGAAACACATGCGCGCACTGTCATGTGCACACAGACACACACACACTAGCATACAGTACGAGTGCACACACATTTTCTCACTTTTTCTGCCTTACACACATGCACACACATCCACACATTCACCACACTTTACACACAAACTGAGTGAGTCATGCAGTGATGAAAAGCCAGTGTTTTGTGTGTGAACCCTCTCACCCTGGACTCACATCCTGAGAGCCTTTCTCCTCCATCAGTCCCTGCCAAGCTCTCCCTCTAATTAAAGACCACTGGGTCCAATAGCATTGGCCCAGCTTCCCCCAGACCATGCCCCTTCCCCAGCTCATAGAGGTCCTAAGCAGAGTAGAGTCTATGTGGAATGTGAATGACTGTGGTGATTAACAACTTCTCAGGGTTTCTAATTCCCCAGTTAATGGTGTGCTTGGCCGCAAGACTCATGCCAGCTTTACAGAGAGGCTGGCCTAATAGATAGACTTCAGCTGACAAGGGATAGTCTAGAAAAGCATCTCAAAAGACATTTAAATTGTCGGATCTGTTTGTTTTTAAATTAACAATATTATTGCATTGAATGGTCAAATGTTATCCAGGAAAACCAGGCTTACAAAGATAACAGAATTTTAGCAAAGTGTGATGTGCTTTTCCAATTGATTATGATATAGTTTGTCATTTGAATTAGTATGAACTGACTGCAACATAAATACAGTGACACTTTAATCTAATAAAGTCACTGAATGAAGAGCTATGCAGGTAATATGTGATATCCAGTTGCACAAAACTTTGTGAACTGTCAGCTCTGTCAGTTATTGAAGCACAAGAAAGATTTTTATTAAAGTTTCAGGTCATTCAAAAGACTGTGCCGTTTGCTCCATTTGGCTGTGATTATTGCTGCAGGACCTCAGCAGGCAAAGCAGCCAACAAGCCAAGCATGTTAGGGAGAGGCCATTCCATCTGTGTGCAAAGTATGCTTCAGCTGTGATTGGATTTGGATTGGTCCATTCAAGTACTATTTTAGGGGGCATTTTTTGCCACAACTTGATTTGCATAAACATCTCAATGAAATATGCAGAAAGCCTGTGCAACTAAGCAGCAAACAATTAAGGGGCAATCTGGGCAACTTCCAAATGTAGTAATAATGAAAAAAAGCAAGGCAAAGAAGGAAAAGATAACAAAATATCCACTTTGTATGGCTGCCCCGAATACCATATTTGGGGCTTTGAAGCTTCAGTGAGCTTCGGGGAGGGGGGGGTTGTTTGCCGTTGCACAGTGGCTAAGCTGTTACTTACAGTTTTCAGGTGATCTGCCAAAGTCAGCATTACTGGCACTCGACTTTTGGAGATAAATATGGAAGTTATTCCTGACGTTTGACGCACTTTTTCGACATCCTCCTAGCGTAGTTGTAACTTGAAAGGCTGTCACGTGGTCACGTGTCACTGTCCCAGTGTCAGTGCTGGTAACACTGGATAACAGCTGTGACACAAAACTATCACTAATTTAATGTTGATGCATAATGAATAATGTTGGATAACAGTTTTCTTATATCATAGGCTATTTGAGATTTTTGTGGTGATGCATATATAAAAATAATAATAATAATAATAAAAAAATCACAGCATTTGAATACTGGTTTGGACGTTGATTACCATGGCAATGGTAGAACAAACAGTAGAAGCTTTGAAGCTTTGAAGTATTCAGGTCAGCCGTACTACATTCAAAACAATAATTAACTAGTGTAGTTCCTATTAGAATATTACAACCCAAAATGTTCTAATTGCATCAAATCATACAAATCCCAGCTAATCAATCACAATATCAACATCAAAATTCATCCCTCTTCATCCTTCACCCCACCCAAGGTCGTGAGAAAAGTGGGTGTCATGTTTCATGACCAGCTATCCCTCTCTTACCATGTTGCATCTGTGTCCCTGTTGTGCCGCTTTGCTCTATATAACAAAAGAAAAAGTAGGGCCTTACCTGACTCAGTACGCCACCCTACTCTTGGTACGGGTCATCTCTCACCGCAACTAGTGCAATGCCGGGTCTCCCTTCACTCACAGTGAAACCCTTACAGATGTCTAGAATGTAATGGCGTGTCTGGTTTTTAATCAGCCTAAAAGGGCACATGTCACTCCGCTGCTCATTGACCTCCACCGGTTACCAATGGCCACCTGAATCAAATTCAAGTTAATAATGCTTTCCTACAGATTGACCTCTGGGTCTGCACCCATCTTCTTGAACTCAATCATACATGAATTCAAGAAGATGCTGCTCCGCCACTGCGTTCTTCCAAGGAACATTGTCTGGCATTGCCATCCCTACACACAGAGCAATCACAGTCCAGACTGTTCTCATTTGTGGTTCCCTGATGGTGGAACGAGCTACCAAATGTTGTCAGAGCACGGGCCACTCTCTTTATCTTCAAGAATCTTTTGAAGACTCATCTCTTCCAAGAGGAGCTCCTCTCCTAACAACTCTAACCCCCTAACATGCCTAACTTGCACTTACTGCGAACTTTGGTGAATTTCTTTACTTGGTCTCCTTTCACTTTGTCTTATTGAACAGATTCAGTACTTAGTACTTACTTCAAGGTCTCCTACTGTACTAAAGCTTTGGTGTTGTTCCTCACCTTTAAGTCACTTTGGATAAAAGCGTTTGCCAAATGAGTAAATGTTATGTAATGTAATGTAAAGTAAAAATGATAAAGTTATCACATGAGACACAAAATCATTATTACAGGTAAAAAGCCCAAGCAGCAGCCAACACTGCTAAGTGTCAATGTTCCCAATGCTGGTCCAAGAAACCTCAGACTTTCTTTGGAAATACAGAGAACAAAATTCAGTACAAAATATTTTCCACACAATGTTAAATATTAAAATATGATAATAAGGCTTAAAGACATGTTTGTAAGTATATACTGGCTAAAGCCAATTTGCCTATATAAAGCCCAATCCATTTCTGATCCTTATTATTGTTTGTTTGTTCACGCTGGAGATGAACAGAGGTTGTATGAATACTGTCTTAACCTCCCTGTCACAACAGATCCAAAGGAACTTGCTCCACAAATATTATACAGTAAATTACACAATTATATTATCAAGATTAGATTACATTTTCTTAATTCAAAGCTGTTGAGCTGTCAAACATATTAAAATGCTTTATTAATTTTAAAGAAGGTTACTGTAGGCTGAAATATATATATATATATATAATCTATATTGCTATCTATAAAATTAAACACCGGATGACTTGGTATCATCAGATACTCAATATTGAAAAGAGTCTGATCAAAAGCAATCAGCGGCAAAAAAAAACCTGACCTGGGGATTCCTAGTTTGAGAATGTCTTTGTTTAACTGACAGGTCTCTCAGCCTCTCAAAGTAAGTCATGATAGTTTACTCTTTCTTTTACAGCAGACCGCCTCCCCTTTCCCCGAATTTGGATTGGTAAACCCAAATCCAGGCTTGAAAACCTCCCTTCAGACACCTGTGGGTGATGTCACAGACACTGTGTCCTTGTAGTGCCTACAGCCTGTGGTCACACCCTTCAACTCTAACAAGTTACTCTTTTTTATTGTAGACATCACTCTCTTGAAGTCATTTTAATAAATAACTAGCGGAGAACTCTGGTTTGGAAAATACCAAACATTACATAGACATTACCAGACTGTTACAAATGTCTGCTGTGGAGGAGGAATAGGACAGCCAATCATCAGAATCTATGAGATGGCAGTAATTAGTCTGAAAGAATAAGTCGGAGTCAGTGTAGGACAGCAAACAAGAGGCAATTAACATTTGCAACAAGACTTTCTCATGCAATAACAGTTCACTGACTCCCAACTCAAGCAAGGATGTGAGCTACTGTACCTGCATAATGAAACAGTAAGTAGCAGATTCTAAATTTTACCTCACTAGCAATGTTAATTTTTTTAGTTATTAATTATACAAATGTACATATGTCTGAGCTTCTGATTTTTGATGAAGTGCAGTAAAGTTAAGAGGAGGATCATCAAACTTTGATATAATTTAGACTGAGGACAAAGGGCTGCAACGCGACTGGAAAATCTCCTTTACATTTTGTACACACAGAATATGTTGCATTGTGACGACTGTGGTTATATTTTGTTGGGTGTTCCATATAACATCTGTTTTGTCCATCAATGAATAGGCATGATGTGTGACAGGTGTGCTTAACTGCCAGTGTGTGTGTGTTTGTTTGTGTGTGTGTGTGTGTGTGTGTGTGTGTGTGTGTGTGTGTGTGTGTGTGTGTGTGTGTGTGTGTGTGTGTGTGTGACCTTGTATGCAAATAGTTCTGTTAACAGATGACAAAGGCTTTTGGTCAAAGGGATGACAGCTCCTGCAGGTGATTTCTCCTCCCAGATGAAAACCAACTTTATAAAAAGCCCAAATGGCATTAGTGCTGTGCAGGGCAAAACTCATCTCCCTCTGCCTCTCTGTGATTTGTAAGACCTGCTCTCTTCAATACTGATGCCTTTGTCCTCCTGGAGTTTTTTATGAGTGGGCTGCCAGTTTTGTTAATAGAGTTTTCTCTTGTTTTTTTTTGCTTTGTTTTTTGTTTGTTTGTTTTGGTTTAGTTTTTTTTTTGTTGGCAAGGTTAAGTTACTGTAATTTGTTTTCTTTGATTTTGGGATGTTTGCTTTCTTTGATTTTCTTTGTTTTATTTTGTTAGGTTATACAGTATTTGTTACCTTCCCAGTTTGATTTGTTTTGTTTGTTGTGTTGGCCTTGACCACCCTGAAGCCAATCTTAGCTCCATCTTTTTTTTCCATCACATTATAAATAAACACAATATATTCTGCAATCTGTCCCTGTGGTTGTTTTGGACCTAGGGGAATATGGGTCTATTTCATTTTGCAGCTCGGCCACCTCTAGGAAGGGCATAACATGAGCTCGGTCCTCCATTGTCTTTTCTAATTGTGATTAATGGCAAGTTTGGTACTATTTTTTTTTTTTTTTTAAATTCTGGTTGGAAGTTTTCTTTTGTGTGTAGGGATATTATGTGGTTCAGTTATAATGTAATTCAGCATTTCATTTGCTTTTGTAATGTTTACAAACACTGGATATGGAGATTTGATTTGATTTATAATTGGTATAACAAAGCTAAGTGGACAATACTGTTAAAAGTACACTCTACTATTATTATAGAATTAGGTATACACTGCAGAATCTGACAGTTCATTAGCCTGTGAACGTTTCTGACTACAGATATACTGTCACTACTACAATTTACAAGATACACAAATCTGAAAAATAACTTAATAACAACTTACTTGGTAGAAAAGTTTGCACTGTGTTCCACCAAGTTTCAGCATGTGTTTCTGAAAAAACAAAGATTTGACAGAATGGGTAAAAGGAGAGTCTTAAGCCTATTATTTAATGAGGACTAGATTGTACATGGCCAGAATTTTAAGAATGCTGGCCCTCCATCACTAAAATTATAAAACAGAAATCCAAACAATTATAACCACAGAAACAGAATAAGGAAAATTAGGATAGGATAATTATCAAGAAACATAAATAAATGTAAAAGTCCTCTTCAAAATTCAAGGTACAAGTTAACTATAACAAATGCTTATTGCCCTTATTAATTAACTATAAAGTCTCTAAAAAATTTTAATTCTCATTGATCCCCCCCAGATGCACGCTTCTGAAAGTCTCTGTCCAAGCATAAAGCTAACAACAAATCATATTTTTATCAAGTTTGTATTCACAGAAGAAAATAATTAACTATTATAAGCATATGACTGTTTTAACTCAGTGGATTCACTTACTATACACACACACACACACTACAATTTAACCACATTCTACTGGAATAATTCCCTTCGCATTCATCTATTCATTCATAGTTGAACTACCAAAAAAGCAGAATTAGTGTCACCGTACCCTTCTTCAACTTTGGGTCAGTAGTTCAGATGAGTGACTCAACATTGTCTGTGTCTCTCTATTGAATAAATGCTTTTGTTTCAAAAGCAACAAATCAAACAACTTTGTTGGGTGTGCCTTTCCAATACCATTTGGGACGTGATTCAGAACATTGGGAAGCCATTATGAGCAAGCAAAAATCCTGAAGTTCTGCAATCAAGTAAGTCAAGTGTGTGTGTCTGTGTGTGTGTGTGTGTGTGTGTTAGTGTGTTTATAGCACTAGGGTGTGTAGACACCATTGTGGTTTCCTGCACTATTGTGTCTGTGTTTGTCTGATGACTCAGTTGCACTTTCACTTGTGGTGAGTACATGAATCAAACTAGTCATTCCACCACCAAAACTCAGCCTGAATCATATCCTCGACCACACACGCGCGCACACACGCGCGTACACACAACGTGGTTGAGGACATGAAGCAGAGATCCACCCGTCTACACTGTACTGTAACCTCCTTAGCCTTTCCAGTGCACGCTGACTCACATACAATCACACACACACACGCACACACACACGCACGCACGCGCACGCACGCACACACACACACACACACACACACACACACACACACACACACACACACACACACACACACACACACACACACACACACACACACACACACACGCACGCACACACAGATTACCTAATGAGTCATACTCACTATAACTATATCTGTGAGGCTGGGAAGGAAAGACAGACACAGACAGTGAGTAGACAGCAGCACTTTCGTCAGTGTAGCTCAAACAGAAGTTGCACTTGACAATAACATTCCTAATACCCTAATTATGCATTGACCTGCATGACACTGTCATCACATTTAACCTCAGAGTGATGAGTGTAAAATCAAGAATCCTCTGAATTGTTCATCAGTTCCTCAATATAGATATACCATTTTCATAAACTACTTGAAACAACTTGTCATTTGTTCAAAAAATTTACTGTTATGTAGCTTTTAAGACAACAAAATGTAGGCTACATCATAACTCAGTTCAATTCAAAATAAAAGAGATTGATTGAATTACAATTCGTGATTATTATAACAACCATGATCTATTTTTATAACTTAATATGGACATCATTTTGATGGGTCTCCCAGTTTCAGTTAGACTTGTTCCAGACATCCGAATCGCAGCCGACATCTCAAACCATTTCAGTGATTTAAATAGTAAAGTAAAAGGTAATGGCAGTTCATTCTTATTATCGGGCAGATTTTCTTGTTTCAGTGAGCTCTCCGTTTAACTTCGGTGAGAAAGAATATGTGGTCGGCTTTCTTCTTTGTCTCTTTCAAGTCTTCGTGAGTTGAGGTGGTGAGACGAAAATTAAGAGACATTCCTGTCATGCCCAGTAAAAAAAGTAAGAATCTCAGTTATGTGGCTGCAATCCCAGCAGTGGTTTGAACACTTAGAAAAGAACAATAACATAATTTTACTGAATCAAATCCAGATGTAAGTACATTTCGAAAGCTGATGGTTATTATTAATAGTATTACTGTGATGTAAAAGTATAGAAATATTTTTTTGTTACTGTTATTAATGCATACAATGTGTGTCCCTTAATATGAACACATTATTTGACTGTAATGTAACTGTAATGTAAAAGACAATAATTAAGAAGCAGCTAAGCATGTATTGTTCAGTTTTAAGAAATTTTTTTTAAAAATTGTCCAACTATATTACAAACACAATTATGAGTGAAAACTTAATTTTAGACCCTTTCTTTGAGAGCAAATCATATGAAAGAGTTGTGCAAACATACAGAATAGTCAGAATGATTAATTCCCGTTGCTTGGCAGAGACAGAAATTACAATATTTACAGTGAAATATAATGTGAATCTATCAGTCTGTGTTTTTGCCAAAATTACAGTAACAGCCTAAGAGGATTGAAGACAATATATTAGATTCAGCTTTGTCTTGGTATTAGAAGGCCCAAACATAATGCAGGTGAGTAATCATTTCAGTGGCACTAACTTAACAACACACTTATTCTTCACTTTAACTTCTTCAAACACAAATAAGTGGATTATTTGTCAAGTTATATTACAAATACACACTAAATCTAGTGTACTGGACACTACCTCAAGGAAATTGGTTCCCCGGATTTCGAGCAAACTCACTGAACAGATTGTTGAGAAGTAGAGAAAATTTAATCCTTTATCCAACTGGCTTCTCCTTTGCTGAACTGAAGAAGGATTCTTCAGAAATTAAAAGGTCATACAGCTCTTAAACAAACAGTCCACTATTTTGTCTTATATTTTGACACCCTACAAGCTGTAACATTGATTTTTTATAAATAAAAAGGTGCTTTAGCTGCTAGACATCATCACTTTTTAGTAAATATTAGAAAGCTCTTAGAGGGAGGATATCTCTGCCAAATCTGCAAAATTCAATTTTTTTATTTTAAAAAGATGAAATATTTAGAAATGTTTAATCTGCATATAGATGAGGATCTCTATCAAATAAACATTGTGGGATAATCATGGGACATTAGTGCCAGACTTTTTTATTAAGCATAGTAGTTCATGAGAAAATAGGGAAAACATTGAACATGTCATATCTCTCAATGTTAAGGAAGCTAATAAAAAAATTCCTTGACCTGCAGCATGATCCAGACACACATCAAAAACAAGTTACTTTTTTTGACCCACATCTGAACTTTCCACAAAAGTTCATTGAAATTGGTTAATAGGTTTTGGAAACATCCTGATAAACACAAATAAGACTGAAAAAATAACCTCCCTTTCAGAGGTAATAACTAAGTTATGGTGAAGAAGTCATTAACTTAACTGCTTACTATACTGATTGAAATAGTAATGTAATCCCTCTAATTTAAAACATTGAGTTCCTTAAGAATTTTTTTTTTCATTAATGTGCATGTTTCTCAGGTAGCCCCAAGAGCTCTAGAATCTACTGAGATCCTCTACTCTATCTCCATATATTAGGTATTTGCTATGTACTGTTGATGAACAATTGCATTTTACAAGAATGTGTCTACCCTCAGATGGACAGAAAGACAGACGCCAACCCTAGATCGTATCCTACTTGCATCATGTTGGTGAAACATAAACTTGTATCCACCTGGTTTTTGTGACGTCAACACCATGGTGAAGCACAGACAAGAATATATGACGGAGAAATCTTCTGCCGGCTGACCACTGCTGTCTGGCATGTGCCTGCAGCTGTTAAGACCGTACTGCCACACTGTGTCAGACAAGGTAATAGGCTGTTTTTCTGCTGTCACTGACTTGACAGACACTGAAGCTGAAAAGTCACATCCTGGGCCAAATCTTTAAGAATTTACTGGGGCGAAGTTTCAAGTGCAGTACAGTGACAGGGCACTCCACACATTTGAGGTAGCGAATACATGTACATAATGGGATATATGGAGGTTTATGGCTCCATTGTAGGAGCAGAAAAAGACAACCCCTTTTAACAATGCTCAGACAAATCTCTACTCTTCCTCTCTTCAATAAAAGGCGCTGATTGCTGTTACATTGACCTTGTATGAATGAATGGCTGTCACCCATACTTATTATGCCAGACAATTACATGTTCCTGTTTCAGATCGAAGTGAGCTGAAGTGCAAAGCAAAGTTGAAATTCAAAGGAGATGGTATACAGACAGAGGCCAATCATCCCCTCTCATATTTGTCTGCCTTTGTCTTTTCTTAAGGGGCGACAGGGGCAGCCATTCCATTAGCCATTGTTTTCAAGAGTAATGGTGTGATCGGGAGGTGGTGGGTGAGATGTTGCTGATTATAAGCCAAACTTTATTTACAGTATATAGTTACAATAAAATAAAGTATAGAACCCAGAGTGTAGACTTTGAATATCTGCAAGTACCAAATTCAAAATATGATATTAACCATGGATATATAATATTTATGAATAATTGACTAATTATATGAATAATTATCATCTAATAATTTAATTTAGCTGCTTGAGTTGTATTATTACATAGTAATTTTGTCATCACAATCTACACAGAACACTGTGTCTTGCTACATGTTCAAAAATACAGCACAGTAAAGATGCCCCATTTGAATAAACTCTCACTCTATTTACTCTTTTCTTTCTTTCTTTCTTTCTTTTTTTTTTTTTACTACAGCTGCTTTCTTTGCTGCAGTGCTCTGTGATTGGTTAAATACATGTGTCAAGTCACTTCAAGCGCTCTGGAATAGGAGTGTTATTGGCTGGTGCACTTACGCCACTCCACCCCCACCAACCACACACCTCGCCAAGCCATGGAGTAGATGAGTGGGCAAACAGATGTGTGCATCAGGTGGGGGCTGCACTCCTAGGGAGGAAGAGGAGGAGGAGGAAGAGCACACAACCGGTGCCACTTCAGGTAACAGAGCACCAGCATTGGGACAGTGGAGCAACCGGATGCTAATCACTGCCCCTGATATATTTTTATTCACAGAGGGATGAGTGCAGGGATGCAGTGGAGAACTAATGCAGCTGTTCTTAGTTTTTGCAGGGATGCATTTATATGAGTGAAAGATTCTAATTTATCATATAAATTAATCTCTGTAAGTAGCTTAGAAATGTTAAATCAGGTCATATGAGGGAAAATATTTTAAGGAAAAAGGATTTCTAAAAAAGCTGTTCATTTGGACTTAGATTTAGGGTTATTTGCTTTATGATGATCACAAACTAGAGGTGGTGCCACTCCACAATAGGACAGGAGACATGTTCATTTTAATCTATAAAATTTTTTCAGGTAAGTTGAAGTCATGGCCCATCTCAAGTCCTATTCAACCCTCTGTGACTGTACAGACTCACTGACAAGCTCCAAGCTCACTCTAGGGTAGCAAATCAAAGCTCAACAGTATCAGTGAAGCTGGCTGGCATCGCACATAGACCTTGCAGTGACACTATGGTAAAAAAAAAAAAGAAGAAAGAAATTAGGTCACGCAAGTGCTGTGAGTCACTTCATGTGGTCTTCTGCCATAAACTATTGACATAAACAGCAGCAACACCAAACAGACAAAACAAAAGCACACAGACTGTCACTCACACAGGGTAGTTCTAAGGTGAAGTGGCTATCAACAATCTGTCGCTTTGTCACATCACAAACTTGGCAGACAGGAATGTTGAAATAGGAGGGGAGATTTTTTTTTTTTTTCCCAACACTGGTGTGGGTGCTTGTATTGTACAGTGTGTAGAGTGCACAGCAGTGGGTGTGACTTCCACCTGCAGGCCAGCCCAGGAAGTGAGGCTCGGTAAAGACTCAACTTACCGGTGGGAAGATGGTTGCTGATTCCATCCGCTAGAGAAGTTTATTCAGCCACCTAAAGAAGAGAAAACAATGATTAAAAGATCATATGTCGTGCAAGTAACTGTCCAAATCATCAAACACTGACTAATAAAAAAGCTTTAATGTCTGATTTTTTTTTTCATTTTGGTGCTCCACATACTTCATTGCTGATATGGAGTCTAACATTTTGATCAGAGCAAGAGTGGCTCTTTTGCAGAATGAGGTCAGGATTTGGCTCGGAGTGTTATGTAACCTGGTATATGGGCCAGAATAATAGTATTACATATGAGATTGCAGTTCAAATGGGAGTCACAATGGTGAAAGGCAGGCTGATGCAGACTGCGGCACTGTCTGTGTTTTCAGGCTGTGGCTCTGTGCTCATAACAGACAGACATGCCCCAGAGAGCAGTCTTAGTCTTTTTCTTCTTGCCTTGTTTCATTTCTCTCCTTCCCCATCAGTTTGCAGTCTCCTTTTTCTTGCACACAGTCACCGACACCATTGCCACATTTTAATGCTTCTACTTCCCCGTTTAGTCTCACTGTGACGAACTGGCAGACAACCAGCCAGACAGATAGAAAGACAGATAAATTTGTCAGATAGATAAATAGATAGACAGATAAATAGATGGATAAATAGTCTCTGTATCAAGGATCTCATTAGGTTCTTGTCAATCTGTCATTGCTACTTCTGTTTTTTTTTCTCTCTTGCTCAGAAAGGGTGGGATATCCGCATTGGTTGCTATGGCACCAGACAGCTCCTCGTTTCCTCAGACAACGGCTAACTGCGATTGTGTGTGTGTGTGTGTGTGTGTCTGAGCATGTGTGCCTGTGCACATGCACGTGTATGTGTGTGTGCCTCCACATGTCTAATTGTGTGTACTACCAATGCAAATATATGTAAGGCCCCTTGTGTTTAATGTGATGAGGTGCAGCAAAGTGATAATCAGCAGTGCTGTTTCTGGTTTACTGCGCCCTTACTGCAATCAATGATAAAATCTACTTAAGATTCATAATCCATGACAGTTAAGCAGCTGCAGCTCAACTTCATGCAATGTGTTACATAGGTCTTCCACCTGATGACTTATTTGATTTATTCATAGGATTTGTATGGGGTGCTGGAGCAACATGCAACTATTTGAGAAGCAGACTGAATTTCTATCAGTCCCCTTAGTGTCTCTGTCTTGACTCTGCTCTTTTCTCTGTACTTTGTAAAGTGTGAGTCTGTGTGACATCATAAACTCATATCTTAGGACATCTGTCCTTGTTGACCTGCCCTTTCTTCTCTGTTTATACTCCAGCAGAGGGCAGTGTCTGCTTGACACAATACTATGCCTCTCCCAAAACAGATCCACGGCAATTTAAGCAGTAAAAGACCTTAAATTCTCAGAAAACACATACTTGCCTTTTTTCGTAAAAAAAGAATTTAAAAACTTGAGTGCTTTTATTTTCCACCATCAAGCTCAGTACATCGGCACATCAAGAGGTTAGCAAATATCAAATACTGACTAACACAAGAAAATAATTAGTAAATATAAGTTCTTTGTGCCAGATTCAAGTTTATTTACAGTGGAATGAAATTCTGTGTTTTCACTGAAAAATATGTAAAGCTCACAAAATATTTCCAACAACAATACGCATCATTCTTTACTCAACAAGATTATATGAATGAGGAAGGGCTAAGTACATTAAATTAACTTGTTAGACATCTTTCAAACGAGGAGAGCTTGAAACTGTCGAAACTACGAAAACCTTGCTGCTTTGACAGCTGGTGTGGTAAAGAAAGGGAGCACTTGAGCACTTGTCTGTCTGTATATATGTGTGTGTGTGTGTGTGTGTGTGTCTGTATGTCTGTTCATGTTTGCGTGTGTTTGTGTGTCTGTGTGAGGACGCTGTGGTGTTGGGTGAAAGAGGTGTGTTTTTTTCCACCCTGAGAGGCCTCAGGCTGGGTTAGGGTAAGGCGGAGCTTTGGGGAGGCGCAGCATGGGGCAGGCTGTTTCAGCTGAACTCAGTGCACTGTAACAGCACTCGGGGCGGGAGGTCACAGAGTCCAGCATTCCTCTAGAGCCGCTGTCTGTTTACACGACTGCCGCTGTGCTGGGGGGAGGTGGCAGCTCTGCATAACTACACCATCAGATAACACTTATTGCTTGCATTTATGTTCATCATCTACCAGGCAGATAGGGATCCTTTATTCATTGTTTCAAATGCTGAAAACTGTTGAGTCTTTATACATCATTAAAACTCTTTAGTTTTAGTGTAAACAAATCCGAACAGTTAGAATGGCTTTAGAGTAGACAAAGAAACAGAATTTTTGCCTCTGCATATAACCAGTCAACACTTTGTTTATCCAGTGATGTAGGCATAGTGATATACTATAACTGTTCCTCCTCTCTCCTGTGTGTTAAGATACTAATAACATACCTATGATATGACTGTATGAACTCAGTACAACTAAAACCTAGTAGACAGCACCTGTAATGCACCTCTAACAATTTGTATGCCTCCCCTTTCAGCTTCACCCTTTTCAATGTGTGTAATGGAAGACACTGCTTGCTTGTATATACTCAAATATATGCAAAATACAAAGCATAAAAAGTTATGTTTCACACTTAGCCAAACAAAACCAGATGAGAGCTGAATTTCTCTGGAGTGGGTCGGACTAAAAAGGACCAGTTCAACCTCCTCTTAACTGTCCCAGCTTATCAGGTTATTTATGCAGGAAGTGCTTGGACTTGGCTGGGCTGAGATGCTGCCGGCCTCTCTGCTGGGCTAATCTGGGCTGAACTTTGACTGTACCTCTTCTGTGCTGCTGCTTTCACATCCCAGAGCCTAGAAGCCAGCTGGTCAGCTCCAGGGGAGCACAACAGAGATGGGGAGTGACACCCAAGCCCTAGAGAGACAGTGCTCTGACTGTACTGTGGACTAGGGAGGGGGGCATGGCTGTCAAAGGCTCCATTGTTTGACAGGCCAGCATGGTTTCACGTGCAGCGCATGATTCTCACTGCGGGTCTGAACTCTAGCCCAGTCTGACCTAAACTGTCCGGGAGGATGTAGCTGTGGCCTCCCTGCGCAAGTTAAAGTGTAACCGTGTCCGTGTTTTCTCAGGAAAGTGTGTTTATCTAGAGGACCAACACGGAGGCCCTTTTGTTTAACTAAGTAGCGAGGCTCGCCCTGAAAGTAAAGCTCTTTGAAACACACAGGAACCAGGTGGCCCTTCTCTGTTCAATTTACTGCTATTTAGGTAGAGCGTGCATGAGCATGTGTGTGCTTCAATGTTTGTTTGCATGTGTGGGAAGAAGCAGAATGCAGATACACGGACGATTACATGTTAAACAAATCTGTGAGATGAACAATGAAACCTAAGCTGAGATTTCTGATCAAGAGGCACATATCTTCTGTGGCATGTGAAACAGCTGCAGCCAATCAAATGTAAATAGCACAAGATTAATTATCAGGTACAATATAGCACTGTCAAAGGGCCATTCCCTTTTTTTTTTTCAACCTGTGTCTTGTTCTCATAATTGTGGCCATTGTCATGGGTCATAACAACTTTGCACGTGCCACCACCACTGTAGAGATTTGTCGAACACGGCTATGACAAAACAACTCATAACCAAACTTACCAAACCATTATGTGAGTGAACTATTACAAAGATGATTGGAAGTCGCTTGAAACATGATTGCCAGCCATGTTTATACACAGACGAGGAGTTTCATTAAAATGGAAGGGGAAAGACGAAGAATGGAGGCAGAGGGAGAGGGAGAAAGGCAGCAAGAGGACATAACTGCTAAATTTTTATGTCGGTATGTTCAAATGCTCAAAATGATAATGTTGATGTTTAGCAAGTGTAAGGCTTACCATGTTTCCCATCTTACTTTAAACAGTAACAATTTTGTAGTGTTTACTGCAACAGAAATTGTTTTCCTTTTTTCACAGAAACTCCAGTAATTCTGTCCACTTGACCACCAAAAAAATCTGTGAAAAATCTATGACGGACCCTAGGAGACTACCCCAAAACTAAAAGGTTATGTCACATTCAACCCCCATCCCCACCCCTCACCGCAAACATATAATAAATACAGCAGTCAACTGTCAGCAGTGTGGACAGACTGGCATAACGAAAGATTGCTAGCAAGCAACTGACTGTGCCTTACTACAGTAGTAGAAATATTGCCTCTACTACTTTTAAGCTAGAATCCTCCCTACCAGTCATTCTTCACTGCCTCTGTTGTTACCTCTGTTGCATCCTGGCCAGGCTAAACTCACAGGTCAACCAGCTCTGAACCATCATAGCTATCAATGAAGGTGGTGAGTTTGGGGGACTTGAGTCAGTGCCACTGCTTTCTTGGCTGGTCAAAAAAAAAAAAAACAAGTTCCAGGTCATGTGAGTGAAACGCAAGCTGTTATGGGCCAATATAAATTTTAAAATGAGAGTTATGTACCTACGGTTCCGTGAATTCTAGGGGATCATTTGACGATATATTTAGGCTTAAAAATGCCTGACAGCCACTGAAATGTGTTGCTGGTATGTGTCAGGGTTCAAAAGCATTTTTTTCATTTGTGAAAGGGTAGTGTTCAAGCTTAATCTGGGTTATAAAATCCTCTTTAATGTGTTGGCATGCTAGCATTTGCTTAATAGCTCTAAACACAAAAAAACAGCTGAGGCTAATGGGAATCTTATTAGTTTTTGCAAGTATATAGTTATAAAACAAAGTATTGGACAAAGTGACATTTTGAGCTGTTGATGGCACTAGATGAAAAGTTCCAAAAGATCCATGTAGCAAATTTCATCACATTCCATCCAAAATTTGTCAAGATATTTCACGAAAATCCAAAAACATAAATGTCATGGTGGTGCAAGAGAAAAGGTCAGGAAATCACTGAAGTCATTAGGATTCATCCTCTGGGGATCATGTGTGTTTGTACAAAATTTCATGCTAATTCATCAAGTAGATGTTCAGAGTCTGGACCAAAGAGGTGGCCCAAGTGTTGCAAAAAACTCACCTTCAAATGTTTCTCCTGTTAGCTTGATGCTGAGTGGGCTTTACTCATCAATACAACTGGTACCAATACCTTTGCTAAAAAACATCTCAATGGCTTGTTAGCTGCAGATCCCAGCACAAGGTTGTTTACTTTGTTTCTCCGTACCCCTGCCAGGGGTTAGCAGGTGAGGAAATGTGAGTCTAATGTATCCCTTGAGTACTTTTCTTCCTTTTTAATAATTAAAATCTAGTAACAATAAATTCAAAAATAACGTTGACATGAATTTTGACTAATGACTAATTGTGATTTCAGGTGGACATTGAAAAAACTGTATTTAGCAGCACTTAAAGCAGACTGAATTAGTGGTTTACAGCATTACCAATTCAGGTAAAGCAGGACGAAGTGAAAGTATTATGAAAATATGCTCTTCAGGGTATGGGACACAAAGTATGCAGTTTTCAATTGATATATGTGGAACATTGCCCTGAAGCAGAAACTGTAGAATGCATTCAAGAATTTCGCTGGGGTTTTACTTTGGTTTGAATCTTTTAAAAACTGCTAAAAAATTTGGTGTCTTTTAGGTGTTAGACACAAATCATACAATTTTCTATGACAGAATTACATTATTTGGAATCTCCACATTGAACAGATCAAGCAAAATCTGATTTTATGGCAAACTAGGGGATTCACAGTATCCGAAACCCTGAGGGGCAAAAAAAATTAGAAAATTGACTATTAATTCCATTTTAATCCATAGTCTCCAATCCAACCGTCTTTCACTCTTGTAAACATCCAGAAAAGTAAAAAGAGTTATATGTTCTAAGCCAGGTAGGCCTATATTATTTTCTTCTGATTTGCTTCATGGCAGTCAAATATTTTTTATATTTTATTTAATTTTCGAAGTCATTTTCCATGTTTCATAATAATGCTAACAGGAATACAATATCTGTATTGCCCACAATTCAGTTGTTGTAAAGACAATATGATGATGAAAGAACAAGCTGTCAAATTCTTATTTGGCATAAATACTCTGCTTAAAGTAACAGTCACTTCCTAACCCTCCAGTGACGTCAACATAGTCATGACAAAATGACTGAGCTTGGTGTTGGCTGCTCAACTAAATGCCTTGTAGAAGCTTTACACCTTTATGCATCAATATTCAGTCGTGCATAAAAACCCCAGAGAAATGAGATAGTCTACTTCATCAAAGGCCTCACAGATTTACCCAAATACTCCTTTTAGACCAAAGCATACACATTAAAAATACCTCTGATTGCCATTGGTGTAATTACGTACATTAACAGTTCTTACCTGATCTTGAGTTTGTGACCCTATAGTCAACCTGGGTTTCATGCAGGTCTGATATTGCAAGCTTTTGTGATAATTATGTTAGTAATTCTTTGGTTTTAGCAGTGAAGTGTACTTAATGTAACTACACTCCAGACTGGAGTCAATGCTAATGCAGATGACCAGAAATTAAACTGTGATCGAAGTCGCATTTGAACAGATTTAAAGCGGTAGAATTAAAGTAAAAAGCGGAAAACAGTAGAAGTATTAGTGTGATGTTCAGACATCATGTTATGGCTGACAAATTGCCACCACAACAAATAAGCAGACAAGCAACTGTTCCTTTCATCCATTTTACTCACATTCTGCTTCATCTGAGCAGCAACTATCTACATAACTATCATTACGATTGTAAGGAATGAAGAGTTTGAGAGCAAATCAGGCAACATCTATGGGTGCGCGTTCCAAGTTTAGGAGAAATTTGGGACGTGTACACATCTGTCTTTTTGCCTCTAAAAAAAAATGCACACTCAGCTGGGATATTTCACATAGTGGAAGCAGATATAATGCCTTTTCTCTGGCCCAACGGTCTGTGTTTCCACTCATGATGCTGATTAAGCCCACGATGCAGAGGCTTACTTTGAGAAATGGATAGTAGGATAGAAAAAGATGTTGGGCACTGTTGGCATTAAGGTAGAAAAACCAAGAGGAAAAAATCTCATTTCATAACTTTGAGCACTGGAATCTGAAGTTCATGGAAAAAAGATGAACTCCAAAGGACAGTAATGCTTAACAGAGACTATAAGGATCTTTAAATTGCTTTATGTGATAGATATTTACTTTAGCCTATGATAAATTACCCGGTCCCAGAATTATGAGTTTTTTGACAATAGTGGTTGTCAAAAGTTTAGGATGCTCAGTAGGAGGAATGTACATCTCTAGGGCAGTTTTCGGTTAAAAATTCTTGCTCTGCTATCTTTTATTAAAGTGTGATGACACTGAGTCTCTGTGTGAGGTTTTTGTGAGAAAAAGCGTTGTTTTATGATTAGTTTTCCAAATGTTCTAATGCAGTTATTCAAACCATTTATTTATTCACAATTCCATTTGACAAGTTAAAACATCAACCAAACTTGGTCACAAGTTGGGTTGATGTTTTTTGTCACAAGTAAAATCTGGTTTCACAAAGATGCTGTATCTCATTCTCTTGAGATAGACACACATGCCACCCTTTGCAAATCACAGCAGCTATCAATATTTGGTTTGGCCCCATCACTTTCAAAGATGCCAATATGTCTTTCAGGTACACACTGCAGCCATCTTTTGATCTGAACCAGTGCTGTCACTGGCGTAAATTTATCGAATGCATTAACTCTATATACATAAGAGCTTTGAGTCATGAACCAGAAGTGGGATTAGGATGAGAAGTACAAGAGAGGATATGCAGAAGATGCATGATGTGACTGTTGGAGTGTAAATATTATGGTGCTTTTGCTCAAAGAAACTGGTAAGCTGTCAGGATGCAAGCTGAACAATCTCTCTTAGATATCAGTCTAAAAAATGGAATGGATCTCACTCTAAAATCCCATCACTCTAAAAGTTCATCAAAACTATTAATTTCTGCACTAGATATCATGTGAAAAGTAAATTAGTTTTAAGGATGTTTATAAATATTGTGGTTGGTGGCCTTTTCATAGGAAGTACAAATTAAATAACTCAAGTACTGCTGATCCCACTGTCAATCAGGAGCCCAATCTAAAGCTCTATTCTCATTATTTTGTGTTTGCTATCCCCCAAAAGCATAGGCAGCAACTCCCATCTAGCCTGCCTAGCTTGAAATTAGAGAAAATACAAAATAGACATGTAGTGGGTTAAGAGGGATCAACATCTAGCAAACTGAAGAGACTATTGTTCCCAAGAGGGGCAGAAAAACAAAACTAAGAGAAAAATTGCATTCGCTGGAATTGCATTCAACCACTGCCAAAAAAAGGACTCAGATGAGTTGCCCATGCTGCTGTGTTTTTTGCGGTTTATGTACAAAGGCAGTTGTTTTCTACCACAGGAAATGCAAAGGCTTAAATGCTTAAATGAATAATGTCTATTATTGTGAATGCTGGCTCCATTGCACCGTCATGGCTTCCTGGGACCCTTGAACAGAAAGGAAACCTTTGCTTTTCCTACAGTGACAAGTCCCATTGTCTGCTGTGAAAAAGGCCCATACTCAAAACAGCAGTTCCTGAATTTCTCTGCACTCTGGCATTAAAAACATGATCAAAATTGATGCAGCAGAACCAGATGTCATTTTTTTTATTCCATGCCTCCTCCTCCTTCCTTGTCAAAACCTGGCACCTTTATTACCCACAATGCCACTCAATTACTGACAATTTGGACAGAGATTCAAGCGTGTTCTGTTCAAAGCAGTTAATGTAGCC